>NC_086199.1:62654720-63279720 GCF_035770615.1 Melospiza melodia melodia | reverse complement strand
AAATTATCTGTAAGGCCCTTCCTGGAATGAGAAATCAAATACCATTGGAAGGGGTTTTCTTCCAGTGTCTGGAAGCTTCAGCTTTTCTGTGTTATTTGATTTCGGTATGCTGAAAAACACTATTAAAGCCTGCATATGCAACAATTCTATTGCTGTAGTAGGATGAAGGTTTAGAGTCTTTCTTAATTAATATAAAATAGTCTAGCTTTTTGAAGGCAAAATCCATTGGCATGGATGATTTTGTTAAAGTACTCCATGTACTTTAGAGACATTTTTCTTTCTTTCTCAAGGAAAATACCATATAAAACTGAAATTCTCTCAATGTAGGGCATATTGCAATACATCAATAAAATTTCTGTCTGAGCTCCCTTCAGCTTTCCTTATTACATTTTGCATTTCTCTTGCAGCCTGGAGACTTTAAAAATGATCCTCACAACAACTGCACCATTTATAGCTGTGTAGATGTCCACGACCAGCTTATTGCTTCCACATCTGAGATTACCTGTCCAGCATTCAATGAAGACAGCTGCAAACCTGTAAGTAAAAATGGAAAATTTACCCTCTACTCCATACATAGATTACTTAATTTTATTTCAGCCATCTAACTAACAACAAAAGTAAAATTTAGCTCCGATGGCCTTTCGTCATAATTTCTCAGTCCTTAGGGCAGAAGTTCTAGATGCACCCATGCACAGCCCTAGAGAGTATACAAAATAAGATGCCTGGGTGAGAATTCAAGGTTTATAATTGGTAGCTGTCTCTCAGTGGCCAAAATACTGGCCAGCACCAAGATACTGAATCTTAGCTGACTGCTTTGTTTGGGTTCTGTCTCAACAAGAACCAGGTTTCCTTGAATGCTAAAACACAAGCTGTTCAGTCAGTAAGTAGATTGGCAGTAACACTGTGCATAGTTCCCATTCACATACAGAGGACTCTGAGAAACCATTTGTTGGAATTGCTTCTGAGCAAAAATTTCATGATGTTAACTGTAGACTTCCTTCAAAGAATTGTTTGTATTTTCACAGTCCTTTGTGAAGTCGGGAAGAGGCTGTTATCTTTGGTTATTTAGATCAATGTTACAGTACAATAATCATTGCTCTCCTCAGGTTTTGGCCTTAATGCCTTTTTAATATAGAAAAATAATATAATGTAATTTTTTTTTGTTTCTTTTTTATTTTAGGGAACTATTTCATTCTTACCTAATGGTTGTTGCAGAACATGTAAGTATGCCAGTGTATCTGAATCAACAATACAGAGAATGAATTGTCTTCTTAAATCAGCCCATTTTCCAGATAAATTTGTATTTAAATAGATACTTCTATGTTTATATTTGTCATTCCAAGACTCCGCTGTCTGATCTCTCTGGAGAAGTTTAAACTTAAAAAGCAGAAAGAGCACTTAAGGCAATTCTTTGAGTGCACTAGTGAAGCCCAGGGAATGCTGAGGTGCGAGGGACTTCTGGAGTTATTTCATTGAAAGTATTTTCTGCTCTTTCCCTGCAGGTGCCCCTCTGGACAGCAGCACACCGTGCTCTGTGCGCCACAGAAAAGACTTTATCGTCTACAATGGCTGCCGCTCCGTGGACAGAGTTGACATGACTGAATGTGAAGGAACATGTGGAACCTTCTCGCTGTAAGTAAACTCCCCAGACAATGAGATTTAAGTCCTGGTGGCACTGAGCTTGTTTATATAAAAGGAACAATAAATAGTAGACTACACAATGGTAGAAGACCTGGAACTATCTGCTTCATGAATCATGGACATAAAATGGAATCTGTGACCGACGTGCTTTGTTGTAATACAAAGCAGAAAAGTGTATTAAATTGGCTTGGGATTCAGACAGCTATGATAAGGGCTATTCATCCGTTAAGAGCTGGCTTTGTGTCAGACCACCTAGGCTAGAAATTGTCACAAAAGAACATGGATTATTTCCTGTAATGAGAATGAGTCCAGAGAGCAGCCAGACTTGGCAACTGGAAGTGGAAAAGCTGCTACTCAACAGTTAACAGCTAAAATGAAATACACATACATCTTTCAAAGGAAGATTCAAATATGCACAATTTTTATGCAGTGAAGAAATGAGAGGTTGTTTGAGTTGTGGTGTTAGTACAGTAACTTGAGTACATTTTTCTCTGAAATGAGAGAATATATTAAAAATTGGTTATAAGGAAGTGGTTAGTAGGACATCTGGTAATGAACTACTAAAACACTGCAAAACCAGCTCTAGCTCTCCAAAGAAACTGTCACTTACTGCCTATCACTGAACTTGCCACAGTGCACCTTACATGGATCAAAACTAATCTTCAGTATCACATGGAACTCTGAGAAGCCAGGGAGTTTATTAGTATTTTGAAATTCCTGATCATCTTAGGGTCTTGTTGTGGTTTCTTCTACCAAATACAAGAAAAAGATCGATTTTGTCACAGCTTATAGCCTGATATTGACAGATTCTTCAGGTTAGGAATGGTGCTTAGGAAGCTGATGAACACAAGATTGCAAAAAATACTTTGCAGTGAGATGGGAACAGAAAGAGCTGCTGCTTCCCCTTTGTGTTAACATTGCCCTGATTGGGTTAGGCATTTTATAATCACTGCTCTGTCAGATGAGCTTAGCACTTCCATTAGCCACAACTGTGGCTCTTCTCACAGGAGTTCTGTACCTGATTCCACCCTCTCCTGTACATTGGCTTCTGGCACTGAGTAACATTGCCATTTTGCATGTTGACAGATACTCTGCTGAGGCCAATTCCATGGACCACAGCTGCTCCTGCTGCAGAGAAACAAGCACCACTGAGAAGCACGTGGTTCTGAAATGCCCTGGTGGGCACGCAGTGTCACACAAGTACATCTACGTGGAGAGCTGCAGCTGTCAAGACACTGAATGCCAGAGGCCAGAGTCCAATGAGCTGCAGAAGAATGAAGTAAATGACAAGACGACCGCTCTGAACAGGATCAAGAGAGCCATCAGCTTAACATCAAAATGAAGGCAAAAAACCCCTCTGGCATTATTGACTGAAAGGACTGTGAACCATTCTTAGCTTCCTTGACTACTTTTGAACTTTACTTTTCCCAGTAACTGCATCCTGTTTGTTCTCTAATTAATTAACTGTGCCCTATTTATTTGTGCACAAAATAAGAACACAAATTTGTATTCTTACAAGTGCACAACCTCTTGAGTCCTTTCCAAATCCTCTGAATGATTAAAAGCACATCTCAAAAAGCATGGCTTTTGTACTCATTTTTATACAGTCTTGAGTTTTAGTTTGAAGAGAGAAGAAAAGTTGTTTTTCAAGTTATAGGAAGTCAAGTGGTTTCCTAAATTTTTGGGGTATCTACTCATGTCTCCTTAAAAGCTGATCAGATTGGGCTGTTCAGAAGATCCAGTCTATAAGGTGGGAGAGAAGATGTCTGCCAAAACAAAGGCAAAGAGGAATGATGGTCATGAAATTATTCAGATGACTTAGAGAAACTTTAGTTCATCACCAGAACTTACTTTAGCGGGGCTCTGTATGTTAGAACTGCAATTATGTATTTTCACTAAAAAAGTAATCCTTCAGCTATATGAAGATTACTCACAGTGCTTTCAGGATGTACAGTTACTACCATAGTAAGAGCTCTCCAAATTCCAACATTTGCAAAACAGATGCCCATCATTAAACTAAGTAATCCTAGGCTTCCTCTGCAGAAAATGGAAAGCAATAGCCATTTTTGACATTTATTTGTCTCTCAACAAAGGACAAATCTAAAGGAGTGCCTGTTTATCTTATTGTAAGGGGAGGTGAAACAGGTAACTGGAAGATGTTCATTTCTCTTGAATCATCTTAGAGTACAATGAGGGTAAACCACACCTGTTGTAGTGAAGGAAAAAAAAAGCTTTTGGTTGATTTTATCTCCATTAATGAAATCTTTATTGGCAATAGCCAACCTCAATACTGTCATCTTTGCTACCTAAAGGGTTGGTGGCACAATTTTTTGCTACTATCAAATGTACTCCAGCTTAAAAGGCAGATAAGATTTCTGCCTTTTTATAAGACTGATAAGGAAGTGCAGAAAATGAAACCCTGTATTTTTTTCAGCATTACAAAACCCTGATTGGAAAGCAGATTTCTCTGGAGTTGGACAGGTAGCTGATCTAACAAGAAGGAAGTTTTGTCAGTTTACAGAGCAAGCTGCAGATTAAATGAAGCCAAATTTCTGCTTTAGTACAGGTTTCTAAGGATTTCTATCTCTACATTCATTGTAAGATGTGACTGAGAGTTTTCTCCCAGGGCACATACAAAGTCACTCTCCTCTGTGAACTTTTTGTTATCCAAAAATTTCTATGCTGACACTAGAACCATATATTTCCTTGAGCTTTTTGCAGAAACTGCTTTTCTCAAAATCTGTTGACATTTAGCTGTCTTTGAGATTTTTATTTTTGCAGTTAAATTTAACTGAAGTCAGCAAATAACTTCTGGACACAGATACAAGATGTGATCAAATCTGCCTTGTTTCTTATGAAAAAGAGACAAAATGTTACTAGTCAGTAGTGAATTTTGCTCCACACTGTATTTACATTGAAATATGAAATCTTCCTTATTTCATTTATTTTTCATTTGGTCTGTAGTTTGCACAGGCTCTTTCTGTCCCTTCTAGTGATGGGCAAACTATTTCTTAGTGAGGAATTCTAAAGATCCTGAATAAAAGTCAGTAAGGCTGCAGATTTTGGCTTCACCACTGCAGGGCAGTCTATGGCTGATAATGTAAAGTCCCTTCATACCAAAAAAGCAACTGCCTCAAAAGGGAGTTTTTATTTCATCATATAGAGGGTTTTATTTCTGAGAATAATGAAATTTCTCACTCCCTACAGACATTTATTAAGCACTTAGTAAGCACTGGAAAGACAATTATTATGACAGGAATTTATATACAAGGTGTTATTTGTCACAGTGCTCTGGGTTATGGCAGCCCTCTCAGTTTTGTTGCTGGGTCAGTGCTGCCCATAAGCAGGTTCACAAGCACACGCTGTCAGAGAATTCTTACTTACAAGTTCTTGGCAGTTCCAGGTCACACTGCACATGCCAAACCTCCACTCCCTTCTGCACTCTTATTCACCTTAGAACTTAGTGGTTCAGTTTGCACCTGCATTTCCAGTGGAACTGGATGACAGAGTTGAACAGATTAAACTTTCTCCAGTGGAGAAATCCACTGATAGTACTTGGGAGAGAAAGGAAGAAAAGAAACTTTTAACTGTGTCTTTTAACTGTGTATCCCTACAAAAAGTAGTAGTGGCAGTGAGCAGCACTTTTGCTTCCTTCCACACCCCTCTTGGAAGTAAATTGAGATCTGTATTATCTGATCCCAGGAAGCATTTTGTTTCTTAAGCAAGAGCTGTTTGGTCTGCAGGCCACAAGAAGAGATTCTTCTGAAAAATCCTGAGGAAAATGAGGAAAAAACCCTGAGGGAAAAAAAAAAAAAAAACCCTGAGGAAATGTTTCTCATCACCCTCTCTGAAAGGGTGATATCAGCACATTAGGGATTCAGGAGACTGTGGAACATTCTGATCCCATTGTCTTCTAGGCAGGACCTACCACAAAGGACCCTGGCAGCTCCATAGAAAGCATTAATGCTGGAAGGGAGTGGGCTTGACTCTCTCTGTCCTCAAAGAATGGCTCAATTCTCCAGAAACTGCCTTGTCTTTTGGAGTCTAGCAAAAAGAAAGCAGTAGCAAGAGCCCATGTCTTGTCTCCTTGCCTGAGTCCTGTGTTCATCTCCTCCAGACTTTCTATCTAGCCTCCCACTTTCATTGGTGCTGAGGGGTTTCTCTTCCTCTGTTCTGTTTCTTTTTCTTCTTCTTCCAGTACTTAACAGTTTCAGTCTTGGAAAATGAGGAAGCCTTCTTGGGAGGCAAGTAGGACTTCCAGTCACATAGCCTTTTAAGGCACCAAACCCTAAGGTCCCAGCTCCTGCTGTCCAAGATCACACGGGTTTCATTCCTGCTTGTAGTCTTCTCATCCAAGATAGCTGGAATCTCAAGCAATTTCCTTGTAGCTACCTAGACATGCACTGGAAACTCCATGTTGTTCATGGCATTCTTCAGCAACACAGTGAGAACTTCCATCTGCAGTTAAAAAGGAGTTCACAGAAGATTTGCTTATAAAGAGAGTAGTTTTTTTTTTATGAAGCATTACTGGCTATGTGTTTTGAGAACACCAGAGACAGAAAGGAAAATAATTGTTAGCAATATGGAAACATAACTGCTGCTATATGAGGTGAGGCAGATGGGATTCAGAAAGAGGGGGGAAAACACATGCAAACCAGAAGAATTCTTCTCAAAATAATACAAGGTAGGGGTTTCTGATCTAATAACTACCTTGTCTTCTGATCTAACTATGTTCTTTAATAGTACTGTTTTGTTCTGTGGGAAGGGTAAGATAAAATTTTCAGTGTGTTTACCATTTAAGTGTACTTTGCTAAACCGCACTTCACTGAACTAAGCACATGCAGCTCTGCACATAAGCCCCAGTGAAAGGACTTTAGCAAAGGCAAAGCCCTAAGTAAATAATCCTGCAGTTACCGTGCTTGTTATATACTGTTGCACTTGTCTGGAAAAGCAAACTCAGATACTGGGAAAAGACAAAATAGACTTACAAATTCTGAGATCACAGAAAAGAACATTCTTGTAGTTTTAGGTCTGACAAAAATGAGACACATTTAAATAACTGCAACACTGATATACAATTTCTGAAATTTCACCTCCCAGTGGAAGCTTTGAGGGGTAGGGCAGTATTTTAAAGCAGAACAAGTTCTTAAAGTTGAGGAACCCTCTCCAGGGCCAAATTTCCAAAATTAACTCAATCTTTTCAGGCTACCTATGTTCTTAACTGGCAACCTCCCAGACTAAGGTCCAAACACGTCCAAGCAAGTTACCTAAGCCATATTTCCATCACTAATATGGAAAATCCCTTAAGTTAATTTTCAGCATCATGCTTCTAAAATCTGTTTTGTACAAACTTTATTCCCTTTAATGTTCCAGTTTTTCAGCACTCTTACATAAAATGCTTGAATTTTTTTCACAAGCTAGTCTCTAGAACAGTAAAAATCACCACTGTGATGTTTCCATTACCTTAATACTTTGAAAAAAACTCAAGCAGAGAGAAAGTATGGCAGAGCTGGCACTGAGAAGGTGCACCTGTGTTCCATGCAGCTTTCCTTTAAGCAGTAACAAAAGGCAACAGTGATCAAGGAATGTGGCTTTACACAGTGCCTGTGACCTGACACAGCAGTTAAATTTCAATAGCCTGTCCATTTGGACTAGTGTAGCCAAGTATTTCTTGCTGTTTTTTTTGCAGAATCTATGGGATCTGTATGATTATTCTTCTCCTTAAAAGTACAGAGAGTCTGAGCAAAATGTAAGGGCAGGTAGTTCTTGGGTGGCTAATTCTACCCTCCACACAAAAACCCCTAGTCCAAGGTTGCCTAGATTCCCACCTTAACTTGTTTTCTTCCCCATCTCTTAGCCTTTCTTTTGGCTTGCAGTCACTTTCAGTCATGGTGGACATGGTTACTGGGTATGTATTTCATGTAGTTTCAAGGTTATAGAGGCTTCATTATTAAGCATGCAGTGGCCTCTTCTGACTTATTTTGGCACCCAGGAAATAAGAAGATGCTTTTTAAAAAGAGGTAGAATCTGCTTTAGTCTAAACCCCATAAAAGTTCTAAATATTAAAGCAGAAAATTCATATGCTTCCCTTTGTTCTGCTACCCCATATTTTTCCACCAGGAAGGTTGTTTAAAGTAAAACCTTTCAAGTAGAAAATCTCTAGGGCCCAACCTCCTGATGAGATGGCTTTCTATGCAGGGAGTCTCTCTTACGTGAGGAAGTGCCAATAGGTCAAAGAGACCTCTGTGCACGACACCAATCAGCCGTGTCATTACTCCTTGTACGTGGATTTTGAAAGATCTACATCTTAAAGAAAAACAGAAAAGAGCAGCTGGACTCATTCCTTGCAAACAGGAATAACTAATATCCTTGATCTGTTCGCAAAAAGTCAAGGAGCTCTATGGCGAGACGAGAGGTTAAGGAGCTTTGTGTCCATTCGAAGGGAAAATGTAAAAAAACATTCAACCACCTCCTACCAAAATTGAAATACTGAAGGCATCTGTCATGTATTTTAGTGGACAATTGATGGCAGATATCCATTCCCTCCTTTCCCACTGCCTGCCAGAGATCCCCTTATATTTAATGACAGCTGTTTCAAACTGTGTGGTAGACACAAATCTGATAGATCAAATAAATCTTTAATGTAACTTTCCTAAATTCTGTGATATCATGCAAAGGATTAAAAAGGATAATTCATGTTGTTCTTGAATTCTACTGGCAATTACTGATTGTTATAACTACCAGTTATGTAAAATATTTTGCCAAAATCACTTTGGATTTTTTTTATCATGTGGATTATTGGCACAAACTGCCTGACAAATGAAATGTTTTCCTAGCTAATATTACTTTGTTAACGGAGCACACATAATTTCTCTAGGTTTATTTTCTAGGCAGTGCTTGTAAAACACTCTTATAGTGGATACTCATTTCAATAAGCAGTACCAATTTTGCCTGAAATGAACTGGGTTCTTAGAGGATTTCCAAACTCTAACTCCCAGTGTTGAAATGACTCAGGATGGCCATAACTCTTTACAGCACATATGGAATCATCATACCCCTTTGACAGAAGGATATGATACAAACACAACTGCCAGACTTTAGTACAGTGGCTGGCTATGAAGGGCACTGATCCACCAGATGCCTCCTACTTGAGTGTGTCTTTTACCAAGTTCGTAGCAAAAATGTATTTTTGTGAGTCACCAGTGTATTACATTACCTTCATGATGGCTTATCTTCAGTGAGTCAGTGGTGATAAAGAAACTGAGTTAATATTTACCTATTGTATTTACTAAAATCACATACCCTTTAATGACAAACGATCCATGAAATGGGCTGTAAAGGGGCCAAGAGGAATTGTTCTTTTTGCTAATACAGCTGCAGAAGAGGGAAGGCCTCTTATCCTGCAGGGTCCAATAAAGGGAAGAGTTATTAATCCCAGTTTGTCACTGTGGGGGGAATAGTTATAACTTGCGTGCCAATAGCAATGATTCAGTGGTAGGTGATCAACACAGCCTGTAAGCTCCCTGTCAGTCTGCATTTCCTTCTGAAAAGCTTCCATGTATTTCTCCTGAAAACCTCAGTGTTTCAACTCTTGAATATAAAAACTTAATTTGAATGCAAATATTCTTCCCCTGTCAGTAGCCCTGAAATCACTGCAGAAGATTGAAGCAACTAGTGACTTCTAAGGAGTGTAGCCCGCAGTATCTGTGGAGAAGCCAGAAGCAGCAGCTCTGGTTAGTCATTGACAGAAACTCTACTCCCCAAGAAATGGCAAAGGAATGGCACAAATGACAGAGCAAACAAGCAGAGGTAAGAAAATGGCTAGGTATAGAGCAAGAGAACTGGGTTTCCCATTTCTCTGAGTTGAGTTTTGCTCTTGCTTTTCTCAGGGGAGGATCCCAGATGACTGATACTACTATCTCTGCTGACTAGAGCATAAGTGAATGTTGGTTCAATGAATCATTTGTTTTATTCTGTCTTTTCCTTGAAAAGTTTTAATGTGCTGTTCATGTTCTTCCCAGGCCCCTAAGTGCTAAGTGGGGCTTACAGGGGTAAATGATGCCTAACTCATTCCTCCTGCCCATCCTCCCATTACCTTGAATCACCGCACACAATGTAGAACACAAAGGGCTGGAAGTTGCAGAGGTCAAGGTCACTATGTCTTTGTCATCAAAGAACTACTACAACCTGAAGGGTATCTTTGGCAAGTAGTTATTACATGGTTCCTGCTGCTTTTGTGCAGCTCAGTGGGAATAAAGGGGGCTTTTTCCAGAGTCAGGAATCATGGTCCTAGAGTCTGATTCCTCCTTCTACTCTCATACCAAAATGAATTAAATAGATACTTAGATTTCTTGGATGGGAATGGGAAAGGAAGTGGACAGTGACTGAAGAAATATGGACTTTATCTCAGCAGAGTTCTGCATTTGGATTTTGACACTAGCATTGATTATGAAAAATTAACGTATTTCAGCTATCCACCTTTACCTCAACTAAGCTCTCTTAGTCTGTATCTGTGGTCTACTGACCTATATGCTTTTCCTTCTGGGCTTCACAGCCCTTCCCCACACTTGCCATTAGCCCTGTTCTGCGGCCTGAACGGGAACTCAGTATTAACATTACCAGGAGAATCTGTTGTATTTGAGTGTTGATATTTCACTGTATTCAATTTCAGATCATCCTCATATTTCAAGTGTCATATTCTCATGGTTAAGTTTATCTACTAGATATTCTCCTAACTTACTTTGTACCTATTTGGACAGAGATCAGGAGGGAAGATGTGCTGTGATTAAAAGGAAAAGCAGCAGCAGTCCATGCCTTCCATCACCAGTGTCATAAAGTCTGTTGGTTCTGTATTCCAGCCAAAATGTCAGGGCTTCAAGAACTACCTTCCAGCAGTGCCCTGCCTCCAGTGTGACTGACAATGGAATTAATGGGACACGGACAGTGGCAAAGGGGTAACACGAACTCATGTTTCATGTCCTGCACAATGCTTATGCACGCTGGTGCAGACTTTTCTTTAGAGAAAGGGCAGCAGCAAATCTTCATCTAGCAGATGCTGTCACCTGTGATTCTGCAAAGCACCTTGTGCCTGTGTAGGGCAGCAGCAGTGGGCCAGCTTTGGGACACTCCACTTTGGCAACAGCACAAAGTCTGGCAAAGCTGTGAGCAAGACTGTTCCCAAGGCCCAGCTTGGTGCCTGCCAACCAAAAGGCATTCATATTCATACTCCCCAGTGGGTACATGGGCAGGCTTGACCTGAGGCCTTGCAAGAAGGGGCAAAACTATGTCCACCTTAAACTGTATCGGTGCCCACTTAACTACTGGCAATCACTCTGCTGTTTTCCCAAAGGGAATGGAGCAGCTGGAAGCATGGGAATGTCTGTTACCCAGGTTTGATTTTCTGGGAGTAGGTGAGAAGCTTCCTCTCTTGTCAGGAGCTGTTCCCCCACGGCACAGATGAGGAAAAGAAATGCAAGGTCAGTTTGTGTCAACAATGCAAGTAAATTTCCAGAAGGGACTCTAAAATCACCAAAATCAGAATATCCTTGTAGGGTGTCCTGCAAGGGGCTGTAGAGCTCATGATTGAGCTCACTGGACTTTTTATGGGTATGTGGTAGGGTATTAATGTACTTTGAGAGCACCAGGGGACTCTTTTGCAGCAGTGTAATCTAGGTGGTGAAGGAATGAACTGTGGTCTACATTATGACAGGACTTGGACACTTCTCCCTTATGATGTTTGGAGAATCCACCACTTCTGTGTGCATAAAGAATAAATTAAATCCCATTTGTGCAGTTGAGGTGAGAATTTTTACACTTTTGGTTTTGTTTCTGGTCTACTGAAGCAGTAAATCTGGCCTTTTTTTGTAAAATATTTTGAGTACACTTCTTAAGGGACAGTGCCCTCTGACAAAAGATTTTTCTCTAAATAAACCATACATTATGCTTGACATGATAATACTTTTTGCTCTGTTTAGAAGTTGCCAGTAAAGCTGGTAGAGGCAACAAACACATTTGCTTGTGCTGGGGGATTCTGCTGATGTGCAAGACAGAGAAAAATTCTGAAAGAGGTCAGTGTTTGCTTGCAACTAATCAGATGTTATTAAAAAAACCAAACAAACAAACAAGCAAACAAAAAAAAACTATTGCTGCCAAAGAAATAACAACTGTAGGAGGAGGGTGAGGGGACCTATTTTCAAAGGAGGAAATTTGAAACAGACAGCTCTCTGTCCCCATAAAGCAATAAAGAACTGGATACCTGTCCTGTTGAAGAGAGAGGAGGTTTCTGGGTGCTAATAATGAATGACTGAAAGAAAATTTAATGAAGCTCCACCTTTCAGGGACCCTGCCATCAGTGTTTTGTTCTCATGCCAAACTCCTGGACTATAAAAATCTGCCTATAAGCCAAGAAAAAACACTTCCCTGAAAGGATTTTCAAGTTACAACTTCATGGCAAGATGGAAATAAAAAACGGGAGATTGTTTTGGATCTTCTGCCTAATTTGGAGTTTTTGCAAGGCCAAAGAACCAGTTCAGATAGGTAAGAAAAGAATCTAATTCTTGCATTACTTGCTCTCATATAGCTCTCCATAGGTGAGAAATAGAGTTGACAAATGAAAATTTGTCACATATTCATATGAGATGTAGACATGCCAGATACTGTTAAACATGGTACCTTTTTATCCTGATTGTCAACCATTTAAGTATGACTTTTTTTCTTTCATTACTAGGTAGTGTTTTATGTTTTATGCTCTAAGTGACTATTCTTAAAGAGGAGACCCTCTGCACCAAAAATCCAAACCAAACAAAAAAAAAATGGTGACACCCTTTTCAACACATTTCACACATATTCTTCCAAAAATAAGTACTTACCATATCACCAGCTAGGCTTGATCGACCAGTATGAAATGCTGCATTAGCAGGAATCACATTTTTTGTGCTCTGGTGCACTCCTGGTTTGATTTTTAATCTCTTACACTTTCCCCAACTGCTTAATACACAGTTGATGTACCAGTTATTGCTGCCTTAGTAATTCCAGCAATTTCATTTCCAGGATAGCCAAACTTTCTCACCTGCCCTCATGACTGCATAGGAAAGTGCTAAATTGCCCTATGACAGTAGCAGTCCCTTTAAAAAGCTGTTTCGGCAAGGACTTATGGGGCACTTGAGTTTGGGCTGCCCATTTATAACATAAGGATCTGAATTTCTCAGTTCTTCCCTGCTGATTCTTAGGCAAGAATATTTAATAAAATTTTAGAGTTCACTGAGTAAATGAGTAACTTTTTGATTTGATCTGTGGTGGATATCTGTGTTGATAGTCCTAAACATGCTACCTGAAGTACACAAAGAAATTTGCCTGTTTCATTTGTCATTCTTTCAGAAGAAAACCTGAAAGTATTTTGTAGCGGGCATATATAATTTAATTCAAGGTGATTAATTAGTTTTCTTTGTGAAAACTGCTCAGTGGTGTGAAAACTGCTTTCTGAAGTAATGTCTTATATGCACTTAGACTAGGTACCTATACCTTTGACAGAGGTAAAGCTTAGAGGGCCAAAACATGAGTTCTGGTCGAGAAGGAAAACCAAGTATCTCTTAGCCAACAGCTGAAGCTGGTAGCAGCCTCAACCACTGAGATCAACCAGCAGCTGCCACTTTGCTGAAAATTCATGCCACCTGTGGTATCTCCTGGAAAGCACTCAACACAAAATCTTGCCTGAGTTAAATGAGATTTAGACATCCAGAATGGGATTCTTATCACTTCACTTTAGATATCTACAGTGAAAATATGTCTACAGCATGAATATAGACACAGCCTTTTTAGACAATGGAGAGATGCATGTGGTTTACAGCATCTTCTTGCTAGGCACATATGTAAGATGAGAAAGCTGAACCTCTTCTGCTTTTCACTGTTAACTTCTGCTTTTCACTGTTGACTTCAAAGGAGACTAGGCTAATCTGCTCACATTGCAGGTCTCTCTGTACTTCAAAAGTAATGGACTTCAAAAGTTCAGTGAGATGAAACTACTTCCCAAAGGCTAGTATTTTCCAAGAGTTATCAATTTTGCCTTTGAAAATCTGCCCCTTTAATGTTTTTCAGCAAAAAAAAGGGACAAGCACCTCATATGGGGTGAATTTCTAAGCTCCCCTACTATGATTTTTCTTTAGTCCAGGTCTCTACTGTCAGTAGGAGCGAATGTGTCACCTGGGGCAACTTCCACTTCCATACGTTTGACCATGTAAAATTTACTTTTCCTGGAACCTGCACATATGTCTTCGCTTCGCACTGCAATGACAGCTACCAGGACTTTAACATTCAGATCAGGCGCAGTGCCAAGAACAGCTTCCTTATCTACTTCACTGTCACCATTGATGGAGTGGTCCTGGAGGTGAAGGAGACGGGAATCACGGTGAACGGGAAGAAGTGAGTAAAGACTGCAATGTTGTTTTGAGCGGCATTTTTATTGCCACGTGTTAGGTGGTCTGACTGGAAAGCAGTGGCTGTGTATGAGATGTATAACTTTATGAGCAGGGTATTGTGAAGAGTCCCCCCCTTAGTGTTTGAGAAGGCAAGAGGCATTTAAACTAAACTACACGTCCCAGGGACCAACACCAACAAGTTAAGTAGAGAGCAATGTGTATATTACAAAAACAAAAGGTGTTTTAAGGTTTCCTTAATGTTGCTTTGATTTGAGAGGGAGGGATGAAGGAAAGTAAATAAATCCCAACACTCTATATCTGTAGAAGCTTGATGGTTTTTCTTTTTTCTCAAAATATTATTTCTGTGGTAATAACCCTACTGTTTTATGTTGCTGCTCAGGAACAGATGGTTCTTTTAGGGACAGTTTTCCATTTCCAGATCGATTAGTCTAGAAAATTGCTCTGCTTTGCAGATCACAACTTGGTCAGGGATCTTCTTATAAGAAAAGGCAGAATTTTTAGAAGTCAAAATCCACACCTTTAATTCCAACTAACCACAAACTGCAAAGAGAAGGATAAAAAATATTCCCTAAGTAAAAATCATATGCAACAATAGCTGAAAGTTAGGCACAATATTAAGGACAGTCCCCATGAGAAGTGCAGAGTCCTGATCCTAGCAAAGAATTATGAAGGGCCTAGGCAACCTTTGACTCTGGGAAAACCCCTCACAATTCTGTTGAAGAGAAAATTGCAAGCATATGGGCTGTCTTGACAGCCTTCTAGAAACAACCAAATATAGAATAGCACCACTCTGTTGTAATTATAGCACCGAAGCCCATATGTGTCTCCTAACTCAAAGGGGCAAGAAATCTCCTGTCTTCTATCCATTTTCTGAATTTCTAAGCTTTTAGACTGTTGCAAAATGAACGGTAATTGTCTTGGTAAGATGGAAAAGTAATGTAGGTCTGAGTTGCATGAGTACATGAGTAACAGAACAGAATTCTTTGTGAATCCCAAATACCAAGGGGGTCCCGGAAGGATGATGATGACCTGCAGTGTCCTCATGTGGAGGGTCATTTTCCCAATATTGTTATCTTGCTCTTTATAAACTTTATAGGGTAGAACCTTTTATAAGGGTTAGGTCCTTGGGTTTGGCTGCTTTCTATCAGTTGAGTGGCTGATCTACATCAGCCACATTGACACAAGACCAAAATGCATTGTGTTATGGATTAAGGTTGGTAAAAGGACACAGTGGACAATGTAATGCATTGTGTGGACAAAGTCTGACCTTGCAAAGAATGTTCCCGTGTCTTATTTAGTTCTCCAGTTTTCCTTCCTATGTATCTGTAAGGATTTCATCAGTCTTTTTTTCACTGCAATCTGTTTTTTCCCCTCAAATTTCCAGGATTGCCATGCCTTTCAGCTTGAAGAGCATTCTGATTGAGGACACCTGTACTTACTTCCAAGTCACTTCCAAGCTGGGCCTGACACTCAAGTGGAACTGGGCTGACACTCTCCTAGTATGAACAGTCAGTTAGTTGTTTTCCTCCTGGTGAACCTCATCAGTAATGAAAAGCGGGGCTGGATGCAGGCACTGTGCTGATATATGAAATTATGGGTGGGAGCTATCAATCTGTCCATAAACTCATAGAAAAATACCAAACTGGGCAATAGTTTCACAGGGCAGGGGCAGGCACAACCCCATGGTATTCCAGCTAATTTTTTGTGACAGAAGAGTTAATCCTGGATATAGCACATCTGCATTTAGCTCCTTGCTCCACGGGGCACTGGCAGCAACAGCCCTCCAGCTCTGCCTTGCTACTCTGTCTCATGCCCATATTGTGTGGGAAACTGATATGTGTGACCAGTTCAGACCTTGGCCTCTTTCATTCCAAAGCAATGCTATGTGGGAATTCTCCTCTGAACATCTACCCTGGAATATTCTCTTCTGTACCAGTGCATTTACACTTTTGTGTGTGAATACTTATCCTTCACAATCCAGACTGAGATTAATGAAATGGAAGTTGTGTGTCAAGTTATGCCATTCAGAGAGAGAGATAGGGTAAAAGGGGAATAGAGAGAAAAGATATCAGGAAGTAAAAAAATGATATTGAAATTCTGATTTATTTAAGTATTTGCTTTCCCCTTTCCCATGTACTAATTAATACCCAAAGTGTTAAAGGCATTATTTGGACATTACTGTAGAGTGGACACAACAGTAGGAAAAGTACTGCCTTTTTTGGGTGGACCTGAGTGGCACCAGGACATGTTCTCCAAGCATGTAGAAATGATTAGGTGCAATAGTTTTATACAGCAAGGCAATAGTGTGCTAACCTGGCTGTTTATTTCCACTAAGTATGGGGAAAATAAGTAATGCTTGGCAGACCCATGCCTAGAAGTGCTATAAAATTTTCCATTACCCTATGGACAAGAAAACCCATTATCTATGGCTAAAAGTTAACCAAAGCTGCTTCTTTACAACATCCAGCATTAGAGCACAGTTATCTGACCTGCCCAGAGAGGAGATGTGGTACCCTGCAAGAGGTACCAAATGTCTCTATACACAGTGTCAATATTGGGAGACACTGGTCCAGGGATTAATCCAGTATTCAACATGATTCAGTTACCCATCTTTAATGGGTAGGAATGACAATTGCTGGAGGATTCTCTTCCCATTTGAATTCAGTCTGTCTGCAGATAAGTTTTATGAGAGATTTGTGTCAGAAAAGGAGGCATTCCTACAAACTAGGACTGAGCATTTCTGCCTCTGCACTTTTCTGCTGTGAATCACTGTGCAACAAGTGCTGCTGATATGGGGAAAAGCCTTTCAACTCTGTGTTTCCTCTTTTGTAGCTGGACCTGGAAGAAACATATAAAGAGAAAATATGTGGTCTATGTGGGAACTATGATGGCAATGAGAAGAATGATTTGATTTTGGAAGGTAGGTCATAAATACAGCATATTTCATCCAGAACAGACCTCCTTATACATGACATGAAACTCGATATCTGTTTCCTCTGAGCAGGCTTTCAGATTTCCTGACAGGCACATGAACATTTGCATATGCAGGAGATGTATTTTAAGAGGTTCTGAGATATTTGGGGTTTTCTGCTCTTTTCAAATTTATAAGAGTCTCCAACCTCTTTGACCAAAATTAATTACTTGGCTATCATGCAGCACCATTGCCAGGTTCCCCACTGACAATAACTTACTTTCAGGAAATGCAAGAGTGCATTTTCTGTTCTTCTATTTTAATCTTTCTATTTGTGATTGTTTTTTACTCTATAATGAAATGAAAGCATCAGGGAAAACACAAAGTATCTTTGAAGAAACTGTGGTGCCATCCACTGACACCTTTAGATATTGCAAATAGCTGAGCCTCTGATCCTGCACCAGGTTGTATGGATGGAAAAACACCTTCATCCTGGGATATCAGCTGCAGGACTGAATCCAAAGTTATAACAACATCCCTTTATGTAATACCTGTATGACTGTTGCACATGTGAATAGAAAACTCCGTAACATCAAACACACCCAAAACAAAGAGAAGTCTGGAATTTATCAGAAGCACCAGAAAGTTCAGGCTGACAGCAGGCCTTGATACAAGTGTGCCAGATTCCTGACTCTAGCCCAACAGAAGGTTATATCAGGCTGTCATCCTCCATAAGAGATGGATGCTGGTTAAATTTGGGCATCTCATGAAGGGCATACTGCCTTTGAGCCCAAAGAGTAAGTGCATTTTTATAGCCCATTAATTGACCTAAGGAATTGTGGGAAGTTACTGAAATGCATCTGGGTTTTTTGCAGGGTATAAAATGCATCCAAGACAGTTTGGGAACTTCCACAAAGTAGAGGATCCATCACAAAAGTGTGCTGATGTGAGCCCAGATGACCACACTGGAAAACATCCCAGGAGGAATAGATGCAGCACCTATGTAAGTCTGTGGGACTAAGAAGCACAAATCCTCTCAACCTACAGTGTTGAAGAGACTGTTGAAAAAAATCTTAATTACAGAGCATGCACTAAACTGAATTTTTCAGAACTCTAAAGATGAATTTGAGCAAAATTATGATCTTATAGCTGAAAGAATATCTTATTATGGTATTAAAGAAATAGCTATTGGGAAAATGCCCAGTTGAATGACATCTTCCAGTCCAAGGCAAAGGACATTGTGGCAGAAAGTTACACTGGAAAATCTTCTGAGATCACTTCCAACTTGAATTATTCTGTGACCCTGGAACTGTGTCATCAAAACTTGAAATGTGTATTCAAAAACCTGAAAGGCGGTAAAATATCAAGTATTGCTTTTCTTCCCCCCCCCCCCCTTTTTTTTTTAATAGAAAAAAGGATGCAAGAAACTTATGTCCCGTTTTGGAAACTGCCCCAGAGTGGTTGCCTTTGATGACTACATAGAGACCTGTGCTGAGGACATGTGCCACTGTGCAGTTAATTCTTCTCACTCTGATTTGGTTCCCAGCTGCATATGCAGCACTTTAAACCAGTACTCTCGAGATTGTGTCCTGAGGAAGGGAGACCCTGGGGAATGGAGAACCAAAGAACTCTGCTGTAAGTAGCTACTGGTCTGGAGATTTATTTCAGGTTAGACATTTACACAAGTATTCTGATCCCAGCAGAGCAAAGCTAGGAGCTCTGGTAACTGCCTTGAATCAATCTGTGAAAATACTTTGACACAAACATTGTTAATGGAAAAATTTCTGCAAATTTAACTTGATTTTGCTCCTTAAATTAGAACTATAGCTTGATGTTGCCCACCTCCTTCTTGCAACTAAGTTTTCATGAGTTCTTTTTTTTTTTTTTTTAATTTTTCTCTGCATAGTTAACTCATAAAAAGCCTTATTTAAACATGGTGACAACTAGACACAAGTAGTTACTGAGAAGAGCAACAAGTTCATACTTATCTTACCTTGTGTTTTCATACTCAGTAGTCCAGTTACTGGGCAGGAAATCTCTTTAAATCCAGGGGGAAGGCTACAGGTAGTTCACCAAAAATGCTGGTGTGGATTGGGATAGCAAATCAATGCCAGAAGTACTGATTTGCTTCAGGCAAAAATAAACTGTTATCACTACCTAAATGATTCTGATGTTCTTTGCTTGTATTGTGACTTCAGGCAACCTTGAGCTAGTAAAGTAATGTGAAATAGCTCACATTTCCCAGCAGCACACTTTTGTCCAAAAGATAAAGTAAAGGTGGTCATAAAACATTCCTTTAAAACGTTAAACAAACACAACATATCGGCATAGAAGGTCTTGCAAACAAGATATGGAGGAAAGGAGGAAGAAGGGGTTGGGTAGTGACACAACAATTTGAGAGGTATTATAAATACATCATTAACATACTTCATTTTGGTTTGGTCTTGCAGATCAGGAATGCCCAAACAACATGGAGTACATGGAATGTGGAAATTCCTGTGCTGACACATGTGCGGATCCAGAAAGGAGCAAGATTTGTAAAGCCCCATGTACAGATGGCTGTTTCTGTCCTCCTGGTAAGGCAGGCTGCTTCTGCCAATGATCACACACATCAAGGGAGAAAAAGGGAGGTTGTTCCCTTTCTTTACCATTTCACACAACAAATAAACTGCTTCTTCTAGCATAATTTACCAACTTCCTTCTTGGAAGAGCCAGATTTCTAAAGATATGAGATCCTGACACTGGAGAAGGGAGGCAAAAACTTCTAAGGACTAGACAGGGAAAAAATGGTGCAGATATGGAAAGAGAAGAGGTGCTCTCTAGACAGTAAGAAAGCAGGTGAAGGTGTCTCATGAGATGCCTCCCTGCTATGACACTAAATCTAGCCGTAGCTTAAGTGACACAAAACATACATGCATTTCCAGGTATGTGCATGTGTAAATTTGCACATGAAATAGTCTAAGATGAGGCTCTGATTTCTGTTAGATTCACTGTTAGAAAGGGATGGAAACTGGCTCGCACCCTTGCAATCTGGCACTTGATAATCCTGCTCACAGTGAAAGATTTTGTAACAGGAAATGTTCTTTGAGTTTAGCAATGCTTTCATTTGAGTTCTAGTTAGAAATATTACCCATTCATTAACATCTGAAAGGGCCTGGTGTGGTGTTTTCCTTTAAAAGTGTCCCATTCATTTTATGAAATGCTGAATACTCCAGAGTTTTTTTCATACTCTAATCTTCCCTGATGGCATTTCCCTGACTCACCGAAGGAATATTAACTAGCCATTGTGTCTGAACAGGAACTATCCTTGATGACCTCAGCAGCAAGAAGTGCATCCCCAGAGACAGCTGCCCCTGTACATTTCAAGGCAAAGTCTACTCATCTGGAGGAACTTACTCCACTCCCTGCCAGAACTGGTACTGTTGTGGTTGTGATTGCACAAACAAGGCAGAAGTATTTATTTCAAAACATTGATGAGTGGCATTCTGTATTTCCTCCTTTTTTTTATAATATTTTCCTGTCATTTCTCTTAAATAACAATTCAAAACCTTGCTCTGAATTTCCAGTGTAAGAAAACTTGGAGGTATTCCTCAACCACACATAGTTATTATCCACCTTCACTTGAAACTGCATGTGAAAACTGAGCTCAAGGTTTCAGAATGTAGAAAAATGAGACTCTTTACTTATTAATTCAGAGACTTTGGCCACTATAGTGAGGTGTGAACTCACACCATGTTAAAAACTGGCACTTCCAACAACATCTGGATCTCCACAACACTGTTTAAAGAAGTCTCAGAAGTCCTCATCCCCTGGTCCTTGAGAATTATTTGATTTAGAAAAAAACCTGTCAGCTTGAACCCATCTCCATTCTCTACTGGTGAAAAGTGATAACATCTTAGGTATATTACTCTCAAAACAGTTTTATTTCTTACTCTTATATGTTATTTGGGCTCCTGTGACACAACATCATTTTCTAACCATCAGTCATAGTTTTGCTATAGGGAGGAATGAAATGTGGTATGGTGCATGGCCAAACATTCTGCAAGCCCCTTTGGATTATCCTGCATTTTGAGAAAATGCTCCTCAAATCCCGGAAATTTTGAGTAATTGAACTTAGTGGGCTTTGTGTGACTTTGGCTTCCATCTTGCCACATCCACCTTTAGTCCCCTCAAAGCCCAAGTCTATATGGCTGGACTCTTTTCTTCTTGTGTGCACAGGTGTGAGAACTGCTCATTATCTGAGGCCCTCCACAATTAGCTGCTGAAACATCCCATCAGTGACTTGCTGAACAGTTGCATCAGCAGCACAAGATGTTGCCAGATCCTGCTTGAAGGGGTTCTTTCTTCTTTAAAAAGTCAAGTAAACAATTTAGGCCCAGAAAACCATCTCTTGCTTTCCCATCTCAGTGTGTCTCTGAGGGAGCCAGCCAAAAGCCTGGCGCAGTTAACTCTCTCACTGATAGGAATTCAACCCTCACACTTTAAAGGCCTAATATAAAGGCTTCCACCCACAGGGTTTGAATAAGAAGCCAAGATAATGACCTTAAAACACAAAGAGGCCACATCTGTGCAGATTAAAATGGTGTTTCACTTTGCTCCCTTGAAGCTGTGTTTATTCTAATGGCTGCTTTTTGGGTTTTGTACAGTACTTGCAAAGGAGGCCACTGGAGCTGTATCTCTCTGCCCTGCTCTGGAAGTTGCCACATAGATGGAGGATTCCATATAACAACATTTGATAATAAGAGGTTCAATTTTCATGGCAACTGTCATTATGTCTTAGCTAAGGTACGAGCAATTTCTCTTTTCATTCCTAAATCTCCTGGGTAGCACGAGGCTTGAAACTGTGCTGAAGCTTTATATGACTTAATTTAATTAAATGGAACCAATCCAGCAAAGCACTTCAACACTGAGCAACATGCTCAGTCTTAAACCCCATAAATTTTTGAATTTGCAATGGATTGCAAGTCAGTTGCTGATGCTTAGCTTCAAAGCTTTGCAACTTCAACATACTTGTACTTTTTTTAAAAATTAAATAATTTTCTTAATGGATGTATTAGTGTTGATTCAAGCATTTTTTTGAAGCTTTCTTCATGTGTGACTGTCAAAAGAAAGTGGATGAACCAAAATTTCTTCAAAAAAATTGAATTATCTGTGAATGCCTGCAAATGAGATCCACACAAGCTGATAGCAAGGAAAAGGAGCACAAAGTTAGTGAAATTATTGATTTTGGCAATAAATAGTTTGCAGTTAGATATCAAATACCCCAGTTCTTTCATTACTCCTTCTTAGCCTTTCAGTGACACGTTTTTCTCTTCAAGCTCCCAGCCTGTAACATGCTAACAATGTCTGCACATACCTTTCTCATGTTTTCTCAGAACACTGATGACACAGTTGTGGTGATTGGGGAGATCATTCAGTGTGGGACTTCAAGGACAATGACTTGCCTAAAGAATGTATTGGTCACACTAGGAAGAACTGTGAGTAACTGTCTTTAATTAGCAATACATAGGAGATCACTTCTATTTTCCTTACATGGTTTGTATGGTGTCTGGACACTGAGTTACACTGATCCCAGAGGTGATGAGGTTTTGAAGACACTGCTTCTCAGTGCTTACTGAAGCTTGTCAAGTTGGTCTTGTCTGTCTCACATCATATGCATTCACTACTGTGGCCTTTTCTCCTTTTCACTGCAGACTATAAAAATATGTTCCTGTGGAAATATCTACATGAACAATTTCATTGTGAAGCTGCCTGTAAGAAAAGGTAAATCCCCTTCTTCACATCTTCCACAGAATAGCCTACATCTTTTGCAGAAGGATTCCTGCTCCTTTCTCTGAAAAGAACATGATCCTACTCACTGTTAGGTGGATACTAGGTCTGGGATTCCCTGGGAATCTCTGTGTTACTGCAAGCACTGGAAAATGGAAGCTCCTGTTTACTCAGCTTTGTAAAGATTTGCAAAAGCATACAACATGTTTTCCTTTTTCTCTTTCTTCTTTAGATGGCATCACCATCTTCAGACAATCTACATTTTTCATCAAAATCTTGAGCTCAGCTGGAGTGCAGATCAGAGTGCAAATGAAACCTGTAATGCAGCTCTCCATAACAGTCGATCATTCCTTTCAGAATCGCACATCTGGTAGGACACATAAGGCTAAACCCTTCAATGTGCTGGAGAAAATCTCTGTGATGTTTAGTGTGTGCAAATCTTATAGACTCCATCTGTTTAAACAGGCCTTCATCAGAGCCTTGTGAAGTGCAGACTATGTTCTTGGTTTTGCCACTAATCTCATGTTTACACCATTTAAGATTTTTGTGCTTCTGTTTCCAGTCTGTGTAATGGGATTACATCCTGTCTCTCTGACCCATTTTGTTTTTCTTCTGCCATTTCCTTTATTTATAAGCCTTTGGGGAAAATATTCTCTGTCTGCCACTGTTTACTGAAGCATCCTTGAGCTATCACTAAGTGCCTCTGTAATGCAGAAAAATAATAAATACACTCTAAACACAGGGTCCTATCAGATTTGTGGGAACATCAGGAAGTCTCTGAGGGAAAATGGATTTGTTTCAGGCGAGGTCCATTACAGAGATAAGAGTGTTCATCTAGAAGCCATTCCTTTTTCATGCATCTAGTGATTTCTTCTTTTCTTTTGCTTTTCTTTTGCCTCCCACACAAGGTCTTTGTGGCAATTTCAATAACATCCAGACTGATGACTTCAGAACAGTCACTGGAGCTGTGGAAGATTCAGCTTCTGCTTTTGGTAACTCATGGAAAACTAGAGCCAGCTGTTTTGATGTTGAGGACAGCTTTGAAGATCCTTGTTCAAACAGTGTGGATAAAGGTACCAGGCTTTTCATCCCTGGCTTATCAGTGCGAAATAATTTTCACATGATGGATAATCAAAAAAGCTTTAGAAATCTCATAAACATCAAAACCCTCTACCTTTGAGGCTATAACTAGAGAAAAAATATTGTGTTTTGAAGGTCTTTAAGAGGATAGCTTTGCTTTCAAAACAAAAAGACAGCACTACTGGTGAAAGAGCCAACACATTCGCTGATGACTTGAAAAGCACACACAGCATAAATGACAGCAATTTAGGCTTAAGGCAGAGCGCCACTGGTTGCCAACATTTGTGAAGTTCTTCATCCAATCTAGGTTGTTACAGCTGTCCTGAAGTCCAGAGAAGGAAGGTGTCAACAGTGCTGAGTTAAGCAAGCATTGCACTGTACTAGGTGTCCTGTCTGATTTTTCACTCTGACTGGATTGGATATATGTGTTATTTGGACTGACCTCTCCTAAGTACTGACACATATAGTTATAAGCTGCAGCTCACAGCCACACAACTCACTGATTATTACATGCTTTTCTTGACTATAAGGAATTATCTGGCTGTAAAGAATTAAGAAAGTTTGATGAAAAACAGTGAAAATGGGGAGGTTCTGTATATGTTCTGCAAAATCCAGCTGCAGTAATAATGTTAATACTTAGAAGGTGAAACCTCTCTTTTAGGAAAATGGCTGGTCATCCATCCAACTATGCTTATCCCTTTGATAAGTTGATGACCTGTATTTCCATCCAGCGTTGTCTAAATACTTCAGGACATTCTAGTTCAATGTGATACCTGATAAGAATATTGAGTCAGACAGTAATGTGGTTTAAGTGACTATGGACAATGATATTTTTTCCCACTTCAGAAAAATTTGCCCAGCACTGGTGTGCTCTTCTGTCCAATACAAGCAGTGTGTTTGCTGCCTGCCATTCTGTTGTAGACCCTTCTGTGTACATCAAGGTAAGGTACTGCTCCAAATGGGTGTTTTCATCTAGTCCAGAGACTGGCCTAGGGGAGTGAAATAGGTTACAGTAGTGACTGGTCACAAAGAAGTACACTGATGACAATTAGAAAAATTATAAAATAAGAGTTTGTGCAAGATGGGCCTTTTCAGCTACAGCCCCAAAAGCACTTGATAGGCATGACTGGCTTCTGTTGCGTGATCCAGAAACAAAATGAAAAAAATCAGTTCAAGATTTCAAAGTTTCAAAGAGTTCACTCTTTGACTAGCAGAATCAGTGTTTTTGAGTGGAACTGAATTGAGACTTTTACCAGCCCCATGGATTTCCTCTGACTTGGTTCAAAATTCACATAAAGGCAGAGAATATAAATTTACATTGTTTATATCTCTTTTATTACCTTTGAATCTTGTTAGTCTCCTTGTGTTTTGAATGCATGAAGCTCCCCATATGTTCTCTTGGTGTAAAGCTCTATATAATGCTGCCGAGAAAGCTGTCTGAGCTACAGAGTTGCCACAATTATGTAGATTGTAAAAAGTTCCTGCAAAACCACAGAAAGTTCATGCAGGGTGTGGGTGTGTGTGTATGAGTGTGTAAAACAACTTACTGAGAAAAACCTGACCCTGAAATTTTGCCTAGAATGTAGCATGTCTTCAAGTATCTTTACAAATATGGCTTATGTTTTACCTGTCCCAGAAGAAAATATATATACTTCAGAATTAATGTAAGCTATAAATAAAACAGGATTTTGCAATTTTCAGTTAAGAAGAAGTAATAACCAGTTTCTTACAGATATTTCTGTTACTCCTACTGATATCATCAGATTTTAAACCATGATTTGTGAAAGCTTTTCCACAACATCAGTAATGGCAGGATAAGTCACTGTCTATCCAGTATGATCCTACTGCTCTCTATCTGACTAGCTGTATTTGTGTTCTTTTGTACAGCCCACACTGTTAAAAGAACTCGAGCTTTAAACTCCAGCTAGACTTACATAACTAGTTCTTAAAATGTCATTACATATGACTGACTCTCTATAAGCCATCTTCTGTCATGCCCCTGTCATGTCATCGGGTGCATCTCAGCTGCTGACCAGATAGGTACACAAAGTGCCAGTCATCACTGTGCAATATTTTCAGATTATATATTTTGACAGGTCCTAGATTGTACATCCTCATAGGAGGCTAGTGAAGACATTTCTTAGTGTTCTAAGGAACTCTAGGTGCCTCTAACTTTTTAAATATTCATCTGTTAATGAGAGTTAGACATAATTTCATTTCAGTTTCTGTAACTGATTTGCTATTTCTCAGGTTTGCATAGTATTTCATTAGTATACATTTTCTCTTAAAAATATTAAGTTTATATATTGGTTGACTGCTTTTTAAATTGCTACATGTTTTGCTGTTTCTTCTATGAGCTAGATGTAATAATACCCATTATTGTCCTTTTCTGTCCTTTAGAAGTGCATGTATGACACCTGTAATGCTGAGAAGAGTGAAGTTGCACTGTGCAGTGTGCTCTCTACTTACTCCAGAGACTGTGCTTCAGCAGGCGTGTCCCTGCAGGGCTGGAGGCAGGGTGTCTGTGGTATGTGAACTGAAATCCCTTGGGCAGGGATATGGGGGAACAGCCCCATTTGTGGCAGTCACTGTCTTTTGTCTTTAGTCATCAAGTTAGAGAGCCTTTGAAAAACAGAATAAGTATTTATTCTATAAAATTCAGTTTGTGACTGCTTCATGCTCTTACAATGCATATTCCTTTTGTAAATCTTAGGTGATTTCAGTACTCAGATAAGCAAAATTGTATAAGGCATATTACTCAAATTAAACAGAAACAGGGTTAGTTTAATTTAGGTTTAGTTAGCAATTAAGTTACTTTTGAAGACATGGGCTTCTCCATGTATTTTAATTCCAATATCTTTTTTGCTTCACATTCAGTCCTCTTGTCCCAGACAATACAAATGACATCACTCATTAACCACATTTTCCCACATTACAGTAAAATAGTAATTCTATAAAACAAATATATATTGGTGATATTTGAGAATGTGAAAATCTTTAAAGGCATTTTCAGCTCAGAATTACCTAAAAAAATGAACCAAAGTTTCTTGGACATATACATGGTAACCAAATCCTGAGTTCAGAGTCCATGTGTGTATGTATCTTCCTTTGGCACTGCCAGAATTTATTACAAGATGACATAAAATCTGAAAATAAAATTCACTGCCTTGGATTCTGAATTTTGCTTCAATATTCCCAGGTTGTCATTGATGGTCAGACAGGTCAAGTGAGATTTGCCTCTGTCGACATGAAAACAGATGTATGGGGTTCTTGACTAATTGCACATCTGAATAGACAACATAGCAATGATCATGTTTTTGGAGCTTGATGCAGCTATGATCTGTTTAATTGCCTGACTTAGGAGCCAGCTGGGATACTTAATAGAAGCAAACAATGTAACTGGTGTGACTCTTTGCCAGAGGCATTTAAGACTGTGATAAGAACAATTTCACAAACCTGTGCTGAAATAATTCAAAGGAACACAGTGTAGTCCACAGTAAATTGTCCTAGAATCCTGCAGAGTTATGCACTAGACACAGACACACTGTTTATCAAAAGCTTTGTTCCCAACATAGAATTACTGACATTTTTAATGGCAAATCAAGACTGGTTTGCAGCATGGGTTTGGCTGAAATCTGTGTTCTTAAGGCACAGTAGGTAATACTACCTCAAACAGTGCATTAACCTTGAGAAAAAATGCTCATGTTTTAATCAGAACAATCATTTTAGGCCTTATTTAAGAAGAAATAATCTTTTGGGAACATGGCTGTGATAAGAGTATGGTTGTTTATGACTCACTGTTCATGAGTGAAAGACTAAATGAGCCACCACCTTCACTCTGTGTTCTGTCCCATTGTGGGGGTTGGAAAACCTGTTCCAGCTCCTGAAGCTGCATCCACTCTGCCAAGCTGCAGGCAGCATCCAAGGCAGGTTGTATCCCAGGCAGATGTCTGCACTGCAGTCAGCAGAGTGTGTGAAACAAGCAAGTCCTGCTGGTTAAACCCTATGCATGCCAGCTATACTCTCTTTAGCAGAGGCGTGAGCCATTACTGGAGTTGCTGGTTGCCCAGCAGATCACTGGGGTGAGCAGTCTTGGCACTGCTTTTCTAGTGCTCCCTGTGCAAGCTGGCTTGAAGGTATCTCTGGTATGCTCATGTTCTCTGCACTCTTGCCTCCAGTTGTGATTTGTCATCTTAGATGCGTGTCACTCCTGTGACCATGAGCACTACAGTCAAATAACCCTTCTCTTACCAGTCTCACTGTATCAAAAGTGATCTTATTCCTCTATGAAAATTTTAAGGGAGAAAGTAAGCACGGTATTTTATTGTATTAATAGCTAACAATTGAGACAGATATAAATTCATATTCAACATCTTTATAATTTTTTTTTACGTATTTTGACTTACAAATACGACTTGCTGTATCTTCAAAGAATAAAAAGTAGGAGAATATGCCTTGCCTGACTTACACAGGGGATATTGTGTTTGCTCCAGCTAGGACCAGAAAACCAAATAGTTTATGGTGGTAGGGTGCTGGTTTTGAATGTGTACACAAGCCTAGCACACTAACTAATCTAAAAAAGTGTGCCATGGTCATGGACTGGAAAAACATACAGAGCTTTATTTAAGCATGGAACCTATTGCTGATAAGTTATTAGCATTGTTGCAAAGCTGATTAGCACAAGTGCCCATGATCAACGCCCCTGTACCTTGTAGTGCATCTGTGTGTATCTCAAAAACAGCTGCAGGGTTAAACCTGCAGAATTAGAAAGAGGCCCAAGATGACTAGATCTCCAGTTCTCACTGAATTTCAAAGATATCTGGATGCCAGACTTTCTTGCAGCCTTAACCTGGGTAATGTTTCCTTACAAAATTTGTTGTCATCCCTATGGGTCAGTACTGCAGATTCTATGGCAGACCTTTGATGGTGGTGTATACTGTCAGCCCGTGAAAATGAACCAGCTTTTTACTATCTTACAGGGTTAGTTAACTCTTTAGATTTTGTTATTTATCTGTTGAGTTCACCCAGAAATCTTAGAAACTGTTGTTTCTCATTTCCCCAGAGGATGACAACAAGAGTTTTGCTAAAAACATCTGTGAGAACTGAAACACCCTTTTCTTGGTAGCATCAATTGATTGGCAGAGTTCCTTGTCACTGCCATTTAATGTCAAAATTTCTCTCTTACAAAATAGAGTAATTTCTTAAGTTATCCCCAGCCAAAGAAATCATTAGTAAAAGCCAGAAAATAAAATTTTAACAAGTCAGAAGTTACTGGTTTCAGGTTTTGGCATAAGATAGAAATGTAATTACAAAATTAAACACCCTGCTGAGTATTTCAGTGTCATATAGTTTAGGCTATGCCAGTAGATTCTCCCAGAATCCTGGGAGACAAGGTCTGGTGGTTTGATAAAAGCATGTTTATGGCTACCAGTGTGCAGAAAGGCATGCTAAAGTCATGAGAGATGATTGCACAAAGAAGGCCATACATCCCTTTTATTTCTCTTGCAAAGATCCCTCTGAGGAGTGTCCTGAGACTATGGTTTATAACTATAGTGTGAAGTACTGCAACCAGTCCTGCCGCTCGCTGGATGAGCCCGACCCGCTGTGCAAGGTCCGGATCGCGCCCATGGAGGGCTGTGCTTGCCCCGAAGGCACCTACCTCAACGATGAGGAGGAGTGCGTGCCTCCAGATGACTGCCCCTGCTACTACAAAGGCAAGATTGTTCAGCCTGGCAACTCCTTCCAAGAGGATAAACTCATGTGGTGAGTTGCTCTGATGATGCAAAGGCTGCTCTGTGCCTGGGGACATCAGGGCTCATGGGGGAAGAAGTCTGCTCCAATCCATGAATGGCATCATTTTACAGTTAGGAATAATGGCAAATTTTTCCTAGATTGTATCTTCCCCTGGCAGGAAGTGCAGCCACAGCAAATGTTAAAATCCCATATTCATGCTAGCAAACAAGAACCTGAAAATATGTTTAGTAGAAAAATATTTGTAATCTATCTCTTGCAGAGTTCATTGTTGTGTAAAAAATATCCAAA
Source organism: Melospiza melodia melodia (assembly GCF_035770615.1). Lineage (NCBI taxonomy): Eukaryota > Metazoa > Chordata > Aves > Passeriformes > Passerellidae > Melospiza > Melospiza melodia. Next base: position 63,249,843 of record NC_086199.1, on the reverse strand, counting down.
AACAGTGGGAGCAAGTTTTCTAGAAGACAGAAGGCTTGGAGGAGTTTCAGGCTTTGAAATGAAAAAGCAAAGTGAAAACCACCACACCATCCTGCAGACTATTTAAAAAATAAGAATGGTCCATGAAAAAAAAAAACCAATTATCAGTTTTTAAACTTTTTTTTTTAGACAAAAGAGAGAGAAACTGGGGGGGGGGGGGGAATAATAAAAATAATGTAATTAATTTGTATCTGCATTGAAAAAATTGTCATTATTCTCATTTTCAACTACCTTAGGGCATCAATGGAAACAACCACCAGGTGAAGGCTTCTTTATTATCTTTAGATGTTTACATGTTCTCTCTCTAGCTGTCTTCCAACTGAGGATTCTACACTATTTTGTAATCACATATTCATTTAGTAATTTAAGAGATCTCTTATTTAAGAAAGTATTAGTCTTATCTCATGGAGTAGAAAATGGATGCTTAGGAAAAATTTGATTTAGGGAAAACACATAACAAACCAGTGCCAGATGAAGGAAGAGTATTTTAAGAGCTGGGTCTTTTAATCTTCCTTCTGGGGATGGTAATGCACGTCTGTGAAACTGATAGCTGTAACAAATATTCATTTTGATAGGAATTTGTTATTCATGTGACAAGTGAAGCTTTGCAGTGCCTTTCTCCCTGGTGAGGGAGAAAAGTGCAAAGAGCTGATGTGTTTTGTTTTATGGAATCTCTTTAGCAAATGCATTCAAGGAAGATTAGACTGCATTGGAGAAACTGTCTTGGTGAAAGGTGAGATTTTGTTAAATAATGTCAGTATGGTGTCAGACAGTATTTATAATGTTTTTCTGTGTTATCTCTCACTTTCTGTAACATTTTAGTATTCTGCACATTTTTCCATTCTCCCTGAAATGTGTTAGTTATTGATAACATTTGTCTTTGTAAAATGTCACCAGACTTACTAGACTCTTTAGATGATGAGGATATTTCCCAAAGCTTAGAAGTTATCTGCCTTCTTCTCCCTTCACTGTTATTGGGCAGAACCAAACTATTAGAAACTTTAAATGATAGACACCTGCTGCCCTCTGAAATCCTCTGGCTGGTTTTGCAATTGCTGATGGCATCCTTATTGCTCTCTCTAAATTACTTCCTGAAATGTTTTCTCCTACTGCAGATTGCCCAGCTCCTATGTATTACTTCAACTGCAGCTCTGCAGGTCCTGGAGCAACTGGATCAGAGTGTCAGAAAAGCTGCAAGACGCAGGACATGCACTGTGTAAGGAGCTCACCTCCCAGCAGGGGCACAGCACAGCAGGGCTGTGCATGTAGGATCGTCCTTATCGAGCACCGATGGGAACACGTCATGCTGGGCACACACCAATGCTTCACTGATAACACAGCAGCTGTAGCTAACAACCTACCTGTGATGTTTGTAGCACGATTTCCACTAGCTTGCAATTAAGGAGATTTTTTTAAAAGCCAACACTTTGGCATCCAGAGCTAGCATATCTCTGCTGGTTCCCTGTTCTTGCCGTGCACTAACAAGTTGTCTTCTCCTATATCTTCTAACGTGCAGTATGTCACAGAATGTGTTTCTGGCTGCATGTGTCCTGATGGACTGGTATTGGATGGCAGTGGAGGATGTATTCCCAAAGATCAGTGCCCATGTGTTCATGGAGGACACTTCTATAAACCTGGGGAAACCATCAAAGTGGACTGCAACACATGGTACGTTATCCCAGGGAGGCTTGCTTTATAGCAAAGTTTGTCAGAACTGCCAGACCATAGTGCACCCACGGGACAGGGTGTGCTTTGAAGCCTTCCTCTTCATCATGAGAGCCATTGGGCTGCTAGTAAAAACAAAAGGGGAAGTATTTCTCTGCATCATGCAATACTGAGCCTGCACTTGGAGAGAACAAGCACCAATATCTTCTGTTAAACGATTTCCATCCTTTTCTGTTTCCCCACCAGCTTCAGAAACATCAACCTTACTCTGGCTGGTGTGTGGCTGCTTATTCAATAAGGGAGAATTGAGTTTGTGTGTGTTGGGCACAGCTGAACCCTGAAAAATGACTGAATTTAGTCAAAGAAGAATTGCAATGGTCCTCCCTTGAGACTTGCAGTGCTTCCAGATCCATAGTTCTCAAGATAAACTAATACTCTAGTTACTCAAATTTCTGGTGCCATAGATTTCACTGTTATTACTGATCATGGTGGGTAAAATGCTTTCAATCTTTATCCATTATTTAGCAAGGATGAGACTGTATAGTTCTGCCAAATGGATGCACAGAAAATGAGAGCTAGAAACACTTTGGTCTGATCACCATTGGTACAGGCAATCAAGTTTAACCTGTGAAGTCAAAACCTGATAAGCTGTTGTTGCTATCACAGAGTCATTAAGAAGTTTTATTGCAGTGAGGGCTTAGTTTTCTCATGAGAAGAGGACACACATGGGAAAGAAAGTGCAGTCTCTGCATCACAGCTATAACAACTAAATATTGTCTACAGTCCTCCTGAACTAGAAGTGAGGTTTGTCAAGGTGTGGTGGGTAGACTTTGGCTGGACATTAGGTGGCCACCTAACTGCTCTGTCACTACCCTCCTCAGCAGGACAGGGTTGGGGAGAAAATGAGATGGTCATGAGTCAAAATAAAGCAAAAGCAAAGGCTGTATGCAGAAGAAAAGGCAAACAAAATATTTATCCCCTAGTCCCCACTAGCAGGTGATGTCCAGCCCACTTACAGAGGTGTAGGGCTTCAGAAAACAAACATCATAACATACACCACTCTGTTCCCACCTCAGTCTCCCATTCTCTTAGCTTTTATTGCTGAGCAGACATCACATGGTTTGGAATATCCATTTGGCCAGCTTGGGACAGCTGTCCTGTCTCTGTCCCCTCCCAAAACCTTATCCATGTCCCAGCCTGCTGCTGAGGGGGAGCATGCACAGTACTGATGCTCTGGGAGCGCTGCTCAGCACTAGTCAATACACTGAGGTGTTACCAATACCTTTGAAGCTGACAATGCAAAGCACTGAGGGAAAAAAATCCTCTCCATCTCAGCCAGACCCAAGGAAAGACAGAGATAATATTTGTTCACACCACCGTAACAGAACTGCAACATGATCCTTCACAGATTAAAATTCAGAAATGGTTGAAATATTCAGTTTTTCACCCTGAATTTTTCTTCTAAACCCCCACCATCTGCTGCCAGGACTCAATTATTTAAAATATATTTGAAGGAAATAATAGAATGAATGTTGATGGGTAGCAAACATGAACTTTTTGATTGATATGGCATCTCATAGCATGATCTTAGAACAGTTGAGAGGGCACTGTAAACAACAAACCTTTTAATTATTCTGCCCCTGTTTGAGGTTAAAGAAAGCCCATGTTTCATGCAAACATTGTTATTCTTTGCATTTTGCTTCCCAGCACCTGCAACAAAAGGCAATGGAACTGCACGGACAATCCCTGCAAGGGAACCTGCACTGTGTATGGAAATGGGCATTACATGAGCTTTGATGGGGAAAAGTTTGATTTCCTGGGAGACTGTGACTATATCCTAGCTCAGGTATCAATTTATTTTCAATTTCCCATCCATATGCTTTTTACATCCCACAGGGTAGGCTTCAGTCTGGGTAATTAAAAGGCACTCCCATACAAAATAGCCAAACCAATGAGCAGAGCCTACTCCCCTCCTCTTGCACCTAGAGCTGATAAGAGAGATTTTCCAAATTAAACAAAGCAAATTGACTCTCAGAAGTGTCACAAGAGGGCACTGTGTGATCCCAAATGATTAACTCCTTGGTTGGACTGCTCTTTCCTGAAGGCATTCCACCATTTTCAAGGGAAAGGAAAACGTGGTGTTGAAAAGTGTTTCCATCAGTCATGCAAGACTGACATTATTTTTGTTGTGATGGAAGCACGCAGAGGATAACGTGTGAGCCTCATATATAATAATTGAATGTAATGAGACAGCACTCAGTGAGACATTTTGTCATCCCCAAATTACAGTTGGTTTTCCTAATTTTAAGAAAATATATTTTTACCTTTTTGAACTGTTGCTATGACAAGTTCATTTCCCACCCTTAGTTTTTCTTTTTTAAAATCCTGGTCAAAAATGCATCTGCCACCAGGTCATTTTCCACCAGATACTGCCAAAATTCTATAGTTTTAGTGAATAAACAAGTCAGATCAGAGTGTCATTCATTTAGAGCTCCTAAAAATGCTTATAACTGGTCTAGTTGCCTGACAAGATCTAATAGAATGTTATCTGTTTTTCTAAGGATTTTTGCCCTAATAACATGGATGCTGGCACCTTCCGGATTGTGATTCAGAACAACGCCTGTGGGAAGTCACGCTCCATCTGCTCCCTAAAGATCACACTGATTTTTGAGGTTTGTCTAGAACTAGTTATAACCAAGGAGCTGTGGTCTTGATTTTGTAGTAATTACTGAATCATTCTCTTATATTCCACCTCAGTTGCTGCTAGAAGTACCTATGGAAGTCAAACAGCCAGCAAGCTAAGGCAGGGAATTTGGGAAAGGCTTAGGTATTTGATTTTAACAGGGACTGAACACTTCTGTGCACGAGAGGAAAGATGCAAGGAGTCAACAACACTACAAATGTGCATTTGTGTGTGTGTGTGTGTGTGTGTTTCCATTTGTGACAGTAGACTCTGTGCATCTGGGGCTGTGGCTCACCTACCTACCAAGACAGAGTGTGAAGATGACAGAAAAATAAGACAAAGAAGGAGAGACAGAGTGCCAGTGCTGTTGCATTAAGTTTTCTATTTGTTTTCCTTCCATGCAATGCATCTGTTCCTTTGTAGAACAGTGAAATAAGGCTTTTGGAAGGAAGAATTCAGGAGATAGCCACTGATCCAGGAGCTGAGAAAAATTACAAAGTGGACCTCAGAGGAGGTTATATTGTAATTGAAACAAATCAAGGGATGAACTTCATGTGGGACCAAAAGACTACTGTTGTTGTTCACGTGGCACCCTCTTTCCAGGTAAGTAGGGGGTAGACTGGGAGTTATGATTTCAAAGTCAGAGTTATGCATCCAGAACTGGAGCCCCAGTTTTTCCAGAGTCTGGAAAAAAGGCTTGGAAAAAGTTTGGTTTAGTGGACAAGAAGAAACAGCAAGCGGGACACATCTCGTGTTTTATTGCACTGTTCAGTCAGTATAAGACACTCCAGAATATTTGGGGCAAGAAGTATTGATAACACATTGGAAGTGTTATGTCACTTGAAGTTCAACTTTTTCTGAGCCATTTTTTGCTTTCTGTTTAGAAACTTGCACCTATTTTGCCTTTACAGACTCTATAAATTATTTCTGTTAAAGAGTGGGCTGCACTCAAAATAACAAAAAGCATTAACTGTGCCTACACACATTACATAGGGAAAAGTCTGTGGTCTTTGTGGGGACTTTGATGGCCGCTCAAGGAATGATTTCACAACCAGAGGGCAGTCCATGGAGATGAGCATCCAGGAGTTTGGAAACAGCTGGAAAATAACAAGCACCTGCTCAAATATAAACATGACAGACCTGTGTGCAGATCAGCCTTTCAAGTCTGCCCTGGGACAGAAGCACTGCAGCATCATTAAGAGTAACATCTTTGAAGCCTGTCACAGCAAGGTAATCCTGTTCTCTCATCCTCAATGGTTTCACACTAGATATTTGTCGCTATTTTACAGCACATTTGCAGCATTTTTTTCGTAGTGAAGCTACTACTAAAGTAGTACTCGGCTACTTCTCTCAAAACCTCACTTCACAGCTGTGCCAATTTAAACCTGTTGCACAGTATTTGAGGAAGCAGCAGTGCCTGTTTTGAACAACTGAAGATAAGAGGATAATAGTTGGCCACCAGAAGTAGAAAGTTAGGTATCTGTAAAATGTAGAGATAAGTTAGTCTAGGACTGTTTGTGTGGTGATCCTTGGGAAGTTCGTTCAAGTTATCTAAATAGACTAATTATTTGGTTTATTTGAGTCACAAATTTAATTAAACAGAAATAAGGCTACTCTTCTTAATTAGAATGTCTATAAAAAGCTTCAGTGCACTTTAATAAAAAAATTTAAAAACAAACTTGGCTTAATTTCCTTTGTTCGTTTATGTTGGCAACGGTTAAAAAACAAGAGACAAGAAGTTTAGTGGAAATAGGATTTTCTTTCATACTCAATCACTGTCTCTCAGCTTAAGAGTACACACTGTGTAGTTGTGCTAAGCCAAAACAAGGTAGTTCAGTCCTGCAGAAATCACACTGGAAGGCATTTTAAGTGTAAGTAGCAGCATTGCACATATGAGAATAGTAAGATTTAGAGTACAATTCTACCAGGCAGGTGCAAATAGAAAACTACCTGTTGTGAAATATCATGGCTCCTTCATGACAATCCCAGTCTGTCACAAACCATGTACATGACAGAAATTCAGAACCCTTTCCCTCATTAAAACACAGTGCAGCAGACACAGCTGTGGTGACAGCTCTGTTGGTGTTTTGACAGGTGAACCCAATTCCATATTATGAATCTTGTGTGTCTGACTTCTGTGGCTGTGACAGTGTGGGAGACTGTGAGTGCTTTTGTACCTCAGTCGCTGCTTACTCGAGGAGCTGCAGCAGAGCTGGTGTCTGCATCAACTGGAGAACCCCTGCCATTTGCCGTGAGTACTGCAGGGAAGGGCACACAGAAAGCAGCGCCCCTGGTGCTCAGGCACACGGGATACAGAAGAGCAGAACACCTACACTGCTATGCATGTGTGACTGAGCAAGCTCTTTTTATCATATTTACCTTATTAAAATATTTTAAACAAGATTTAAAAAATAGTCCCTGCCCAGTATCTGAGACCTAAATGTTTTTTATTCTTCTGTTCCAGCTGTGTTCTGTGATTATTACAACCCACCTGACAAACATGAGTGGTTCTATAAACCCTGTGGAGCCCCTTGTCTAAGGACCTGCAGAAACCCACAAGGGAAATGTGGGAACTTGCTGTACAGTTTAGAAGGTAATTCTTCCTTGACTTTAATGCAGTTTATGGGAGTCACAGCTACTAGTCTGGTTTTAAATGTCTGAAGCATCAAGGTGACTGAAAGGTTATCCCATCTGTCCCAGAAGCTCATTGACCATGCCTTGCTAATTCACTGTGTGATGGTGCCATTCATAGCATCATTTCCCTGCTGCCTTTAAATATATGAAGAGATAAAATACCATTCAATATAAATTTCTATAGAATAATTACCTGTTGACAAATGCAGTAAATTAAAACCTGGGGGAGAGAGGTAAAAAGAGGACTTGGAAAAATAATTGGTGGTAAAAAGAACATTCATACTGGAATCACTTTCATTTGTGGATCAAATCTATATTTGGTAGAGGTATTTATGTAATTTCCTGTGCCTGTGTAACTCAGACTAAGAATACTTTGTTTAATTTTCCAGGCTGTTACCCAGAGTGTAGTCCTGACAAGCCATATTTTGATGAGGAGAGCAGAGAGTGTGTCTCCCTCCTCAACTGCACTTCATGGTAAGTCAGTTGATGGTGAGAAAGGTAGAATAGGACTGAAAAGGACAAACTAGGAGATGTTCTGTTAATGTTTATAGGCAGTGGCAATTACCATTAAATCCAGGAGTAGGTTTTTTGTAAAAGTAGTACAGTTGCAGACATTGTTATTCCATATATGAATTCATTTCAACAAAACAATTCTTTTTCACTCTTTCTCTTCAGTGATCCTGAAGAGAAACTATGCGCTGAAGACTCCAAAGGTAACTTTTCACCCTCACCATGCATTGAGTGATGGCAGGAATGCAACAACCCAACATCACATATTACATGTTACCAAACACATTGGCAATAGGAGGCCAGACAGGTAGTTTAGTATTAGGGTGCAAAGCTGCACAGATATACTTTGATAGAAAAAAGGCAGCCTTTGACCTCAAGAACTGTGTAAAGGATAATCACGAGGAGGAAGGGGACAGGTGTAATATGTAGGATTCATCTTACACAGGTTAATACTGCTTTTCCACTTTTCCACTTCCTTGGTAGTCAGTGAAGACAAATAGAGAGTAGTCTATAGCAGACCATTCATGGTACCTTTTTTAATAAGTACTTTTAGAACAGGGCAAATCTTGTAGAAGTGCTGACCATTCATTTAATAAAATAAACTAAGCTTATTAGATACGTGTTTGTGTGCCTAAAGGACACATTTGGTTAAGGTACAGTATCAGTTCATTCCCATATCTGGGAGAAAGCACATCCCAAAACACAGGGTGACCCAATAGATAAGACATTTGCAGTTTAGCTGATTTTGTTACAGTAATAGATACTTTGGTTCTTACATGTACAGTCTCCAAAATCTGGAGAACTTCTCATATATTTAAATGAAATTGTGTACCACTGCATGCTCCTCATTTGTGGATGGAAATGGCTGTGCAACACCTCCTGAGCCAGAGTTCTGTCACCCAGAAAGGCAATAATCCCAGTCACATTCCCTGCCCAGAGAGAGTTCTCCTGTGCTCCAATGCTGAGTTAGGCCAGTATCAGTTCTCATGCTTTTACCAACCAGCAATTCCTCCATGCAAGCTGACTCCAAGAAACACCAGGAACCAGAAAAATCCAACACACTTTAAATAAATGAGATACACTCACAGTGCAGCTTCTCAAATAGCAACTAAGAAAGTTTCTTAGCCACGTAATTCATGTTTGATGTTGTGACCTTCAGAAGGGTAAATGCAGAGTTTGGTTTGCTTTTCACTTGTATTTATATTGCAAGTGTCCTCTGTTGCCATGGCATTTTCTCTTTTGGCGCCTCAGTTTGCCTGTGCTGCTACAATGGGAAGACCTACACCTTAAATGAAACTGTGTACAGCCACGTGTCCGGGACCAGGTGTGGTGAAGCTGTCTGTGGCCCTAATGGACAGATCATTAAAACCCTCACCCACTGCAGAACTCCGACTACACCAGCACAAGGTACCCGATTGATAAGGGACTTGGTGGTGATTCTGTGGAAGTCCACAATGGTAATAAGATTTATCCATCCTGGAAAAAGATTCCTACAGCATGTCTAGGATAACAACAGTATTTAAGACTTTTGAAGTTTCAAAACGGAGGGATCAGAGCTTGTGGGTCTTGTGGTGACGACCAAAAGTGCAATCTTATAGATTCTTGCTAACCTTACTGTCAGTGAGGTTAAGAGAGAATAGAAAGATTCAGCAATTTTTCATACAACGTTTCCAATAAGCTTGAGCATATCACAGTTGACACTCTGGTGTCATTAGTCTCAATATTCCATACTTCTAAATCTTTTTCTCCTTCTTATCACCCATAACACGTTCTGGTTTTTATTGTACTGTTGGAAAAAGTGAGTCTTATACAGGTCACTTTTCTTATGAAACTAAAGCTTCCTGGCAGTTAACTCCTGTTCCAAAGACATTTTCCAGCATGAATGGAATGTAAAAAATCAGAAAACTTCTTTATCTCTTTTTCTAAAAGATATAAAGAAAAGTGGGGAATTTGCCACATGATTTTTAGAAATAAAAATAAGTGGCTAAAGTGTAAATATATATATATATATATATATATATAATCCTGATAAATATATATATATTATCCTGATATATATATATATATTATCCTGGCAGCGCAAATTATACAAGGACAACAAAGAAAATGCAATGTTAGCTTCTTTTCCCATGTGAGTGGAAGAGCTAAATACTTGATAGTGAACCCATGTGTTTGGTATTTACTGAAAATGTTAAAAAATTGAATAAATACAGTGGAGTAGTACCTAGTAAAGGCAGGATTATTGAAAGCAGAATGTAGGTGGCATAGTAAAATGTCTACATGGTCTGTTTCTATTTAAACCAACAGGTTCTTTGAAAGAAAGCACTAAAAGTCCAAATGGAGTGCCACTGGAAATCACCTCTCCAAAGTCAGGTGAAGTACTGCAGGGCTAGAAACATTAAAATGAAATGAAAAAATGACACAAGAAGGGGTGTTTATTGTATTCTGTATAGGAAAAAAAATAACTCGATGTGGGAGGGTGTGTGTGTAGTATTACAGCACCCTATGGTGTAATAGAGGGAGTGTTTATAATTACAGAAGATGGTTTCTGTGTGGACGTGTACAGAATGTAGTGAAAATAAAAAAAAAGATTTTTAAAAAAAATTTTTGGAAGTTGTAGAGAATGTAAGACATGTTGGAGGGCTTAAAAGTAGAGTAGTAGAGGATTTAAATACTAATTCATTTGATTTCCTGCAGAACCACATAAGAAATATATGACATCTGCACCTCCCTCATCAGAGGTAGCCACTCCCTGCTTCTGCAATGACAATGGACAATTGATACAAATGGGTGAGAAACCATGCAATTTATTTTCTGCACCATTGACATGGAAAGATGTATTGTTAGATAAAAGTGCTTCGGCAAGTGCTCATTCTGCCTGTCACAGTTAGATATTACCAGAAGTTGTTACATCTTTGAACTGTAGCTAACACCTTCAGAACTACAACTCTCCCATTTCCAATAACTCTGTTCTGGTTTGAACACCCCTGGTGTAAAGAAGAAACTTATAGCAGTTGCTGATGTCAGCAGAGCCCTGAATCCCAAACTGCTGAACATGAGCTTGTAACTGACAACAATATTCCAAAAGCAGAGGAGGAAAGACTCTTCTTCATCTGTTAGTAGCTCCTGCTTCACTTAGCTCCTGGTGTTTGTGAAGAGCAGATGCACTTGGTGATTTAATCAGTATTGGCTCTTCTTGTACACATTTTCAAATCCTTCCAATGTACCTAAGAGCAGGATTTCAGATTAGGCCTTGTGGCCCTCCCTCAGTCTTTGCCCTTTGGATGAATTGCTGTCCAGTTCAGCCACCGAATCCCAGGAGCTGCAGACGGTCCCCTGAGCATGGCTATTGGGTACAGATGGTTAAATGCAGGGCTGAGAATGCAGCCTCAGGCTAACACTCGGGTTTTGCCCTTGCAGGAGAAAATGTTTCTCTGCCAGTGAATGTATCAGGTCGTTGTGCTTACTCCATCTGCAATAAATCATGTCAGATTGAATTAATTTGGGCAGAGTGTAAAACTGGTCATTCTGAGACCCTCAAGGTCTGTGATCCACGTGCTGAAACCTGTCCACCAACACCTGCTCCTGGTGTAGCAAATCAAGTTCCTGCTCCCACAAGGACTTCTGTGAGTGACTGTCTTGCACTCAATCCTCCCAGAAAGGTGAGAGACTCAAGATGTGTTTAATCTTTCATCATTCCACCATTCATGCATTGCCTGCAGCCAAGGCTTGGTGTTCTCCTCTGATGCTGGTATCCAGCACTACAGCTGGACTGTAGGTGTGGCTGAACGAGATGATTTAGAAGTATGCCAGAAACCCCTCACTGAAAGAATAAGCTGAATATTCTTCTGTTCACCTGAAGCACATACATGATTGTATGTGAGCTGAACAAAGACTAGGAAGCCACATCTGGCAGTGTCCTACCACCAGAAGTTATCAGGACCCTAACATATATACCAAAAAGAGTAGATATCGAGGCTCTCTTTATTCCTATTTGGTTCATATTTCCTGGTTTCCAGAGCCAGAGTAAACACCAAATTTTGCCATGCTAGACAAATGAATGGAATGTAGTTGCTGTGTGTGATTTTAAAGATTTTGTGAAATTGCTTTGTTATTTGCCTCTCCTTTTTTTTTTTTTTTCAATTAATCAATAGTTTAATGAAACATGGAATTTTGGAAACTGCCATACAGCCACTTGCCTCGGAGAAGGAAGCAATATCAAATTGTCTGTCATGACTTGTCCACCTCAGCAACTGAAACTCTGTGTCAATGGTTTCCCAATCACAAAACACTCTGATGAAACTGGTTGCTGTGAAGTCTCTGAGTGTCAGTGTAAGTGGCAGGAAAATTCCTCAAATTTATGTTATGTTCAGCTGGGCCTCAAAAAGGAAAAGTCTATCTGGTCAACATCTATATTATGTTCATATCAATTCAGTAGGATACAATGGAACAGAAATCCCATCTGAAATCTTGGCTGTTGAAAGCAGATGTCCTTGCTAGAGTAATTTTTCTTTATCAAACTGGATTTTTGTCTCTGACTGGAAGCAAGTAAAAAGGTTAAAACCAGCTTGTACTTACAGGTAGCTCAGACGTCGAACTTGAAGCCTGTCATTCTGTCTTCTAGGTATTTGCAGTGGATGGGGAAATGAGCATTATGTGACTTTTGATGGAGCATATTACCATTTTAAAGAAAACTGCACCTATGTCCTTGTGAAGTCAATTCACCCTGACTCTCACAACTTCTGGATTCACATAGACAACTACTACTGCGCTGCCACTGGTGGAGCAATTTGCTCAATGTCCCTCATCATTTTTTACTCCAACTCTGTTGTTATTCTGACACAAGCTAAGAAACATGGAAAAGAAACAAACTTGGTAAAGTATTGTGTTTAAATGAATTCTCAAAATTATTTTGCTGTAGTTATATTACTGTACTGCCAAACATCTTGTGATGACAAAGGATTAAGCTTGTAAAACATGGAATGGGTAACAAATGCAATTGCTTCACTTCTTCTCTCTCTTTTTTGCTTTGTATCAATAGAATCTGCATATTCTAAAAATCTGAGAAATTATCACATAGCTGAAAAATGTGGGTTTTGTCCTGATAGGAGTATTCAAGTATAAATTGCAACATATTTACAAGGAATATTAGACAACTGCTTAAATGACTGACAGACACCATTTGGTGCACCTAAGGTCTGAATTTGTGCCACTCTGCTTTCCAGCTGCACTAATCATGTTCCTTACTCAATGAAGGAGCACCCATAAAAAACTTTTATTTCTTTTCTTTTAGATTTTGTTTGATGACAAGAAAGTTGTTCCAGACATTTTTAAGAATGGTATCAGGATAACCAGTTCTGGCCTTTATGCCATAATTGAAATACCTGAATTAGAAGTATACATCTCCTATAGTCGACTTGCATTTTACATAAAACTCCCTTTCAGCAAGTTTTATAACAATACTATGGGACTCTGTGGTGAGTGTCCTCATCAGCTGACAAAAATTATTGCTCTGAATTTTCCTCTATCTCTCATTCTCTTGTAAAATCTCTAAATGCTTGCAACTTCACTATTTCTCACAAATGTTAATAAATTTATTTAATGGAAAGACACTGTCAGGAAATGTAGTTTTAAGTCATATCTTTCATTCTGTCCACAGTCTGTTGGGGGATGGAGATAGAATTTTTCTAGGCCCTTCCTTTTCATCATATCTACTTCATATAGGAATGTAGGAAATGTGGAGAGTCCTGTGCCATCTCAGTTATTCTGGCCACCAGAAGAACTGTATCAGCCAACACATCAATTCTGGTTTTCATGAGTAGTTGGCAAACTGTTTCTTTGAGCCTTCACTTCCTAGAAACAGTTTGTGAGAATTTATCCAGAACCCCACATGTTGCTCCCTTCACACAAGGAAGAGAACTTCCCCCCAGATTTTCTCTAAAACCAGCTTCATCAGCATCAACTGTCCTTGAACTGTCATTTTTATATTGCTACCAGGTACGTGCACCAACCAGAAGTCTGATGATGCTATGAAGAGGAATGGTGAGGTCGTCGAGTCCTTCAAAAAGATGGCACTAGATTGGAAAGTCCCATATCCTACCAACAGATACTGTAACCCTGGTGTCTCACAGCCATCGAAGATTGGCTATCATCAGCATTGTGTGCCTTCTAATCTGTGTAAAATCATCTGGTAAGGCAACTCCCAAAAGTATCAGAAAGAAAAATCCACAGGGTATTTTCATTCTTCACTAAATGGCTTGGGTGAACTGATTCTAGGATATGAAGAAAATACAAAGTTTTGCATACCTCGTGCATTCCAGATTGAGAGCTTCTGCCAGCTCTTATATGCAAAAAGATGCAATTTTCAAAAGAACAAAGAAGAGCATGTTTAAGATGTTTTTGTGTTTACAAAATACAAAAAGCAGTGAACTGATGTGTGTGTTCTTGAGCTTGGCAGATATTTTTAAGCTGCATCAGCAAAATCAGTCCTCTCTTAATTGTATCTGCTGCTTGGCACTCCCTCTGCCTGTCAGTTCTGGAGAGGGCAAGTGGGAATTAGCTAAAATTTAGTATCTTAAAGCTCTGAATTATATGAAACACAGTCAGAATATAGTAAGCAAATATATGTGTCTGTTTTTAAAACAATTTTGTGGTTTAAAGCAGGATTTTCAAACCTGCTGGCATAAAAACGTCAGCATTTAGACTTGCAGCTATGAGCTGTGCAGGAGCCTTTGCAGGTAGCAGTCCAACATAATATTGTTTCCTTTCAAAGCACTGTAAAGAATGGCAGGCAAAGCTCATTCTTTATTAAGCTGTGGGGGTGTGTTGCCTATGAGAACAATTTGTAGTTGTTCCTTGAGGTTTTGCCCGGAGCACGGGGGATGGTTTGGCTCTGAATTGAATTCTTCCTTGGAAGCAGCCCAAGGTTTCTCTCTGCTTTGTGCAGGACCCTGACGGAGTGCCACGGCGTGGTGCCCCCCCAGCCGTACTACGAGGCGTGCGTGGCCAGCGGGTGTTCGGAGGAGCAGCCCAGCAGCGAGTGCCAGAGCCTGCAGACCTACGCGGCGCTCTGCGGCCTCCACGGCGTCTGCGCGCCCTGGCGGGGCCTGGCGGGCGGGCGCTGCGGTGAGCCTGGGAACGGGCCGCGGCTTAGCGCGGAAAACACCCCCTGGGGAGAAGCGAGTCTGCTCTGCCCTCCCTCCCCTGCTGCTCCGGACCTCAGAAACGGCAGGGACAAACGAACGAGGTTGTTCCAGCCCAGACCCGGTGCAAACCAAGGGGGAACCAGCCCCACGGTGTCTCCTGCGTAGCTCAGCCGAGGAGCTGTGTGTGTTCCCCGCAGCTTGGGCACTAGATGGCAACGCACCGCTTCCCTCTGCTCGGGCCGCCCCGTGAATCAGGGCGAGCCCTGCTGGTCCTGGCGCTTGCCCCTTGCTGGCCCCATGGGCCCCTTTGGCTGCAGGGCCCCCTTGCCGCGCCGTGCCGACCCGGGAGGTGGCCGCGGTGTCTGGGCTTTGGCCCTTCGTGTCCCTGCATCGGAGGGTGCACCTGGGTCTGGGCTTCTTAACTTGTGTGTTGCAATGTTCCACAGAGGCCAGCTGTTCTGGGGATCAGGTGTACAAGCCGTGCGGGGAAGCAAAAAGAAACACTTGCTTCAGCAGGTGGGTCATTTCCATAAGGCGGTTTTCAAGTCCATAATGTGAAGATTGCCAGGGAAATTTGAAGTTCGCATTCCCTTGGGATTTAGATGCCTTGATTGCCCTGGGCAATTTTTGCCTCTCATTCATTCTCATTTATATTCTGTTTGTGCAGAGGAGTTGTTACGAACACCCTTCCTTCCCAGAATAGCACACCAGTGTTTGTTGAAGGATGCTACTGTCCTGATGGAAAAATTCTGCTGAATGATTATGATGGCATTTGTGTGTCAGTCTGTGGTAAGAAATGGTATAAATGGTGCTATGGGAAATGGGGGTCAGAGCCTGACTAGAAGTGCATGCATATTAAGGAGGTTGTTTTGGGTACAGAGGAAACAGGGGAGATCTTGTTACTGACCCTTTCTGGGGAAGCTGGGAGCATTCCAGATTGAGAGCTTCTGCCTGCTCTTATATGCAAAAGATGCAACTTTCAAAAGAACAAAGAATAGCATGTTTAAGATGTTTTTGTGTTTACAACCTGTGACTTTGCACTCTGAATTTCTCTTTCTCTTGGTGGCTGTTTCTCAGATTTCAATACCTTCCTTCTGTTCCTGTTTTTCTGCTTCTCTTCTTTTCCCTGATGGAGTTACCTTTAAAGTAACATCTAATTCATTTTATAGGTTGCACAGCGCAAGATGGGTCAGTGAAACAGGTAAGAGAAAAGGAAAATACTGTCTTTATAGTTTGTGTTCTGTGACCTTCTGCAAAAATGACTGCATAAGTTGTTTCTTTTATTTCTAAGCCTAAAAACCAGTGAACTGCAATGACATTGGGGAGAAAATCAGATTTTATTAACTCCAGAACTTGTTTCTGTACTTGAGGTACAGAAACAGCAGTTTGTGGGAATCAGTTTCCTGGTAGAACTATCAAGCTTTCCTCCTGGAAACACATAAACCTGAAAAGGAAGGTGGCAAATAATACCATTTTTTCTTACTCTCTTCTTCTCCCTCTGGGATTTGAATTGCAATTTTCCTACACAATAAATTCGGTCAGCTCAGTCCTACACTGGCTTGCAGGAGGCATTCATTGATTTAATGCTTCCAGGTTTTTCTCTCTGAACTGCTATCCCTCTTGTTTTTATAGCCTAGAGAGGCTTGGGAACATGACTGCCAATACTGTACTTGTGATGAAGCAACCTTGAACATCTCTTGCTTCCCCCGCCCTTGTGCTAAATCTCCACCTCTCAACTGCACAAAAGAAGGCTTTGTACGCAAAATAAAACCACGTCTGGAAGACCCCTGCTGCACAGAGACAGTCTGTGGTGAGCAGATCCTTCACTTGCTGTAATATGACAATATTTGCCTTTATCAGTAATCCTTAAGTGAGATGTGGTGCCCCACAGCACACTGGAGTGGTCATTTTTTCCATCTATGTGCCAGGAGCTCTTGCTAGCAGAAAAAAACAGTCCTCTGGTCCACCTTGTTCTCTAAAATTAGTGTCATGACCTGACAGATATTTACACTGGAAAATCTCCTGTGGATCATTGGGACCAGCAGGTGTTCCACAGGATCCTTTGGCTCTTGTCCTTCTGAGATGAGAGGGTGATCCTTCCCTCTCATCACCAGTAAGAGAGGATGTGTTCATCTTCCAGGCTTCCCTAAAGCTTCCTGACATATATTTGCCCTCAGCTTTGCATTTGCACCCTCCCAGTCCCAAATGCCCATCCCAGCACAGGAGTGGCCTGCTCCTAAACCTGGCCATTCCCAGTATCTATATCAAGATGTAGGACAGAGAATCCTGGCAATGGTAATAGGATGGTTTTTTCCAAGCTCTCTCCATAAGTAACACTGCTGGATGGGAGGTTTTGGCTTACTTTGTCTCTGCTGTGTATTGCAGAATGTGATATAAAAACCTGCATTATCAACAAAACAGGATGTGACTTAGGTTTCCAACCAGTGCTTGCTATATCTGAGGATGGTTGTTGCCCTGTCTTCTCCTGTAGTAAGTACCTTGTTTCCTTAAGATGTTTTATTTGTTCTTTGAAGTATTTGATTTTTCTAAATGAGGTAACATCATGGCAGAAGGCTCTTTCTTTTCAGCCTTTACAATTGAGCTATTTTTTCCCTTTATTTCTCCCCCTTTTTTTTGTTGTTGTTTTTTGGGTTATTTTTGATTTGGAATAACTGGTTAGGGTTCTCTGTATTCATTATTCAGGGAGTGTAAGCTATTGACCATGTAGTGAATGATGGTTAAACTGAACCCATCCAGAAGCTCTGCTGCCAAATTATATTTCCAGATTCACACACATAAGTCCGTTAGCTTTGTTACCAGCATAGTGGTTAACACTAAAGAAAAGTTCAAGTGATTTCAAGTGTAGGTGAAAAAGGCAAAGGCAAATAAATTTTACCTTATGGAAAATACCAGAGTATGGAATTATCCCCACTTAATGCATATCATCTAAGCAGATGCTACATATGGGCTTCTGAATACCAAATATCACCATGTACTAGTTGCTTTTTTCCCCCCTCTTGTGTGAGCTATTAAGTTCAGCTCTACTCTTTGACTTCTCTAAATCACTCACAATTCAAAGAGGAGTACAGAAACTGCATCATTCCTAGCACAACCTTTTTCATTTTTTTTTTCTTACAGTACCAAAAGGTGTATGTGTTTCTGAAGGAGTTGAATTTAAGGTAGGCCTTCTTCCAGACACTTCTTCCTAGGAGTTAATGTTGCTTGAGTCAGAATTATCTGAAGTTCTTGTTTTCAATACTCATACAAAAAGCAGGATTAGAATGGCTTGTAATTCTTCCCTGCCAGTAAGTTTCCCTACCAAGCAATCTGTGATTCTGGGATAGGTTATTCAATAGCAATGCTAGAAGCCAGTAACTTGCTTACTAAAAGAGATCTTGCCTACACTTTAGAGTCAATGGGTCAGAATTGTAATGAAACACAAATTTTAAAGCTCATTGAATGTTGTAAGATTACTGCTTGCTTGCTCAAACTTGTCCAAAAATGCTTGAAATTTATGAAAACTCATTTAACATCACTGATACACTTAGGAATGTCAGCCTTGTCTTCATTTTGTGATACCAATGGTGAAGTTTTAGAGATCTGGATGTGTATTCATTTCAGGAAATTCTTGCAAAAGTAAACCTCATAAGCATTAGTTTTTTCAATAGGCCAGGGGGATGTTTATTCCAGAACCCTCTGAATTCTTGTCATGGTTTTCTCTCTCCCCTGTATTTCCAGCCAGGGGCAATGGTGCCTAAAAGCTCTTGTGAGAACTGTGTGTGCACAGATGAGCAGGATCCCGTGACACAGACCAACCGCATCCAGTGCCTTCCTGTGCAGTGCCAAACCACCTGTCAGCAGGTCAGCCCCTCCTTGACCACAATGCCTGATGGGTTGAAATAGGGACAGTATAACTGCTTTATCTGTGCAACACAGCAGGATAGACTCTTCTATTAATGGCTTTGTAAAGTCCTTTTTAGGGTGCTATTATTTTTGCTCCAGCAAATTTAAGAGGTCACCCTTGGAAAAGGGCTGTGAGGGGAAATGATTGCAAACCTGTTAAAGTCTGACTGCTGAAAGATGTTTGTGTCATTCTGTTCATGTTGTCCATAGTCAGCTCGTAAATGAAGATTGTGAGGAAACTGCACAGTGGTTTATATCTTTCCAGACACTTTCACTTGTGGATGGGGAATACTCAACTGCTCCTCATTATTGTGAGAATTAGCACTCAAGTTGTTCAGTCTGTTACTGAATATAAGTAGGGTGGTTGCTTTTCCATTCATGCCCAGATAAGGACAGATGCACCACCAGTGTTAAAAATGGACAAAATCTTTCATTACACTTTTTACTGAAGCCAGCCACCCCCACAGCCAGCAGAAAAGCAATGCATACCTAAAACACGGGGAGAAAATCTTCACATGTCTGACATCAGTAGTTCTTGTAGATAATGATATCAGACCAAGCAGTGGTGGCAGATTGTGCAAGTAATCATGTGCTAAATTAATTTATTTCACCTCTTTTGTGTGTTAGTCTGAAGAGAAGAATAGTCAATGACAGGGTCTTCACAGCAACTGAAGTACCCAGAAGTCATTATTCAGTAAGGCAGGAAAATTACCAGCTTTGATTGTCAGGCTTAATGTGGTTCCAACAGATTTCAAAAGACAACAAAATTGAAACCAGAAGGCTGGCTCATTTCCTCTGCCATCTTCAGTGTAGCTTTGATCCAAAGATGCTTCAGCAACAAGACACAGATTAAGATGGATAAATGGAAACTTTATTCCCACAGGGTTTTCGCTATGTGGAAGAGAAGGGTCAGTGCTGCAGCCAGTGCCAGCAAGTGGCATGTGTGGCAAATTTTCCTTTTGGCAATGTGACCATTGAGGTAAGCACTCCCTTGCTCTGCACACAAGACTGAACTATCAAAAAGACTTCAGCATTTTTTCAATCAGTGCCATGCGTTTCAAGGCTGGGAGGACCTCAAGGAGATGTAAAAATATCTGTGTTTCCAAAGTGAATGTAGATGTTTATATAGCTGTTCCCTGCTGTGTGCATTTCATAGGCACTACCATGCTGACAATTATAATCTCTGTCAGGAATGGAAATCATGTTACCTCCACTTCTCTTGACATGAAATAGCAAGAAAGAATTTAGAAGGGATGGTGACATGGTGTGATACTGCTCTTGCAGAGATATGTTGTGCTGGCTTCACATCACACTGCTCCCATCTGAAGCAGTTTCATTGTCTTGCCCTGAAGATACAGGGATACAGTGTGAGCAAGCTGATATAGCTGTGCTGCCACTGGTTCTGAATTTGCTGAGGCAGAAGTCAAATGACACAGCTGCTGTAATGTTGTGTGACTTGGTAACACACACAGCTAAAACATTGTGTCTTGTGAATGTAGCATTGTGTAGGCAGAAGCTGAGCCTTTTAGGGATGGGCTTGATGATCCTACCCTCAATGATATGGCTTGGTCTTTTCTACCCTTAATGATACTATGACTTCATGATTCTAGCTTCTTTTGGTTTTGTTACAGCCTGCTACTCCTGTTTATGGTCAATGATGCTGTTTCAACCAGTGGCTTGTCTTACATGCAGTTGCTTCTCTGACCGCTCTTGTGTTCTACATATTTTCTATTTCATCCTTTTATTCCTTGATAATTTATCTTACAAGCTAGATTTTTCTGTTCCAATATATAGTTTTTATCTATGCATGAGGAGGCTTTGCAGTTATGCATTAGTCTCTATTGCAAAGACATTTTTTTCCCTTTCATTCCTTTTCATTTTCTTCCATATATTAAAAAAGAAAATTGCTGAAATCCATTGAAAGAGTTATTTTTCTTTTGTGTATATCTCAGCCCACAAACATTAGCACACCTACCTTCTGGCATTTCTGCTAATAACTTTATGCTCATTCTGCCATTCTTTCATTCTTTCCCCCTGGGAGGCCACAGAAGTGAATTTGCATAGACTGGTAGTGGGTGAGCTTGGTACATAATTTGTAGATATGAGTTGCAGACATCTCAGTCCTTTCAGAGTGATATGAGCAACCCAGTCTCTGCCAGTTCATTGCCTTTATTACTGTTTCAGTTTTCTAATTTTTTTGCTATACTCCATTGGCTTGGGGGTTTTGTTTGTCTTTGTTTGTTTTTGGTTTTGTTTTTTAATTTTTTTTTTTTCTGTTTTTATCAGGTTGGAAAGAGTTATAAAGATCCATATGACAACTGTACTCACTACACATGCACTGAATCAGCAGGCCAGTTTTCCTTGACTAGTACAATAAAGGTCTGCCTGCCATTTGAAGAAGCAAACTGTGTGCCAGTAAGTATTTTACAGCCAGAGAAAGACTTCTGTAGTGAGCCTTGATCCTGGCCTGGGAGTTATAGTTGCTGAGTATTTCTTGATCTTTCCTTGTTTGAAAGAAATGTGCTTTTCCAGCCCTATGTCCCGTGGAAATAAGCCAAAAATATTTGCAAACAAGCCCACACCATTTACATTGTTGTGGGATAAGCATTAGAACTTGAAAAAGAAGGGTATTGGAGCAATAGCAAGGAAGGATTTTCATCACTTGAGAAACATCAGTGTTATAAAATGCAGTTGAACAAGTGGTGACTCACCATGGATCCTTGTGGGACCGATGAACAAAATGTCTTCTGATATGTGGTGTCTTATTAAGTGGGGATATGGAACATGAATGAGCAAGGGGTAATATTCATACCCAGGCTTTCAGCTATTGGTGGTTTCCAGTTACTTTTAGTAGCATTTTGGGACTTCACAGCAGATCAAAGCAGGGACTAGGACAGCCATGTACTTGAGTTTGCTCTGGCGTGGGCTCTGTCCAGGCCAGGCTGCTCAATTCTAGGGACAGCTGGCAATCTCTGTCTCTGGCTGGGGTTTTTATGCTGGCTTCAATAGGACCTAAATAAGATCAGGCATGTATTACAGGGCATCTTACCTGGCTTGTGAGAGGATATGTAGTTCTAAGAAAATTCTCTCCCTTCCTTGCTGGGTGATTTGTTCTGGTTTGGGTTCTTTAAGCAGCTTTATATATAATTGGTACACAAGTAGGTCTGGTGGGGAATTTGTATGGATTAGAGATGAGGGACTGTAACTGAGTTCTCATCATTGCTACTGTCTGCTTAGGACTACATGCATCTGAACTGACTGTTCTGGTTACTTTCAATACAGGGGACAGTTGAGGTGTCTTCAGATGGCTGTTGTAAGACATGTGAGTGCATTAAATCACTGCTTCTCTGTTCCAATACTGTTTGGTCCTTCCCTGCTTGTAGCCCTGTTTCTGCATGGATTGAGAGCCTGCAGATTCCACAGACTGAAAGACACTTTTACAGCAGCAGAACTGTTCTGTACCTCACAGCCAAGACTAAAAATCTGCCTTATTCTTCCAATGGGAACACTAAAATTTTTTATCTTCTTTTCTGTGTTTTTAAATAACTGAATTACTGTTAGCTTGAACTATACTCCTGATAAGAAAACTTGTAGAAGATATTCTCTGCGTTCTTGCATCTGCAAATTGCATAGAAATAAACTTTTGGGTTTTTTCTTCTGTAGCATCCACTCAGAAATCCCAGACTGTCATAGAGCCACATAGGTAATTTATAGCCATGTTAGAAAAACCTAAACCCTTCATGCCTCCTTTAGGTCTTGATTCAACAGTACCTTTACATGCTAAAGCTAGTACACAAATGGAAAAGTACATTGACTGGTGGGGAATCATTTTGCTCAATTAATGCCTCTTTGCACTCTCATTTGTGGGTTTGGTTGTGCGTTTGAACTGTGAGAAATTTTACTAGGATGAATTGTCCTTGGTTTACTAGCAGATACCTTTCAAAACATTTGTTCCCCAGTCTGAAGAAGCTTAACAGAAGCATTCTTCTGCGCAGGTGTTGACCTCCCACACAAATGCAAACGCAATGTGAAGGAGCAGTACATCGTCCATGGCAACTGCAAGTCAGCTGCTCCTGTCCCAGTGCCCTTTTGTGAAGGGATGTGCAGTACCTACTCCGTGTAAGTAGGAAGCCTTTCTCTCTCTGTCCTCATCTGTGGCTTGTCTTCCTGGGCTCTTGTCACCAGTGGGCTACTGCTGTTTGTCCCCTTCCTGCTGTTTGCTGGGAAACTGGGTGTGCAGGAGAGCAGTCATTAACAATGGCTTCAGTGTGATAGAGTGCCTTATCTTAGTCAGGAAAATGGATCCCCTGGGAAGGACGTCAGCTACATTTACTGAACCTGCTCTTAAGCATGTCCTTGTATGGTTTTTGAACAGCTCTAGGAGGCTTTCCTGCCTTTTGTTCTCTGCATGAATTGCTCCTTTCTGTCTTGCTAGAATGGGCCTAATCCAAAATCCACTGAAGTTACTGGGATTTTCCCCACTGATGTCAAAGGATCTGGCCCTGCATGGCCAATAGGATCCTGAGGAAAGGCTGTTATGAATAAGCAGAAGAATAGACATGAAATTTTGCTCCTTAGTAGTATGAGCATTTGGAGCAGTAAGTACAGATGAGTTTGGGAAGACCACAGGCAGCAGACTGATATGAAAAATCTCATTTCTATAGGTATTCTTTGGAGGCCAGTGAAATGGAACACAAATGCTCTTGCTGCCATGAAAAAAGAAGTCACAAAGTGAAGGTGGAACTGGTTTGCTCAAACCATAAAACAGTCCAGTTCACATATATGTACATAGATGAATGTGGATGTGTGGAAACAAAATGCCCAAAGAGGATAACATGAGTATGAACTAAAGGAAATATTTCATCCCCCATTTAGTCCTTCCCTAGCAAGTGAGTAGTTTAGAAAACAGCTGTGAGTAACCTTCAAATGACCATACTAGCGCTTTTTCTTTCTGGTATTATATGCAGTTATGGAAATTAGCTATGATTTTACTCTAAATGTTTGTAGAATAAACTGCATTTCAAAGAGGACTTGTTCTCCTGTTTTAGTGATGCTGCTAACGGGGCAAAGTGGCTGATGTCTTTAATCTTACACTGATATATACACCAAGGTTATTGCAAGACACTCTAGAGACAGCTGATGCCTTTCAAAAGTCCTGCCTGAAGAAAGTGCACATTTTTAAACCATAACCACATGTATTTCATTTCCCTTAGAAGTGAAACAACAATCACTTCCACAGCTGCAGTTCACCCAGAGGCAGGACTTGGCTCAGGGCCACATTTCTGTTCTTCTCCCCAGTTGTCTCAAATCTACTTTGGCTATGACTCTGCATCACTGGAGGAAGTCAAGGTGATTTTTTCCTTCCTCACTGTGAGCACTATATCAGGAGTGTAAAAACATGGGTCTTACATATACACTACAAAATGAATATATTTGCACCCTTATTGGGAGTCCTTATCTCACAGTGGGGTTTTTATTATTTGCCAACATCAAGCCCTCATCTGTGTGTTAGTTCAGTCTCACTACTGGTTGTGTGACTATGATTTGTGTTACAAATAATTGGTTCTCAGCTAGCATGCCCAGTGGTACTGGTGACAGTATTTCATGTGGACAGGGATCAAGATGAGCCAACAATACCTTGAGAGTGCACAAGGAAGGCAGATGGTTCTGTTATTTGAGCAATTTGTGTTTTGTGGCCTGAAGGAAGACTTCTTCTTCAGTTGAAGACTGTGACTTTCTTAGTGTCCTGCAGCCTGCTGAGGAGGCTTTTTTGAGAATTGTTTTGCAGGGAATGCTTTTGAACTGACCAAGTAGATATTATATTCATTATACTTTAGTTTTCCATTTTTAAAGTGTTGCAGCTCTTGAGCCCCAAGGAATCTTTAATTTGCTTATTTTTCATAATAAATCCTTCCAGCAGATGTCATGGTTCTTTGATGTGTACTGTCTCATCATGGTGTTACTGATCTTAAAATTGTGGGAATCCTTGACGTTGCTTGATTATAAGCTTTAGGAACCTCCAAATAATTCAGCTAACTCTCTGTGCAATGCAGCTCCCTTGGAAGGCACAATTGCTTGACTGAGGCTTATGTACAAATTTCACATTAGTCCAGAAAACTGTTTTTATTGATACAAATCAAGTGCTCAAATGCTTTTGCAATGCAAAGAAAAAAAAATAGGCCATTCCTTCCTTTCCTCCTTGCCTTTCCCTGAGGGGAAGAGGTCATTCTTGAGTGCTTTTGTCATCAGATAGTAAGTAGACTCTGGAAGTGGTCATATACACACTCATGCAAATCAACCAGCCAACCAACCCTGCAAATCAATAATTGTCAGCCAGATGACTTGGCAGGAACAAGATCAGAAACCTTTCACATCTCTGTATTATCTTCAGGTGGGAGAAGGGAATAAACCACAATCTAATCATACCAGCTGTCTTTAGATTTCTATTCTCTTGTCTGTTTCAGTGATGATGAGATTTTACACAGAAGCTGAGAATGGCATTGATTTAAAGGCATGCTTTCTGGCTTGTTTTTGGCATGCATTTTGCTTTTCAGGCGAGTGAAATGCTCGAACCAAAGGCATATTGCCATCTCCAGGATGTTTTTGATCATGTGAAATCTCACATGCACCTTCCTCATTCCCAGGTACACCTGGCACTCCCATTTACTCACTCATTCCAGCATCTACTGGCCTGTGTGATACTACTTAGAGGCCTGATGGCCAGGTTTTAAAGAGAACTTTCTGATTCTCTGTTTCAAGGTGCAGAGTCTTACTTAGCTGGTGGCAAGGTAAAGGCTTTTTAATGAGAATTTCAGCTTCTTCAGCTAAAAGACAGTCAGTAAATAAAGACAATCAGTAAATATTACAGAATCACAGAATATGCTGAGTTGGAAGGGACCCACAAGGATCATTGAATCCAACTCCTGGCTCTGCACAGGACATTCCCTGGAGTCACACCATGGGCCTGAGAGCATTGTCCAAGTGCTTCTTGAACTCTGTCAGGCTTGTGCTGTGACCACCTCCCTGGGCCTCCTGTTCCAGTGCTCAGCCACCCTCTGAATGAAGAACCTTTTGCTAATATCCAACCTAAACCTGCCCTGACACAACTTCAGGCCATTCCCTTGGGTTCTGTCACTGGTCAGAGAAGAATTCAGTGCCTACCTTTCCTCTTCCCCTCATGAGGAGCTTGTAACTGCAGTGAGGTCTCCACTCAGTCTTCTCTTCTCCATGCTGAACAGACCAAGTGACCTCAGCCCCTCCTCATACAACTTCCCTCAAGGCCCTTCACCATCTTTGTTGCCATTCTTTGGACCCTCTCTAATAGTTTAATAGCTTACATTGTGGTGACTGTTACTACACACAATACTCAAGTCAATGGGTCAAACCCTCTGCACAAAACCAAAAATCAGTCTGGAGGCTGGAGGCTGTTTGATCAAGATGCTGACAAGCTGGCCCTTCTTGGTCAGAGCCTGTGCCTCTGCACGCAGCAGCAGCACTGCTGCTTATACAGAGTAAGCTGGACTGCAGCAGAAGTCTGTATGTCCTTCTTCAGGCTGTTGCCACTAGCTCCCCACCAGAACAGGCAAAGTTAAACACAGGTGACTTAGTCTGAAGGAGCTTGATTTGACCATGATCCTGCTGCTGTTGCTGTGTGGGTGCTTCTCATGTGTGCCAGGGTCAAGCCTTCATCTGTAACCCTAGGCCATCTCGTCCAGTTACTGACTGGTCTCTGCAAGTCAAACATTTCCCTGGTGCAACTCAAGGAAAATCAGTGGCATGACTCCAAGTACTGTTTCTTCCTTTTGCATGAATTCTTTACACCAGCACAAACTTCAATAGGGTAACCCCAGGAGAACCAGAGCTCAGCTGAGCCAGCTGGGCCAGGGCTCAGCTGGTTTCAGCCTGGAGCCATTCTTTCCTTATCATGTGAGGATGGTACTCCCAACTCACTGAACAGTTCCGAGCCAGCACACCAGGAAGTACTGTCACATATTGCTAAAATAAATATTTGTCAGAGATACTGCCTCATGTCAGGTGAACAATTCCTAAGACACTTTATCATTTTACTGGTGTGCTCCGAATCTGGTTTGCTGTTATAAGATGAACTCTGACTTGCCTTTTGGTTTGAGGCTTGGAAAGGTCAGTTCACAACACTACTTTCATGTAGCTTAGCTAATTTATTTTTTTGCTTTTGTTACCAGTTATTGGCGTTTGCAAGGAGGAGTAGAAAATTCAGGTTGTACTCTGAATTTTTATTTGGGGAGAGGCGCTATTCTTTGACCTACTTCTCTACTGAGCGATCCCCTGGCTGTGGAATCCGACCTGTGGTGTTATCTGTGATGTGCTTTATCGAGATCAATCTATTCTGATATCTAGAATCTCAAGCTGAGAACAAAGACTCTGAACTGTAAATGCCCTCTGATACAGAAGGGATTGTTTAAAAGAATGCTACTCCTACTTTGTTTCAGTGTACCAGCTTAACAATTGGAAAGTTGCAAGGTAAACATGAAAAAATTTGTCTAAATATCACTCAGGAAAGTTATCTGATTAGTAATGAACCAGAAAAGAAAAGAATCTGGCAAATTCGATGGATCCTCGTTTAGGTGAGGGGGAGAATAAAGATTGAGTGGTCTGAGAGCTGTGCCTGATGCTTCTACAGATTCGTGTGTTCAAAGACATGTTCTTGGCCTTGTTTATATTTCCCTCCTGATCTAAGATAAGGACAAAGGTAGGCTTTTGTTTCTTTTATATGATTGTAACATTTAAGTTCATAAAGCCTTCATGCCGTGATATACAACATAGTATTTGCTACTTACCTGGCATCCAAAACATCCTTTAGAGAAAAACTGTGACGATTTTCCAAAGACAGAAAGACAAAAGTATCAGTTGTGAAAATCTTTCTTGTTTTTACACTTCAAAGGATCTGATTATTCAGTATCTTTAGGGCAACAATAGAGTCTCAGTTTACCTTGTACAGGGCCATTCTCACAGCCATTTAAACCTCTGACAATCGAAATGCCTCTCTCAGGAAAGCAGCCTCCTTGGAGGCCTGCCTGGGTGATTGGCCTTCTGTCAGGAGGAGGCCACAGTTTGATCGTGAAGCCACAGACACGTCGTAATTTCTCTTAAAGCACTTTACTTTTCTCTAAAACACGTGAAGCCTCAATTTCCATAAGTAGCCTGTAAAGCAGTTTAATTGGTACTCCCTGGCTTTATTTTTTTAAATTCAAATGCAGTCTGTCCAGTGGCTTCCTGAAACTGTGGATTGACACTTTGGGTCACAGATATCCCTGTTTCACTCGAGCTTGATTTCTCCAAAGGCCTGTTTTTAAACTATCTTGTTGGAAATAAAATTATATTAACCTCCAAATTAAATTATTTATCCTCCAGAGCATCCAGTCCAGAAACTAAGAAAGACTGAATAGGTAGGCAATGGTTTATCCCATTTTGCTTTAAAAAGTTCGTATAAATCAGGACTTGAAGCACTGTTCTCTTTCTGTTTAGTTACTGAAAATTGCTATGCATCTTACGTCAGCCCAGCCCTTCTCTGGAAATGTTCCTAACTCTCCTTCTTTTGACTTCCTAGTATGAGGTAAGTACAGCCCTACCTCATCTAAATCCTTTAAGCAATGTAAGGATTTGATCCCAAATGCCAATATTATGTATTTGTGACAGGAAGCACCCGATACTCACCACAAATTCTGCCAACCCTATATCCTAATTTGAACATCTCCACCAGCAGCACTTTCAGTCAAAAATATTTTCACCCTGATTTTTGCTAAGACTAATGCTGAGAATAGTTTCATAGCTTGTAATGGCTTCTTCGTAAAGGGCTTAATCTCACTTGCTTTTAACATTTATAGTCATCTTCTGAATTTTCCTCTTCACTGTTTTTTTGGTGTCCTTAGAAACTGATCTCATTCTCAACACTGAGAATAAGTTATATTATTAATAAGACACTGAATAAGTCATATTTTGACCTACATTAATGTCCCTCAGCATGACTCCAGCAAATCAAAAGGAGCTTAAAATTGGGCTACATTAGCAATGAAGTTAGTGCCATCCCTACGTGTTTTATTTATAAGTTATATTCATCTTCAATGTATGAAGGTCTCTGAAGAAGTGCATAAACTCTTCTGTGTTCCAGCTCTGAAATGGTTTATTTCATGTCACCATCTCTCCCTAAACTGGTACTCAAAGATAATCTTGAGTCAAGTCAATTGCCACTCTTTTGCAGCATCTTGACTTCAGTTCTTTACATATCTCACATTATTCTGTATTGACTGATGTATTTCCTGTAATGCCATAAAAACCTGGCTTAAAACCAGAGTTTAATCTGACCTGCAGTGCACATTGTTCTATAAACAAAAGGCTACTAAAGTGCACTGTAGCCATACCAGCTGCTACTTTATGGCCTGAAATTAGCCTTTCCCCAAGGGCTATTTTTCTCAAGAACCAGGGCACAAAACTTTACATCCCCAAATATCCCAATTTAGTTCTAGCATGCCTGCTTGAACTTACTGTTTCCTCTTGATGGTGTTTTCTGTTTTCCAGACCTCAGGTTAGGCATGGAATAGATTGCCTGGGTATGAGATACATGCTATAAATCCATCTTTCTTCACTGTTGCTCCAGGAAAATTTTTAGGAAGTGCTATAATTCATCCCACTGTTCCTAAAGAGGTAGTTTGGAAAATCCTTTGAATTTTTATAGCCTGCAATGCTGGTCTGTATGGCGAAGTTCTTGTTTGGTGTCTGTTTACTGAGAACCAGAATAGCCCCCGTAGCTCCTGTGGATGTTTGTTCTTCTCCATCACCAAATAAATTGGACTGGACATCCTCCAAGAGATGCCTGTGCCTTTCCAGGAGCAAGTGGTTGATTGGGTGACATTTCCGTGTCCAGTGTTGTGCTGTTCACAGTAAATCATAATAATGACCCTTATAGCCATTATAGAAGGAAAATCAGTTTCAAAGACATTGTCATCCTACATTTACACTTTCTTAATGGAATAATTATTCAATGCAGAGGTTTCTGCCAGATGGAGAAGCTATGCCTATTAATTCACCTTTTCCTCAAGCTCAATGACTTGAAAAACATCTGAAAAATAAACCCCAATCAAGTTGAAAAAAGCAAACAAATGTTTCCCAGCAGTCTCATATTTTGCTTTCAGTGCAATGCTCTCAAGTGTGCTGGACTTTCCTGACATGTTTTTATTAATAGCTAATTAATTAAGCTGCTTGCTTTTGATGTTGATTTTTCACTGCAGAATATGACTCAGTGAAAGGAGCTTCTTTGCACCCTGGGCATATTGTGGGATGGCTTAGCACTTCTGATTGTTTGTTCTATAAAAATAAGTTGTTATTTTATCTGATGAACAGTCCTACAATATTGTGTGATATCATTCTTGCTTGTAGATACTGTGGGATTCCATAATAAAGTTCCATTCTAATGCTTCTTTATCACTTTGAATTCCCTAGTTTATAATAGCTTTGGGCCTGATTCTCTTCTACTTTCTTTTTATAAATATATGATTCAGGATTTTTTTTCCTAAGCACAGCTTTTTATGGCAGCTTTAAAACCGAACAACATTTTTTCTTTTTATTTTCCTCATAAGGTGGATTGCCTTGCCTGAGAAAGTCTTCTAACAAAATAATAATAAAGCTTTTCATTATCATCAGCAAAGATGAATTACTCTGTGCATGAAGCTTGTAAAACACTGCAGGCTTGGCTATTTGAACAAAATAGTCTGTTAATAATGCATGCAAGGGATTATTAGTAATTAAGAACTGTTTCTCCTTGTTCCTACAGTCAAAACAAGGCAGCAAACATTGAAACGTGTTATCTTTGTTTCTAATGAATTCTGTCTGGACTAGCAGGTCCTGCTTCATCTGCACAGCTTTCTTTCAAAGAAAACTAAATTAATTATGTATCCAGTCTGCAGTATGGCTCAAGCCCTGAGATGGGTCAGCACTGTCCTTTAGAGTGGAATATGTGCTTACACCAGCAGAATCTAAAAGTGAGAAAAGCATTTACTTTCTCTGAAAATCCCCACCTGTCATTTGATACAAGAAGACAGTGAAAGTGGTGTTATGATGTGACAGAAACGTGGTGTGACAGGATCCCTAGGCAGCCAGTTCACTGAAGTGGAAAGCTTTTAAAGTAAAAAGGGCTCTCCCTTACCAAAAAAGAAAAAAAAAAAAAAAAAAAAGAAAGAAAGAAAAAAGGCAAAAAAATTCCCCCAGAAATCTTGCAACTGGATTTACTAGAGTACAGAATAATAATCTGCAGCGGGATGACCCTGAGAGGGAGTGTAGAGGTCTGAGGTGAATCTGTTTTAAAAGGTTTGATTAAATAGGTCTCCTGTGAGCTCTGTTCATGAAGGGTAGGAGCTTTTCCCCAGTCCAGCCCCTGCCAGCACCTCTGATTTGCCAGCTGCCTTCAGGGTCCCTGGGAAACCCTCTTCTGTCCTTCACCTCTCAAATCTAACTTTGGGTCTGCCCTCAGCTGCAGGGAGCCCCTGCTCCTTCTCTCCCCATCTACACTCCTGCTGCAGGCTCAGCTCCTGTGTTTTATACCCTCTCTGTATGCATTTGCCCTCCCAAACCTTCCCCCAGATAAATCTGTGCAATTACTCTCAGGAAAGGAGCCATCTCCCTGAAGAGGAATTACTTCAGGCTGCAGTTATTCGTGGGCAATTCCTGATATCTGTGCAATCTGCGTGGTTAATTAATGGTGAGTTATCCCTGTAGAGAAGGGCTGAAGGATATTGGGGTATGTAAACTTGGAAATGAGCTGGCAATGTGCCCTCACAGCCCAGACAGCCAACTGCATCCTGGGCTGCATCAAAAGAGGTGCGACCAGCAGGCTGAGGCAGGTGATTCTCCCCACTACTCCATCCCCTCTGGTGAGAGCCCACCTGGAGTGCTGCATCCTGCTCTGGAGTCCCCAGCACGAGAAAGACACAGACCTGTTAGTTCCAGAGGGCTCAAGTACCTCTCCTCTGAAGAGAGGCTGACAGGTGAGTTTGTTCAGCCTGGAGAAGAGAAGGTTTCACAGAGACCCTACAGCAACCTTTCAATATATAAAGGAAGCTGATATAAAAGATATAGAAAGACTTTTTACCAGGGACTATAGTGACATAACGAGAGACAACATTTTTAAATTGAAAGAGGTTAGGTTTAAACTGTAGATAAAGAAGATTTTTTTTTTAATAGCATTGGTGAGACACTGAAATAAGTTACCTGAGGAAGTTGTGGGTGCCCCATCACTGGCAGTGTTCAAAGTCAGGTGAGACAGCACTTTGAGCAACCTAGGGTAGTGAAAGATGCCCTTACAGGGGTATTGGACTAGATGAACTTTGAAGGTCCCTTCCAACCCAAAACACTCTATGAATGTATGATTCTATATTCTTTTCCTCTCCAGAGACACGCTCTTTATCAGAACATGCAACAGCAGTTACTTTCACCAAACTGAAAATCTGTTATAGTTTCTTTGGGGTTTTTTTTGTTTGTTTGGGGTTTTTTGTTTGTTTGTTTTTTGTTTTTGTTTTTAATGAATGCAAAGAGCAGTGAAAAACATGGCAGTGTTCTGCACCCCTTTTTGGCAAAGGAAGCTACTCCGGTACCTTCCGCCACTACCAAAAAACCCTCCTGCTTTTCTCTGGGCTTGTGGCTCTAACCTGCCAGGCCACACTGACTTTATAGTTTAACTTGCAGCTGGTCTCAACCTGTTTGTCATACCCCTCACTTTTGTGCCACAAAATATTAACAAAATAACCACAAGTTATAGTAATTTCTGCTGTTATAAATTTTTGTACATAATTATATCACTGGAACAGTGATGAAGAACTTTTGCAAGTCTGTCTTTCCCCTTCAGTGATGTTGTTACTACAGGGCTTACTACAAACACTGAGCATGGCATCTTTTTTACATAAATCTGGGTTTTCTTTGAGCATGGGTTGATGTCAGAAAATAACTTTGGTCTGAAATTTTTGCAATATTTTTAAATATGACAAATTGGCAAGATGTAAATCTCATAAAGTGATTTTTTAAATGCTCTTCAACTTAAATTGCTATGCTGTTATATTCAAAATATGTTTTGAGCTCTGGCTTTTGAAAAATACCAGTAGTAGGCATTCCAGAAATGAAATTTTATAAAGTGCCAGTTCATTTGCTCTGGTAGGTCTTAATCTTTCCATTACAATATCTAAAGATGAGAATTAAAACAATGAAGCTGTTAACAGAACAAATTAAAAATCAAAAGTCTATGTTGCATGTAAAAACACTGAAATGCTTTCTTATATTTTGATAGAGTATTAGATTAAACTGCATACACAAAAATGGCATTAAAAAAAAAAAAAAGTACCACAGTTTGACTACATGTCAGTCCTAGGTTAATATCTTCTTTATTTACTGGAAATTATTTTTGGATTTAAGGAAAACATAGGAAAAAATTATTTTTTAAGCCACTTCTGAAGATAACACGATGGTCTTCCATTTCATTAAGTATCAAAATATTTAGCATTACAAAAATTTTGTTTATAATCATTATGGGTATGCTTACTGTTAAATTGTCTTTTATTTCTGCATATAGAATTTATGATTTACTAAATCTATTTTGGTAACCATTTTCCCCTTTCTGCTTGCACCAGTCTATTGCCCTCACATTGCTATGGTATTCTCTCAATACATTTACATCCTCAGTTATTGAGCATAATAACTTTACATCAGTTTCAGCATAACATATACATATAGTGAGAAAGTATTACTCATCAAGCACTGCTGATTGTGTTACCCTTTAAGTCTGTTTAAACAATCCTGTGTTGTTGTTGCAGGTGTTACAGCTTTTACTTAGGCCAATATAAGGCAGAACAAAATTTACTGAAGTCAGCAGAACTCTAGTGAGACAATAAAGAAATGGTGGGAAGAGAGAGTTATTCTTTTGTTTATAGTAAAGTGTTAGATTTATAAGTACAACATCCATTTGATTGTATACCAATCCTGTTATTTCATGTGTTTTGCATTACTGTGCTCCTAATTCCTACTTACAACAATAGTCCCTCTATTATGTGCCTGTAGAAATGAATGTTTGTGGAGAACCAAATAGATCTGATGCTGACAGCTTTCTCAGATGAAAGGTAAAGAGTCCATTTGCATATTTTTATGCACATATCATGTGTATCCAGAAAGTCAATACAAGAAGGGTGGAACAATCAACAGGTTTTACAGAGCTGTTTGCTTTATATTCCTTAATCTGAAGTAAGACATATTTTTTAAGCCATCAAATGTGTAAGGCCCAGTAACACTTTTATTAAGGAAATTGCAAAGGTGAAAAACCTATTTGGTTTAAGGTAGAGATCAGTACATTTATGAGGGATTACCTGATATGATTCTTTCTAGATACCAGAAGGGAATCTGGTGAGCTCAGAACTCTCTTCCACTTGGAGAGTCATACTACATTTCATGCGTATACCAGATGCATGAGTTTTAGTGGCATGAGTCAAGAGGCCACCTTGATACTTTCAGTGCACACTGAAGTCCATATTCCCTGTTTGAACAACATGTTCCTGACCGTTGGTGTATTTCTATCCAAAGAGCCAAATTAAACTCTGTCCTCTTGCTTTCAGTACATGATGTGACATAAATCATGATGGTAGTGGCATGTCCAGGAGCTTTGCCAGACTGAGCACTTAACATAGTTCATGTCCTGAACTAGTGTTCCTTACTCAGCTCCCACACTGGATTTTTAGCACTAGTTTTATAATCTCTATTATAATTACAGTAATGTTGCTGAATGTCCCCTTATTGAATCTGTGACTCTTTCTTCACCATTATTGTGACAAACTCAAAGCCTGAAGTTAAATCAAGTAACCTGGACTTTTTTGCTGTGCCTGGCAGAGATTTTTGGAGGCTTGTAAGACTGTCTCTATTTCATAAATCACATTTGAAATTCACTCTCGCAAATTCAGACTCTCTTTGGTGTTCATACTGCAGAAAAGTTCAGTGCACCTCCTTTATCCTAGCTCAGTCACATTTTCTTCTCAGGATTAGCTATCCTGTGGGACCAAGTGTTACTCCAGTGGTATTCTGCCGTGTTTCGTGAGGTCCTAAAGGAAAACATTAGAGAAGCAAACTGCTGTATGTCACTAGTGGTGATATTGCACTGAATAATGTTTGCTTTCCAAAACCCATTTTCCATAGAAGTAATAAATCATTTAATTGCTTTCCACAAGTCTGCTGCAGCACAGCCAACCTCCTGCTTAACTGGCCAGACAGACTTCAGCAAACACTCTGCACAGGAGAGGTGAAAAGGGGCCCTAACATAATGGCAGGAGAAAATTTGTTTCTGTGTTGGCAAAAGCAACTATTTCTCCCTAAATCACATGCCAGTACAATGCAATCACCCCAAAATACAGCATATTGTGCTGCTCTTAAGTTGTAGCATGGGAGTCTGAGCCCTCATTGTTCTTTCCCATATGCCAGTAAGCAGTAGTGTTTACTGTACAATTTCCATGGGTTCAGCTTTTGTGCCTACTTAATTACAAGGAAGCAGCTACAATTTAAAGTCCCTACATTTCTGAAAGCAGGACAAACACTACTGGACAAAACTTAGATGTTTTGTGACTGAGCAAAGTGCTTTTGAACAGCTTTAAAGACTGGAATCTTCATTCTTCCTATACATGTCCAGCCCTGAGTCTTTTTTGTCACATACCATGGAGTTCCACAACAAAAAATGAACAAATGTATGATTTGGTAAATTTGCAATGTCAGTAAGTGACAGGAGCTACCTGGGGAGCAGCAGATTTACAAGGGGTCTAGAGAAGTCCTGCAGCCTTTTGCTCAGAACACACACAGTGGGACATCACAGGGGCCAGCACTGCAAAAAGGCAGGGATGCCAGAGGCTTTCAGTGTGTTCACTGGAGATGATAACAAAGCAGTTATGAGACAAAATCAGCTCTACTAGACAAGGACTGTTTTCCTGCAAAAATGACCCAGAATTAAAGAAGCAACTTAGTTGCAAAGACAATGGACCCATCTCATCCTTCAATTGTAACTCTGTTCACAAACCAGAAATACTCCCGTGCAACACAATTTCTAAGAAATAGGCTAAAACTAGCTGCAGTTATGTTTTTTCCTCCTGATGCTACTAAAGATTCTGTAAAATCTTTAGGGAGTTTAGCTTCTTTTGATAACTCACAAGAGTGAGTTTCTGCAGAGGCAAAAGTTAAGCAGTCACTGCAGGGTTTAGCTCTGAGCATATCAAATGTATTGTACATCGCTCAATGTCTTGAATGGTTCAAGTATATGATAATTTTGCAACTATTTTATGCCTCAGTTCTTAGTTTATTTTTTTGACTAAGCTTATAAGCAATTATTGGCCTGTTAAAAAAGAAATGTTTCTGATGTAAATTAGCATGGGAGTAATTATTTCATTCTACTTTTGACTTAAATTAAATGTAAATCATGGAAAATTAGGTTGTGAAACCACTCCTCCCATTCTGCTTTCTCCATTTATACTGGTTGATTAGTGAACTTACAGAAAGCTTATCTCCTTATGGAAGTGAATTTGTATTAAGGGTGTGTGTATGAATTTAAACTGTGCTGCTTCTCATTGATTGGCTTCTGGGAAGTGAGAGGTCTGGATACCAAACCAGTTCAGAATAAGACACTTTTTACAGCTTCAGAAAGCTTTATTTTCACATTTGCCTTCATCTGCAAAGTACTGGGTCAGACAGGGTGTAAATCCTGGAATGAGATGTTCAAAAGAGGCAGGAAGGGTTGGAAGACTAGGGCTGTGCTATTGGCCCTACAGAGCATCAATCACAAACCCACATCCTTTCTGATAACCCACAGGAGCTGATAATGGTTGAAACAGTATTTGCTGCTGTTGGGTCTCTACAGGCCTGTGAGTAATTTGCAATCTTGGACGACATTTAAAATTCTGCCTCATTTGTGGCCAGTACCATATTTATGGTGTTTTTCAGAGAGATCGAAGCGCTAACACCCTGGCATCCTGGATCTATTCCAGCATGCATACTTCCAGTTTGTTTACCCATGCTAGCCCTGTAGTTCCATCTCCTGTAGCCAAACCATTTTCTGCTTCTTGTTCTAAACTGGTAAATAAATGCCATGTTGTCAGCCTGTTGACTCACAGGGCAGGGCATTCCTACAGCTTGCACTGTTATTATATCTGTCTTGTAAAGAAAGCTTGTTATATCACACATGCACAAAACATTTTAGCTGTCACCATCTTTCCCTCATTCTTTTAACTATTCAAACATTTACCTAAGGAATGGTCATTTTCCATTCTTGGCCAACATGAGGTTTGGGTTTGGTTTTGTTTGTTTTATTTTTACTGGAAAAACAGTTTCCAGACTTCGGGGTTTTTTTAGAAATGCAGTTTGACTTCTTCCTCTGACATTTTTTTCAGCATGGGTGGCTGACATTCTTCCTCTTTTTCCCATTTTCTGTTTTTTACATATGATTAAAAGGGCCAGTAGGTACAACTAACAAATTAACTCTTAGATCAGAGAAAAAATCTACACCAATAAGAGTAGAAATTGATTAAATCGTGACGTGGGCCTGTGAGCAGTGCCAATATTGACTACTTCTACTATCTACATTGGCTAAATACAATAATAATAATAATAATAATAATAATAATAATAATAATAATAATAATAATAATAATAATAATAATAATAATAGTAGTAGTAGTAGTAGTAGTAGACTCAATGATCCTAAGAGAGAAAAATATTAATAATTTCTCACCATTCTCAGGGTAATACTGATCATGTGTTCTTATTCCCTTCACTTAGAAAAACTGAGGCAGTGAAGGGACATACTCTATTTACAATTACTTTAGGACATACATGTGGAAAGCATTTCACTGCCCAGTATCCAACAAATTCCTTCAAACCACCTGTTTGATGCTTCAGGTATACATTCACATTAACTTTGTATTGATATGAGCCTTGCAAGGCTGTCAAGTTTATTGAATCAAGAGTTAAAAGGACTTTCATTAGTTCATCTACATGAAGATGTAGGGATTTTTTTTTGGTTTTTTTTTTTTTTTTTTAATTGAGATGTTTGGCCTAAGTTTCCAGGATGTATAGTCTGATAATATTTGGCAGCAGTGTATGCTTTTAAGAGTGTTTTTCTCAGAGTTGACCTCACATATGTTTCTTGACATGCTGAAAACCAGCATGCACCTTCCTGCTTCACTCAAGCCTGGACAATGAGGCCTTACTTCATATTTTCTGCACACCCAGATTGTCAGCAGTAATAGCTGAATAGAACCACTGAAATACTAATTTTGTTCAGTGAGGAGTCTCTTTTTCACCACAGTTTTTTAAATTGTTATCTTGAAAATCAAGGGAAATCAAAATTACGTAGACTGCCTGCAGCAGTGAAAACAAATGTAGAGTTCCCCTAGGAAGGTTGCCTAATGCTGCAGATTTCTCACATATTCATTTTGGTAGAAAGCATCTGGAGGAATAAGCAGAGCCATATTTAACAGTAAAAAGGCACTGAAAATGCAATAGATTGGTAGGAAAGTTAATCTCCTTATGTTTTAAAGCATGATTTACAGGCAGAGCTGTGATGTCGGATATATTTTCAGTTAAGATAGTGTACACACAGTACAATCCTTTTATTTCATAAGAGCATTAGGATTCTTGGTGAAGAAAGGCTCTATTATAAATGCAACACATTATTATAATTATTGATATGTTAACAATTGTAAGAATTATTGCAAAGGAAGTAAGCTATTTGCTTGAACAATATCATTTTATCATCAGTTCCTATCTATGCACAATATAAATGGGATTGAATCCAGTCCATAATGTCAAAGTCCAACTGAATTTCATTTACAGTGCATTAAGCAGGAAAGAAAGATAATTTGGGAAGTGTGGGATGTTTGCACTTTGCTTACTTTGGCAAGACTCATTCCTGTATAATAATTTCCTGACTCTCCTGACTCTCATTTTTGCAGTCAGCATATGTGGGTCTTTCTCAGTGCCAGGAGATCACTGAGCTTCTTACAAAACAGGTTACATAATGCTCCTAACATGTGTGCCAAGGGGAAACCCCCTTTATTCCATGTCCTACAGCCTTTTAAAGCAAGTGTTGGCATTTTTTCCATTTTCCTGTGGTTAATTTTTTTAACTTGCTGGAAGTACAAAAAAAAAAAGCAGTCCAGTGTTTGCAATGAGTGCACCTATCAGAGAACTAGGTGGTGCCCAGTTTGAATCATTTGGGCCCTACACTGAGCCCATTTACCACAAAACTTGCAGGTAGATGGAGATATTACTGCTGGCTTTATCCTTTGTCCCTCAATTACATGTTCTTGGCATGTCCTCTCTCCCAGAAGGAGCGAAAGAGCTCCACCACTGCTTTTTCATCAACACCCCCAGCATCACCATCTGCTCTGCATGGTCTCCAGCCCAATGGGTGCTCTGGATTTACAGCTATCCCAGTCAGTTTTTGCTTAGACTTGTCAACACATTTCCTCTTTAAATAGCACAAAAATCTACATGGTGGGAAGAAGGGGAGGAGAGTGCACCCTGAATGATATTGCAAAAGCCTGATCTCCTTTCCCTGACCAGTTGGGAGCACTCTGAGAATGATTCCTGCATCCCAGCTGCCTTGTTTGCATGAGACTGGAGTGTTTAATGGAGAGGAAAGGAAGGAAGGGGCAGCTGCAAACTCGTGAATATTTTCCAAGGACCTTCTTGCAGGCCATGGATCTCCAGGTGTAAACATTCTGGCATCTCCAGGTGTAAGCAATACAAGCACTACCTGGGGTGCTGACCTTCTGGGAGTCATGTAGGCCATCTCTATCCCTCACTGAATTATATCTGGCTACCAATTTCACAACATGCATGGAGATTCATCCCCCACCTTTTTTGCACTTGGTACTTTGTATGTTCCCCAGCCCAGATGCCAGCAGATAGAAATTGCTGTGGAACAGCTGCAGCTGAGGCAGGGAACCTGCTGGCTGTACACTGGCTCACATCTTGTGGGACTTGTGGCCACTGGGAAACTTGAGGAATTTCTCCTGTCTAAACAGGTGTTTTCTCTAGAGAGATGTGGATCAGGCAATGTGAGGATGCCAGAGTAGGAAGAACGGAGAGTCAGTGATGGGATGCCTTGGGCCTTGTGTGACCTGGATGGGTCTGGCCAATCCTTCTGGGATGTCATCAAAGTCTGTCTTTCTGGGGAACTAAAGGCTGTGCCTCTTCACTGCAGCAAGTACAGGATCTTCACTGCAGCTGATCATTGACACACTGCCCTGCAAATAAATTTTTTTTGGTCTTGATTGAGGCTTCTGAATGGACAGAATTTACTTGCACTCACTCCTCTTGCTATCCCCAGACATTCAGTATTATAAGACCTCTCACACATATCTGGGGATTTTTGTTCTGCTTTTAGAAAATTCCACTGCTGCAAACTCTAGCCATTTTCAGGAAAAGGAAAGTAAGTAAAAATTGGTTATAATTAAATTTTAGTCATTGTTTAGTCAGACCTTAGACCAGCTGCTAACTGGTAGTTTTTTATGCTGGACCCTTTTAAAATGAGAGTTGTTGCTGCCGCTCCTTTCCTGATTAGTGCAAGCAGCAGGAGGTAAGAGGAGGAGGCAGAGAGAGATATAAATTAAAAAAAAAAAAACCCTCATGTTGCATTTACAGAGGAATTTCTCTATTTCCTAAAGAATAACAGCACACAATTCTGTAACTTCAAAACAGAGTATCAGGAAGTTGATTACATTTTTGTTGTTACCATATCAAAAATATTGAGTGTTTGATGGACCATGTCTGACCTAATAATTAAAAAACCCTTTTGTCAATGTATTGCCTTTATAGATCCTAAAGCCAAGTAAATTTCAGAAAGAAATCCAACATTTTTCCTTTAAAAAAGTAACTACTGGGCTTCTAGCCCATCCTCTCTTGATTGAGGTTTGTTCGAGTCATGGAGGGTTGGTCTTAAACAAATATCCCAATGAATTTTTTACGTCAAAGTCATGTTCACTCCATTGTATCTAATGCCAAAGGTATTGAGGAAATTCCATCAACAAAATCGTTTTCCAGTCTCCCTGCGTTCATTGCCAAGAACAGCATCAGCACAGCTGATAAACAGAGCTCCCATTTTCTGTAACATTCGTTTCAAAAAAAAACCAGAGCCAAACCAGTAGAGTCACTGAAATATAAATGAAGAAAACAAAAAGCTTAAAACATCACTTTTGTAGTTCTCTGTTGAATTAGACTTTATGTGATGGTAGTAGAATTTAGGCCTAACTTGAAACAGATGCTAAAATTTGCTTCTTGAATTAAGACCCTGCCCTGGTTGGGACCTGCTCATCTTTGGTGTAATAAAAGCTATGCAAGGATGCTCAGAACTACACTGGAAGTGAAAGGCTCATTAAGGTCCAGTGCCCTTCCTAACAAAATTCATGCATGGTTGTTACCCTTACATGATGTAAGACACATCCACCCCCACCTCCCTCCCTCACCCCCCGGATTACAGTTCTCTAATGGCTATTCCTATTTGGGTTATTTATATCTTTGCAAAAAAATAAGGATGCTGGAATGAGATAGATACTGTTTTTTCATATTATCTGGGATTTATCTCTAGGAAAGTGAAGGAGAAGATTTAAAACTCATGAAGCTCAAAGGAGAATAATTAGAATAGCTTTCACTGCACACCATCTTCAGTTACTAAATAAACAGAGGCCCTATGTGCACACAAACTGTTCCTTATGCCTAAGGCCAGAGCCTGTTCTCTCAAGCAAGCCAGAAAGACTTCAGGTGTTTTTCAAGCCAGATGCTGGAACTAAACCTAATCAAACTTTATGTTCAAATTCTGCATTCTGATTTTCCATATGGGACATTTCCCTATTTCACAACTTCTCTAAAAGAGAAAATAGGAGGATGTGGCTTTGCATTGCAGAACCTAAACTCCTTTTGAATTGCCTCTCCCACTACTTATCTTCATTCCTGTACTCATTCTTTCCTATATCATGTGCTTGTGATGCAACTGCAGGAACAGCACGTGGGCTCACAGCCCATGCTCACAGCAGAAATGTTATAGCCTCAGGATTACAGCATTTGTAGAGCTGGAAGAGTTAATGAAGAGTAAATGGCAACAGGCAACTTGAGAGGAGGGAGAGATGTTAAGAATCAAGGCATTGTTTTCTGGATTAATGGTTCGTACACAGCAGAGAAAGTCAAAACCTTTCCTGCTATAGGCAGCTGGGATTGGTAGAGCCTGGTCACACCTTTAGCAAAAAAAATTCTTAGCAATTTACTGCAAACAATTCCAAGTAAACTGAAACTTTCCAGGTTACTTAGTATTCCTCCTGATGTACTGTTCAGGGAAGACTTAACACTTGTAATTGGAGTTTTAGTGTTTAACACCTGATACTGGAGCTGTAGAAATGGGAAGAGAGAAGTGGGATGGATGGATGGATGGATGGATGGATGGATGGATGGATGGATGGATGGATGGATGGATGGATGGATGGATGGATGGATGGATGGATGGATGGATGGATGGATGGATGAATACCTGTAAGCCTTAATCCTCCTGCTCTGCAAATTCTGGAGGACAGTAGGCTGTGACTGACCAAAGCTAAAAGGGGTGAGTGTTAGGAAGAGTAACCAAAGCACCTAGAGTTACACATAGAAAAAGCAATCTTAACAAACACAGAAAAAGCAATCTTAACAAAGAATCACTAAGAGTGGTTATTGACTGTATTATCCTGCTAAATCCTTCTTCTGACAAAGTTATCCAGCTGGTCAGTACAATGTTAGCTGCTATGCAGAGCTGTCTGTGAGAACAGCTCTAGAAGAAATGAGTCCAGACAGAATATCACTAGGAAAAGTGTTATGCAGATTTCCCCGTAGGAAACAATAAATGACAATGTCTTCAGATACCTGTGGATCAGTAGATCTCATTCTCAGTCTCTTTTCTCTCCCATACCCTGCCTTGTCTTTCCCTGGATGACTGCTTCTTCCCAAATGTACCTAAGATTATTTCTAAGTGCTTGCATTCTTCATGAAGGTACTTGGTAATTCAGTTCCATAGAAATACTGGTTTAACTTCATTTATTGAGCCAATACAACCTGCTGCTTGGCCTGCCTTGTGTTATCATAGGTTGACATAATACCAACATTGGTCACAAGTTTTGTGGAGCCAGATGTGCAATAACTGGGAGATTCTTGGTCCATTTGCTCCTAATTTTACATGAGGCAGGTGTCTAAGAGGAGGAGCTGGGGCAGAGGTTTGCTTGGCATAGCACTATACTGTATGATGGAGAGGCAGGGGTCATCGAATTAGATTTTGATTCCTAGGATTCTCTTTAAGTTTTAGTCTGTATAGAATGCCCCAAATATCACTTTGGGTTTATAATATCTATTTAAGTGCATTAGTGTGAGTTAAAGTCCTTAGTTGCCCTCCAAGTCAATACCCCACCAAGGCAGTTGAGCTAATTAGAGACACAAATCTCCTTGCATCATTCTCCACTGACTTGGGTCCTGAATTAAGTATTTCACTTAGGTAACCAGATCAAACTGAATGTATTTAGAGCCCTCAGATTTTATTGGCAGGTAATCTCCTGACATTAAAACTAGAATTTGATTTGGATACTCATTTAAAGATACTTATCAGGACTCCAGCCTTTGAGCACAAAGTGTTTCCCCGCCTCCCTACCTGTAACCCATCAAATATCTGGAGGTGGTCTGTTATGGAGAGAGATCTCATCAGGAATACGCCACAGATTGGACCAGTCTTTATCCTGCAATTTATTGTCCAGATACTTTGCAAGTCCTTCAGTGTGCTCCTTGGAGGACCTGAATGCTTTTTAAACCCTCTTGTCCACAAAGCTCACAGCCTGCAATTTCATTCTATCATACACGAGAAATCCTGGGACTGGTCTGCTTGAAGATTACAGATTATCAGGGATGATTGGAACAACAGCATAAAACTGGTAGTAACTTCATGATCAAGAAAACTTCCCATAAACTTGGGGAAGTAGAGTTCAGTTTGTGCTACCATCAAATGTCAAGTTAAATATTACTTTGATTTCTGAAGGCAGTTATTGTTTCCAACTCCTAGCCCTGCAAAGCGCTGCCCAGTCCTAGCATCACCCCTGTCATGTGTGCTCTTGTGATCAGTGGTATTTCATGGAAGATGGCTCAAACCAGCAGACATGAGCTTCCAGGAGGGACCAGATTTTAGTATCTGGGGGTGGTTTTCAGCATCCTGAGTGAAGCAGCTCATTCAATACAGAATTTCAAATATCAAGGGCAGGGAAATCAAGGGGAAGATCGTCATTGACTACAGCTGGACTAAGATCACATCTGTCATCAACACTGCCTCTGGTGATTTTGTGTATCAGCTGACTCAGACTAATGTTGTAGTTACATGTGATGCAGGGTGCAAGGAGAGAAGCCCTGTCCAGGGGCTATAGGAAATCAAAGGACCTTCTTCAGCAGAACTGCAAGAATAACTCAGCAACAGAGAGGCACACA
Organism: Melospiza melodia melodia; assembly: GCF_035770615.1. NCBI lineage: Eukaryota > Metazoa > Chordata > Aves > Passeriformes > Passerellidae > Melospiza > Melospiza melodia. The sequence goes on along the minus strand of NC_086199.1, from coordinate 63,205,737 downwards.
TTACTCAGTATGAGAAAGGTGGAATTCCTCTGTGTCTGCACTTAATATCCATAACTGGGGAACAGTGAAACTGCTTGTAAACACATAGAAGTTTCCTGTAGCATGACTAAAATTAATTATAAAAATTATTTATTTTTACAAAATGTCAGGGGTTATCATCAGTTCATCCAGCCTCCTTGTTCTTCATCCCAAAGAACTTCGAATTGTGAATTTCCTTTCCAACTCTCTCTCCATCTCATCCATCATCTTAAGCTTATACTTCCCAGGTCACTTTCTGGGTGTTGCCAGGACATTAGGTATGTTCATATTGTATTTCATGCTACTCTATGAAGTGTCCCTTAATGAAGGCTACTCCTATTTTAAAATATGATCCACTCATTAAATTCAGCTATGGATTTTTATCCTGCATTTTTTTATCCTCTAAGTATCCGCTTTAAGTATTATGAGATCCAGGAAAATGAAACCATTCTTTATGGATCAGATTTTTCCATCAACTTTGGAAAATAATAGTATAGGGTACTACTAAGTTGTTGGACTTCTAAAAAAGTATGATAACCCACCATCTTTACACGATAGGATTTTGTTGTTTTTTTCAGCCAGCGCTTCAGAAGAGCACTTCTTTCCTTGACTTTGTTTCTTAGCTTAAAAACATCCTGATTAAGAAGAACTTGAGGAAGTGCTCATATAGTTTGATAAATTCCCCAAATTGTTATGCAAAATTAAATGCTCACTGGTAAATATAAATCACTTTACTTTTTGGGGAGGTGAAGTCATAGATAAATAAAAGGCAATCGTCAGATAATATTTTCACAGTAATGAACAATGGATGTATGTTTGCATAGTTGTACTCAGACAAGAAAATTTTCCTTGTTGAGACACTGACACCTATGCAAGACAAATTTGCTCAAGTCTGTGCTAAACTGTCTGCTTTGACTGGATGAAGCAGATTCAGTGTGATCAGAGTTGAGTAAGAATCGGGACAATGGTCAACTGTTATATCAAAATCCATCAGACACGTGTTCCAGAAAAACAGGAGTGAAGGAAACGTGATCTGTTGTAGTTTGAGGATCCTGCATTTTCCCCGAGGGAGCCCTTCCCCAAAGCCTAAGTAGTTAAAATGCACAACCTTTTGTTTGCTTCACAGTGGCTACTTACGTGAGAGGTCTCAGGGTTAAAGCACCATAAATCATATTTTTATTTTGTCAGGATGCTTAAAAATCTGATACAAACAGGCTCCTGACAAAAATGTTACACCACTGGAAAGGCCAGGAGTCATTGATTTTATGTTTACAGGTTCTCTTCCCCACATTCAAAACAATCCAGTTTACAGCCAAATAAGAGTTGTCGTGGAAGCAATTTCAAACTTTGAAAGCCAGTTATATGAATGGCTTAACAGGGACAGATGAGCTAGCTACGGAAAACTGAGATGCTCATTCCTCATGATAATAATGCCCATTTAATTTCAAATTATTTCCACAAATATTTGTATAAAACATTAACCTAAAGGCTGAGGTGCCTCTTACTTCAATTCAGTCTCAATTTGTGCTGCAGCTGTCACAGCACCACTATGGAGCAGAACTAGCAAGTCCACAGACAGGGAAGGTAAACCAGCAAAGCCCTAATTACAGAGCACTGAAAACCGTACCCAGAGTGTCTCTCTTTATCTAACAAGCACGGTCCTACTTTCCATTGAAGTTCATAGAAGGTAGCAGTACAAGAGAAAAGGCACCCGAAGATCTGCTGTAACAGCTCTTACCCTAAGGCTGTGTGAAGTGAATGGGTTATGAATGGGCTGAAGGAATGGGTGAAATAAATGTGTGAATGGGTTAATGAATGCGTTGAAATGAATGGGTTAAAAGTTTGAATCCTACAGATGTTAGGGAGTGCATAGAATTGAACAAAATCTGGAAAGGTTAAATTTCAGGATGATATTGTAATTTGCAGATTTAATTCAAAGACATGGAGGGGATGTTGATTTGGCTGAAGGGCAGTGTAGTTTGCCTGAGAATTAAGGCCATTCTGCCTCTGTGTGTGTGCTCTTTGTACTGGAGGAAGATGGGACAAACAAAATCTAAGCAATAAATTGATTTTAAAGATCTGCTAAAAAATATGATTACCTTGTTCATGTACGAAAAATAGCACATTTAGGAAATTACCAAATGCCTGTGCATTCCCACTGGGGCTCTCAGAAGCACAGTAACTGCACAAGAAGGTTTTCCTGAAGTTTCCAACGTGAAAACACAGATGTTTTTTATTACAGCAAACAGCAAATAGAAAATTTATATGAAACTAATAAAAAATTCTCAGAATCTCTACCTCAAACATAGCAAGTTTACAAGAGAAAAAAGATAAAGCATTTACAGCAAGTTATGTGCCTCAATGGTGCCTTATCAGGTTATATGGATACCAAAGATCACACAAGTGCCAGTTAAGAGAGCAATAAAGTATGTACAATATTAGGCTTTAGCAATATTGACACTTGCAGGGAAGCAGAAGGTAAGCTGTGTTAAATAAATCTTAATAAATCCCATTAAAGTAAGCACTGTTTGCTTGCCATAAAATCAAATCACTAACACAGCTGTCCATGCAGAACATTATCCACATGGTTTCAGATAAAGACTTGTAACTTCATCCTTCAGTTTTCCTTGACAAATGGACTGAGTCCCACTTCAGCAATTTGTCTTTTGTCAACATCTTCTGAACGATGGAACTTTATAAGCCACACAGCTGACAAGTTTGCTGCTGGGACTTCAACAAGAAAACTAAACCAGATATCCAACATCAAGGTAGATTTAAAATTAGTTCTTTGATATGGTAAAAGGGCAAAAGTAATTTGTTTTCTTAGTTTTCAATTTATGTGTCATACTATAATAGTATTTTACCTTCAATTTATTTAAATGCCCTGGAATGCAAGCATACAAACATACATATATCTCACTCTTAGTATTAAATATAGTTCTTATATTTTATATAAATATTTCCCCTTAACACAAAACTTAACCAAAAATTAATATGTTAGAGCTACTCAAAGAGGCTCTAACTTTAGTTATAATTTCATTAAAATGATTACATTAATTATAACAATTAAAAATGCTTCAGTGAGGTAAAAATACCAGCTTAGAGCCACAAAACAGGTGGACATCATCTTTGAGCATATAATCCAAAAAGTACAAATGTTTTAGTTTAATATTTGTGTTGAGCCTTGATTTGTTTGAATCTCCCTAGCATGCATACAACTGAATGGATAGAGCTTTTGTGGGTTAACCTGTAGGTCTATCCTACACACGGTGAAGAGAACTAGACTTGGTAGCTATGGGGATCATATGGATTTCCATGGAAACCAGAGGATAAGTCAGAGAGGATCTATGTAAAACACTGAATGTTTTCCTGCAGTGTCTAATCAGAGAGCTAACTCTCCAGCTGCTGGCTGCCACAAGACAAGGAAGGGCTCAAGCCATAAAATAAATCAGATCAGGGTTTCAGTCACTTTGGAAGTGCAAGTTTTTAGTTTCATTTGGCTTATTGCACTGACAGGTCCATGAACTAAATAAACAGACAAAAACTACCCAGAGTCAAGAGTCAGAAATAAGCACTCATGGCTATGGTGTAGGTTAAGACAGAAACAAAACAAAACAAAACAAAACAAAACAAAAAAAACAAAACAAAACAAAACAAAAAAAAACCAAAAAAACCCCCAAAAAAACCACCTCAAACAAATCCTCAAGTGCTCTCAAGTGCTTTCAATGCCATTCATGTGAAGACAAAGACCCAGCAAAATTCCTGATTTTCAGTCATTGTCCAGAAAGAAAAAAAGATTGGTTTACCTCATGTAGATGTTTTCTCGCTGCACATGAAATCACAAATTCCTTGTCTTGCTGCTCCTCTCTGGACAAAAATTTGAAGGGAAGTGACAATTTAGACAGTGATTTTGAGTATCTTCTAGCATCATAAATGTACATAATCCCTTCTCATACTAGAACATCATGTTCATAGTTTTTATGTATAGCAAGAGATTGAGACAGTTCCTTGCGCAAAATCTCTGTATGAAGAGGAAACCAAATTTGTGCATAAATGCGCTTGTAGGCATACATAAGTGAATATTAATACAGATGGCTTTGAAAAAACTTGCTTGACTCATCTGGTCTGCTCAATCTTCCTTTTTTCCTATAAAATACATGTATTTCAGCATATTACTTATTTTTTCTTAAGTCTCTGTTACTCAAAAGGAGCAAGGACTATGAATTAGTTAATTAAAATAAGTTAAAAGAGGATAGCTTATTTAGCCAAAGATTCAGAAGGTGATACGACATTTCTTTGTATACAAAGAAAATATTTGAATTGGAATTGGGGTGAAATGAGTGTGATTCAGCAAAGGTGATGTACACAGAAAAGCCTACATCCCATTCTTTTCTGTATCCTTTGCTCTGTTCCTCATTACAAGACATCTTTAAAGAAGATGTCTAGGCTGATTTTTTTATGTCTTCTTGATTTATGACCTCCAGGTGAGTTTTCTCTGAGAAAGCAGTATTTCACATTTGTGCCTTTAATGGAACATCCATTCAAGAGGCAAGGTAAATGTCTTCAGGAAATAAAATACAGTAGGGCACAGTGACTTTTGGAATTTATGCCGTCTCCCTTATGCAGCAGTAGTGACAAGCAGACATCTGTTCCAACATTTCCATGAGGTCTTCTGCCTGCATAGCACACTTTATTTTATTGACAGCTCCAGACTGACTTTAGAGCTTTATCCTGCTATCACTGCAATGAATGGAAGGTTGGGATTTTCATGTGATCTTTCAAGATCAGCTATGTTTGCTTTAAGACTGGCACCAGAGGACTTGGAGGCTTGTCATGAAATAGTGATGGCAAGCCTGACTTTAAGCATATAGTCTCTGACATGAGGAAATTTTATGCAAGTGGAACCTATTCTCTGTTTTCTAGAAAGATTTCAGATAGGTTCACTGTGCTCTGATTTGTCCTTTTTTTAATGCATAGTAGCTTTACCTGTAGCAAACTGGCTAGCCTCTACAAATCATTTCCTACAGGTTCTTGGAAAGGTATCAAATCCAGAAAGAAGGTTAATTAACCTTTGCGGTCGAGCTGATAAAGCACAAAACTTATTTGCAGCAGTTACACTGACTAAATACAGATGGTTAATCTTGATGAGGACATCAGCCATCAATATGTCCTTTAAGCTTTTACTTACCTCTAAATATCACTTTGGCTGTGATATCTCCCCTGCCATGAAATTTTAGATAGATGGAAATTCCTGAGAGGTTTTTGAGGCATGCAGTTTGGATCTCTGCATATTTCTGCCAAAGGAATGAGAAATTAGTTAATGTGCTGCTCTGGCTTCATTTTGCTGTTGGAATGATGATGTGACTGGCACACATGTACTGGCAAATTCTCTTAGGAATCCTTTTGGATGAAAGGTATTATTCAAATGTAAATTTTAAATTTTAGCAATATCACTTGTAACTTTGGATTAGAAATTACATGAGCAGATGTTGAATAGGCTGCCTAATTTTCTTTGAAATGCAAGGTATAAGGTAACACTGTGCAGGCCTGGTTTGAGTCTAGAACAATAGGAATTTAGGGAGGCCAGGAGTTAAAAGCAAGGAATACTGCAAAAGACAGGCAAGGTCTGTAAGTGTCCGTGCCTGCTCACTTATCTTTTCAGAAAAAAAATAAGAGGCATCATGATAGAAACTGTTTGTTGTCTTCTTTCAAAGCCTATCACATTCCCAAGGAGTCTTTCCAATACCTTCATCAGTTTTGTTTTCAGTTTTAAAATTTCCATATACCTCCACAGCTTTCTTGGCAATATGGCTTCCAACAGACCACATTTCCATCAGCTCCAGAGGCTGCTGCTCAACATTCACTCATTTTGTACCACTGACAACAGGATGCTGCTTCCTCTGCCACATTTTTGAAAAGACCTGATTTGTTCTAAAGTTGGGCCTTTTTACTGTGTTCTTTAAGGATGCATACACTGATTTATGAGCACAGGGCTCCAAACAATCTGTGTGCCAGAAACTGTTCAGTCCCACTTTAGAACTACATTAGAACCTGACTTGTGTCCAGCCTTTTTGCAATTGTCAAAGAATGAGGATATCTTAGAGATTGTCTCTGCTGATGTTCAGAGATAGTTTGTTTTGCTTTTTACCAGCCACCCTCCCACCTTTACATCTGGTCCTGTATCCTGTATTCTGTATCATCTATCTATCCTGTATCCTGCACTGAAATGCACATCCATGCATTTTTTAAGTCAGCACAGAAGATTCCTGCCAAAGGCCAGGCGATGCCAAAGGGGCCTCTCCTTGACATCTCATATCCATTGCTGTGAGGAACATCTTTACAAACTCTTGGTTCTCCTCCAGATATCTCTCTATTCCATACAGAATGTGAGAGAAGGTTTGCTGAGAGGTCAGGAGCCAGGAAGAAGGAATTGTGCAAATCCTGTGCACCAGCTTTCTGTGTTAGGTTGTGCACGTGTGTCGGGTCCAAGGACACAGACACTGGCTGGCAAGTCAGCAGCAGATGGGTCAGTCTGGGCCCCAGAGGTCACCAGATCTCCCACCATGGTCAGGCTGCACTGCTGTCTGTGGGGTCAAGTGAAAAAGCTCAGTGTTGAGATGAAAGGCAGATAGGAGCCCAAGGCCAACATTAAGGACAGCGTAACTTCAGCTACAGCTGCAGCTTTACTGACATAGCAGAACTATTCAAAACTGTAAGGGCACACGTACACAGATTCTTCACTGAATGCTTTCAGTGAGTCACCCCACTATTTGCAGTGATTTAGCTTTAGGCAAAGCAGCAAGGATCTTCCTCCAGAAAAGTTTTCCCAGGTAATAACCTATACTGTTGTCACAGACAGGAAAAAAAAGCTGGCTTTTCACTTCCCTTAATCTTGCTAATTTTTGATGTTAGACAGCTGGGGTAAAAATGAACCAGAAAGAGAATGAAAACTACTGAAATAAAAGTATCTGCTATCTAACCTGCATAATTCTCTGCATTTCCAGCACAGAACTCCTCAGTAATAACTCTATCTCATTCATTCAAGGCCTTTCATGTGCTGTGATTACACAAGCTGTTTTAGGAATCCAGTGTGGAGAGGTGATTTCCATTTATAAGTAAGGCAGAGTACAGACAAACACTGCAGAAGAGAGGATAACTATTGCACTCTATTTAGTTGAAAATTTAAAGCAAGTTTTCTAGCCATGAAAATTCCTCCAAGCTGTAATCAGACCACCATAGGATTAGTGGATCTTCTCCTTTACTGAATTTACCTCTGATGGTCAATTTTTATCCATAGAATTGTTCTTTCAGAAAATCATCTAGTTTTATGTATGATGGATGGGAAACAATGACCTGATGCTGGGGTAAAAGGTGAATAAGTCACCTACTGAACCTACTGAATTGTTTATACAAGACATTAAGGGTTTCTGAAAGGTGCCATTCACATGCAAAATGGCCAAGATTGTACTACAAGTGTGTATCCAGCAAAAGGAGGTAAAGGAAGCAGAGATGTTGCACTCACTTGATCACTGGCATTGGAAACTAAAGATGGAAAACATTAGAAATCTTTGCTAAATTCAAGTTTTACTCTCAAGTCTCTGTACCAGCAGAATACCTTCAAAAACCTTGTGGGTTTAAAGTTATCATAGTGGTTCAGGTTTAAAACACAGTGAGGTTTAGTGTTTCCACTGATTTTATTGACATTTTTATTGAGATCACCACCACAACTAAGATTTTGCTGTATTTTCCATTGGAACAAATGAGAAAGTATGTGATTTTGTACAAACATTGCTGACTTTCCAGTGGATGGATGTGAGCCAGTGGTCATTTCTGCCTTTCTTGTCTGATTTTTGATGGTTGAAAAGTCAAAACTCCTTGTATTTTTAGCTCCTGCTTTACTAGAAAAAAACAACCAGCTACGTGGCAAATTACTCTAAGAGCTTGCAGTAATGTTCCAAATTTTTTAAGTACCACTGACATAGTAAAAGTATACCTGGGAATGTAGAGATAATCTTGAAGATAACAGGTATTACCCCATTATATTAAGTAATTAAACCTTAGAGACCCTGGAAGAAAAAAGAGCACTATAGTCAAAACTACCTTCTAAAGACCTTTTCCTAATCTCTGTTACTGGCATTCTTTTTGTCCAACACACACTGCCATATAATCTCTATGAATATTTACCGAGGCCTTGCTGCTGGTTCACTATTTTTACCTAGACAACAAGATTCATGGAAACATTGACAAATCATAATCTAATCACAGATGAGATACTGTAAACGAGCTTTACGTGACTGTACTGGAGTGGCTCAACAGGTTTTGATACGTGTGTGGTACACCTCTGAGTGCTTTATGGGGACATCCCATTAGATTTACATCCACAAGGGCAGTCTTTTATTGGTTTGAGAACTTCTTACAACAACCAGTTCCTACTTCACCTCAGAAAATTGCTCTTATAATGACTCCATCTATCTATCTATCTATCTATCTATCTATCTATCTATCTATCTATCTATCTATCTATCTATCTATCTATCTCAGTTTGGAAGACCCTTTATTGTTCGGGGTTTTTTGTTTGTTTGTTTTTATTTCTCAGATAAAAGTAGCTGGATGTGGCCTTGTCTGCAACCATGCTGATCTGTTTTCACAATGAATTTTCAGGTGCTGCTTGTGTTTGGCCCAAGGCTGACACATTTATATATCTCAGTTCCTCACACCTTTAGCTCCTTGAACGGCACCTTCTTCAAGACCAGTTACTGTGCATTGATTTCAGTGAGCAGTTTGTACCTGGCTCATTTGTTGGCCACACAGGTAATTGTTGATCTGTGCCTTTAATATGTTATCAAACCAAAAGGAGCCAAGAGCTGCTCTGTCTACATTTACACACAGATCAACCTGCTAGCTGTGCATCAGGAAGATGGAAAGGGATTAAAACACAAGGGTTTTTTTAAAGTTAATGAATGCTGCAGTATCTGTGTTGGAGGAGTTTCTCTTTTCTGTCAGTCAATTTGATCAATGTTTCTCAAATCCTATATGAAATCCAGGAGATTGAAACATGCTCATAGAAGGTGCTGCCATGGAGAAATTGCTGCTTGAGGAAGCAGCAGTTTAAGCCCCTTTGGAGATAATCTCAAAAGTATGATAAAGATTTTATTCAATTAGTCAAAAATATGAAGATATATGAGTATGTTCACAAACACTGAGGAAGCTTGATCTACCTATTGTGAAAGTAAAAATTTTACTGTATATGGTTAATCATCAAAAAAAAAAATCAGAAAAAGCTAGGTATTTCCATAAATATTATCTCTGTTTCATTTCATTCCAGTTTCTTGGAAACAGGAATAATAGAAACATGACAAAATTCTAATGTGTATAATCTTTGTAAAATCTTTGAGAGGGTCTGGCAATACTACACTTTACAGAACTTTTTTTCCATGAGGACTGAAATCACAACTTCTATGGTAAAGTTCATCCAGCTTTCCCTGCAGTACAGTGCTATGAATCATTTGCATGAATAATGCCCTGAGAAAGCCTGTTTCTGAGCAGGCATTGCGAAAGGAAGCATAGGCATCTGACACAAACACTGCAGATATCAAACAGGGCATAAAATGAAGTCCACCTCTTTCCCTTTGTCTAATTAATTACGTTCTAGAAAAATTAGCCATATCCATAAACTGTGAGCATTGTTGCAGATCTTTTGGGAGGTGCTCCTTTACGTCATACCCTTTTCATTCAATATTGTTAACATAAAAATACGCAACACAATGTAGTGAGCTTTGTTATAGTTACTAAAGATAAAGATCTACACATTCACCCCCTGCCTTTTTTAAGGCACCTTTGGCCTCATGGTTTTGTTCCTCCCTTTATGGGTACAGTGTCTCTTGGTACTAGGGAGTTGAGGAGGTAAACACTGTGTCAAAGGGAAAATAGTCTCTATGCATGACAACCTTTAAATGTCATGCTCGACCAGAGAAGCAAGGGAGAAACTGTATTTTCCATCTGCACTTCTACCTCAATGGATCACTAGGTCTGAACATGGCTCATCTGGTTTCCAGCTGCACAGAGTAATTTGTAAAGCTCCATATTAAATCATTCCAGTTCAAAGAATTTTTGACAAATATCCAGAAGTCTATAATGCATAAATGGCTTCATTATACAGAATCTGAAATGCAGACTTGACTGATGGTGCAGGGATTCAGCATGAATCCACTGATAGTGGTGGTTTCAGGATATTCTTGGATTATGTGAAATATGTTCACCCCATAGAAAGTAAATAGTAAAGATACAATACAGATAAAAATCCAGTGCCCAGCTCAGGAGTTGTTCAGTAAGGAGTAAAGATACATGGATGGTGACTGCCCAAGTGAACTTTACTGCAGTATCTACATAGGTGGAAATTCATTATTCATAAGTATGTAAAATAATTTTCCCTTTTTATAAATAATCTGTTTATCTGGCTTGTGCGCCCTTTCATGTGGAGAAATACCCATCACTTCAGTTAAGAAAACTAGTGGGCCATATTCTCCTGTGGCATGGTTTGTCTTTCCTGCATTAGTACAGTCTTCAGTGTGATCGTGATTACAGCAGAATAGAGGTGCTACATTCTATTGTGAGTGTCCCCCCCTCTTTATAAACACCACGAACACACCATGTGTATAAGACATTGTAACCATGCTACCTTTTCAGTTCAGGTAAAAGCATGTGACTGACAATGTACAGACAAAGCAAACATGAAGTAAAACAAACCAATCAAACCCATGTAAAATACATACATGAAAAAATTCAGTAAAATAAGCAATGTTATGAGGAAAAGACCAACATGTTACACAAGCTGTGAAACAAGACCTGGCTTCTCTGCTGAATACAAAGGGTTGAGCTTATTAGCCTTTCTTTTAATAGCAACAGTTTTTCTTTTACTTCATGGGGTTTGCAAGAATCTAGGGCCTCTGAGATCACATACTTGCCAGATTCCACAGAAATCATCCAGTAGCTAAATGTATTGTCTGGGAGCAGCGGATGAATAGGCGGCCAGATCATCACTGGATAACCTTAACTGCAACATAAAAACCTGAAGCAATAAAAAAAAAAGAGTTTATTCAACACAGTAGACAGCTGGGGAAGCAGTGGAGTTTTATACTCAGTTAAATGTACATTTGTCCAGTATTCTGCCTTTCTGTTCCTCCTTCTGTTCCCAAGCCCAGTACATAAGTGAAATGGAGCACCATAACCTGTGGTAGGAAAAGGCCTTAGAGGCAGAGAAACTAAAATGCCCACAGCACAGCTGAATCTCCAGAAAGGCCCTATGGCTTTCAGCTATCTCCATTTTCTAGTGGGCTCTGCAGCAAGGCAGGGGTGGCAGCTGCTGAGCAGCGAGGTGTGGTGCTGATGCCCAGTTTTCCCAGCAAGCCTAAGGCTCTCATACAGAGCAGAAGGGAAGCAAGGTAGCAGTGAAAGGTTTTTGTTTTGCCTGTGAAAGATGCAAGTTTTCCTCCTACACCAGCTCTTTGTACGCTTCTGGGCAGTGAATTTCATTGACCTATACAAAGAGTCCTTTTACCTGGAAAATCACCCAGTGAGCTTCCTCATCCCTGCAGGATCAGTTGTCTTGTAGTACAAGGGAATGGTGCAAAAACCCTTCCTGGAGAAAGAAGGAATGAAACTCCCCAGCAAAAGATGCCTGCAGTCATCTCTGTGCCATGTGCTTTGTACACCTGGTGGGTGCATCTGTTCCAAACTCTCCTTGTTTCCAGACAGTACCTTGACTCTCAGTGACAATGATTAACTGCAATATCTTGTCTGTAATATGACATCTCCCTCCCAGCATCCACTTCAGCCTCGTGTGACACAGGAGCAAACAGAATCCACCAATGAAACACACTCTTTTCATCCCTTCTTCAACAAATACCTTCCATTTCTCATTTGTTTCAGAGATGTACAAAGCAAAGCACCTTCCATGTGGAAATCGCAGGCTGACGCCACTTCACGTTCTGCCATCTGGGACTGTTCCAATTGAAAACCAATACAGTATTTAGGTTGTTTAAATAAAAGCTACAAGTTTACCCTGCCAATGATTTGTAATATTATTTTAAAAATCTGTTATCATTCCCTTGATTTGGGATTTTAACTTAGAAGAATTGTAGCAAGTCTCAAGGATTAAGCTGTGCAGAGATGCTGAACCTATTGCCTAAGGACATGTACTGCTGGGGTGTTAGATTACAATTAATAGAAAGGGAGGAATGAGTTTTTCAGGTCAATACATAACAGCCTTTCTAGTAAGATAAAAAAAGATCTTTTGCAATTGCCAAATGGGTCTTTTTCCTATGTCTGTGTGAACATTTTGTCTGTGTGATCATTACAAGTGGTCACTTTGCTAACATGAGGAATGCATCTCGCTGGGAACTGGTGGTCACTGCTGACACAGGAATAGAAGTTTTCCTTGGACTTCCATCCAGTGACAAACAAGGAAGGAAATGACCACATGGACAGCATGGCTATTTCTTAGGTCATCCAAGTCCAAAAATTATATAAAAATATGAGGACTGCAGAGAAGGTATCAGCACTGTTACTGAAGCTAACAGTAGCAGGTCTGTATTTTCTTTCAAGTAGGTAGGCTGTGTAATAACTTTAAATAATATTGTTAAAAGCTTTGCTTTTTTCTGTCTGGTTTTCAACAAATATAACTAAACTAGGAATATTTGCCTACAGCTGTCACCAGAACCCAAACATTTCAAATTGGTATATACTATATATATCTAGTTACAAATATAATACCTCCAAATACTGAAAATATGTAATTATGTCCAGTGGTTGTCCAGTGTTAATGCTGATGAAGAACAAAAGGAAAGTTTTTGACCAAAGTGTTTAAAAAAAAAAAAAAAAAAAGGAAATGCAGAGAAAAATGTAGTTCTCAAGCTAGCTCTTGATGTTTTTAAAATAGCAGCCTTTTCCCATGCAATGCATGGAGTGTTAATAACAGGTGAGCTAAAGAGCAATTTCTAATATCGGTATCATGTTTCAATACATTCACAATATTTATTACAGTATAATAGGAACTATTGAAAACATTTCTAATACTCTAGAATCTCAGTAGTAGCGTCATATCACAACCCCTTTTCTCCCATATTCAAAGTTTTTTCTTAAGAGAAGCAAAAATAGCAGGTATTGGAAAGGAAGACTTATTTGATTAGTTGTTTTGTTGGGGTTTGTGTTGGTTCTGTCTTTTATTGGTTAACATTATAATTACACCACTTATAGTACTAATATCACTAGAAACATAACGTCAAATATTAACTTTGTGAGTGTCTTGAAAAATACTGCTGGACTTAAAAGGATATTTGATCCTAAAATATCTTTGCTGTGCAATTTCTAAAGATTTCAATCTTACCACATGAATGTACTGCAAGATTAATTTCTTGTATTATTCCTTGAAAAGCAGCCATGTGACTGTTCTGATATTAAGTTAAACCACAATATACTTATTTTATTCTCACGTTCAAGGCTCACACCTTCTTTTGTCTGTTTGAGCAATTGTACAGCTTTTAGCAAGGCCTCTCAAACACTTACTGGTTTCTGTTTGCACAGCTCTATGGTCATTAGAGTTAGAAGTTTAATACAGTGAATAAATACCTCTCCATGACCTGCTGACTGCCTTCCACATTCATGTACTGATGCATTAGAGCCTGATCCAGTTCCTATTTTGGATGTGCAGGTCTTCAACATTGCATCAGAATTTATTCTTCTCAGAACTGTGCTAGGATTTTCAGTGAGGACACCAAAGTGGGCCTTATTGAGCTCATGTCATATGAAAAACTGATTTAGCCCTGATTTAGAAGGATGTGTGAGTGCACAGTAAATGGATAGATATGGAGAGCAACCACATTGTGGAAGGCTCTTTTTACCTAACTTTGGGGATCTGAAGTTTGAGCACATAAGACTTCACAAATGCCTCACTTACTCTGTCCAACTCACACCAAGAGAGGGGTATCATTTTCGAGAGCTGCTCATCTTCCTCTCTGAACTAATGGAGCTCTACATGGAACCATAAGGCCAGACAGCTGTCTTCAGATGGCTCAGCTGAAGGGAGTCTTCCTAAACGTGACAGACCATATCCTTAGAGATTTTATCTTATGTAAAAAATAAAACAGATACTTTCATAATTCAGCTGCAGCAGCATGAGCTATGTTAGATGCATTTGACACAGGTTTTGTGGCATGTCTGCCCTTTGCTGCTGCAGGAGTGACAGCAGGGTAAACATGCCTTTAGGGAAACGGATGTCAGTTTATCCGGTGATTCATGCTCTCAAGGCATTGAGAGCCCTGATGTCTCCACAATGAATGTGCTGATTGTAGGCTGGGTACCACTGGGTGTGCACTGTTGAGTCCTTCTTCGATGTACTACTTGTTTTCTCATTTGTAATGCTCTTTCTAAGTAATAAGAACAACTGAAAATAAAGCCATGAACAAGCTAGGCACTACATAATGAAAACCATAATCTTCAAGGCTCCTTCTGAAATTCTCAGATCTTGCATTAAAAAAAAAAAGGTTCTGGTTTCTGCTCATCGGTAATATTTTCTTATAGAAGTCATACAGTTAAAAAGGCAGCATAAAATCTCAAAGTCATTGTTTCCCTTCCTTGGGCACTATGTAGAAAGAATTAGAAACTATGCCTGTTTATCTGGCATTTATCTCAAACATGTGTGAACTACCAAAAGTAAAAAGAAGTTATTTGTAGAGTGTAAATATCTTTCCTTATCTACTTTTTCTCCAGGCCACTGAATCTTAACTGGCAAACAGAAATGGTTTTGTGGCTCAGTGACTTATCAGTCTTCATCAGAAACATTTATTTACAATCTGTTTCTCAAAGTTGACTGTATTATACAGTAAATTCAAGTGTTTTATAAGCTAAGAGTCAGCACTTTAGCAAACTGATAAAACATCACTTACAGGAACAGTGGCGCATCTATGCTTTTGACCCAACATATTTACTTACAGATGAGGTATTAGTCCCAGTCTAGAGGATTAGTTCATCACAGTACGGAATTATTTCTGAGATTGACAAAGTTAGCTCAGTCTAGCCCCTGGGTAAAATACCAAGGATCCCCTTGGTTCATTAGAGGTACAAACTGAGGTTTATACAGAGCACGCTGCACCACCAAACCTCCTCACTCCTCATTCTGACCTTGCTCAGAATTACCAGCCCCTGCTGCCAGCTCATCACCCCTGAGTCTCTACTGCTCATTTTTTCAAATCCATGTATTTTCCTCTATTTGAAAAGCCACTGAAGCTCCTTTACATGGGTCAGCTGTGTGCCAGCCGTATCCACATTGTGAGGAGATATTCCTTTTTGCTGTTTGTTGTGAGGTTTCTTGCACTTTCCTTGGAAGGCACTGCCTGTCCTCTTGGTGCCAATGACAACCTACGGGATTTGCTGGCTTGGCTGCTGGAATTAGTATGACGCACCTCTCTGTAATTGTGTTCTTAATGTTCTCCTACCATAACTGCTTCCCAGCAATTCCCAGAAAGTCCCAAAAGGGTTTCCTGGACTGCCAGCACTTGACAAAACTGCATTTGGAGTCTGTCAACACCAATTCCCCTTTTTCCAAGAGGAAAGATTATTTTGTACCCTAGAGAAATGAACTGTGCATAGAGGGAAGAAGATCCTGGGAGGTCAGAGTGTAGGAAGGAGAGACAGGCCATTCCAGTCTGTAGAAGACTTTGATGAAGGACATGTCTCTCTGTGAGCTCTGAAGTTGACTTTAGAGTCTGTTTAGGGTTCCTTTCTCCTTGAGACGCGAGCAGTTTTCTTTAATTCTGAAGAACGTCTAATTTAGAAAGGTGAAGGATAGAAATTATTCTCTTTTATATCTATTGCCTTAAAAATATGCAGATCAAAGCCATATAGACTGAAATTTATGTAGTATGCAAACTGACACATGGGATCTTTTTGCATAGGGTTTATTACAAACACAAGTCAATCAAGACACTGAGATTAAAAAGAAAAAATAATGAGAAAATGGAAATCCATCTTGAAAAATTAATGTAACAAAAAAATTCCAGTCCATTGAAATCTTCATATTCTTTTGAATTTGAGTAGAAAAGCTTATTTATATTTCTCATTTCCCCCCTATATTCACATTGAATTCCACCTTCCTACGGTTTCTTTGGTGATCCTTGTATTCCCAAGTTCCAACATGAATAGGTGATTTCTTTCTGACCATCTAGACATTTCCAGTTTATCTGCACGGTGTTGTGAGCACATTTGATGGTAGAGGTAGATGGCAGAGTGACTTCTCTAGTTGTCTCAGTGTTACAGACTTTCTCTTTAGTCAAAACAACTTCTAAGACAGATATATTTACTGCATCCTGTATGTATTTTTCCTCTTATAGCCATGGTTAAAACTTACCTTAATAGTCACACAAACGCGAAATTAAAACCAGGAAAGAGGTTGTAGTTTCCTGTTACATAGTTTCTCCATCAGCAGAAAACTCTCACAAAACCTCTCAGTGGGGAGTTAAACTTCGACGTGGAGCGTATCTCCATCAAACATTTAGAGTTAAGGAGTTAATGGACCATTTCCTCCATTAGCTAAAATCATGGTAAGCCTACTGAAAATGAGGGTGGCTGGTAACAATTGCAGACATATCCTGTTCAGGTGCCTCCTTCAAGACATGCCCATTTTGCCTACCTTTTAGGCAGGAATAAGGTGGTGAGGCCATATAGGCTTGGAAGGACCTCAAGGATTCCTATGTACCAAATAAATATTTCACTATGGCAAAAAAAATTAAGTCAGAGGACAACTGGGTAAAGGCTACAAAATTGCATTCACATAGGCATGCTGGATAGTAATTCCTGTTTTGCACATCTATCTTTCATTTTACTTCTCTCATGTAATTTATTTTTAATGCAGCTTGCAATTGTTGAACTTATTTTCTGCTCAGTAACTTGCATGTGTTGCTCACTCAAACGAACTTCTGGATAAATAAAAGGGTGAAAAGAATAATATAAATAAGGTTATTACTGTTTGATAAGTGAGTCACAGTTACCTGAAATACTAAGCAGGGAGGCATCAGCTATGTATAAGTCAGTAAGGCAAATACAATCTTGGGCTTCACTACATTAAGAAGATAAATGGCATTAGTCACCTCTTACCAGAAACTCATTTACTTAAAGTAAAACTCATTTCACTATTGGCTTTCCTAATTTTTTGATAAGTAGACAGTCCTTTTTTGGAAAACCACACTCGTTTGCTTACCTTCCTCAATCCTTTTTTTTAGAAAGTAAACCATTCTCACAAAGGCCATAGCTTTTGAAAAAATCCAAAATAGGCAAAATGGAGGAAACATGATGAATTTTAAGAAGCCAAGTGTGTAGCGGAGTCTGTGACTCATTCTTTAAAACTGTAAACTTCAGAATTTTGAAGCTACTCTGGGAAGAGAAATATACGGTCTGTGTACTACAGGTTTTGGTTTTTTCTATATATTCAAATCAATTTTGAAACAGTTTTCTTAATTGTTTGAGCTGCCTCTGAATTTGCCCATTTGCCCTCAGTTAGCTGCTCCCCAGCGTGCTTTTCTCCTTGCCTATTCTCCTAAAGCAGGAGGACCAAAGACCCTTGGCCATTCTTGCCATTTGCCCTTTCTCATCTCTGAACACCACAGGCTGTCAGACTGTATGCTTCACTACTGTGCTTGTGACAAGGGAGCCCTGCTTCTACAAGAAAGTCAGGACACCAGATCTGGAATTATCTCCTGGAACACTAAGAAGTTTACTGGAGACTGAGAAGAGAAATGAAGGAGATAGAGCTGAACATCACCCATGTTGAAGTTGTAGAGTTGAAATAGTCCCAGAGGTAAATGAAAGCAAATAAATTATATTATTTCACCCTTTGTTGTGAATGAAACACAACTAGAGGCTTCCTTCTTGGCTTCTGAAGGTGAAGATGTCCTTTACAAATGCACAGCTTTGCAGAACCAGGAAGAGACTCTTGAATCCCCATCTCAGTGTACAGTAAAACTTACGCTGCTGGTAGAGCAACCCAAAACCACCTCCCTACCACCCTCAGGAGCACTGGGCAAAGACCAGTAACTCATGTGGTATAATACAACATTTCACATTACTTGACAAATCCACCAGAAGAACTGAGTCTTGCATAGCACTTTGATAAATCATTCATTAACAGATTTTCTTTCATCTTTGCATGTGGATTAAGGAGAGAGAGAAAGGTGGAAATGTAGATGCCATATCAGGAACAACACAAATGAAAAGAGTATCACATGAAAATCCAAAATTTCCCATCCCAATTTCTCCAGGGAAATATGTGCATTTGAGAAGGTGTGTCTGTTTTGTCACCTTTTCCGCTTGATATGGAGACAGAAATGCTTGCATCCTGCCCACTCTCCATCAAAAATTTGACTGAGGAAATAGATCCTATTTGCCTACAGGCATTCAGGCCTAAATTGCAGACAGAGAGTAATGTCATTTCCTGTACACTATGAGGAAGACAGAGAAGTCCCTTTTTCCTTAACTTTCAGGCAGGAACATGTTAAAGGGGGCTGTTTCTTGTACAAGGCTAAAGACTGACTGGAGATCACCTATGGGATTGGGCTGTGAGCATGTAACAAAGACAAAATGCTGTGTGGATGGCTGTGGACAGCTCCAGCAAGGAGGGCTGATGCACTGTGTTGTGCAGGTTTTTGCGTGGCTGAATATCATGGTAGTTATGCCCATGGATTTACCTGAGAAGAGCTGCCTGGGAGATCAGCAGGGGCTGCAAGAACCTCTATGCTGTTCCCCCTCTACCACGAGTGTCAAGACTTTACCAAATAAAGACCAAACATCTGTCCAAAGGCCCAGCCTCATGACCCAAAGAGAAAACTGAAGAAGAACTTATTGAACACTGAAGAAACAATTTTTAAATTAAGAATTAACTACAGTTAGTCAAAAAAAAAAAAAAAAAAAAAAAAGAGAAAAACATAAAGTTCAGACTGAAAGGACTGAAAGGAGGAATAGTAATTCAACAAAGTACCAGGAACAAAGAAAGGAGGAAGGTGAAGGAGGAAGCTGAGCAAAGCTCT
Source organism: Melospiza melodia melodia (assembly GCF_035770615.1). Classification (NCBI taxonomy): domain Eukaryota; kingdom Metazoa; phylum Chordata; class Aves; order Passeriformes; family Passerellidae; genus Melospiza; species Melospiza melodia. The sequence goes on along the minus strand of NC_086199.1, from coordinate 63,186,646 downwards.
CCAAGTCAGACAAGGAAAAACATTATCCTGGTGTGCACAGCTGCCAAAACAGAAAAAGAGCCACTTCAGACAACCAGGATGCTCTCAGGCTCAGAGGTAACAAAGAATGGGGAAGAAAGGGCAGTAGAGCTGAAAATGCCTTAATGACTCACAGAGATTGGAAAGTACATGATTACATAAGAGGAGGGGAGAAAATGGCCTCAAGTTGTGCCAGGGGATGTTTAGATTAAATATTAGGAAAAGTTTCCTCACGGTAAAGGCTGAAGAAACCCTTGCTAGGAACAAAAAAAACCTGTGAATATGTCACTTGAGAACATAGTTTAGTCATGAATGTGGTGGTGGTGGTGGTGGTGGATTGACAGTTGGACTTGATGATGTTAGAGATTTTTTTTTCAAACTTAATAGGACTATGTCTCTCTAAAAAAAAGTACCTGTAATTTTACAGCTAAAAGGGGAGTCATTCATCCCTCTCAGATCAGTAATGGGCTATGAGGGATGACCACAGTGGAGTCATTCAGTTCCACGGCGAAAAAAGTTTTGAACAATAGTTCCACAACCATTGGACCTAATAAAAACTCATTTCCCAGAGGGTTCTGTCTTCTTGTGCCACTGAAACTTTAACTGAATTACACTAAACAGAATTCTAATGGAACTATGCTAATGTTATTCCTTCAAGCTAAGAGATTATGAATGTGCCAACTTTCAGTCAGTATATTGATCTTAGTGGACATCACAGAACCCACCTGTCAGGTCAGATATTTTAGAATGAGTGGGAAAATGAAGCCTTGTTTCCAAAATATAAACATTTTGATGTTCAGTTCTCATGCTGATTCCCTGTGCATTAAGGGGTAAATTAATATTGAAGCTTTTCCTGAAGTGGAAGGGCTTTAACAGAGATATCCTAATAAAGTTGTTTTCGTTTACCTGGCTAACTAATTTCTCTAGCTTTACAGAAACTTACATAAACTTGAGACGTCTATTCATCTGCCAGATTTGATTGAATTTGGCCAAAGATCCAGAAGGTATTCTGGGAGACAGACAGATGTTTACTCTAGGGAACACATTATTATTGTATAACACATATAGTATAAATAAGTGTTATGGTAATAATTTAAAGAATGGATCTTTCCTACTAATTCCCTACAGTAAAGGTTTGAGTGTTTTAACTGACCAGGAATATTTCTTTCCTGGACACGATCACAAGGCTTTGGCAAGTGCTCTTAGCAAAGAGCATGTATGTGTGTACTCACTGCTGCTTCTGGAAACACTGTTTCTGCAGACAGGGCTTGGCTTGTGTTCAGCGAGGCCAGAAAGCATAATCAATTTTTGAATGTTCACAGGGTCAAACATTTGCACAGCTGGCATATTATTTCACAGGGAGAAGAAAAAAAAAGTAAAAAGGAAAAAAAAGTGAAAGCATTTGTAGGAGAAAAAAAGGTGGAGAATAAAAACAAGAGTGTGTACGATTTTGTAGTGATCTCCACAGCTTCTGGACTCCAACCATCTAGTTTTGATTAGCACTTCCCTACTGCTTAATTCCTGAACCAATAAAATGATTTCTGTTCTCTATGATTTGCTGCTTTCCCTATAAATGTAAACTGACCCTCATTGCTTGCTAACAAGGTCCTATGCCAACTCTTCTCTATATTTACTTCTTGCAAATAGAAAGTCTTTACGTCTCAAATAATTCTAGCTCAGTTTCCACTGGAATGTCTCTGGGGTCAGATTGTCATGCACAGCTGATAACACGTGAAAGGTATGCCCTGGATGGCTCATCTAACTTAATGTGCTTACCACCCCCTCTGGACATTTTGCCCAGGATAAATCAGATAGTACATCTTCTACCAGTCATGGCTCAAGACTGCATTTCAATGCATTATTAAGCAGCTTGTGATTCATGCAGAACCATTATGTACCTGAAGGATTTCCACCACTACCAGACTACAAGTTTATCAGTGTAACCATGTTAAATTGGGGAAGTCTTTTCCTTTGCAATACTTGCCAGTACATTCCTCCATGCCTTTCCTTGTACACATATATAAATAAAATTACATGTGTCTATGAGATATGATATGGTACAATGTGAGATTAGTATAATCTCCAAGGTGCCTGGTCCTAACTGCATGAGATTGTCTCCTTGCCATATGTCCTTGCATCCTGGTACAATTCTGGGCAGGGCACATCATTATGGTATTTGTCCCTCAGGTCCTATGCATAGACTGGTGCATAAATAGGTAATGATTTATTTTCTCACTGTCTTTCATGTTCCAGAAAGTTCCTAAACTGCTAATTGTCAGGCAAAGCTGAGATATCCCAGACAAATAAAATATTATAGAATCATAGAATGGCTTTGATTGGAAGGGACCCTAAAGATCATCTAGTCACAGCCATGGGCAGAGATATCACTCACTAGACCAGGTTGCTCAAAGTCCCATCCAACCTGGTCTTGTTGCACACTTCCAGGGATGGGCAACCCAACCTCTCTGGGCAAAATATTCCTGTACTTCACCACCCTCTGAGTAAAGAATTTCCCCCTAATATCTAACCTAAACCTGCCTTCTTTAAGTTTAAAACCATTGTCCCTTTCCCTGACAGTATCTGCTCATATAAGAAGCCCCTCTCCAGCTTTCTGGTAGGCCCCATTTAAGTACTGGAAGGTGCTCTAAGCTCTTCCCAAAGCCTTCTCTTCTCCGGGCAGAACAGCCCCATCTCTCTCAGCCTGTTGTCCTAGGAGAGGTGTTCCAGTCCTGTGATCAACTTAGTGGCTTGGCTCTGGACTCATTCCAACAGGTCTCTGTCTTTCTTGAGCTGAGGTCCTCAAACCTGGACACAGCACTCCATGTGGAGTCTCATGAGGGCAGAACAGAGGGGGAGAATCACCTAGACCTAAAGGAGTTGCTACCAGAGGAAGCTGGATCTCATCTCTTGAAGTAAACCTGTAATCATCCTAATGGCAAAAGTCAGCTCAGTAACACCTGAGGAACAAGTTTTAAACTGATGGGCTTGAATCTAAGAAAACCCCAAACCGCCAAAACAAACAAATGAGAAAAGAATAGCACAGTGCTTTCTGGTTTGTCTGGCTGCTAGACAGGGTGGAGGTAAACTTATCCTGAGGCCCAGTGCTCCACCAAGGGCTCGCAGCACTGCCTGGAGCTCCTGCTGCCACCAGAAAACACTGCTGGTTACCAAGGAGCAGGACCTCACTGCTATCTACACCAGTGCTATCAGCCCTTTTTGTTGTTCAAACTGAAACAGAAGAAAGGGACACATCTCCTTCCTACCCAGCACTTTGTTAACAGCCCTGTTAGTGAAAGATTAGGACCCAAGGGGAGCAACAAAAGGAGAACCAGGCTATGAAGTAAACTACATGGCATTCTCACATAGGTGTTTCCACCCTTGGGAAAGGGAACATAGAGCCCTAGCAGTATGTCTCACAATATGTATCAAATTTTCCATTACTTTGTGATAGCGATGTGTGACAACAGTTACACAGAGGGAAGGAAGGGTTTTACCATGTTGTGGTAATATTGAATGTATGTCTTTTGTGATCTACAATTACAGGATTATATAGACAAGGAAAGCTTTGCCTACAGCTCTGAATTTTGGGATTTTTCTCAAATTTGATACAACTGATGTTGCTGGTTAGAGAACTTAAAAACCAGCACGTAGATCTATGATCTTGAAACTGAAGTTTCTACATCACTTTTTTTTACTTTTTTTTTTGCTTTTTTGGCTTCTAAAAATGGCAAATATATGAAAGTCCTAGGGAAAATGAGCTCTCTGACACCTAGTCTTAAGAGAAAGGATCCCTACAAGCAGATGGGCCCCACCTTGTAACAAATTGAACAAATAAAGAATAATTTTTCTTTAGAAGCAGTAAGCATCATACAAAAGTTTGCCAAAGGCTGGATAATTCCATAAAGCTGTTCAACAAGAAGCCATAATTGATTAGAAATGAAAGGTCTCACACCACCACCCTGAGTACTCAGCTCTTAATCAGGTTATCAGGCAGTAGGGCTTTTCTTAATTGATAAAGTCTATTATTGAAAGAGGGTTTTATCTCATTGGTGAGGTCATAAAAAGTGAGTCACACAGAGTCAATAGGGTATCTAGCACAAAGGCCATGGTATGCATTATAGAGGCTACAGCTACTGCAGGTACTGTAGGTGCTGCTTACTTGCAGGCAACTACTAAGTGTTGTGTCTCCCTTCAACCTTCAGAAAAAGCTATTGAAACCTCATTTTAAGCTGTGCCTACTGTTCAGAATAATTCTGCTTATCATGTTTTGATATTGTTGCCTTGGCAATGCTGTGGGACATTTTTGAACCTAGGGCCTAATTTCTCATTTTCAATCCCACCAGCCGAGATTTTAATTAAGCTAAGTGGAAGGCATTCTCTGAGCACTGAGCTCTGTGTGGTTAAACTGGCAAGGTGCTCATATTAACAAAAGAAAAATGGGCACTTTTAATTAAGTGTTTTGCAGTTTTACCAAATTTTTACCTTAAGAATAGCTGCCAGTCAGAACTGGATTTCTTATCTTGGAGATCTCTGTGGTAATTCTAGGATTCATACATGAATTCTTGTGTGACTTTTGGCAAGCCTTTGGCTTTGATTTTCTTCCACTCTTAGGTACGTAACTCTTTGGTGTTGTACTCTTGCCTGAAAACCAGTGCCTTCTCTGCTTTCTTTTTTTTCTTCTTCTTTTCCTATAAATGAAGAGAAAATGATTCCATAAACAAACTCAAGAAATTTGGCTACCTCTTAGGAGGCTCCCAGCAAAGTCCGTTCCTAAAAAATCCTTCCATACTAGTGCCATCATCCTGTTCCTAGTGCTTTAAGCCCCAGAAAACAATGCACTGTGTTAAAAAAGCTGATCATGGGATCAGCATGGAAAAGATTTTGTTTCTGAAAATAATTTTTGAACCAAACCAAAAACTTTTAAGGTGATCAAAGCATCTTGTGCACATATTAGAAATATTTTGTTTCATTGTCAAGTCACTAATAATGTTTTTAAACATTGAATTAATCAAACGTAGAAGGCAGAAAGAAAGGGCTTTAAAAAAAAATAGAATATCTAAAGGCAGAAGGGACCCATAGGGATTACGAAGTCCAATTTATCAGTTGGACTTAATGCACTGGTGATGGTAGTTAGACACTCATCCTTCAGGCTTCAGAACCCTTCAGAGTTTCAGCCTGGAGGGCAGAAGTGCCCAGTTTGTTGATAAGGTGTGCTGGGTTTCACTGTGCAGCACCCCTGGCACACAGAGCACACAGACTCAGCTTCACTGTCCCGTGACAAGCCATCCATGGCTGGTTTACCAGGGATACTGAGACTGTGGCTTCTCCCACCTTTCTTCTCTCTTAACACAATACTCTGGTCAGCTGCATCAAGTGCAATGTTTTGTCCTATGCCAGAAATTGTATTAGCCATTACATCAGATGGAGAGATAACTTCATTCTGAGAGCAGCAAAAGAGCAAATGTAGCTGGAATATCTTCCAAGCAGTATTGCAAAAAGAATGACCAGAAGAACAGGAAGCATCATCTCATGCAGGAAATTAACATCTTAAAGATTAAACAAATTATGTCCATTAAAATTTTGCAAGGAAAAAAATCCTTCCAGTGTATCCTACAAAATGGTGTGAAGCTTTAGCTTCAAATAAGATGAAAAATTGCTAAAGACCATCCCACATCCTGCTAAAGCCAACAGCTGCAAACAAAGCGTTCACACTTAACATAGGTGCCATCAATCCATAATAGTATTATCAGAGAATCTAAATAGTCCTAGGGGAATGAGAAACTCTAGGCAAAGATCTTCCTGCCACTGGGTTTGAACAGGCAACTCTTGACAAATTTCTAGCCTCCTAGACAGAAGAAAATCCCAACTATCACCTTACTGCTGTTAGACCCATTCTGTCCAGGCTGCCCTCAAGAGATCAGGTAGTAGAGCACTGCTCAAATGAGCCTCGACATTATTGATTGAAAATATTGTGTGCAATAAAAAAAAAAGGCTTATTCAGCTAAGAGGCTGAAAGTTTGAATGTTGCTTCCTAGATTTGAAAGCTCCGCTGTCCTTACAGAGGCACTTCAGCAGAACTGGAAGTTGATTATGTGTTTCATGACACATCCACATGCACAGGAGTTCACTGTACCAGAGTAACTGTGTCACACTAAGACCAGTGTAGTAAAAATTTTAAAGAGGATTAGTTTACTTAGTTGGCATATATGACATAATGAATACAGAGCATGTTTTCCAAATAAGAACTGGATAATCTCTGATTCCATGGGTTTATCCTGGTAATGAAGGGCAGATAGTGAATACCTTAGACAATTAATATGCAAATGTAAAGTCTTATTTCTACCAACACTGCGGCAACTTTGAGCCTTAGCTCCACTGACCTAATTGCTATAGAGTACTGTTCAACCTGTGCTCTAGTTCAGTGGCTTCCTGTTAGACAGCTCCCATCAAACCACAATATTGCCTTCCAGAAAGGCAGCTCTGTATAGTCACGTAGAATGGCCCAATTTCCAGATTTCCATGGAGGTGAATGCAGATAAGTTACTCAAGCTGTATGCAGAAGATCACACTGGAGAGGTACTCAACCCACAGATTTTTTATGAGACCATCTTTATGCCAGCAGGAAAGTAATAGGTGTGTTTTTGGAGAATTTTAGGTAAGTTCAGAGCTCGTTGCCTGACCAGAAGCCTGTGTTAATGATGCTTGCAGTGGTAAAGCCATTGCTGAAGGCCTCAGCAGTGTTGTGGCTGGCTCAGTTGCACAGCTGTAGCCATGACCATGTTCTAGGCTTGCTGCCCTCTCCCAGCTGGCCTGTTCTGCAGCAGCAGTGAATAGTCACAAAAGTCAGCTTCAGAGTTCAGAGCCGACACCTGGGCTTGGGGACCACATTCCCTCTGAAGTTACAGGGAATCAAGCAAGGAATCAGGCTCCTCCTGGGGAATATTTACAGCATGAAACTTGACATCCTGCTGTTCTCCCCTAGGGATACAGCTACATGTATATTGTATAAAGGACACAAGCCCATGGTGTCCTTTGCAAGTATTTGGCATTGTCTATAGAAGCAGAGGTAGAAGGACACAGATTCACTATTCATGATGCTCAGGTACCCTGGGATATTTAAAGGGGCACTTTTTCATTTGCACTGTGTCTAGGCAACTAAATCCTACATCTGGGGTCTAAAGAATAATGTCCAAAATAAGGCTGTGCCTGGGAGTCCCCAGTGCTTCCAGAGGCAAGAAGATAATAAAGTGCTAAGGAACATCAGTTCAGTGAGACCATGAGTTCATGACAAGTAGTCATTCATGTCTTACGAGTGAGACATCTGCTCTGTTTATTAAATAGTGAATTCCCATGGGCTTTGAAATCCCCTTTGACATGGGCAGGCACATCACTGGTTCACACTTGCTGAGCTTTAATTCTCATCACAAGTACAAGCCCATTCCTTGTACAGTCTGGAAAACTCTTTCTGTAGCCCTGACAGAACTGCAATAGTATCCATGGTCTTTTATATTTATCCCATGAAAATATAAATAAGTTGCATCTACATCAATAAAGCTTGTAAAATGAAATTATAAGTATTTGTGAAAAACCAGGCAACAAGCAATACCTTTTCCCTTCTCTTATACCAATAAAATAATAAAAGTCAGTGTTCCAGTCTTTGATAAGTGGCAAATGGAAAAATCAATGAACAACCCCATATGTAATTGTTTTAGAATAATCAGTGGAAAAGGGCTTAAAAACTTTTTATAATGAAATTAAGGTAACTGAAATATTTTTATATTTGTTAAAAAACTGGATTACCTCTCTTTTCAAATGAGAACTGCCCCCTTTTATTTTTTTAATCTGCAGGGCTGCTGCCTAAGAGATGAATGTTTTGAGTTTTCCTTCACAAACCTCTGCAATATTGGGTGCTGTGGAGATCAGATCCCAGCTATGGGCCATCTCCAGCCTGCCCACCAGTTGTGGCAGCCCTTATTTGGGTTGTGGGGTCATGCAGTTTATGTGATTTGACTCCACCACCATCATGCCTGCCTTTATCAAGGCTGTGCAGCTCACCCCTGTTTGTACATAAAGCATGAGGTGGTGTGGCTATCACTTACTTCCTGCACAGCTGCTCTTTGTGTCTTCAAGGGAATGGAGCCAATAGGAACAACCTTGAACGTGGACCGTGCCAACCGGATGCAAGTCGCCCACTTCCATGGACATCTTTTTTGCTTTTTTTTCCAGAGAATTGATGTACAGTCCATGTTACCATTGAGGATAGTTGGTTTGCCACTGGCCACGGGCACAGATGAGCTGACCAGCCGACCCCATGGGCTCTGAGTGCTGACACCAGCCATGCAGAATTGAATCTTGTGATCTCCCAAAACATGGCCACCTCCCTGTGAACCTGGAGTGATGGCAGCCTTCTGTTGGTGGGCATTCCCAGTTGGATCAGCAATAGAGTCCCTGAAAGTATAACGAGAGAGAAGCCTTTGCTACTTAGGACTAAATAGGAATGAGCTCTTGTTACTGACTTAGTCAATACTTGACTAAGCTTGAATCAATACTTCAGAGAGATGACTTTATACAGCTGGTTAAAAAAAATACATAAAATGGAAAACTCAAGAAAATTTTTGCCTTCTGTCACCACAGTTCCTGTAATACATTTTATATGCAGTCAGAAATACAGACTTTTAAAACCTGAACTGGAAGCTTGATTTGGGGCACTAGGAAAATATCTGGAAAATGCTAACAATTCTGTTCAATGTGTGGTGGATTCATCACCTTCTCTCCCATGGGATCATGTGAAGGATATCAGGTATCCCATGACTTCCCCAAGCAAGTATGATGTGTTTGAATGCAGACTATCACTGCTGATACTCTCCTGCTTGCTATCAGGAAGGGGCTGAATGGGCACACAAAAAGTAGCCTGAGCTGCATTCCTCGTTCCCCATAGCACCTGCTTGGTCAGACTATGCTACAAGAGATCCAGGGTGGGTAGTAAAATCATGTAAGTAGCAATGGGAAGTAAAGGGAGGGTTTGAAGGGAGAGAAAATGCAGGTTGTTTGTTTATTTGTTCATGTAGCCAGGGACATCAAACAAATATAACAACTCACCCAGAGATTTGTGGATTTGGGACATCTCCCAGAGTTAGATTTCAGCACCAGCACAGGAAAAAGTCAGATTGTCTGAACCAAAAAGTTTGAATGGGTTCCTATTTCTTTGGTTATTAACTGGCATCTGAAAGCTGCTAAATCAGTAAATTGTTAGCATTTCTGGATCTGAACTCAACAAGCTTGACTTGCTCATCCAGTTACTGTTGCACCTGCTTTGACATCAACTTTATCAAGGAGGAGGATTTGAACCAGGAACTCCTATAAACAATTTTTCTTTGAAATCAGATTAGCAAGTCAGAAATGCTAAGTGATAAGAGAAGACTTTCCTTCACAAGACTTCCTTTAGCAACCCTGAGTCAATGGCACTGGGAGGACATTAGCCTTCACATCCCCCCTACACAGGGTAGAAAAATTGATTCATTGTCATCATAAAAGTTATAATTTTAACTTTGTTTCAGGAAGCTATGGACTATAATTAGAGATGTATTAAAACCACACATACCTTCCCTATTTTAAAAAGAAAGGAAAAGGAAAAGGTATTATGCACCTGGAGGAAAAGTTTGCCCAAAACACGGAATAAAAAAAAGGGCAAATAAAAAAAAGGGGGGGAGAAAATCAACCTGCAGTGTCTTTTCTTGCTAGTTTTCACATTAAGATCCTTTGTAGGCCAAAAGTGAGCCTTCCAAGTGAATAGATGGAAAGCTACTTCTTGGGGTGAAGAGATAGAGGTGGAGAGATGTTTCTTTTTTGGAAGCTGACTGGTCACTTGAAAGATCATTTTAGCAAATTTATCCTGGCATAATATTCCTGACTAGTTCTTCCAGTAAAAACCTAGTATAGATTGGAGTAAATCAAGAAGGCCCTTGCTCTTAGGTGTGCACAGCTGCACGTTGGCATCACACCTACAAAATACACTCTTTGGAGAGTCAGATACACTAAAGCCTGTGGTTCCTCATCAAGCAGGCACGCAAGATGTACTGAGGGAGGTGTACTTGGTGAACTTGTAGGAGGGCAGTTTCTCTTCTAAAACTAACAAACAGTTTCCCTTTCTTTTCTTCTGTTAAACCATAATGATATGGTCTATCTCAGACTCAACAGCTCTTTTGGGAATAGAGCTCTAGAATGAAAAGTCAGATTGAAAGCAGGACAATACTATAAGCAATTTAGGAATCTGCAAGTATCCAAACTACTACCAGCAGAAAAGTAATCTATTAAAACTAAGAGTTTTTATACTTAGGTCTGTTCTTAAGGCCATTACCCAAAAGATTTATGTTACTAATATCTTCAGAACATTGCTGTTAATAGTAATATTATTAAAATATTACTGCATCACATCATATCTACATCTACAAAACTGGATGGGTTATTCTCCAAAAAGCAGTTTTCAGGTAGGTATTCACATGCTGGTTCACTGATCTCACAAAACCTCTCACAGCTAGCCTGTAGCTCCTAGCTAAAATAGAATCCATGGAGGTGAAAAACTCAGTGTGAAATGCACTCACTGGGTGTCTTACATCTAGCAGTGAATTTCGTGGTTCTTCTCTATTGAGAGTGGAGAGAAGCACCCTCAGGGCATCATTCAGCCCACCTAGAATCTGAGTGGAACAGGTAGCATAGCTCCACCTGAGGTTACACCATTCTGTAGCAAACACCATTAAAAAGCAGCATTCAGAAGTAGCTTCTGACAGCTGACCCAAAAAGATCAGTGTCATTCCTTTGCCTTGATCAATTTTAATGCAAAAGAAGAAAATACATTATACTGCAGGGGAAATGGAGCTCTGTACATCCAGGGTTTTCATGCACAGGCTCTAGTTAGGGCTGTGATCTGTCATCACTGTGGTGGGTCATTACCCACAGGTATGAAGTTGCTTCTGTCAATATTTGCTCAAGTCTGCAAATAAATGGATTACCTGAATGTATATGTCTCTGCAAAGATTTGCATGTTAGATTTGTTGTTATCAGATCGCAGAGGGTGTAACACAAATTTGACCACAATCATTTCAAAGAGCTAAGCTTCTTTCTCACCCTGGCATTTTACCACAGGTTTCAGAGTAATATCATCAGCAGGACAGAGACATGATCAAAATACATAAAATAAATGCAGAGCAAGCCATAATTTGGCTTCTCTTACTTTTTTTAGGTTTAGTACAGAACCACAATTAAATTAGTATGATACCACAATTAAAAGATTTCTCATCTGAAACAGTTTTAAAGATAAAAATGGCTTTGTAAGCTGATGTGAATGCACTTTCAAAAAAGACAACTCCAAAGGAAAGGAAAATCAAAAACCCCAGGAGAAATGATTTCTTTTTTTCCATTCTCATTTTCATAAATGTCTAAAAGGTACGGGAGGAGAATGTAGTGAAAATTGATTTGACACTCCTTACATATCTTTGCTACATATCTGGTGGAAAAGTGGTTTTTCACTCACTGTATGATTTTTCTTGCAGCAGTGGTTCCTACTTTAAAGTGGATAAAAGGGAAAGTGCCACAGAGGTGAACAAAAGAGTGAAGATTTTTCTATCATACTTGAAAAATTACCTATAGCACCTACCTTATTAAGCTGTCATGGAAGCCAAGACTGTGTTGAATCATTACATCAGGATGTTCCAGTCACTGGGAGAGTTCAGGTTCCTTTGAGGTTCATGGTTTGGGGCTCAGCTCGGACAGAGAATTGTGAGGTTTCCTGATGAAAGGAAATAAGTATTTTTATTCATAGGCTAGTGCAGGAATAGTGTCTTCCACTGATAGGGAGGGAAACTCTTGTTGGACTTGGCTGAGAATATTAATTCTTTTGAACCTCTAAAGTGGACTGCAAGAGATGCTCTCAAACTAAAAGCTTCCTTGAGCAACATGGGTTCATATTCAAAAGTAAAGCCAAGGAATTTGGCTCTTACAAGGCACATGAAATGAGCAGCAGGTTGAGAATTTGAGTTCCAAGTGGGCGATAAAGTCAATTTTTATTGTTACACGGTACTACAGTCAGAGCTACGAGCAGTGGGCATTCACAGCACTGGCATGTACTTGCACTAAATTATAATTGCATTCAATATTTAAAAACCCAACCAAACCTCAAACAGCTATGCACTTCAAAATAACCAGGTCAAAGGATTGGAAGAATGAGGGATTTTGAAAGTCTGTAAAGGAAAAAGAATCGTAACTGTAACTATCATCTTTACTCCTGAACATTATTTTATATATTTGCTTTTAGTATTTCTTCACTTCCTGTTTGCATGAAAATAATGTCTTTCACAAACCACCTTCATTAGGCTTGTCCTCAAAGCAATTTATTTCAAATCAAACTATATTACTGCTCTTTTTACGCCTTTTTCTTCCTCAGTGTGCATTTTCCTTAAAAAAATTAATTTCTATTTTATTTTAAACCTGGCAATTTTCTGCTTGATATTTTCTCAGCTAATGCCAGACAATTTTTTTCTCCTCCTTCTTATAAGTCTCCTATTTTAGGAGTTTCTTGTTTGATTTCTTCTGATATACATATACCTATCTCAAGCCCTTTATTGTAATATTTATGGGTTTCATATATGTGGATTATGCTTTTTTAATATTGTTTCTATATAATAGAAACAATATTAAAATTGTAATATTTTTATTGGCCAGTTAGAAAATATAAGCTCACATATTAATGTGTCAGAGGGAAGAGTAATGAGTTTGCTTTTATTTTATTAGATGTTAAAAAATGGTTTACCAGTTTCTGAGAATTAGTTGGCACGTTTTTTCTCTATACCTCATCCCATTATAATTATCTGTGAGGTGTCCATGCTGCTCTGTTTTCGTATCTCTTCTGGTTTTGGCGGCAATTCTAACATACAAATGGCCAAACAACCAATTAATCCCCCAAAATCAGTTGAAACAACATCTGTGAGGCAGCAAAATTTCTATCTTTTTAGAGATATTTTAGCACATTAACAAAACCAATTACTCAGTGAAGGGCCTAAATGCTTCAAGATTTTTTTTTTCTGTTTTCTTCCTTCTCATTACTAGTGATGCAGCTTTCCCTCTTCACTGGGTGCACACATAAAATCCAAGGTTTGCCCACATGGGGAGTTGTTACGGGTGAACTCCACAACCTCCAGGACAGCAGGAACCTGTCCGTGGATGCTGTACCAGGTAATGGGCTGACATGTTTCTTCTGCTCCTCTGCACAGCAAACACAGAAATACAACATAGTCCTGGATCCTTGGGGAGGTAAAACTGCTTTATCCAATAGCTTTGGGCATTGGACTTGAATTTTAGGAGGAGCTGCTGGCTATGAGACCCTAACTCTGGGAAGTGCAACTATGAAATCAGAGGTACTTTGGACATAGTTAAACTGGAGAGTGTTGTATCTGTTAATGTCTAGCACCTTTTTGTTCCTGGCAGCATTACTTGGGGATTGCTGCAGATTCCAAAGGAGTAAACCATCTCAACTTCTTCCCACAGAGCTATGTTCGATCTATCACCCATCTGAATAGACACAGGACTAATAGCAAAATAAATACCCAAGCTGACATGGAAAAGGGATCCTTCTTTTATCCTAGAACCAATACAATATTTCAGAAAGCCACTGAGAAGAACAAGGATCCCATACACTTAAAGGTGACCTCGGACTGTATCTCTGTATACAGGGGGAGATGAGCTATTTCTTTATGAGCCACTCTCATAATTAGTCTTTACCATCAAAAGATATTATCAGAGCTGGCTGGTTACTGCTGAACATCTCCTTTTCCACCCCATAAAACCAGCTAGTTTCCAGCCTTTCTCACTGCTACCATGTTCTTCTCTTTATTCTTGCTCCCTCCAAACGAGTCACTTCTTCCTTCCTGGTGATCTCTGTGGCACTGCTCTAAACAACATAGTGGAAAAAAAGTAAAAGGGTCATTGTCAAGACCATTCTCTGCTCTGAACACTGCTTTGTGTTGCCATGACTGGTGAAGTAGAGATATATAGTGTCTGTCACTGTAAGCAGTGACTGAAAGCCTCTGCCATCAGCATCACCACACAGTGGATGCATCTTGAAGGAGGTTCTCATGGACCTCCTCATGCCCTAAAGAGCTCTTTCCACAAATGGTACATCTTGGGTAGATCGGGCCTGTTGTAACAAAGATAAAAGAAGAAGAAACATTAGCTGTGGGTGACTGACTGAATACCAATAACTAGAGGGTACAGATGTTTAAAATGCAGCTAATTTCCCTCCTTGACCTAGTCCCAGCCTTAAGTGTAACATCTTGAAGGTAAATGTTAGAGGGGGCAGACATTTTTCCTGCAGGCTATTTCCATCTTGCACACAGTTTCATGAAGTTCTTTTATGATCACCTTGTGCAATGCTGTGAGCCCAGCAGAACGGGCTGTGGCAGGGTGTTTTGGCATTTCAGTCTTGCACTTGGTCCTTCCAGTCCATGGAATGCCTCCAAGAGAACAGGTGAGTAGTGGCTGAGCAGATCGGCTGATTTCACACACATATCCACTTTCCTTGACCTGGATGAATATCTGCAGTAATTCTTTGCTAATATTTACTCAAAGAGTTGCACTCTGTGTATGTTGTACTATATCCTGCTTCCATGCTTTCTGCTTTTTTCCTATGCATTATTACCTGTGCCTGTTTTGCTGTCTGTCGATTTGTTCTTTTGTTGCAGTCCACTCTGGAAATATTTTGCCCCATAATTACACACCTAGTGCAGCAGAAGTTTGGTCTGAGGTGAAGATATTTGCACTTATAAATACATATAAGGACAGCAGTTCAGCCTCCCTTTACACGTTCATGACTCCATACCACCTTCCACAGTCACCTGCTCCAGACTGGCTTCAGGTCATCCAACACCTTCGTTTTTCTCAGGTCATTGCTCCTGTACTGGCCCATCTTCCCTAAATTCCCAACATTTCATGTTTACTAACATAAGGTCTGAGCCATGTATTGTAAAATAACAGATTTTGCCTGCTGCAAATGTGGAACAAGCAAAGCCCAGTTTGTAATCAGAGGTAAGAGAAAAGAATGTGATCCAGATCCAAACTTTTTCAGGCTTTTGACAGATGTAAGTTATGGTTTTGGTGTTAATGTTCAGGTGTACAACTGAGTGGCCTCAGGGGAGGGCAGAGAATCCCAGTTACCATCTGTTTTCCAGGGAACACTAGTGGCTGTGTGTTCCTCTCTTACAGGTCATCATGAAGTCAACTCATTAAATCAAGAGAGCTACATGGAAGTAAGTACAAGAGGGCTGACTCACAGTACCCAAGTATTTACCTCTACTAATTTTTGGTAACACAATAGAAATTTTCCAGTTAGGTGTATCCAAACAATGGCTTCCTATGAGACATTTGATGCAAATATTTATTTCAATTTAAGTCAAATTTTCAAGGGTTTAGGGAAAATTTGTACCAGATCAGTGATAGAGGACTGTCAAGGGTGTTCAAATAACAGATGCTTTTTCTCTTTAGCTTAAATTAAATTATCATGGACAGATAACAAAGAATAAGTACCCAGCTATAATGCTTGCTTTAACTTAAGTATTTGGAGAGTTTAAATGTGAGACTGAAGTGTAGCACAAGCTCTGTCCTGAAACCTCATTTAAAGGACCAATGTGATCCCATCTGGGGACAAAATTTACAAGAAATATGGATCTTTAATAGCTAGATGTTCACATGCACTGATTCTGGAACAAAGGATTCCTATCCCACCTAAAGCATTATACCTAGTTTAAAAATTGTCTATACACTGATATAATGAGCATTCCTCTCTACAGAACAGGCTGAATGCAAACCTAATGCTATGTGTTAATTTATCAAAGTCAGTGGGTTTACGCTCATTTATTAAAATTTGAGCTGGCTAATAATTACGCCACCAGGTCTAAGCGTAACATTGTAATAGTCTAGATTCTTAAGTAGTAAAAAGAGGTTCCAGTGTATCTGACATATAAAGTCTTGATATTCAATTAAACTTTTTCCACTGAAGGTCTCCTTTGCAGATAATCACAAAACTTACTGTGCTGTTCTGAAAGGTCACTATCCTACATAATCCCAAAATAGCATCACAGTGTGAAAACCATCACTTTCAATCATTTCTCCAATGTAACAATCATGTTGAGAATGCAACACAATTTTTTTCCTACAACAGGGTAGGTGTTACTTTCTAAACTTAGCAAAGCAACTTCCCAGCTGGCACCTTGAACAAATATGGAAAACCAAACAAGTAGGTTGGATTTGATGATCTCAGACGTCTTTTCCAATCTAATTGATTCTGTGATTCTGTGAAATAAAAGTAGACAAAATTCTGCAACTCCCCAAAATGGCAGATAAAAACAAGTGATCTGGAAGCTGTTTGTTGCAACAAATAGTTGTCAGGATAAGCACCCCTAACCACAACCATCAGTCATTAAGTTCATGCAAATGCAGAATCCAACTTTAACTTGTATTTGCATGTATTAATTTATATCATAATAATTATGATTAATAATGCGAAGGGTCAAAATCTTCCTCCCTTATTTTCTGACTCTACTAAGTCGAAAAATGGCCCTTTCCCCCTCTGTGCACCAAAGGACCCTTTCATCCAAACTGCCTCAGAATCCTCACTCCATTCTCACCATAGCTTTCCTCCTTGAATCCCTACTTTGCTGCTTGCCAGCATAGAAAAGGAGCTAAAGGGATACACTGCCTTTCCTCAGCTGCAGAGTCTTGTTGACTCCCCTGTACACTGCTAGTAGAAATAGTGACGAGTCATCAGCCAAATCGCTGCCTAACAACTGGGAAATGGGACTTGGAACCAAGCCTTGATTTGGACAGCATCTTAGTATTTCCAGAATATAAAGTATTACATTTTTGAGATGTGAAAATGTGTGATTTTGTCAACAGGATGTTGCACTTGTAGGTATCCATGGTCTCAAACAGCCAAGCAAACAATCACAAGCCACAGGATAATTGCACAGAAGTTTGTGCAATAATTAATTACAGGGACTACAGGGTCAATATATTTCATTAATTCAGTTGAAGGTTCTACTACATAAAAAGACATAGTATACTTCAGAATCTGAGTTTTGACCTGACTGGAGTGTTTTTGTTCAAAATAGAGTTAAATTTCCTGGCTGAAATGTGTTATCTTCGAGAATATAATTATGGAAAGAACCTGTGACATGCGCATTGGCAACACGAATTTCTGAGGGCTCTGCTTATTTCCTGCTGTTGCTGCACCAAAGCTCTCAATAAGAACATGCCCTTTCAGGTGTGTTGCTCCCTGTTTAGTCAGCCAAGAGCGAAGCTCTTGAGATTCAGGATTGTTTCCAAGGACCTGTGACAGATACAGTAATATTTGTCTCTTCCATTATGGAAAAGGTGCTGTCTGACACCTGCAGAAGCCCTGTGTAAACTGGCATGCTCCTCATACATGCAGGCTGGTGCTCAGCTCAGTATATTTAAACTCCTTAGTACACAGCAACACCCACCAAGAATAAATTACTCTTCTATCCACATTAGATGAACCAGGAGATCTCTCCAGGTGAAAGTGCAATTTTGTTTTTTGCAGTCATTTCAGAAGCATATGCATTTAACCTTGTAGGTCTTCATAGGAAACATTTTGGCTGAACAAGAATTCCAAATCTGGGACCTGTGTGGTTATAGGTAGAAAGTTTTGAATTAATCTCAGATAAAATAAAGTGAGAGTTCTCTAATTTGTTCTTACTTAATATGAGAAATTTTCTTTCAGACACCTATCTCCAGAGCACAGCTTAGTATTAAGCATGCACTTCTGGGTGGAAACCAACTACAAAATTGTATTCTTTGCTGTAGTTCTCATTCTCTTAGATAATGGTTGAACAAGCTCGTCTTTGTTTTCGATGATGCTTGACTTGAAGTTGTTCATTTAGTGTTTTGGCACTAAACAGAACAATGTTTTTGCAATCTCTGTGACTGTGTACTTGCTCAATATTTTGTTTAAAAATACTGTCATGATAAATTCTGCTCTTCACTCTAATAGAAAATACTGACATATTCAAACAGCACAGATTTTGCACTAATACCTAAGAGAATGGGAAATTGCTAAGATAAGAATTTTATACCTTAATAGTTTATTAAATTAATATCGCAATTAATTATATATTCTACTAATATCACCAATAATTCTAGTTCTTTGTATGAACATATAAATATGCATATGTTGTGGACATAAAGCCATTCAATGTTTCATTCACGATTTTGGTAACACTGCTTCTTGACAATATCAACCTTGAATGGGCAACACGGATTCAGAAATTGCAGAGGGAAATAGATGCCAGAAGCCAGCCAAGAAAGTGCATGCAGTTTGCTATATTATCCAGTTAGCAGGTCTGTAAAAGAGCATCCTTTTACTTCCTGTTTCGCATGAGGTAGGCTTACAAGTCTTATGCTTACAGAGCATTGCTGCACATCCTTATGCATGGATAAGCTGCCAGGAATTTTTACTGCAGTTTCATCCTGATTAGAGAGATTTTCAAAACAGACTTCAGTTT
Organism: Melospiza melodia melodia; assembly: GCF_035770615.1. Classification (NCBI taxonomy): domain Eukaryota; kingdom Metazoa; phylum Chordata; class Aves; order Passeriformes; family Passerellidae; genus Melospiza; species Melospiza melodia. The sequence goes on along the minus strand of NC_086199.1, from coordinate 63,168,059 downwards.
GTAACTACCAGTGGTTTTTATGATTACATTTCCTGCTAGACAGACTTTAGTTGTTGAGGATGAAAAAACCAATTGCCAATAATTGGGATAGCTGCAAAACTCTCTAAATACATAGAGAGGTAAGTCTTTAAATACACTGTAGAGGATAACCCTTCTCTTTAGGCTCAGTGATCATGCAGATAATGGTTATGGCACATGAAGGGAGCAGTCTGTCCATAACACTTCCTGCTCAGCCCAGCCCCTCTCAATTCCATTTCCAGCTCTTTTAGCTCACCTTAGCCAGAGTTGCAAATTCTTCAATTAAAGAAACAGTGAGCTGTAAGTAAATCTGGTTTGGGATTGTGGCCAGAATTTAAGATGCAGCATTACCATTGTACAGCATACTACCTCCAATTACCATTCCTTCCATTTTGCCTCCTTAACCTCAACATGCCCATGAGAGGGGTACAAGAAGATTCTCTGCATACCCACCAGGACACAGTGTGGTGGCACTTCCATTGTGAGTAGTTTTATTTTTTGGTGTTACTGGAATGAAGAGAAGTAGCAATGCAAGGGAGATCTGTCTGGAGCTGTTTTTCCAATGTGCTGTGTCACACCATTTCTTCCCTGCTTTGAACAAACACATGCCAACAAAAGCATTGTTTCTGACTTTCAGTGCTTCAACAAATACTGTTTTGACACTATGAAATGTGGCTTTGAGTTTTAAATACCTTGTTTTCAGGGAATGGCAAGGGCAGGAGTGATTGAACTTGTGCACAGACTGTGGGCACTTAAAATCCTCATGAATGCCATGGCCCTGGCCTCCACCCTTTCTTAGCACCTAAACTGACATTGTTATTAAATACTGAGCTTTGTTATACACTGCCCTAGACAGTGGCTAGGCTTGTTGTGTATTTAAGATTTTAATAGGATTTGCCCTGGCTAATCTTACATGTTGTAACTGCACAATGTAAAACTCATTGCTCTTTATACAGAGGAAGTGTCCTTAGACCCATTTATTTACTTATTCATGTATAGTTCTGGCTCTGACCTGCTTTTTCAGGCATTTCTATCCTATCCCTTTATTTACCAATGTGGGAACCAGCACAAGCCATCATCCCTTCAATTTGTCTGATTTTTAAATTTCTGAGCTAGGACCAAAGACATACCCATTTTTACATCCAACATATACATACCAAAAAAAAAAGGGGAGGCGGGGGGAACTAAACTAAACCGCAAGCCTGCTTATCTCAGTTTAGAGGTTAAAACAATGCAAATTCTAAACCCAAGCAATTGTCCCCAGGACCACTGAATTTAGTGGACTGCACAACACAGTGATAATCATTACTTCATAAGAGTTGAGAGAAAAGCCTTTGCCTTGAGAACAGCACAGTAAGTTTTGTGATTATCTGCAAAGGAGACCTTCAGTGGAAAAAGTTTAATTGAATATCAAGATTTTATAGGTCAGATACACTGGAACCTCTTTTTACTACTTAAGAATCTAGAATATTATAATGTTACATGAGAGAAAATGTACAAAATTTTATTATGAACTCTTAGTGATACTTATAAATTCAGCTTGGAACTGCTAGAAGGGAAAGTGATTTCGCATTATTGATGACAACGTTGTATGTTGTATTTCCTCGGCCACCCTAATCAGTGTCAATGTAATGGATTCATGTGACCCACAACAAGCTGGTTCGAAGGAGGGTCTAGCTTGATGGAGCTTCAAGCCGTACTGTGTGCAAAGCACTCAGTACTAAGTGTTCTACAAATCATAAAAGAAAAAATAATTTAAACCTTTAAATCTGCAGCAGTAACAGCAAAGTTGAAGTACAACACAGAGCCTAGAGAACAGGCTGAAGTGACTCTTGTATAGCTCCAATGTGGCTACATGCAACCCAAACCATTCCTAACACAGTGAAAGGCTTCTCTCGCTTTTTTCACATGCAGTCAATATCTTCTCTTGATCTGATCCACCTTCACTTGTGTGGGATAAAACTGAACTGATTGCCTGGGGACTGAAACTCCGTATGAAAAACAAGCCTGTCAAACAGATTTTAACCAAATTTTGTCATAAATCTTTCAGCAAACTGAGTTAGTGTTCAGCTGGGAAATGCTTCAGCTGCTGATGTATGCAGGGTAGGCTTTTCCCCTTGATTCTTGCCTGAGAAAAGGAAGACTGTCATTTAGCAATGTTGAGTATATAACAAGGCAAACAGCTTTTCAACAGAGGCAGGCAATTCTCTGTCATCGGGAATCTCTGAGCCAAGAAGGGATGTTTGCCTAAATTATTTGCCCTAAATGTAAATTGGTAAGTTACATGAAAAAAGTACAGGATAAAATATGTATGAGAGGACAGTCTGGGATATAGAGGAGTCTGATTCAACGGAAGTGATTACCTGATAGTTTCAAGTCTTTGAGTCAAGAAATGTACTGTTTGGAATACCACTGACAAAGCATGGGACTTGCAGGTTTCCTTCTGTGCAGCCCAGCTGAGTTATGCTGAACCGCTTTGAAATTCGCCAGCGTAAGAGACTTGGGTTTCCTGGAGCCTTGAATTCAATCCAAAACCTGCAAGAAAATAAAGCGCTCCCCACCTGTTTGCAAGAATGATTCAGAGAGAACAAATGAGCATACAAAGGAGTTCCAAAACTGCAGGATCCACACCATAAAAGCAAACTTACTTTTCCTGTTTCTCTTCTTGTTGGACAGAAACACAAAATGGAGATGAACAGCATTCTGGACCGTGTTTGTTTCAGAAGGCTTAAGAGCCCACTACATGCTATGAAACATGTCAAACTTTAGATCGTAGAGAGTAATTTATTTGTTTATTCTTGTGAAGACAGGAAAAAGTCTCCTCATTTCATGGCAATATTTTCTCTATCAGAAATGTTATTGCATTGATAAAGCTAATAATGGAAAACAGCCCTTTGTGTCAATATTAATCTGAGATAAATTTCAATAAGAAACCCTGCTTCACCTTCAATTTCCAAAGGAGTCAGCTTTTTACAGAAATAATTTTTGCATCCATTTCCATGATCATATAATTAGTTCAATAACGGACAATATTTCTTCAAATCTCTTCAGCATCCACTGCATAGATAGTGTAAACTTCTCAGTTCAGATCTGCATTTGATGTGCTCATTACTGCCTATTTTAATTGATCCAGTGCAGTTTTCTATCTATAGTATCCAAAATTCTTCCCAGAAACTTTAACAACATTCCTAAACTATTAAGAGCAATATAAAAAGAGACAACTGTGCTTTATTGTGTTGTATAAAAGTAATCATAGCTCTTCTACTCCAAATTTGTATAAAGGCATCAGCCCATAAGCATGTATTAGAACTAACCACACTCAGAATGTCACATCTAGTGTGACTATTGACATTCACTTCTTACTTTCCTAATAAGCAGATTACAAAAATCAGTTTCAGATCTGAAATCTACATGTGATTCTCTCTGTTCAATTTATTATTAATAGTTCAGACTCTACCTTCATTTCATCAGAAATATTGTTAGCACTCAAAAGAGGTGAAGAGTTAGAACATGTACAGTCAAAATTAGACATCATCTGCAACAATTGCTACTAGCTTACAACATCAATCTCCTACTGAAGACTGACAGTGAAACTGCCATGGGTAGTATTTGCTTGATGATGGCAACAGAAAAGAGCAGAATAATCTTTTCATCCCTAACTCTGCAAGTCATTTCAGGTCATGGTAAGAAAGTTCAGTCCATACAATTCTTATTTTCAAAGCATGAACACACAACACCAGTTTTCAGCCATTTGCAGCAACTGACCAAAGCAGATAAGGATTTTCATAGTTTTCAGATCAATAAAGCCGAAAACTGACTATAAAAAGGTCAACAGACAATTCATCCACTGACGTGTTGAATGTTTAATTCAGTACAAGTCTAGCTGCTCAAGTTTGACAGCATTCTTGTTTTATATCATACTTCAGCACTGCAAAATGATAAGGAGTCTGACAGCTCAGCTTAGCAAACCCTGCAACACCAATTAGTCACCACCATGATGCATATTTAGAGAATATATCTAAAACCCACGGTCTGTGATAACTTACAACACAGAGCCCATGAGAATTTCTCATGAGTAGTGCTCCTGTCCCTGCTCAGACTCACCGAGGAAGGGTTACTTACGTGAGCAGGGAGTGCAGGCTATCAGAAGTCACAACGTGCCATCTTTGTGCGTGGGCAGGATTGCACAACCCCGAGGCTCTGATTGGATCCTGCTGCTCTCCACTGGACTGTGTGCACATCAGGCACCTGCTGCAGGCAGCTGAACCCGGATTCGAGGTTCGATGAGAGCACGCTCCGAGCGTGATGGTTGCCCGCAGTCCTCTCTCACTGCCTGGAGAATTTGGCCACGGCAGAGTGAAAATGGCACACAGATGTCACCATGTCGAAGTGGAGTCAAATTCTCCCTTATTTTGAATCATTTTGATGCTGCACAAATTTAATCAAACTGGAATTTTCACACTTGATGATTTTTTTCTTCTAGATTCTGTGTTGGATACTTCAACATCTCAGCTGCAGAATTGTAGGACCTTCACAGTTCTACTTGAACATGGCATACTAAACATGCGACTACCAAAATAAAGTTCAGTATTTTGAAAATTAATCCTAGGGGTGTTAGACCGCTTGCCCCCGAAATTACTATGCCTTATTTAGCAACATGTAAAACAAAGATAATATATCCCAAGTACTTAAAAACATATTTTCAAAAGCAATACACTATTGATCAACTTCTCAGGGATTCCAATGATGGGCACCACAGAAAAATAAGCGAGGAAATTGCTGACTGTATTCAGTGAGGACTGAATAACACACAGTAGCAAAGTGTTAGTACACATAGGTAGAAATAACTGAACACGAAAAACATTAATTATCTAAGCTCTGTCCATAAAAAGCAAGAACCCTCTAAGAAGCATAACATTTCATTCATGTAATTTAAAACTATTTCATGAAACTGCACTGATGGTCTTAACATCAATACCTCCTAGTGTTTTGACATTGCAAAATTAATAATACTTTATAAAAATAAAGTAAGCTCTCCTTAAAATTTACTAAAATAAAAATAAAACCATAGATAAAAACCTATGAATACAATAAACCCTCACATTAATAACTACATAAGTGAGCATCAGGTTTGTCTCTAAAGTGATTATGACTCTTATCCTGCTACTGCAATAAGGTCTTATAGAAAGGACAGCAGTCTTTAATCTTAGCCAAATTTTCAAATGAAATTAATTTATGGCAAATTTTTACCTCCCTGCATTTTGTTCAACATTTTCCATTAGTTTTATGGAAAATTCTTTATGCTGTACCATTATCCAAGTTCATGAACTGCAATGCTGAATACAGAAAAGGACTTTTAAAAGTAACTTTTAAAAGTTACTTCACAATAGAGATTGAACACACATACACAGATATTCCCATGCAATATGCTCTCCCTTCAAGGATGACATAACAGAATCTTAAATTATTAATGAGAATGGCAATATTTGAACTGAAATACTAAAGAGGTCTCTGCTTACTTTTATACCACTTCTTTGAATTTAGTTAATTTTCTCTGAGTCTTGAATAATACATGCACCAAAGGATTTTATTTCTTTTTCCATGTTTGTCCTTGCTTGTATGCATTTAATTATATCTTCCATCCTTTTTTTTTTGGATTAGGATTGTCTGCTTCTGATTTAAGATAAGGCAATATACTTGAGGGTCTTATAATAGAACTTCTGACAAAACTTGCTAGTGGTAATAGTATATATACATACCTATCTCCACTTATATGCAGTCTGTAGTTTATATTATTACAAACAAACAAACAAACGAATTGTCATTCAGCAGAATTGTGTCCACCAGAGTATATTAACATAGATTTTTTTGAGCTTGTGCATCTTCAACAGGTTCCTTTGAGAGTTTATAGGCACTGCTCAGCATAGCCCTTCATTTCACACAATTTTTGACTAGTTGTACCCTTTATTTCTCTGAGTCTGCAAACACCAATTGCTTCTAAAGACTGATTTTTTATTTGGGTCATGAAGGCACTGCATAACAGATCCCAGCTTTCAGCTGGCTTTAAACAGTGCTGCAATGGCTCTATGGCATTGCATAGGTCTAGGTTGAGCTCTGATCCCAAACACAATGCTGCAGTGTCAATGCCTCAGAGAAAAGTAAATTCTCTTAGGTGCAACTTCATACTGATGCAGTGACACTATTTCCTACTATGAATTTACCTTGGCGGCTGCTAGCAGAGGGATCTCTGCAACACGCACCACTGCACAATGTAAATATGCCCTCCAGTATGTGTGTGTACATCAAATTTTTAGTCTATAATACCAATTCCAAATATTGGCATGCATGGTTGTGGTGTCTGTGTTTACAAACTGTAAAGAGGCTTAAGTGTTTATCCCCTTTACACACAGATATCCCGGAGGTGTTCAGACGACATGGGAACCCTACTCTGGGCCCCATGTTCGTACCTCTCATGGTACAGGGTGCACACTGTTTCTCCTTTACTAACTCTGCACAGGATCTTTACTAGCTTTCTATAAGGAGAATGTCTTAATACAGTACTCCAAGTTGTTCTCTGATGGATCTGCTTCCCAGAGGATAATGGTTAAATAATATGAGAGATATTATACTCAGTATCTTTTACTTCCTAATCATATCAGTATTAACCAGCCTCTTATGTTGCAGCTAGTCAGTCTCTAGTGCCTGATTTAAAATGTTATGCTTTGCTTGGGTTCTTCTAAATGACACTTCAAACTTTGAAATGAACAGATTAGTAACAGATCTTAATATCAAGTTACCTATTACTTGTTTTGAAGTCAAACATAGAGATTGCAATGGAGTTTAAAGCATTATGTGTTGCTCCTCTACAACGCACACACTAAGACAGAAGAACTACTCATGTTAAGGAAATGGCTTAAAATCTCAGTTATAATGTGATTTGATTTTCAATTAATGAGTTCTATCTAAGCACTTGGAAGTAAAGGAATGGATCAATGGCTCTGTTTGACTAGAAAAGAACATAAAAGGAATCGTATCCCTGTTTTACTCTTTAACTATAGCTTTACTTTAGATAGACTATATTGTGTCATACTATGAAATACTTACTACAGCTGATTGAAATGTAGTTCGTCTTCACATAAGTAAGAGAACACCTATAATGTTAATGAACAACTTTTAAGCTGAAATTGATCAGTTACCTCACTTTTCCATAGAAGCTTTAAGATAAAAATAATGCATTTGAATTTTCACAGGTCAAAATTCAGGGACAATGAGAATGGTACTTCAGCTGAATTCCATGCCAAGTGTTCCAGCATCTCTCTGGAGCTTAAACATGGCTTCAGAAGTGACCAAATGACCAGCCAGAGAAAAGTCAATCAGGCAGTGTCTTGTTAACTTGCAGTTTAGCCCTCACACAGAGGAAGTGCTGTAATTCCTGTCAATTACATGTTTTCTTCCTTCTCTTGAAATGAATACTCCCTACTCCAGTACGGCACCAGCTGGACTAGACAACATTTTGCATGTCCTTATAAGTTCATCATCCTGTCTTTTTTAACTATAAATGGAGACACTGATTTCAGTCATTATTGCACCCAAAAGTTAACCAAGTTTGCTATCACATTTTATTTGCATTCTACAGTGGGTATCTATGAAGATAAGATATTATGTTCTCATTTTATTTTATGAAGAAGGAGATTCAGAAATCATGAGTAAGATGTGTAAATAGCATCACAACCATGTAGCATTTGATCATGTAAGGTCAAAAAGAATGGATCTGAAAATGCTAACAACTCTTTTACTGAAATATTTCACTCAATTTAATATCATGGACACAGAGAGTAGGAATATGATCCTGTGAAAAAGGAAGAGAAACTAAAGAAAGAAATTACAGGGTTTTCAGATCAAATGCAATAGGAAAATCTTCTATCTTTTCTGTTTTAAAAAAAAAAGTAGGTACATCAACAAATTCTTCTAACATATTATTTCCATTTATGCAGTCAATTGTATGGATTTGATCATAAGGAGGTACAGAAATCGGACATGTTACTCCCAACTAATTTTTTAATATACTCTCCCATGTCACCTGTGTATGTCTATTGAGTGAATGAAGGTGAAATACAATTTGAAAAGGAATTATGTCTTCAAAAAATTAATAATTCTACTAAATCAATTTATCATAAATATTTGAGATTATTTCTGCAAGTCTCATACATTTTAACACATTTTATAATAAATTTCTGAGAAGGAATAGCACAAGACAAGAAATTTAATATGGCAGAGGTCGTATGTCATGATCAATGAATTAACCACCTAGTAGTGTCAGGATAATTGATTCATGACATATATGAGATTTGAAAATTTCAGTCAAAAATACAGATATAGGAAATCACTTCTGATGGTGCCTTATAGCTCAATTAAAGGGGTTAAACTGAACTGTAAACCAGTTTCAGCCTAATTATGATGACCAGACTGGGACGTCTCAGAGATAACAGTTCTTCCCTGAACATGCAGGAAATGTACATGAAACCACAGCATAGCAACTGTTGATATTAATTGATTTTTAGTGCTAAGTAATAAAATGATTCATAAAGTATATATTTCTTCTCACTAACATAATCTCTTAATAAGCTTATGTGTGTTACCCACGAGTTTACCATACTATTTTATCATTACTTTAAGTACATACCGTTACATCCATGAATTTTGTTATTTTTTCTGGATCTTCATCCTGGAACTTTGATACTAACCATTAGAAACAATGATACTTCCTTAAATTTTCACTGCATGTATTTCTGTATGTACAAGTATCTTGTAGGCTTCTTTTCCTTGTTAAATAGTGCTAAGTAAATTCTACAGACTTACACATCAATGAAGTTGCCAAAGGTATAACTCATGACTGAAACTGAACGATTCTTTTCCTCAAAACTTCCAATTCGATTTTGTTATGTCACCTTTATTTAAATAGTTGTACTCTTAAAATGTTCAGGACAAGCAGCATATTTCTTGCTTTTGTTTGCTGCTTAGGTAAAAATTGTGCCTTTTATTTCCCTCTTAGTGTTAAAGTTACTTCTTCAAATCTAACAGAAAGTAGATTATTATTAGATATTAGGAAGAAACTCCTTTCTGTGAGGAGTGGGAACAGGTTGCCAGAAGTTGTGGATGCTCCATTCCCTGAAAGTGTCCAAGACCAGGTTTGATGGAGCTCTCAGCAAGCTGGTCTAGTGGAAGGCGTCCCTGTCCATGGCAGGGGGTTGGAAGCAGGTGATCTTTAAGGTCCCTTCCAACACAAACCATTCTACAATTCTATGATTCCATGATAATTTTTCAAAAAACGTAATAGAAAATAATATTTGAGAGAATTTCAAATGGACATTTAGTCTATTCTCTTGCCCCAGAGCACTATCAACAGCACTTAGACCATTCTCATGTAGGTGTTTTACTAAGCTAGTGATGGAAATTGGAGAGCATTCCTAGGCAACCTAAATGAGTATTTCACTACCTTTTCAATGCCCATCTAACATCCCTCCATAACAGCTAAACTTCATTCCATTTTGAATGTTGTTATGACTCCAAAGAATATGGAGACTACACCACTACCTTCTTCCTTGCAGGAACTGTTTGAACCCATGTGGGATTATGGGATCTGCTCTCCTAATGAAAGACTGTGTTCCTCTACACCCCAAGGAAAAACATTAGAAAAGGTAAATTTCCCAAAGTGCTATAGCTGTAAATAACTATTTTAACATACTCAAAAAGCATTTTTCACTCCCTCATTGCTCCTAACATAATGAATATTCCAGAAAATATTCTTGCATATCTGTCCTTTAATATTTCTAGGGCTAGAAATTACATGGATTTTTTTTAATCATAGGTAGAATCCAACTAATTTTTAATGGTGAAATCATGTTAGAAGGAAAAGAGCTGAAATAACCCTAAAATTGCCCATATAAGAAGAGGAGACCCTCAAGGAAAAGGCCATATTACTGACTTGGCAGCACAAAAGGGTTCTCATTGTGTACAGCTGTGTTGTGCTTGGCCAGTGGGATAACTGCTGACTTTAAATAGCATTTGATGTCTTCATTCTCACAAACAAAGTAGCTACATAGGCAGGTGCAAACTCGTTTAAAAAATTTGTATCAGGTGGAACTTCTTTGGAGTTTTTTGAGAAGCTAATTATCATCACTTGCCCTTAAAAAAAAAAAAAAAAAAAAAAAAAAAAAAAAAAAAAAAAAAAGCAATTCACTCAAACTAACTTCCTGCTCAAAAGTCTCTTAAATTGTGTTTATCCCACAAGAAACAAAAATTTGGGAACACTAAGCCTAAGCAAAAATTCTTCTTGCTCACTTCATGACATTTCATCAAAAATGTGGAAAGAAGACTCCTCCTAGAGTGTAAATAGCTGAGGGAAAGTCAGAGCATCCTCTATTTACCTCTGCACCTGCAAAGGAAAACGAAAACGTCTGAAGCCCCACCTTTTAAGAGCCTTGTGAAACAATCTGGGAACTGAGCCAACTTCTACTTTCTCACTATATAAGAGTTGGGAACAGACAGGTATTTCCTCAGAGGCAGGTTGTTTGGTGGTTCCTACCGGACCTCCAGAAGATGGGTAAAGGTGGTGGGACAAGAATACCACTATGGATATCAATACTAGCCCTGGTCTTCATACAGATCAAAGGTAGGAAGATTCACTTGCTTGGCATTTTTACTGTTTTAAAGAATTTATAGCTTGCTTTGGAGTTTGAAGCTTTTTTTCCCCTGGCTTTGTGAAGCTAATGAACCTCTTACCTTCATGCAAGATTTTATTTTCTGCTTAAAATACTTTCTTTCCTAAGAAGAGAAAATTAACTCTTTTGAAACTGTCATCCTGTTTTTCCCCAGCTGAAATCTGGAACAGCTCCACTGCATTGAGTGGAACTTTCTCTGAACTTATAAGTCTACAAAAACGCCTCAAGATTTGCATTTAGCTTTTAATATCCACTTGAAGGTGGTATAGCATTTCTAAATGAACAAACCAAAAGGTGCAAAGGTACCTCTAGAAAGGAATAAATCAGTGGAGGAGTATGTCTGCATGAATTATTAAAGACTATTTATCAGGTGATGATAAAGTATTGAAGAAAGGGAGGGTTTTGCTTTAAAATCATCAGGCAATAGGTTTTAAAAATTTATTTACTCTTGCTTACGAGGTTGCATAAAAGCTTAGCACACCGGCTTGGTTTGCAATGGGCTGAAAACAAATGGAACTGCTATAAATATTCTATTCACTTAATAGTCACAGATGGATGGAGACCCCTTTAATTTTTTTTTTCTTTTTTCACCTGATAATTTCCCTTTAAGTTTAATGTAACAACAATGTTAGTTTTAAATGCATTTTGATTTCTCGTGCAGATCCTATTGTATGATTTCATAATTTTCCTGCTCCTAGGTAGTTCCACAGTAGCTTATGTTAAGAAGTGGTAGTGTCAAAGAATAGCCTATGACAGGACTAGCTGTAGCCTCAGCAAAACATGCAATGGCAGCAGGGATCTGCACAGTGCATGTGGCATGAGACAGAGCAGAGTCACACAGTTCATGGAGAGAGAAGCAGAAAACTCTCTGAGGCTGGGCACTGAAGGAGCCCAGAAGCACTGAAAGATTCCTACCCTCAAAAGGGACACACGTCCTCTAACCCCAGCTCTCTCCCCAGGAGAGGACTTGCAGAGTTCCCACAGCTCTGCTTTCAGCCTTAGCCCCTTTAGTGGTCCTACCCACAGGCTGCCCTGGTGAGGTGCAGCAGGGGGTGAGCCTCCCCTTGCACTTTGGCCAGAATAGTCTTCACCTCAGCCTGCCCTCTGACGGACTCTCACTAAACAGTGAGAGCACTGAAAGCCCATCTGGATAATGCATGCATTCTAATTCTGATGTTGCACTGGAATGGAATGAAAAATGGTTTCTTTGCTTTGGGCCAAAATCAACAGGCACAAATGTATCTATTGGAAAGACCTATTTCCTTCTGTATGGTGTGGCTTTTGCATTTATTTTCCTTCTGTGGCTTATTACAATGAATGCTTGAAACTAGAAAATACAGAGTAACTTTGGCTTTGACAAAGATCAGTCCTCTGACTCTAAAGTGAATTCTTCATGTACAAAAGGGACTTATTTGAAAGCCATCTAGCTAGAAAAGTAGGTTTTACTAATGCTTAAAGTACAGAGTGATCATAAAACCTAAAAAATTTAGGTCTTTTATCTGAAAAGCTTGTAAGGGAATCCAGAGGTATACTGTGACAGAACAAGGACCTGCTCAAATCACCACAGGCATGTTTTTGATGGCTTCCCTGCAGTAATTTATTACCCAAAAAGTTAAAAAAGGCAAAGGCTGAAGGAGTGGTGTTTGGCCATCGTTGCATGTAGCATAGGTCCTGATGCATTTCTGGCCTCTTGTACATAAATGTGTCTTTGATTTTTGATATATGGAGTGCTGCACATTTAAACAGATATAATTGAGACATTATGAGGGGATTCAAGAAAATTAGACATTCACATTTCCTTTACTACTCTTCTTGATGCAGTTCAAGCCCAGGGCGGTGAACAACCAACAAAATCAGAGTATGTTTCTCCATCTCTCCTGCAGCGACAAAAATTTTTATAGGTATTTTTATAAATAGGTATTTTTATGCTGATCTCTTTGCAAGGTTTTTTCTGAATAAAGGTGTTAAACTGTAAGATTACAAGAATATTTTGATTCCTAGCTACACACATACCACACACAATGAAAGAAGCCCTCTGTAAAATATATCCAGTTTTCAGACATTCTCTGATTGCTCTAAGCTTGGGAATTTCCTCTGAGATCTGACCCAGTGGATCTGCTCTACTGATATAATACAGTTATCTAATCTTTGACTTCACAAAAGGTACATAACTTATATCTAAAAGTGTATTTTCAGAAGAGGTGTGTGTTTACATACATATCACAAAGGTACTTGATAGTAGGTAATAAAAGGCACATTTTTTTACACTATGTCAAGATGACTGCATCACTCACAAGAGAATAAGAAAGCTGTAACTACCTTAAGCATTAGAATAATTAAGTACTACAAGATTCTGCATGAAACTTAACTGGACAGTGCAAAATAAGGGTGGAAGGATCCAAAGCTGACGGGTGTATTAGTAATGACAGGCTGAAATAATTGATCATTAAGTCTGCCCTGCAAAATGTGTGCCGCAGGTTATTTAAAAATAGATGTTGTAATCAGTATTACAACACAGTGCTCTGAGGATCATACTGCTCCTCTTCAGTTCAGAGTATCAGGGCCAGCATCAGATGGGAGTCTTGAACAAATGGTGGAAGAAAGTACTACAGTCTGTGCAATTTAGCTCTTAGTGAAATTTATAGAAAGACAGAACACAAAGCATTGTGTAAAAACCACCAATAAAACCTTGTGGAAACTTTCCACTAGAGTGTAACTAGTAGTAGGAAATATTCACTAAAAAGACTAGGCAGTCTCTACCCATATTCTAGGACTTCAGAAAAGATTAAACCTGGCCATTTTTTCTCCTTTCTATTTTCTACCAGCTTTCAAATCCCAAGGAGTGACAATCATTCCACCTTTTCCAAACGCACTGAACGTAAAGGGTAAGTTAAGCAAAAGTAATGGCTCAGATATCTGTGCCCTTGTTAATGACAAAGAGCATGGAGTGACTGAAAAAAAAAAATCAGTGAATTGTGTAAGAACCTTTAGCATCATAAACCAAAAAATTACCAGAGAATTAATTAATCAGGTAACACAGATAATCTAAATGTGAATCCAGTGCTTTTGACTCACTGCTCTATGATGCAGCTGTAAGAAAAAAAATTAATATATATGTTTAAACACGTATACCTATTGTGCATGTTTTTCCATGGTATTATATATATTTCCAGTAAAGAGAGGAAAATACTAGTGTGCTGAAAACTGTTGAGATACCTTATCCAAGGAAGAGGGTACAATTCAAGCAGGCTGAGTGTAAATGTGGAAAGGGATGGGGAAGATAATCAGGAATTTTAGAGAGTATCCTTGCAAGGAAAGGAAGCCTGAAAAGAAAGCTTTCTATAATGGGCTGGAGGAGGAGTAGAGAGGTGGAACCCCTTCAAAGTGAAGTGTAATTTTGGCACAAGAACAACCAGTCATACATGGGACAGGAATATGTTTCAGAAGATTTTGACAAAAGTCTTCCAGCCATTTAGAATTTGTGGGTATGAGTGGGCTTCCCAAGTAGGAGTACCAGCTAGTTTTAAACTAGCTTTTATATGGTTTTATGGTGAAACTTGAGGACTGCATACATTTAGGAAAGGATATATGGGATAGGGCAGTAATCAGAACTAGAGCACTAAATCTAGTGACCCCAGAGGTCTCTTTTGATTCTAGGCCCTATATCCCTATGCAAAACTGATTAAGCACAAAAAGCAACTGAAATAAATAAATAATGACAAAAATAGCTTGACAAAACAGAAAAAAGATGAGCTTTTTGGAAAGAGGCTGGTGAAAGAAGCAGGAGGGATAAAACATCTACATGGAGGTTGTTACAAAAAACTACAGAAAATTCTTATTGCTTATTTTGAATCCACAGCTGGCAACCCCTATCACAATGGCCGTGTTTGCAGCACATGGGGTAACTTCCACTTCAAGACCTTTGATGGGGACATCTTTTACTTCCCTGGGGTCTGCAATTACATCTTTGCATCCAACTGCAAGTCTTCCTATGAGGACTTCAACATCCAGATCAGGCGTGCAATGGTGGAAAATGCTACTGTGATCACTCATGTCTTCATGAAGCTGGAAGGAGTAGTGATCGAACTGACCCCCACCTCTGTCCTGCTTGACAACAAACTGTATGTTCCTTCTTTGTTCCCAGTGGGCTCTTTGAGCAAGTGTCCCTTTCCCTCATTTCATCATTGCTCCCAAGCAGTGGGAGGGCTCAGGTCCTTCCTGAGGTAGTAACAAAAACAAAGGAGGGCTTGACAGCAAGCTAAGTGTCACTTGTGCAGGTTATCCCCATGTCTGTTTTGTTCAGATGAGCTGTATCCAATATGCTGTCCCACTGCTACAGTAGTGTATGTATGCATGCAATTAAGTCTATAAGCTGCATTCTTTACACCCTTGGAGTCAGTAGTTTCCATTAATTTTACCACATCAGAATCCCTGCAAGGAATTTTTGACAGCTTCTGTTCTTGCACTGAACAGTGTGCAGTAAAGCAGTGACTGCTCTTCAGCTTGTCCCTGAATTATTTTAAAATTATCTGTTCTTCAAACTTGCTATCTATGTAGTAATTATAGCACTGACTTTGGCATAGGGTGTGAAACCTACCCAAAAGGCCAGGTAAATATTTGGGCACCTATCCCACAGTGAGTTGTCTGTTATGGCAACTATGTACAGTGAGCTAGTCTAAAGGTTATCTCGGGTACAGCTTCCTGAATGGCACTCATGCCACAGGAAGCCTGGAGTCTATCCCTTTATTAGCAAATGCTTCAAGGAGTAAATAGCAATATCCTGAAGCACACTGGCTGCAAAACAGAGCCTCCCAGCACTTTTTTGAAAAATGCAACCACAGACATATGCTAACACTTTACCCAGCAAAACACACTTAATGGAAAAGCCAAAGGGAAAAGCAAGGCTGATCCATTTGCACAATGAGAGGCAATGCATAGGAAATGGACAAAATATTAAAAACCTGTGTTGTCTGTGGTAGTTATTGCTCTAATTTCTTCACAGATATGTGTTGAAAATTCTCAAAGAGAATGAGAAAGGATATCATTGTGAACATTCAATGGATATTCTGTCCCTTCCCCTGTTGACTTATGATGATCTTTCCCCAGGGTCCAGATGCCCTACAGCCACATGGGAGTCTTTATAGAGAGAAGTAACAACTATTTGAAAGTTTCTGCCAAGTTGGGACTGACCTTCCTTTGGAATGGACAAGATGCCCTCCTGGTAAGAAAACATCCAAAACACAGCAAAAAGTCTGTATTTTGAAAATAGCCTGCTTACACCTTTGCAGTATTACAGCCAGGCAGGCATTAATTACTTTTGGATTTGTGTCCATTTTTAGTGTATTGTTCTGTCTTCTCTCAATTTCCCACTTTTTCCCCACCAAGCTCAGCTCAGAATCAATAAGCAGTACTGGTATAGGCTGTGCTCCTAACCATCAAGATGGCCATTTCTATAGACTTCCTTCCTCCTTTTGTTGTTTGTTTTTTTTTTTTTTTAGGTGGAACTAGATAAGAAATATGCCAATCAAACTTGTGGACTTTGTGGGGACTTCAATGGAATTCCAGGCAGCAATGAATTTATTTCAGGGAGTAAGTAATAATAAGCATTATTAAGTACTGGTGCTTTTTTTTTTTTTCTTCTTAGAATATACTTTAATACGGGTTGTGGGTTGTACAAACTGGAAAACTGGCATTACTTCTTTATGTATTCCTGTGATGTCAGTTGTGCCAAGTCAGGACTTTGAGATGTAATTAGACTACTATCATTGTTAGATATTTTAAGACCTGCCACATAAAAATTTCTACTTGTTTTCAATAGTTAAGATCCAGTTTTTTATAGATAGTGTTCATATTTCCCCCTTCATATTTTAGTGATATTAATTAGTAATCACTGTTCAAGTCATAGCAGGTAGTGTCACAAAAAAAAAATAACTCCATGCAAAATTTAGTAAGCATTATTCTAATATTTGAACTGTTTTTTACAGAGACAAAACTGACCCCCATACAGTTTGGTAATAGGCAGAAGATGGATGGACCCACAGAGCAGTGTGATGATCCTATTCCTCCTACTTCTCTGATGAACTGCTCGAGAGAATTTGTAAGAACATCTCTCTCAAAATGTGTTCTCTCACTATGAATGCATTCTCTGTCTTTGGAAAAAAACTTTTTAGAAGAGGGAAAAAGTAGAACATGAATATGACTCAGTTGTAGGTCTCAAACGAAAAATATTCTTAATTTCATGTTGTTTTCTTTGCTAAGGGGAATGCCAAAAATTTGCATTCCCCTTCCACAAGAAGATTGCATATTTTCCTGAAAGAGAAAATTACTGAGGATGTCTTAATATAAAGAAAGGATATAATGCTTGGGTAGTGACCTGAGGTGAGAGTAACTAAGGATATGGAAGCTACTAGAGTTATTCAAAGGAGTTCCATGTGTTTTTGCCCTATTGTTATATTTTTCCTTAAATATCAGCTTATGGATACTGTTGGAAGGGTTTCTGGACCAGATCAATCCTTGATTTATTCTGCTCCATGCCTTAAGTAATTATTTTCATATGTTCTTAACATTTGTTTACCTTCTCTCTTTTCCTTCCTAGGCCTCTATGTGTGAGACAGTACTGACCAGCAAAGCATTTACAAGTTGTAACATGCTTGTGAATGTCCAGGACTACATTGAGACTTGCATACAAGACCTGTGCCACTGTGACAGCTCTATGGCTGACTTCTGCATGTGCAACACCTTTGCTGAGTACTCCCGGCAGTGTGCTCATGCGGGTGGACAGCCCCAGAACTGGAGAACCTCAGATCTGTGCCGTGAGTATCTTGGGAAGGGACCTCCACCTGTGCTTACACATCTAGCAAACTTCACATGTGTGAGGTTTTTTCCTGAAGAAGAAAGTTGAAAAGTGCATGCAATTATAATCAGTTTTTACCTGGTCACACGCAAGACTTTGGGAATATGGAAGTTTAGGGGGTTTTCAATATCAGTCAGAAAATATAAAATGTTTCAGCCTCTGCTTGGATCAGGATACCTTGTCATAGCTTGACACAAAACAGACTAAATTGCAAAAAAAAAAATATTTCCTCCAGCTTTTAAATGAAAAGTCAGCTTTATAATACTCTTTCTACTTTTAGCCAAATCATGTCCATTCAACATGCAATACCATGAGTGTGGCTCTCCCTGCTCCGACACGTGCAGCAACCCGGAACGATCTGCGCTTTGTGAAGATCACTGTACAGATGGCTGTGTCTGTCCTCCAGGCAAGCTCATTTCCTGCCCTTTTCTCATACCAACCCCACTAGAGTACTCACCTGTACACATTTAATAACTCTCTTACTCTGGATCATTCCCATCACATCATCAGTGTTATTATCGTGGAAGTAATAGCTACATTTCTCCCCTGAATGCACTATTTCTATTCAAATTACTAAATATGGCCTTTTAAACAACAAATATTCCTTGCATATATACTTTTCTAATGTATATATATAAAATCACTGAACTTAGAATAAGATAATTTGCTCCTAAAAACAGCAGAGTCTTCTATTCTCAGCATTCAAACTCAGTTCACAGAAAGTATAAAATGTTTAAGCAGATTTTGCACGCAATCATAACTCCTGCTGCTAGCAAAGCTACATCTAGTTCCACAAATGACCAGATCCTTCTTGTCAAGTGTTATGTGTTTATACAACAAGGAGCTGACAGTGCACTAGGCAGTGTGTTAGATCTGGTCCTTCAGAGAATTATACACAAGAACTGCATATCAGTACAAGATAGATGTGTTCTTTGTGCATACTTCTGGGTCTAAATTTTTGTTGCTGTTGTGACTGTATATCACAGGAGCTTCACCCCTTGCAGCTGTTCTGCCCATCCCCATGATGTCTCACAGAATTCACCATCACTTGTTTGTGTAGTAGCATTGACTTCTCTAAGGCAATCCTCTGTCTCTGGGCATAGAAATATTTACTGTACAGATATGTCCCTGGGCAGTCTTGTAAATGGTTCATCTATTTCAGCTCATTACCTAATAGCTTTAATCCTAGTTCCATTCTAATGAAATCTGTAACAGAAAGGTATTTTCCTAGAGGTCCCTTTTGATCAGGCTAAGATTTTTAAATAGATTCCAATGGAATATAGCCCTTCAATCTCCACATAGCTTGTGTCCTATTATTTTAAAGTACAGCAGAAACAGGACATAGTCTCAGGCATCTGATAGATATGTGTTCAAAGGCAGGTTCTGCAGTGCCCAGAATAAATAACAGACCCTTTCTTTCCCTAGGAATGGTATTTGATGATGTTAATGGCGCCGGCTGCATTCCCCGCAGAGAATGCCACTGTACCTATGAAGGTGAAACTTATGCTCCTGGTGCCTCCTTCTCATCTAAATGCAGATCATGGTAATATTTTCTCACTTTCTGGTTTTTTGGGTTTTTTTGGTTTTGAGTTGGAGTTTTTTTTTGTGCATGAGCTGAATATTTACTGATTTCCCCATAAAAAACAAATGAGCAAGTACTTACCAATTGAAGTTCCATAATTACACTGCTTTAGAGGTCGCTTTCATGTCTGTTTTCCCTTCACACTTGGAACAAAAATTTGAGTTTTTGAACACCTGTTCAATTTCAAGAAATACCAATGAAGGAAGATAATCAAAGTCAAATACCAGAGGTGTTTAAAAATGTGAATTCGGGCTATACCTTTGCAGCCCTACAGTGTAATGCGAAGGTACTCATATAAATATTGTGGAGATCATGACATTTGGGGGCATGTTACATTTAGTGTGGAAGTTCACATTTGAGGGGCATGTTTAACAAATATATATTTTTTATTATCCCTATAATTACTGAAGTATTACTGCATAAGTGTATGCAACTGCACCTGCCTATTTATTTATTTTCCAAGAAATACTTAAAATATTTGACATGGATTACAAGTTCACCAGGACTGAATTCTGTCCAAAGATTGGAAATGAACAACAATATATATAGAAAGTTATCACCTTAACATAAATGTGCCTGCCCCATATTTGTCTGAGATTTCTAAGCAATACTGCTTTCTTTGGCAGTGTGATCAGTGTTTCAAGAGGAAAACTAGGGCATCATCTGCTCTTATTGCCTTTTTATTTTGTTTGCACTTGCATTACTCCAATTTTACTAATGCTTCCTTCATTTCAGTACCTGTGTTGGAGGTGAATGGTCTTGTGTCACTCAGTCGTGCCCTGGGACTTGCAGTATTGAAGGAGGTTCCCACATTTCAACATTTGATGAGAAATACTATTCCTTCTTTGGAGACTGTAGTTATGTCCTAACCAAGGTAAAAATGAGTCACAATCCTTGCTAAAGGAAAATGTTTTTATTGTATATAATGTTTTTTTTGATGAAAACTTCTGGCAATCACATCAGTTTTCTGAGTCATTGAGGGTTAACATGGTTATAGGGTTAACACCCCTAAATGGATTTCAGGGGCTTTTCTGTTAGGGTTATACTAAATAATATTGTAGTATTTTTGTGGGTTTTGATAATTTTTTAGGATTTGCACTGAGTTTTTATTAGATTTCATCGCCCTAGGTGTATTCATTGTTTATTTTTACTGAATGACTAAACTATTTTCATAAGGACTTCATATTAAATAAAATCTGCTCTTGACATGATCGATCTGAATGTTACCAAGCAAAATAATCATAAAATCTTAGAAATGAGCTGGAATGAGATGATTTAGAAATCTTATCCAAAAGTTTAAATTATTTAAATCATTGAAACTTTTGGATAAGATTCACAAGCATTGCCTTGATGCACAATGGCAGCATAGGTCAGACTTTACACATTAAACTCCTCCTTTTGGCACCAACATGTAAAATTAGATTCTCAGGGTGTCTGGAGGCAGAGGAAAACCCCTAAATCTGTACACAAAAGTTCAAAAAGCCCCAGAATTTAATACTGATTTTCTAGATTGCTATAATTATGCATCTCAGCTGTCCTCAATTTAATCTTCAGTATGCCAAAAAAGTGATAAGACACATTCAGAATTACAGCCTTCTCTGAGTCTTTCCCTATTCTGTTTTGGCCATTAGGCACACTTTGAAGATGAACACAGTTCTATGAAAATCAGAACTGAATAGAAATCTGAACCTTTATGCATTAACTTCCTGAATAATAATTTTAGTTTCATTTTCTATGAGAGGATATTTAAAGAATGTCCAAATCACCAGGGTCTTGAATAATCTATTCAGTGCAGAAGACATTGGAAACAATCTTTTCTCCCCCTGGTAAACTCATAAGCAGTGGGCAAGAAAGGCACACCTCCTTCTGCTCTAGCATACTAAACAGGTATTGCCTACACATTAGGAACTTGTCTTACTAATGCATGAGGAAGTTTTAATGTTCAGATTAATATGTCTAACTCACTCCTGAAAGCCAGAAGCAATGCACAGCTTCCAGTGTGCAGACTGCATGAATGCCAACTTAGTGATTCCAGACATATGTTAGACCATAGGAGCAAGAAGAAATGAAATAAACAATATTTTTAAAACGCCAGCTTTGCTAAGAATTTCATTTGCACGTGAATTTTTTTTTATATAACTATTTCAATATAGCAAATCCTTTTAACAATATCTTTGTTTTTTTTCTTCAAGCTCTGTGACAGCAATGAATTCACAGTGTTGGGGGACATCCACAAGTGTGGCCTGACTGACACAGAGACATGCCTCAAGGGTGTGGCCATCAGCCTAAATGGAGGACAGACGGTGAGTAGCAAATGTACACACCTGACATCCTACAGGGATGTTCTCTAAGGGTAGCAGACAAGGCAAATGACACCTAACAGCACAGACAAGAAATTTGCACTGCCTTTTTGTTTTATCAAAACAAAACATTAGTCATTTTGAACATTAGTCTTAATTTTTTTTAGTAAAGTAAGCACATTAGAAGAGAAGATCTTATTAGCGTTCTGTTATTTAGATAAATTCTGGTTTTTGCTCTCTTGGACAGTCAGTGGAACACAGAAATAAAGATTACAGAAATAGTACAGGAATCAGAACCTCATCATAGTCTCCCTCCATTTTTTCCCTTTATCTTGAGTAGCATTCGATAGGAAACATTTGGAAAGTATTTAACTTATCTGCTTGATAACTATTGTCTTTTCTTGTGGACAGAACATTGTGATCCAGCCTTCTGGGAGTGTATTTGTGAATATGATCTACACACAGTTACCATTCTCAGCAGGTAAGTTCCTTTGAAAAACTACTATTTCTCATTTTTATTTTAAAATGTTATTACATGAGTTAAGCTAAAAATATATTCTACCTATGGTTACACTGCAGCAAACCCAGAGCACTGCCATAGAGCACTATCTCCCATTTTTATGTAATAGGATTTTCCTATTCAACATTAACTTCAGTAAGATCATGGTTAATATTTAGCAATATCTAATTAGTTGAAGCAAATTGTGTTACTGCACACTTTCAGATCCAAACATTGTCATAAGAGAGGAAAGAAAAATTCTGACATGCAACTGGACTCCAATTTCTCAAGTCATTAGTTCTGTGTTCCCCTGTCCTTGTTCTGAAAGTACATTCATCACTGAAGTTTCTCATATGCCAGTTCTTCTCAAACACTACTGCACCCGAACACAAATCAAACCATGAATGGACAAAATAGGTCCAGACTCCATTGGACTCTTCGATTAAATAGTGCTATAGCAAAGGCAATGTTTTAAATAACAACAGAAGTGTGTGTTCTTCCCTCATTTTAAAACACGTGACAGAAAGTGGAGGTTTTTTATACATTTGTTGCTTAGGTGTTTAGGTTAGACTGTTTCGGTACTGGATTTGAAATTCTGTAAGGATCACTTTCCCCCCAGTTCTTCAGAAGCTAGGATCATATCAAACACAGCTGTAGAATTCCTTTATTATATTGTTCCTGTAATGAACAATTATTTTCAACTGCTCATCTCTAATGAAATTATAACTATTTTTTCTTATATCCCTAGCAAACGTCACCATCTTCAGGCCTTCATCTTTCTTCATAATTCTGCAAACAACTTTTGGTCTTCAGCTACAGGTTCAACTTGTGCCTTTAATGCAAGTTTTTATAGACTTAGACCCATCACATAAAGGGCAGACCTGTGGTGAGTGACCTTGTCCTAACAACTGCCTTCACCAGCACCTGTCATCCTGTAGGAAACTTGTACAGACCGTCTGCTTCCTTCTAGGTCTCTGTGGGAACTTCAATGATGTACAGACAGATGATTTCAAAACCACCAGTGGTGTGATAGAGGGCACCTCAGCTGCCTTTGGCAATACTTGGAAAACTCGGGCTGATTGTCCTGATGCCAAAAATACCTTTGAGGACCCCTGTACTGTCAGCATACAAAATGGTAAACTCAGCAATCTCTTCTATTCTCCTGTAAGATGCAAAGATGGAATAAGCTGATCAACCACCAAGCATTTAGCCAAAATAACAGAACTATTTGCACATGCACACAATTTTCCTCAGTTGATACTAGAAGTCTTCAATTAATAAATAACTAGCGAAATATTTTGGATCTTCAGATATATTCCTTTGGATCAAGATAGCAAGTCAACTTACTTAAGGGAAACTAGAACCATACAGCATATTAGGGATTCATTCCTGGAAATGACTAATTGTCACAGCTGTGCCTAGCCCCTCTGAAGGTTGCAGTACTTCCACTGGTAAACTAAGAACCAGACTTGCAGTTCAGAGACTGAAAGCATTCAAGCTGCATTTCAGTCAACAAAATATATAATTCTTGAGTATTCATCAGCTACTATTCTGTTTCTGAGATGAACTAGCATAGTTTTAATTTACAGTGTGAACCTTCCTTTTTAAAATTCAGCTAGGGGTATCTTTAGTCTATTCCATGACAATTATAATGAATTAGAGAACATTCAGTTTACAAAGAGTTCATACTTGTACCTAGAGGAAGTGAAAGACTGTGTGCCTCAGCTAATGCAGAGCTTAATTATATTGTAATGTTAAGCTTCTGTAATTTCTCTGGAGGAGGTATAGTTATGTTGAGACAGAGTTTTGCAAATGCATTGCCATAGAAATCCTTCCCATGTTTTCAATTCACAGACCAGTATGCTCAGCACTGGTGTGGACTGCTCTCTGATACCACGGGACCTTTTGCTGAATGTCACTCAACAGTGAATCCAGAAGTTTACCATAAGGTATTTGGCTCTAACTCCATCCATCTAATACAGGAGAAAAAGACTCAGATTTCTGATACTAACACCTGAGAGAGTAACTTGCCTGTTGTGGGGGGATGCATTCATGATAGTTCTTTAAAAGCCAAGGGTTCATTCTTATCTACACAATATGAAATTTCCTCCTTTGTGAAACTATCTTTCTATTCCCTGGAGGATAAGCATACAGCTGTATTCCTCCTGCACCTATTTTTAGGCATAAATTTAAAGACTAAGTTAGGAGTTTGGATTTGCTATCAAAGGAAAAAAATTGTTCCTTCTTAGAGATATAATGCAAGCTTTAGCCAGAATCTTAACGAGCACTTTAATTTCTCTGAACTGTTCTCAGAAGGCTTTTGCATATATGCAAGGACAAGGCAAGCAATGTGCATAAAAAGCAACAATGAAAATTAGACAAGATGTGAACAAAAATGTTCCGGGAATTCAAGGTGATGAAACCCTGTACTAGAGCCCCTGCGTACTTTAAAAAAACCTTCCTGTTATTGGAAATTTGTAAGATTATGCTCAATAAACATAATCTGGAATTAATAATATTGTATTATCCCTGCTCAGCATAGAAACCCATCAAATAACTTGTATTCTTTGTTACTCTGCTGCAGAGAGCCCAGGCTTCTAGGCAAAAGCTCCAAAAGCTGGGTGGCATCAAATAATCTCCATTTATTTTAAATATATATGGCACAGTGGCAACAAATTTGAAGTAGTTGGAAAACTGCCAACATGTGAAAAAACAAAAAGAAAAAATAGCTCAAGATAGTGGACCTCTAATTACTTTTTTTTTTCACATAAGTAATTTCTTTGGAAAGAGCTCAATGAAAATCAGGCTTATACATGTGGATTACACTCGCTTTAACCTCTAATGAACATAACACACTTAAACTGCAGAGTTCCATGGTTTTGACATGACGTTCTGGTGATCACATCATCCTCTGTTCCTAGACCTGCATGTTTGACACGTGTAACTGTGAGAAGAGCGAGGACTGCATGTGTGCTGCCCTTTCCAGCTATGTCAGAGCCTGTGCTGCCAAAGGAGTCCTTCTCACTGGATGGAGGAGCAAAGCCTGCAGTAAGTTTTACATCCCGTTTGCCTTTTGAAAATGATCACCCAGAAGGCCCCACACAGGAGCTCTCAGGGATTCCACAGTAAATTGTGTTAAACTGGGTATAGCATTGACTTTGAAGAAGCTGAGTAGGAAAGAAATGCTATGAAAGACAGCAAACAAGGAGAAATGTTAAAAACAGGCTTTGTTAGATTACTTGCTTAAAACCATCAGAAAAAACCCGAAGAGCAATACCTTTGCAATAGGAATAAAATAAGTAGGGTGTTTCTCAACTTACTTTGACTAAAAGTATAAAAACATACAGGAAGAAACATACTGTGTCATAACATAATCAAACTTCATTCTTTTTTTTTAACATGGGTAAACATATGACGCATTTAAAAGGGAAAATTTTGCTCTAGTACCACAAAAAATTACGCTACTGGGGATATCAGTAAAGTATGTGTACATAAAATGCCATGTTTATTTTACATACTTTATCTCAAATACTTTATACCTATGTTGATTCTTGAACGAGCAACAAATGTAACTCACCTTCTTGCTCTCAAGCAAAATACACCACCTTGTGTCCGAAGTCCCTGAAGTACACCTACAGTGTCAATTCCTGCCAGCCCACCTGCCGTGCTCTCAGTGAGCCTGATGTCACATGCAGCATCAAGTTTGTCCCAGTTGATGGCTGTACCTGCATAAATGGGACCTACATGGATGACAGTGGCAAATGTGTGCCTGCTTCTAGCTGTCCTTGTTACTACAAAGGAACGCCTCTGTCTTCTGGAGAAGTTGTTCATGATAATGATCTTGTCTGGTAAGAGATTTGTAAAAACAAGTGAAGAGATTGGATATAGGCAGTCATGAAACTATATAAATGTCATGAAATCAAATCAAAATAATTTCTATAACAAAAAATTTCAATTAAAAAAACACAGCTTCCTAAATTCTTAGGGCTACCCATGTTAGGAAGATTGCACATAAATAACTATGGGAATTCAACAAACAGTCCTGTGGTGGGTCAGCCTTTCCTAACAGCCAAACTCCCACCCTGTCCCTTTCTCTATGCCTCCCTTCCTCTTTGCCTCCACACATACTTTTCTTATCCATGACTGGAAAAGGTTTGTTCCATAGTGAAAGATGCCTGATCATCCTGTTACAGATTATTCCCATTATATGGAAATCTGAACTAGTCTGAAGGACAGCTTTAAACCAGGCATATAGACAGAGAAAACATTTAATTATATAGAATCTACTTGTATTTTGTTCTACTCTAATATAGAATATTAATATTTTAAATGTGCAAACTATTTTATAAAGGACACATTTTATTTGTTTTATCACACAGTAATTTTCTATTATTTCAAGTTCATTGGGAAATAGGTTGAAACTTAACAACAAAAAATTTTAAAATATCCATTCCCTTCTTTTTATAGCACTTGTGCCTATGGAAAGCTGAGCTGCATTGGAGAGAAGCCTGAACCAGGTAACATATCACTTAAGATTTTTTTTAACTCTCCCTTTCTATCATCACTAGTTTAATTTCTTTATTCTCCTCATAGTGATGCAAATTGTATAAGTCTGAAATCAATGAAGAAAATTAATTGAGGTCTTCTGTAATGTAGAGGACATTCTCAAAATATAAAGAAACACTCTCTTACCTTTCAGGTGGCTGAAACAAGTTAGAACCCCCTGGGTTACCAGGGTAAAAGGATACTTAGTCACCGCACTCAGTGTGAGAGGAAAACTATTCACATTTTAATTAAAATGTAAAAGCAAAAAACCCCAAAGCAACAAAAAACCCCCAAAAAAACCCGAACAAGTAAACAAGGATATTTGTTATCCTGCTTTGTTCTGTTTTTCTGAAAGGAAGTGTTTCATGAAGCTAAATAAAAATTCATTTTATTCAGTAGTCCAAGCATAATCGCAAAAACCACGTAAATATGAGATCAAAACAATATTTGGTTTCTCTCTCTCACTACATGCATCACATTAAGGTACACATAATTCACAAAGGAGTATTTCCACTTTTTTTTGGAAACACAAAGATACAAACGCATGGTTGGCCTCACATTTCTCATGGCTTTTCCTCTCTTTCAGTCTGTGTGCCTCCCATGGTTTATGTTGACTGTGGCAATGTCACAGCAAATGTGGTAGGAGCAGGATGCCAGAAGAGTTGTCAGACTCTAGATATGGAATGTGTAAGTACAGACTCTTTATACCTAGTTGAAAGTATATTACACAAGATATCTCTTACAATTACCAGCTACAGCTGGACTCTTCCACCATGGGAATGTTTCAAGACATCTTTTCTTTATGGTGCTTGCAGTACAAAACTCACTGTGTCTCTGGCTGCGTATGTCCTCATGATCAAGTGTTGGATGGCAAAGGTGGCTGCATTGCTCCAGAAGACTGTCCATGTATTCACAATGGGAATTCCTACAGTGCAGGAGAATCAATCAGAGTTGGCTGTAACAACTGGTAAGGGCATATTGAAAAATAATATTTTGGAAATAAAAAAATAGAACTGCTTAAGATCTAAGCAAATAACAACATTTCACTCTAGCAGTATCAGTATTTCTAGGAAAGAATCCTGCATAAAACAATGCACTTCGTACCTAAAAAGTAAGCTCTGTCTACTTGTCTCAATGGCACAGCCTAGAAATTGCAAGTTGTCAGAAAACCACCATGGTTTTGATGTTGTCATGTTCATTCAAGTCAAAAAATCTTTCTTCCAAGGAAATCCTTCCATTTCAATAGATCCAACAGGATCTGGAAAAGTGAAAGAATTGGTGTCTTCTGATGCAGTTGATTCATTACATTAAGTAACACGGTCCTTGCATAAATTCCAATAGTTCTTGAGCTATGTTGCATTTTTGAGAATAAGCAAACCTCATTTTTTCATTAGAATCTTAACACACATTAAAATACAGAAATGTACCTATATTTATATTGTGTATTTGTCTAGTTTTTACATTTGGAGTGCTTTTTGTCCTGTTTAGCACATGTAGAAACAGAAAATGGCAATGCTCTGAGGAACCCTGCCTAGAAACATGTTCTGTTTATGGAGATGGGCATTATACCACTTTTGATGGCAAACGCTTTGATTTTGAAGGAGACTGTGAATATGTTCTGGTCCAGGTAAGAGAGTATTGCCTAGACTTTTGCTCTAATTACCTTTGCTCTAAATACCTTCAATACAGTAAACAGTGAATATCATTATCCTGTTTCAGAACTACTGTGGTCAACAAGCTATGAACCAGGGAACCTTCAGAGTCATCACTGAGAACATTCCATGTGGCACTACAGGAACTACCTGCTCTAAGTCTATTAAAGTTTTCCTGGGTGTAAGTATTTTCTTTAAGTTGTGCCAGAAGGATGGAACAAGCTGTCCCAGATACACTGCATAGGAGAAGTGGCCTCCAACATAATGAAAATGTCACTAGACTCTTTTTTGCTCTCTGCTCTAGAAAGCAAAGGTGGGAAATCTAGAAAGACATTTCTTAACCTGAGGTTGTTGAATAGGATCCTCTTGATGATATTATTTCAAGAAGTTACAGTCAATATAAACAGCTACAAAATAGTGACTTTTAAATTGGTCTCTAACTTTTTCTTCTCCTGTCTTAGAACTATGAGCTGGTACTCAGTGATGGACACTCTGATGTCATCCAGAGGACACCTGGAGGAAAAATGCCATTCCAAATCCGTTCCATGGGCATCTACCTGGTGGTTGACACTACTGTTGGTCTGATACTCATGTGGGACAAGAAAACCAGTATATTCATCAAACTTAGTCCCAGCTTTCAGGTATACTTTAAAAGTGAAAACATGAATAAAATTACTTCTGTAACATAGTCATATTATCTCTCAAAGAAAGAGTGGAAATTTAGGCTGTAAACCAGAAGAGCAGAAATCACATATTATTATCCTTGTTATGTTGACTTAAATTGTGTACTATGCATTATTCTTAAATTACATTATTCAGCAAAGGCATAACAGCAACTTTATCAGTAGCTTTCTTCATGGAAAACCCTCACTGAAGAGACAGTTTTAGGATCAACTAAAACTAAATAGCTCTGTACTTAAAACAAAACCATCAGTCTATTTCTTCTTTGTAACAACTAGCTAGAGACATCTCTTCCTGAAAAGTGTTTTATGAAAATGTCCAACACTGTTACTAAATAGGCATTAATAATCTTATATAAGATGGTTACATAAGAGTTGTCCTGAGGTCTGTTTCTCACAGATACTAAGAAATTGTGCCTTACTGATCTTTGTCATTTTGTTTATCCTGATGCAGGACCAGGTCTGCGGACTTTGTGGAAACTATGATGGCAATGGAAATAATGACTTCACTACTCGCAGTCAGTCTGTGGTAGGAAATGTGCTGGAGTTTGCCAATAGCTGGAAAGTATCTTCTAGTTGCCCAAATGCCAATCGCACGCAGGATCCATGCACTGCAAACCCATACAGGAAAGCCTGGGCACAGAAGCAATGCAGCATCATCACCAGTGAAGTGTTTGCAAAGTGTCACTCACAGGTATGACAAAAATTTAGTTTTAAATTCTTGACAAAATGATTACATCCATTTTTATGTGGAATAGATTAAAAAATACTCTTACGTACATTTTGTCATGCTTGACAAAGTGAAGTTTGACCAAGTTCCTGCATAGAAATACTTTCACTTTGATTTTCTCAGCTTTTGTCTTGAGCAAGTACACTAAAGAAATGTATTGTTTTGGTTGGTTAGCTTGTTTGTTTTAATTGAAGGAGCAACAGTAGATAAATCTCAAGATATGTTTATTTGCTAACAGCATAATTCTCTACTAATACAAACATCAGCCACCTGATATGTATGACTCTCTACTAGCTTATAGTAATTACCAGTATTTTGCATGTCTTCAAGACCAAACAGTTCTTAATATTGCAGCTTACTAGCAATAGCTTTATTCTACGTTTTCCTCTTGATTTCTCAAAGCATTCTCATTATTTCTTCCTTTCTTAGCTTTCTCTAATACAGACCTATGAGTTTCAGATATCTTATTCAGCTATTTTAGGACAGTTCAAAGAAAACAAGGGCATGAAAACTTGAATGTTTTCTCTGTCAGGTTGAACCAAATGAATATTACCAAGCATGTGTGGATGATGCTTGTGCCTGTGACACTGGAGGAGACTGTGAATGTTTCTGCACAGCAGTAGCTGCCTATGCTCAAGCATGTAATGAGCTAGACATCTGCATATCATGGAGAACCCCATCCATTTGTCGTGAGTTTCAACCCACTACTTTTTTAAGAGGTTCAGAGAGAAAGAAATCAGAAGGGGGGGAAAAAGGAAACAAAGTAGAACAAGAAAGGAAGGAAAAAATTGTATTTCTAAGAAACACAGCTGTATGCTTAAAAAAACCCCAAACAAACACCCTAAAAAAACCCCAACAAAGCAGATTGTCTTCTACTAATTTACTCAACTATCTTAGTAAAATGAAACCACAGCTAATAATTTTACAAGCAGTGTGATTAGTGTCTAATTAACTTGACAATTATGATACAATACTGGTGAAATACGATATTTTATTACACTGCCATATGTCTACATCAGGTTCCTTGTAAATAAAAACTAGTGTACGCTAGCTAAGATCAGTGATTCAGTCAACTGATTTTTCATGTTTAATGCGTAACTGTTGGTGTTAAAACGTTTTAGAAATTTAACAATTGTATTGCATAAGCAATAAAATGAGATATTGCTCACAACCTATGAGGTTATGCTGATCCCATTGGATTTTTACCTAGAAAAATGGGAACAGTATAGAGCTAAAACATCACAGATATTTTTTTTCCTGGCATTTCTTCTTCTAGCTCTCTTCTGTGATTACTATAATCCACAAGGGGAATGTGAGTGGCACTACAAGCCATGTGGAGCACCTTGTATGAAGACCTGCAATAATCCAAGTGGGAAATGCCTTCATGAGATGAGGGGCTTGGAAGGTAAACATAATTATGCATATCTCATTCTACTTGAAAGGTTAAAATGCAGTGTGGTGAACAAAATTTGTATTACTCAGTGTATTACATGTTTGCACTAGAAATTATAAGAAAAGATTTTCTAATTAGTATTGTATTCTCTAATGGATTATGTACTTGTTTAGAATGAAGATGAGGACAAAATACTCCAAAGCATAATGTGCTATCAAAGGAATAGCAGTAAGAGGATCTGACATTCCACTTACCATGTAGCACATTTTGGGAAAATCAGATATGAGTGTAGACTTCTTTATACTTATGAAAGGCCTACTGTCAACTTGACTCTCTTTTTATTGCAGGTTGCTATCCACAATGTCCAAAGAATAAGCCCTATTTTGATGAGGAAACCATGACCTGTGTTTCTTATTGTGGTTGTTATGAAGATGGAAAAAATTACAAACCAGGAATGGAGATGCCTTCAAAGCAGAATTGTGAATCATGGTAGGATTAGAAAAGAATCTTAAAAATAGAGTTTAAAATTGTGGAAGACAATTCATCATGCTAAATTTGTTAATTACCAACAGCAACTAGGCCAGTAAATGTCTAATTTTCTTCCCTTCCCAGGAAATTAAATGATAATATTAGTGAAACATTTTATCATCAAGATATCAATTTACTACTTACTTTGTATATCTATTAAAGTCCTTTAAAGTTATTATCATTATTAAATGAAGTGAAAAACAAGCTAAAATAATTTTAGTTAGGGAATAGTCTGAGAATTTTTAAAAAGATATACCTAAACTCATTATGTGAAATTCATTAGAAGTGAGCAGCCAACTCATGTGCATTGTTTTGAGCTTGTTTCTGTTATTGCATAGTTGCAACAGTCAGCACGATCCTCACGCATTACCAGTGACAAGTGCTGCTAAGCCTTCTGTAAGGCTTAAGTACAGAGTTAGCAAATCCAATTGTGAAGCAGCTGTCTTGAGATACCTTCAAAGTAGCTACACTTGAATATGGTAAGCAATCTGAATAGCAGAAATCCTAAGCCAAAGCCCATTGGAGCTAAACCAACATCCTTGGCAGATTTTGCATTTCATAGATGCCTTGGACAATACAATCTAGGCCATTAACAGCACTAAACCTAATCCATTAAATACATGTCTTATTTTCAGTTTATTCAGTGTATAGGTGTCCTTAGTGCCTGTAAATAAATACATCAAGATTCAGTTCTTCATAGATAAATTGCCCTTAAAACAAGAATTCTTCTTGCATATTTTGGAAGCCTAATGGTAATTGACTCTGTAGGCTACCTCAACATCCATGGTAGTAATCCTTTGTATATATCCTTTTAAATGCAAATCCACTGTGGTTTTCTCCTCCAAAAAACAGACCTATTGGGGAGATAGGATTTCAAATCATCCATCTCACATTTTTTGTCCTGTTCCCAAAACCACTGGTAGGGACGCTGCATGTTCTATATGCTGGCTCAAAGAAGAGCTACCTTTCTTGCCAGAGAACTTGCAGCCTGAATATAATCACCTAGCCTCAATTTGTATAGCAGAACTGACTGCCTAACTCACACAACCAGTATGTCCAGACTCATAATCTGTTTTTCTCTTTTTCAGCGAATGTACAATTCATGGCAAAGTATGCAAATATGATGAACACGGTATGTTGATGAAGTAATTTTTGATATGAATAAGACACATTTAGGGTACTCTCTGTTTCAGGTAGCAACAAATAACATCCTGTTTTAATCTACAGAATGTGTCTGCATTTATGAGGGGCAGAAGTACAACTACAAAGATGTGGTCTACAACACTACAGATGGCACAGGATGGTGTATTGTTGCAACCTGTGGTCCCAATGGAACACTTCAAAGGTTTATGTATGATTGTCTAACCTCAACGTCACCCACAACATCAACGACATTTCACTTCACGTCTACACCACCTACCACTACTTCCACAGGTACGTCCTTTGTAGCCACTAAGATTGTATTATCTTGTTTAGTGAGGAAAATATATTATACAGTACTAAGTGGATTGCTCAGATATTGGCATTGAGATAATGAAATTTTGGTTAATAGAATTCCTGTACAGCATTCCTCAGGTTGGGAATCTCAAATTACTCTGGGCATATGTTGTTTTAAGAAATCAGCATTCAGTATAAAATATCTAAGTTTTGAAATTACAGAAAATACCAGCATGCTAGAATTCAGTATCTATTTTCCATCTATTTCATAATGAGAGTTCACCCACAAAACCTCTCCAACCAATAAATGGTTTCTTCAGATCAGAGCTAAAATACAAAGTGTAGGAAGGTTTGAAATACAGGAACAAAGACTGCTCTGCCCTGAGTGAGGAGCCAAAATTTGGAAGAAAAAAGTAGCAATGAATTTTGATGCATACTATAAAACTTACTCTTTCCACAGATTTTAATATATTCCAGAGAGACTAGTATATACTGAAACAAGATAGAACGAAAGCAAATACACTGAACCAAATGCAAAACAATTGAGACTTGGGTTTTTTCCAGAGCATATAAATTCTACCTGAGCCTTATTTTAGCGCCTTGTAAAACATAATTAGTATTCTCTTGGGAAGTGACAGTTCCAAGCATGTCAGTACATTAAATTGCTGGGTGATGGATTTTCTGTTCTACAATTTACTAAAATAAACTGATGCACAACAGGATCATAATGTAAGACAAATGACATGAGGAAAACTGTCAGCCCATTTAAAACAAAAAAAAAAAAATTACAAAATTTTACATTTAACAACAAAAAAAATAGCATCTACAGGAAGTAATTCTTAATTTCATGGTGTCTTCCTTCGCCTTTTCTCCTTCACAGTGTCACCAACTACATCAGTATGTGTTCATGAAGTCTGTAAGTGGTCCGAATGGTACGATGGGAGTCTACAAACCCCTGGCTATGATGGAGGAGATTTTGAAACTTTCAATGATTTACGAGCAAAAGGTTATGAAGTTTGTGAAGCCCCAAAGGCTATTGAATGCAGAGCAGAAAAGTTCCCTGATATACCACTGAAAGACCTTGGCCAAAAAGTAGAATGCAGTACAACACGAGGGCTTATATGTTACAACAAGGATCAAATTTCAACAATGTGCAACAACTACCAAATCAGAATCCTCTGCTGTGTTTTTGTACCATGCTCTTCCACAACGCCTTTCAGCGCATCAACCCCAGTCACAACTCCAAATCTGACAGAAACATCTACTGAAGCAACGTATTCAGTTACTACGGAAAGTATATTGATACCTTCACCTACTGAAGAAACAACTAGAACCACAACACCTGTCACAACACCTCCTCCAACAACTCCTCTTTGTTTCAAAGAAAAGTGTTACTGGTCAAGATGGTATGATGTAAGCTATCCAGGGTCAGGTTACGATGATGGAGATTTTGACACGATTGAAAACATTGAAAATAATGGATACAAAGTCTGCCACAATAGAAAGGATGTGGAATGTAGAGCAGTACGATTCCCGAATACACCATATCCTCTACTAGAGCAAAACATAATATGTAACACAGAAGAAGGGTTGAAATGTTACAATAAAGATCAACTTCCACCAATCTGCTATAATTATGAATTAAGATTTAAATGCTGCGTGAATATAGCAGTGCCATGTGAAACAACCCCTGAAATTCTAACAAAAACAACACAACCAACTACTATTCCATCAAGTACAATCTCCACACCAGAATCAACGACTCTAAGTTTGCAAACAAAACACAAGACAACCACGGAACACCCAGTTGAACCAAAAACAGATTACATTCACACCAGAATAACATCAAAACCTACAAGGCAAACTCCAAAACCAACTACTACAACACCAGTGCTAAGCAGCACAACCACAAAAACTACACCATATTCACCTACCACCCCCTGTGAACCCGAAGTGTGCACCTGGAGCGAATGGTTCGACGTCGACTTCCCCTCCTCGGGGCCCAGCCAGGGAGACTTCGAAACCTACCAGCACATCCGCGCCGCCGGCAAGCAGGTCTGCTGGCAGCCAAAGGAGATCGAGTGCCGGGCGGAGGACTACCCCGACGTTGCTATCCAGCAGGTGGGGCAGGTCGTGCAGTGTGACGTCCACTTTGGACTGGTGTGCAAGAACGAGGACCAGACGGGCAAGTTCAAGATGTGCCTCAACTACAAGATCCGTGTGCTCTGCTGCACCCCCAACTACAACTGCTCATTCCCCCCAGTCCCCGTGATAACAACCAGCCCCACCACCACCACCACCACCACATCGATCCCGTCCTCCACCACCACAGTCACCACCTCCACCTCCACGCCATACATCTCCACCACCACGAGTCCCACCTCCACGGAAATCATCACTTCCACCAGCACCACCATCCCCACGCCGACGACGTCTACGACAACTTCCTCCACCACCCCCTGTGAACCCGAAGTGTGCACCTGGAGCGAATGGTTCGACGTCGACTTCCCCTCCTCGGGGCCCAGCCAGGGAGACTTCGAAACCTACCAGCACATCCGCGCCGCCGGCAAGCAGGTCTGCCGGCAGCCAAAGGAGATCGAGTGCCGGGCGGAGGACTACCCCGACGTTGCTATCCAGCAGGTGGGGCAGGTCGTGCAGTGCGACGTCCACTTTGGACTGGTGTGCAAGAACGAGGACCAGACGGGCAAGTTCAAGATGTGCCTCAACTACAAGATCCGTGTGCTCTGCTGCACCCCCAACTACAACTGCTCATTCCCCCCAGTCCCCGTGATAACAACCAGCCCCACCACCACCACCACCACCACATCGATCCCGTCCTCCACCACCACAGTCACCACCTCCACCTCCACGCCATACATCTCCACCACCACGAGTCCCACCTCCACGGAAATCATCACTTCCACCAGCACCACCATCCCCACGCCGACGACGTCTACGACAACTTCCTCCACCACCCCCTGTGAACCCGAAGTGTGCACCTGGAGCGAATGGTTCGACGTCGACTTCCCCTCCTCGGGGCCCAGCCAGGGAGACTTCGAAACCTACCAGCACATCCGCGCTGCCGGCAAGCAGGTCTGCCGGCAGCCAAAGGAGATCGAGTGCCGGGCGGAGGACTACCCCGACGTTGCTATCCAGCAGGTGGGGCAGGTCGTGCAGTGCGACGTCCACTTTGGACTGGTGTGCAAGAACGAGGACCAGACGGGCAAGTTCAAGATGTGCCTCAACTACAAGATCCGTGTGCTCTGCTGCACCCCCAACTACAACTGCTCATTGCCCCCAGTCCCCGTGATAACAACCAGCCCCACCACCACCACCACGACATCGATCCCGTCCTCCACCACCACAGTCACCACCTCCACCTCCACGCCATACATCTCCACCACCACGAGTCCCACCTCCACGGAAATCATCACTTCCACCAGCACCACCATCCCCACGCCGACGACATCTACGACAACTTCCTCCACCACCGCCTGTGAACCCGAAGTGTGCACCTGGAGCGAATGGTTCGACGTCGACTTCCCCTCCTCGGGGCCCAGCCAGGGAGACTTCGAAACCTACCAGCACATCCGCGCCGCCGGCAAGCAGGTCTGCCGGCAGCCAAAGGAGATCGAGTGCCGGGCGGAGGACTACCCCGACGTTGCTATCCAGCAGGTGGGGCAGGTCGTGCAGTGCGACGTCCACTTTGGACTGGTGTGCAAGAACGAGGACCAGACGGGCAAGTTCAAGATGTGCCTCAACTACAAGATCCGTGTGCTCTGCTGCACCCCCAACTACAACTGCTCATTCCCCCCAGTCCCCGTGATAACAACCAGCCCCACCACCACCACCACATCGATCCCGTCCTCCACCACCACAGTCACCACCTCCACCTCCACGCCATACATCTCCACCACCACGAGTCCCACCTCCACGGAAATCATCACTTCCACCAGCACCACCATCCCCACGCCGACGACGTCTACGACAACTTCCTCCACCACCCCCTGTGAACCCGAAGTGTGCACCTGGAGCGAATGGTTCGACGTCGACTTCCCCTCCTCGGGGCCCAGCCAGGGAGACTTCGAAACCTACCAGCACATCCGCGCCGCCGGCAAGCAGGTCTGCCGGCAGCCAAAGGCGATCGAGTGCCGAGCGGAGGACTACCCCGACGTTGCTATCCAGCAGGTGGGGCAGGTCGTGCAGTGCGACGTCCACTTTGGACTGGTGTGCAAGAACGAGGACCAGACGGGCAAGTTCAAGATGTGCCTCAACTACAAGATCCGTGTGCTCTGCTGCACCCCCAACTACAACTGCTCATTCCCCCCAGTCCCCGTGATAACAACCAGCCCCACCACCACCACCACCACCACATCGATCCCGTCCTCCACCACCACAGTCACCACCTCCACCTCCACGCCATACATCTCCACCACCACGAGTCCCACCTCCACGGAAATCATCACTTCCACCAGCACCACCATCCCCACGCCGACGACGTCTACGACAACTTCCTCCACCACCCCCTGTGAACCCGAAGTGTGCACCTGGAGCGAATGGTTCGACGTCGACTTCCCCTCCTCGGGGCCCAGCCAGGGAGACTTCGAAACCTACCAGCACATCCGCGCCGCCGGCAAGCAGGTCTGCCGGCAGCCAAAGGAGATCGAGTGCCGGGCGGAGGACTACCCCGACGTTGCTATCCAGCAGGTGGGGCAGGTCGTGCAGTGCGACGTCCACTTTGGACTGGTGTGCAAGAACGAGGACCAGACGGGCAAGTTCAAGATGTGCCTCAACTACAAGATCCGTGTGCTCTGCTGCACCCCCAACTACAACTGCTCATTCCCCCCAGTCCCCGTGATAACAACCAGCCCCACCACCACCACCACCACCACATCGATCCCGTCCTCCACCACCACAGTCACCACCTCCACCTCCACGCCATACATCTCCACCACCACGAGTCCCACCTCCACGGAAATCATCACTTCCACCAGCACCACCATCCCCACGCCGACGACGTCTACGACAACTTCCTCCACCACCCCCTGTGAACCCGAAGTGTGCACCTGGAGCGAATGGTTCGACGTCGACTTCCCCTCCTCGGGGCCCAGCCAGGGAGACTTCGAAACCTACCAGCACATCCGCGCCGCCGGCAAGCAGGTCTGCCGGCAGCCAAAGGAGATCGAGTGCCGGGCGGAGGACTACCCCGACGTTGCTATCCAGCAGGTGGGGCAGGTCGTGCAGTGCGACGTCCACTTTGGACTGGTGTGCAAGAACGAGGACCAGACGGGCAAGTTCAAGATGTGCCTCAACTACAAGATCCGTGTGCTCTGCTGCACCCCCAACTACAACTGCTCATTGCCCCCAGTCCCCGTGATAACAACCAGCCCCACCACCACCACCACCACCACATCAATCCCGTCCTCCACCACCACAGTCACCACCTCCACCTCCACGCCATACATCTCCACCACCACGAGTCCCACCTCCACGGAAATCATCACTTCCACCAGCACCACCATCCCCACGCCGACGACGTCTACGACAACTTCCTCCACCACCCCCTGTGAACCCGAAGTGTGCACCTGGAGCGAATGGTTCGACGTCGACTTCCCCTCCTCGGGGCCCAGCCAGGGAGACTTCGAAACCTACCAGCACATCCGCGCCGCCGGCAAGCAGGTCTGCCGGCAGCCAAAGGAGATCGAGTGCCGGGCGGAGGACTACCCCGACGTTGCTATCCAGCAGGTGGGGCAGGTCGTGCAGTGCGACGTCCACTTTGGACTGGTGTGCAAGAACGAGGACCAGACGGGCAAGTTCAAGATGTGCCTCAACTACAAGATCCGTGTGCTCTGCTGCACCCCCAACTACAACTGCTCATTCCCCCCAGTCCCCGTGATAACAACCAGCCCCACCACCACCACCACCACCACATCGATCCCGTCCTCCACCACCACAGTCACCACCTCCACCTCCACGCCATACATCTCCACCACCACGAGTCCCACCTCCACGGAAATCATCACTTCCACCAGCACCACCATCCCCACGCCGACGACGTCTACGACAACTTCCTCCACCACCCCCTGTGAACCCGAAGTGTGCACCTGGAGCGAATGGTTCGACGTCGACTTCCCCTCCTCGGGGCCCAGCCAGGGAGACTTCGAAACCTACCAGCACATCCGCGCCGCCGGCAAGCAGGTCTGCCGGCAGCCAAAGGAGATCGAGTGCCGGGCGGAGGACTACCCCGACGTTGCTATCCAGCAGGTGGGGCAGGTCGTGCAGTGCGATGTCCACTTTGGACTGGTGTGCAAGAACGAGGACCAGACGGGCAAGTTCAAGATGTGCCTCAACTACAAGATCCGTGTGCTCTGCTGCACCCCCAACTACAACTGCTCATTCCCCCCAGTCCCCGTGATAACAACCAGCCCCACCACCACCACCACCACCACATCGATCCCGTCCTCCACCACCACAGTCACCACCTCCACCTCCACGCCATACATCTCCACCACCACGAGTCCCACCTCCACGGAAATCATCACTTCCACCAGCACCACCATCCCCACGCCGACGACGTCTACGACAACTTCCTCCACCACCCCCTGTGAACCCGAAGTGTGCACCTGGAGCGAATGGTTCGACGTCGACTTCCCCTCCTCGGGGCCCAGCCAGGGAGACTTCGAAACCTACCAGCACATCCGCGCCGCCGGCAAGCAGGTCTGCCGGCAGCCAAAGGAGATCGAGTGCCGGGCGGAGGACTACCCCGACGTTGCTATCCAGCAGGTGGGGCAGGTCGTGCAGTGCGACGTCCACTTTGGACTGGTGTGCAAGAACGAGGACCAGACGGGCAAGTTCAAGATGTGCCTCAACTACAAGATCCGTGTGCTCTGCTGCACCCCCAACTACAACTGCTCATTCCCCCCAGTCCCCGTGATAACAACCAGCCCCACCACCACCACCACCACCACATCGATCCCGTCCTCCACCACCACAGTCACCACCTCCACCTCCACGCCATACATCTCCACCACCACGAGTCCCACCTCCACGGAAATCATCACTTCCACCAGCACCACCATCCCCACGCCGACGACGTCTACGACAACTTCCTCCACCACCCCCTGTGAACCCGAAGTGTGCACCTGGAGCGAATGGTTCGACGTCGACTTCCCCTCCTCGGGGCCCAGCCAGGGAGACTTCGAAACCTACCAGCACATCCGCGCCGCCGGCAAGCAGGTCTGCCGGCAGCCAAAGGAGATCGAGTGCCGGGCGGAGGACTACCCCGACGTTGCTATCCAGCAGGTGGGGCAGGTCGTGCAGTGCGACGTCCACTTTGGACTGGTGTGCAAGAATGAGGACCAGACGGGCAAGTTCAAGATGTGCCTCAACTACAAGATCCGTGTGCTCTGCTGCACCCCCAACTACAACTGCTCATTCCCCCCAGTCCCCGTGATAACAACCAGCCCCACCACCACCACCACCACCACATCGATCCCGTCCTCCACCACCACAGTCACCACCTCCACCTCCACGCCATACATCTCCACCACCACGAGTCCCACCTCCACGGAAATCATCACTTCCACCAGCACCACCATCCCCACGCCGACGACGTCTACGACAACTTCCTCCACCACCCCCTGTGAACCCGAAGTGTGCACCTGGAGCGAATGGTTCGACGTCGACTTCCCCTCCTCGGGGCCCAGCCAGGGAGACTTCGAAACCTACCAGCACATCCGCGCCGCCGGCAAGCAGGTCTGCCGGCAGCCAAAGGAGATCGAGTGCCGGGCGGAGGACTACCCCGACGTTGCTATCCAGCAGGTGGGGCAGGTCGTGCAGTGCGACGTCCACTTTGGACTGGTGTGCAAGAACGAGGACCAGACGGGCAAGTTCAAGATGTGCCTCAACTACAAGATCCGTGTGCTCTGCTGCACCCCCAACTACAACTGCTCATTCCCCCCAGTCCCCGTGATAACAACCAGCCCCACCACCACCACCACCACCACGACATCGATCCCGTCCTCCACC
Organism: Melospiza melodia melodia; assembly: GCF_035770615.1. Classification (NCBI taxonomy): domain Eukaryota; kingdom Metazoa; phylum Chordata; class Aves; order Passeriformes; family Passerellidae; genus Melospiza; species Melospiza melodia. Next base: position 63,127,093 of record NC_086199.1, on the reverse strand, counting down.
ACCACAGTCACCACCTCCACCTCCACGCCATACATCTCCACCACCACGAGTCCCACCTCCACGGAAATCATCACTTCCACCAGCACCACCATCCCCACGCCGACGACATCTACGACAACTTCCTCCACCACCCCCTGTGAACCCGAAGTGTGCACCTGGAGCGAATGGTTCGACGTCGACTTCCCCTCCTCGGGGCCCAGCCAGGGAGACTTCGAAACCTACCAGCACATCCGCGCCGCCGGCAAGCAGGTCTGCCAGCAGCCAAAGGAGATCGAGTGCCGGGCGGAGGACTACCCCGACGTTGCTATCCAGCAGGTGGGGCAGGTCGTGCAGTGCGACGTCCACTTTGGACTGGTGTGCAAGAATGAGGACCAGACGGGCAAGTTCAAGATGTGCCTCAACTACAAGATCCGTGTGCTCTGCTGCACCCCCAACTACAACTGCTCATTCCCCCCAGTCCCCGTGATAACAACCAGCCCCACCACCACCACCACCACCACATCGATCCCGTCCTCCACCACCACAGTCACCACCTCCACCTCCACACCATACATCTCCACCACCACGAGTCCCACCTCCACGGAAATCATCACTTCCACCAGCACCACCATCCCCACGCCGACGACGTCTACGACAACTTCCTCCACCACCCCCTGTGAACCCGAAGTGTGCACCTGGAGCGAATGGTTCGACGTCGACTTCCCCTCCTCGGGGCCCAGCCAGGGAGACTTCGAAACCTACCAGCACATCCGCGCCGCCGGCAAGCAGGTCTGCCGGCAGCCAAAGGAGATCGAGTGCCGGGCGGAGGACTACCCCGACGTTGCTATCCAGCAGGTGGGGCAGGTCGTGCAGTGCGACGTCCACTTTGGACTGGTGTGCAAGAACGAGGACCAGACGGGCAAGTTCAAGATGTGCCTCAACTACAAGATCCGTGTGCTCTGCTGCACCCCCAACTACAACTGCTCATTCCCCCCAGTCCCCGTGATAACAACCAGCCCCACCACCACCACCACCACCACATCGATCCCGTCCTCCACCACCACAGTCACCACCTCCACCTCCACGCCATACATCTCCACCACCACGAGTCCCACCTCCACGGAAATCATCACTTCCACCAGCACCACCATCCCCACGCCGACGACGTCTACGACAACTTCCTCCACCACCCCCTGTGAACCCGAAGTGTGCACCTGGAGCGAATGGTTCGACGTCGACTTCCCCTCCTCGGGGCCCAGCCAGGGAGACTTCGAAACCTACCAGCACATCCGCGCCGCCGGCAAGCAGGTCTGCCGGCAGCCAAAGGAGATCGAGTGCCGGGCGGAGGACTACCCCGACGTTGCTATCCAGCAGGTGGGGCAGGTCGTGCAGTGCGACGTCCACTTTGGACTGGTGTGCAAGAACGAGGACCAGACGGGCAAGTTCAAGATGTGCCTCAACTACAAGATCCGTGTGCTCTGCTGCACCCCCAACTACAACTGCTCATTCCCCCCAGTCCCCGTGATAACAACCAGCCCCACCACCACCACCACCACCACATCGATCCCGTCCTCCACCACCACAGTCACCACCTCCACCTCCACGCCATACATCTCCACCACCACGAGTCCCACCTCCACGGAAATCATCACTTCCACCAGCACCACCATCCCCACGCCGACGACGTCTACGACAACTTCCTCCACCACCCCCTGTGAACCCGAAGTGTGCACCTGGAGCGAATGGTTCGACGTCGACTTCCCCTCCTCGGGGCCCAGCCAGGGAGACTTCGAAACCTACCAGCACATCCGCGCCGCCGGCAAGCAGGTCTGCCGGCAGCCAAAGGAGATCGAGTGCCGGGCGGAGGACTACCCCGACGTTGCTATCCAGCAGGTGGGGCAGGTCGTGCAGTGCGACGTCCACTTTGGACTGGTGTGCAAGAACGAGGACCAGACGGGCAAGTTCAAGATGTGCCTCAACTACAAGATCCGTGTGCTCTGCTGCACCCCCAACTACAACTGCTCATTCCCCCCAGTCCCCGTGATAACAACCAGCCCCACCACCACCACCACCACCACGACATCGATCCCGTCCTCCACCACCACAGTCACCACCTCCACCTCCACGCCATACATCTCCACCACCACGAGTCCCACCTCCACGGAAATCATCACTTCCACCAGCACCACCATCCCCACGCCGACGACGTCTACGACAACTTCCTCCACCACCCCCTGTGAACCCGAAGTGTGCACCTGGAGCGAATGGTTCGACGTCGACTTCCCCTCCTCGGGGCCCAGCCAGGGAGACTTCGAAACCTACCAGCACATCCGCGCCGCCGGCAAGCAGGTCTGCCGGCAGCCAAAGGAGATCGAGTGCCGGGCGGAGGACTACCCCGACGTTGCTATCCAGCAGGTGGGGCAGGTCGTGCAGTGCGACGTCCACTTTGGACTGGTGTGCAAGAACGAGGACCAGACGGGCAAGTTCAAGATGTGCCTCAACTACAAGATCCGTGTGCTCTGCTGCACCCCCAACTACAACTGCTCATTCCCCCCAGTCCCCGTGATAACAACCAGCCCCACCACCACCACCACCACCACGACATCGATCCCGTCCTCCACCACCACAGTCACCACCTCCACCTCCACGCCATACATCTCCACCACCACGAGTCCCACCTCCACGGAAATCATCACTTCCACCAGCACCACCATCCCCACGCCGACGACGTCTACGACAACTTCCTCCACCACCCCCTGTGAACCCGAAGTGTGCACCTGGAGCGAATGGTTCGACGTCGACTTCCCCTCCTCGGGGCCCAGCCAGGGAGACTTCGAAACCTACCAGCACATCCGCGCCGCCGGCAAGCAGGTCTGCCGGCAGCCAAAGGAGATCGAGTGCCGGGCGGAGGACTACCCCGACGTTGCTATCCAGCAGGTGGGGCAGGTCGTGCAGTGCGACGTCCACTTTGGACTGGTGTGCAAGAACGAGGACCAGACGGGCAAGTTCAAGATGTGCCTCAACTACAAGATCCGTGTGCTCTGCTGCACCCCCAACTACAACTGCTCATTCCCCCCAGTCCCCGTGATAACAACCAGCCCCACCACCACCACCACCACCACATCGATCCCGTCCTCCACCACCACAGTCACCACCTCCACCTCCACGCCATACATCTCCACCACCACGAGTCCCACCTCCACGGAAATCATCACTTCCACCAGCACCACCATCCCCACGCCGACGACGTCTACGACAACTTCCTCCACCACCCCCTGTGAACCCGAAGTGTGCACCTGGAGCGAATGGTTCGACGTCGACTTCCCCTCCTCGGGGCCCAGCCAGGGAGACTTCGAAACCTACCAGCACATCCGCGCCGCCGGCAAGCAGGTCTGCCGGCAGCCAAAGGAGATCGAGTGCCGGGCGGAGGACTACCCCGACGTTGCTATCCAGCAGGTGGGGCAGGTCGTGCAGTGCGACGTCCACTTTGGACTGGTGTGCAAGAACGAGGACCAGACGGGCAAGTTCAAGATGTGCCTCAACTACAAGATCCGTGTGCTCTGCTGCACCCCCAACTACAACTGCTCATTCCCCCCAGTCCCCGTGATAACAACCAGCCCCACCACCACCACCACCACCACATCGATCCCGTCCTCCACCACCACAGTCACCACCTCCACCTCCACGCCATACATCTCCACCACCACGAGTCCCACCTCCACGGAAATCATCACTTCCACCAGCACCACCATCCCCACGCCGACGACGTCTACGACAACTTCCTCCACCACCCCCTGTGAACCCGAAGTGTGCACCTGGAGCGAATGGTTCGACGTCGACTTCCCCTCCTCGGGGCCCAGCCAGGGAGACTTCGAAACCTACCAGCACATCCGCGCCGCCGGCAAGCAGGTCTGCCGGCAGCCAAAGGAGATCGAGTGCCGGGCGGAGGACTACCCCGACGTTGCTATCCAGCAGGTGGGGCAGGTCGTGCAGTGCGACGTCCACTTTGGACTGGTGTGCAAGAACGAGGACCAGACGGGCAAGTTCAAGATGTGCCTCAACTACAAGATCCGTGTGCTCTGCTGCACCCCCAACTACAACTGCTCATTCCCCCCAGTCCCCGTGATAACAACCAGCCCCACCACCACCACCACCACCACATCGATCCCGTCCTCCACCACCACAGTCACCACCTCCACCTCCACGCCATACATCTCCACCACCACGAGTCCCACCTCCACGGAAATCATCACTTCCACCAGCACCACCATCCCCACGCCGACGACGTCTACGACAACTTCCTCCACCACCGCCTGTGAACCCGAAGTGTGCACCTGGAGCGAATGGTTCGACGTCGACTTCCCCTCCTCGGGGCCCAGCCAGGGAGACTTCGAAACCTACCAGCACATCCGCGCCGCCGGCAAGCAGGTCTGCCGGCAGCCAAAGGAGATCGAGTGCCGGGCGGAGGACTACCCCGACGTTGCTATCCAGCAGGTGGGGCAGGTCGTGCAGTGCGACGTCCACTTTGGACTGGTGTGCAAGAACGAGGACCAGACGGGCAAGTTCAAGATGTGCCTCAACTACAAGATCCGTGTGCTCTGCTGCACCCCCAACTACAACTGCTCATTCCCCCCAGTCCCCGTGATAACAACCAGCCCCACCACCACCACCACATCGATCCCGTCCTCCACCACCACAGTCACCACCTCCACCTCCACGCCATACATCTCCACCACCACGAGTCCCACCTCCACGGAAATCATCACTTCCACCAGCACCACCATCCCCACGCCGACGACGTCTACGACAACTTCCTCCACCACCCCCTGTGAACCCGAAGTGTGCACCTGGAGCGAATGGTTTGACGTCGACTTCCCCTCCTCGGGGCCCAGCCAGGGAGACTTTGAAACCTACCAGCACATCCGCGCCGCCGGCAAGCAGGTCTGCCGGCAGCCAAAGGCGATCGAGTGCCGAGCGGAGGACTACCCCGACGTTGCTATCCAGCAGGTGGGGCAGGTCGTGCAGTGCGACGTCCACTTTGGACTGGTGTGCAAGAACGAGGACCAGACGGGCAAGTTCAAGATGTGCCTCAACTACAAGATCCGTGTGCTCTGCTGCACCCCCAACTACAACTGCTCATTCCCCCCAGTCCCCGTGATAACAACCAGCCCCACCACCACCACCACCACCACATCGATCCCGTCCTCCACCACCACAGTCACCACCTCCACCTCCACGCCATACATCTCCACCACCACGAGTCCCACCTCCACGGAAATCATCACTTCCACCAGCACCACCATCCCCACGCCGACGACGTCTACGACAACTTCCTCCACCACCCCCTGTGAACCCGAAGTGTGCACCTGGAGCGAATGGTTCGACGTCGACTTCCCCTCCTCGGGGCCCAGCCAGGGAGACTTCGAAACCTACCAGCACATCCGCGCCGCCGGCAAGCAGGTCTGCCGGCAGCCAAAGGAGATCGAGTGCCGGGCGGAGGACTACCCCGACGTTGCTATCCAGCAGGTGGGGCAGGTCGTGCAGTGCGACGTCCACTTTGGACTGGTGTGCAAGAACGAGGACCAGACGGGCAAGTTCAAGATGTGCCTCAACTACAAGATCCGTGTGCTCTGCTGCACCCCCAACTACAACTGCCCTTTCTCCACCCTCTCAACCACCACCAGCACTTCCACCATTGCCACCCTAAGTGAATCCTTCTTCACAACAAGTTCTCCCATTTCATCTACACCGTGTTTCTGCAAGATTGGTGATGCTATTTTTTCACCTGGTTCGTGTGCATTATTTGGCACCTTCTTATTTATTTTCCATTTGTTTTCACTTTGTTTTTTTTGCTTCTCTTCCTTTCTTTATGTTATCCCTTGTTTTTGTGCCTTTCTGTTTTTGTTTGTTTTTTATGCTTCTAATATTTCTTTTTTTCTTTTTCTCCAGGTGACTTGATATACAATAGAATCGATAGTGACGGATGTCGATTTTATGCCATCTGTAGCCCAACGTGTAATATTGAACGACACGCTGTACATTGTCCTGTCACTACTTTGCCAGCCACAAGTTCCTCTGAGTGGTCTACAATAACAACAGCAGTTCCTCTGCCTCCCACTTCTACACGTCCTGCTTTTCATGGTTGTGTTTCCAATATTTACCCTCCTTTACAAGTACGTTACATTTGTGTTAGTTTTCAACTGTTGAAATAATATCTTTTTTTGGGTGGTGTCTAATTGGTAGAGTTTTTAGTGTTTAAACCTTACATGTGGTGATTGTCTTAATTATTTTGCTAATGATGTGCAATATATAGGACATAATATTTTAATTTTTCCTTTTTCTGTCTTTTAGTTTTTTATACTTCTAAAAGATGTGACAATATTCTTTTCTTGTTACTTTATTTTTAGTGAAACTCTTTGGTGCATTGCATCTGTAAGGTATCTTCTCAATGACATAATATAAGGAGTTTTCTTTTATATCTTATTTTTTCACTAAAGGGAAATATTTAAGATTCAGTGAAGGCTTGTATCTGTTTCCATTCTCCTGTTTTTTTATCTATGCTCCTTTAAACTTTTTTATTATGTTCTCTGTTGACCATGAATTACGCTATACACAGAACAGAGGGAAGCAGTTCCTGTAACCTAATACGTGTCCCAAGCTCCAGAAGAGTTCCTCATGCAGAAGTAACTGGTGTAGTTAAGGTTTCCACCTCCTTTTAACATTAAAAAAATTAATCCTGTACAATATTGACAGCTTTTTTTCTCTCAGTGAAAATTTTCATTTTAGTCTTTTTTTTTAGTTTCAGAAATGTAAGTGTGGTTTATTCCCCATAACACAGTCAGAATTTTGAATACCTATAGTTGCCGTTAAAAGTCATTAATACCAAAATTGAAGAGAAGTAACCCACATTGATTTCCTTTCCAACACTACCAGTACTGAAAACATAGCATAAATCTAAAAGGAGGAGTGAAGGTCATACCTGTTTACAGAGTTTTTTGAAAAAAGCTTTTTCTTCATTTTGCAGCCTGGAGAAAGTTTCAAATTATCCAACTGTACAGAAGTCATCTGTAATGGAGACAACAACATAGATGTAGTACCAACATACTGCCCACCGGTAAAGGAAATTACCTGTGCAAACAAATATCCACCAACGCTGGTACCTGATGAAAATGGATGCTGTTACCGATATGAGTGTCAATGTAAGCATCACTAGATACAGGAATAACATTAAAAAAAAAAAAAAAGAAGAAACAGCCAAGCTTTACACAGATTATATGGGCATTTTCATTTCTTAGGGCTGCTCTATAAATTGCAGTATCTTCAGGTTTTAGATTTTGTTCTGCCTAAATTCTCATCTTAATCTTCCAAATATTTTCTCTGTACAGGTGTCTGTAGTGGATGGGGTGATCCTCATTACATTACTTTTGATGGAATCTATTATACCTTCCTTGAAAACTGCACTTACGTCCTGGTGAAACAGATTGTCCCTAGATATGACAACTTCCGTGTTTACATTGACAATTATTACTGCGATGCAAAAGATGGACTCTCCTGCCCTAAATCTATTATTATTTTCTACAAATCTGCAGAAGTGGTGCTGACTCGTCAACTCATGAATGGTGTGATGACCAATGTGGTAAATACTTTTTTTCTATTTTTGCAAGAAAGAACTAATGTCTATAAGCCTTACTGATGCTATTTTGAGATACAGTCTGTTAGAATATCACATCATGGAGGTGATCAGGGCAGAGGATATCACTAGGGGGGAAAAAGAGGATTGCACTGGATGCTAAGAACAAAATTCACATTTCATGAAAACTGTTACATTGTGCCATACTGTTATGTAAAAAAAGCACACTTTGAGGAAACACAAACACAAATTGCAAGCAGGAATCTTCTCCCAGAGGAAGATGGATATGTATCCCTTATCTGCTGGATGACTGCTTTCTCTCCATATGGAACTTTGGCACCAAAACAGCCCTGACATGATTCCCCCTTCAATTTCCTACAGTGAAGAGAGGTATAGCTGAAGAAAAGGAGTAACTTAGACTGTCACCTGTTGTTCATGATCCAAAGTCGTGTTGGCAAACCAGTGAAAATGAAAAGATAGTCCCACTCTTACACTGGAGAATCTATTTGTTGATCAGAGAATCTATAGAAAGGGAGAAAATTTTGTCTGAATAGGCACTCTCTCCTTACAGTGCCATGCCAAATTCTCAGTCAGAAACACACATTGGTTCCCTGTGAAAGAAAACAGTGACTGACAATTTTAAGTCGTGCTTTAGCCTGGTTCAGTGAGAAGAGAGCTGCAGAATAAATTCTGACGAAAAACTATTAGGCAAATAATTTACCTTCATTAACTCATATAAATACTGGCTGCAAATTGAAAATTTTAACAAATAAATATGATCACTACTACATAAAACTGGCACTAAGGGCATCTGACTTCATTTTGAATTCAGACAGCTCTTCCTATGTCAATCACTATGTAATATAGAGATGGTGTGGACTATCTGGCAAAGTTATCACATAATAATGACAGGGATGTTTCTGTAGCTAAATGAAACTACCACACATTTTCATATGAAAAATGTTTCCAAGGCACATAATCATGAGGGATACAATGAAAATACTTGGATTTATATGCATAGAATACTGTGTATTAGCATACAATTATCACAAACACGGTATGTAGAGGCCACTTGGATTATTATCCCATTTTAGCAATATAGCAATATAAGCCAAGATATCAATGCAAATATATGCTGTCATTAGGATGCCAATGGGCACTGGATGTGATGAACAACAATATGGACTTATCCATAATTGTGAAGATTAGAAAATATATTATTTAAAACAATCAGGAAGGAGAATTGCTTATTCTGATGTGGTGTTTTGGTGTTTTTTTTAAAACCCTGTATACAGATGTACTTCAACAAAAAGATTGTTGGACCAGGCTTCAAAAAAGATGGCATTTCTTTCTCCACTCTTGGCATCAATATGATTGTTGAAATAGAAGAAATTGGTGCAGTCATCACCTTTAGTGGTCTCATTTTCTCTGTCAAGCTCCCATACAGCAAATTTGGCAACAACACCGAAGGACAATGTGGTAAGAAGGCTGCACAGATTGGAGGGAGTCCTCTTTCCCCACCCCTACCTTGGTTATGCTCACTCACTCTGGCTATGCAGTCTTACAATTGACAGAGATCTTTAAACAGCAGTAAATGGAAATGAGTACAGTTTTGCTCTTCAACTTCTGTAGGATGTCAAAAGCTCAATATTTCTTTGGGGCCGGGGTTTTACATCTGTTTGTTTTTTCCACAACCTAAAGTTCAACCTAGAGAGTGTTCCCTAGCAAGCAAAGGAAAATATGCATTTATGAGCACATCACACCTAAACATATCAGCCCAGGAATGTACTGTCATCTCTGATGTGGCTTAGGAGACTTACCCACCTTGTCTCTTCCAGGAACATGTACAAACAATAAAGAAGATGAATGCCGCTTACCAAGTGGTAAGATCATTTCCTCCTGTCCCCAAATGGCTCATCACTGGATTGTTGACAACAACAAGTCATGCCATGGAGTGCCAGTACCACCAACTATAACCACACCTCCACCAAAGCCTCAATGTCAAACACCTCCGCTCTGCAAACTTATCTTAAGCGAGTAAGAAAACAAATTCATTTTTTCTAGACACAACTGTCTCAGTATCTTACTAGAAGAATAACAGCTATAGCTTTAGCATGTGATAATAACTGAAAATGTCAGCTCAGTGACAGAATATATATAGTAAAAGGCCTTTGCAAAAGAAACTGGTCTGCCTTAATGATTTGCATGCCAAAGATAACTGAGCAAGGAGAGGTAAAGTCAGAAAATCAGGGATGCAGTGAGCACTAAAATCAATTCTCCCTGGATGCAATATTTCCAGAGTTTGTTCATTAAGTATTAAGCAAAGACTGAACTCTAAATTTGAAGTGGGTCTTCAGTACAAATCATAGAGAAGCCACTTGCCAAAAAGGTGAAGAAAGCAGATGCAAACAGCTGAGAAATGTCCTTCTTTCTTTGTACGTTTTACCTAAAATATGGAGTTCCAAAAGTGCAAAGGCTTGTTGTCTGAAGTATGTCATATACCTGTGTAGGCTGACAAGGTTACTTATAAAAGCCCTCTTACACATGTTTTCTGTAGTATCTAGTAAGTTTGGAGCTCTTTTATGTGTGAATTTTCTATTGCTACTTTTTTCATTCCTTTTTTCTCAATGTAGTGCAGTTGCCTTTTACACCATACGCCACTAAAAAGTTGCGTACACATACAGAAATACTATGACCATTAACATCTAGGAAAAAAAAGCACTACAGATTTCTTAATCTTCCTGAATCTATCTCCCAGCTTACTGGCCATTCCTAGGATCTTGTTTCTCATAATACTTTCCTTTCTGAAGCAGAGTCACATGGTATTAACTGGAAAGTATTGTCTGACAGGAACAGACTTTGTATAATGGCTCATTAATATAGAAGGGGGATGCTTTCTTTCCCGTCTGCAGGGTTTTTGCAGAATGTCATACCGTGATACCACCAGAACCATTTTTCAAAGGCTGTGTTTTTGATGGATGTCGCATAGACGATGAATCCATGCAGTGTTCCAGTTTGGAGATATATGCTACAGAGTGTGCTGCTAGAGGTGTCTGCATTGACTGGAGAGGAATGACCAACAATACATGCTGTAAGTATTGCAGGATTCAAAATGTGCGTGATAAATGGTAGAAATTACTGCTTTATTCACTAAACACCTCTTATATCTGACACTTGGTTATTGTCTACAAAAACCCATTGGGGTCCTTTCTCACAGAAGCTGCAGATTAAGAAGACAAAGCTGTAGTAATTTTTTTCTGAAAAAAATGCATCTACTGTCAATTTTTAATTTTTTTTTTTTTTGTCTTTTTCCATACAGCATTCAGCTGTCCGTCAAGCATGGAATACAAGCCGTGCGGGCCCATTAATCCAGTTAGCTGTGACCAAAGGTAGGGAAAAACAAAACACCCCACCCTGAAGCACCTGCTTATATTTTTCTTATCTATCTACTTTCCTCAGAAATTTGAGTTCTTTCACAATGAAATGTGTTGTGAATTTCACAAACTTATTCACGATTTATAAATACCAATCAGCTCTAGGAATAGGTGCTTCCTGTTGCCCTTCAGAAAGTGTACATATTTTGTCTCTCTTGTATCTGACATGATACACTGCTCTGCCCTCTGCCTCACCACAAAAGTGCTGTACTCAAGCACATATATTCTTCCCATTCCAGCTATGAGCGTCCTGGCTATGGAGTAACTGAAGGCTGTTTCTGTCCTGAAGGAATGACACTCCTGCATGCAGAGAGCAGCATCTGTGTCTCCGAATGCTGTAAGTGGCTAATTTGAGGAATAAATAGAGGCAGAGATTGTTAGTCAGGAGGCCTGAGCTCTACAGTCATCTTCTACATGGTCAGATCATTGCACATCAGGTTCCCTAAGTGTCCCCAGATACAAATTGAATAATAGTCAATATTACCCTTTTTTCCCATCATCCATCCTTACGTAAGACTCACTGAGATGGTAGAACTCTACAGTTCAGAAAAATTAGTCTGCATGTTCATTTTCTTGTTAGCTTTATCTTCACAGTTTTTTTTATTTGAAACTGCACATATGTATTCCTTTGTCAGTTTTCAGTGGTGTAAATACCCATTTGTTTGTCTCTTTTTTTTCTTTTTCTCTCTAGTCTGCAGAGAACCAAATGGAATGTCCAGACAGGTGAGTATCACAATGAGTGTGGCTTAATGAGCACAAACAAGTGAAACAAGATGATATTTAGTATTCCACTAAACCAAAGCTTTGTCACAAATGTTTGTTCAGTTTCAGTCTTAAAAATAATGAGTACTAGAGCACCCCTAAGAAATTTAATAATATGTGATAAAATATTCTTTCATTAACCTCACAGGCAGGAAAAAACCCTTAAAAATAAAAGAGAGAGAGAAATGGTAGTAGTGGAATTTAGGCATATATGCTTATTTTATTTCCACAAATTTGGCTTGCTAAAATTACTAGAAATGAAGGGAGAAATGGAGAACAAAGTTTACTTGTTGCTTATCATGTTCATATCTTGCATTCTTTGTTCCTCAGCTGCACAGAAATCAGCAACCTAATGTGGAAATGAGTATGTCATATGATCATCTCTTATTAAAAAATGGATGTGAGGCTCAATCGCTTCTCCTAGAACTCCTGTAACTCTCATACTAACACTATTAACAAATAAAAAGTAATAGCTTTGTGAACTCAGAACCTTTAGCAGCCTCCAATGTCTTCCTGGAATAAGCAGTTTGAGGGTCTCCTATGAAATCTAGAATAGGAAAAAGCTGATATAATCAATTATCACTATATGCGTGAATATGTTAACTAGAAGCAAATAAAATTATTTTGCTTTAATTTTGTATTTAATTTTTTTCTTTCTTTTGTCTGTGTTTTTCTCTTTTATTTAGCCAGGAGAAAAATGGACAAAAGATTGCCATGAATGTGTCTGTGACAAAAATACTCTTAAGGTGAAGTGTAAAAAGCACGAATGTTCTCTGACACAGCAAATATTTTGTGAAGAACCAGGTTATATGCCTGTTGAGATACCAATACCAGATGATCCATGCTGTACTAGGACTGAGTGCTGTGAGTACTGTCTTATTTCTTTATCATGGGGAATAGGTTATATTAATTTTAGGAAACTACAGCAATAATTTTGCATTTTTAATACTTTGCATTGATGTCATAATGCTTTTTAGAGCCTTCTTGCAGAGCATACAGTAAATGCCTAATGATAACAAATTTAAAGATTAAAAGATTTTATATAGTTAGACTTAGAAAAGTAACTGAAAATCTCCTATAATTTTACATTGAAAGCCTTTAATACTGCCACTACCTGAAATAATATTCAAAAACCATTCAAAACATTTGTGATTTCATTTCAAAGGCCAGTATTAGGAAGATTAACTTTAAAAAATAGTAGTGATTATTTAAAAATTGCTCAGAAAAGTTCCAGAATCAGTTATCAGAGCAGAGGGTCATCAGATTTCCCCACTGGTACAAATTTCTCTTTGAAATTATCTCTTTCCAGCAATTATTACTTTTCTCAGTGTTTTGTTTCACAAAGATTATGGGAAAGCCTGATCACATTGAAAACACCTTGGCACATAGAATGAATTAGTCATTAAACTATCTTGTGTAAACACCATATCTACCCCATGGGAAGACTTCAGAAATTCATGTAAAACAAAATTGCTTTAATTGAAAAATTCTGAGCTTATTATTTTCCATATTCTCTTACATGAAACAGACTGCAACACAAGCCTCTGTGCTGACATCACACCCCAGTGCTTAGAGGGACAGGAAATAATCACAATAATGCCACCTGGAAACTGCTGTCCTATCTTCGAATGCAGTAAGTATTGTGCACCCTCCTCATGTGGTATTTACCTCTGTATTTTTCTAGGTTACAAAAATCTTAGAGATGCAAGTTATCTGTAGTATCATATTGGGCCTTGTCGTGAATGTGTGTTTTAAGGCCACTGCCACAGCTTACAAAAAGGATCTACAAAGCTATGAAACAGAAGTTTTTTCATACGTTTCTGTCTCCTAAAACTTACACCTCTTTCTTCCTTCTTTACAGGACAGGGTTGTGTAGTCAACGAAACCTATTATGCAGTAAGTACACAGAGTTACTCACTATAAAAATATAGCCTCACATAGTTCACAGTGCAGTGTTTTTGAGACATCTATCATGGTCTATATTTTGTAGGAAGGCCTGAGATGAAACTTCATTATTTTGCTGAGGTTAATACCCTCTGGACAAGCAAAATCTTATTATGCTCTCCTTTCTGCATTAGCAGAATTTGATTCAAAAATCGATATTACCAAACCAGAAACTCTGCTTAAATGAAACAACCAAAATTGTAGTTATGGATAGTTTAGCCTGTACATAGTTCATCTTTGTATTTTCTGTGACTTGTATACACGGAGCAACTTGTTTTAACTGACTAATAATGGGGTTTTCCAACTTCACCTAGCCTGGAGCCGCAGTTCCATCAGGCCCCTGTGAAGAATGCACCTGCTCTGCATCCTCTCCCTCAAGGCCTCACCACCTCGCGGTCACATGCCAGCCTGTTATCTGTGACACGTACTGCCCACTGGTGAGTGCTGGTCTGCTGCCAGAAATTCCTACCCCTCTCAGCTCTAATAACCACCAGTTCAGGTCAGTGACCTGACTTAATGCCATTGTCTCTCTATTTCTTTCAAAACAGGGCTATAAATACACTGTGGAACCCGGACAGTGCTGTGGCACGTGCAAGGCAGCGGCTTGTGTAGTGACTGTGGGAGACAACATTACACACGTGCTCCATGTAATTACCTCTGGTTTACCTCGCTTTTGGGGAACTTTGCTAGTCTTTGCATTCTTTCCTCTCCTTGTTGTTGTCACATTTATTTCCTCCATCTTTTTTCAAATTAGACAAATGCTTACTCAGGCAGGGGCTGGACAATCTCCAGCCTAAACAATACCTTACACCACAAAACGCCAGTTCTAAGACTTCTGGAAGCAACTGTGCTATGATACTGAACAATGGCTTTCAGAAATCAACATAGGAAAATACATAGGTGAAGGCAAAGGGCTATGGTTTGCCTCCAGTTCTGAAACTGTAGCATCCTTTTGCTCAAAGGACAATTTTATCTGTGGAGGCATTTTGACACATCCATAAATTCTAATGACAAAACCATTGAAATGCATATCATTCTTTCCAAATGAGTCCATGTACTTACCGTATTCACACAAAAAGCACCTCTATATCCATATAAAAATAGAACCTCTTCATTTGGTCAATGAAAAACACTTAATAGCAGTATGATAATATGGCAAATAATTATCAGCTGAAATTCAAGGAAGTTGTTTGGAATAATCAAACTACTATACACAGCAACAATAAGATACTGGAAGGCTTTTGTTTCATTTTTATATAAGATGATCCTAATTTGTTTTAATTTTGACTACTTTCAGGAAGGAGAACATTGGAATCCACCTGGTGATAACTGTACTGTTTACACATGTGAAAAACATGCTGACCAGTTCATTCAAGTCATCAAGGAGGCAAGCTGTCCTGCCTTTAACCATGATGACTGTGATCCAGTAAGTACTGTCCTTCCAGTTCTCATTTCTGGAAAGGTTGCAGTGCCAAACACCAGTGACAGAAGAATCATAGTGTCCAATGAAAATAACTAGCAGAAGCATCATGCAGGAAGTAGCTCTCCTTTTATCCTCTCTGAACCTAGTCCCAGTCAAATTTTATCTCAGAAAAGCAACTCAAAACTAAAATGAGTGATACAAAAATCCTCACTGAGGATCAGACATGAGAGAAAAATATACAGCATAATATTTTGGATTCCTAAAATGTCAAGTGACCTAGAAGCAAAAATTAGCCTCTGGCAAGTCACTTATTTCATTCATTGTGTTACCCTGTCTGTTTTAATCCTTCACCTTTACTGACTTTGGTCACAATATTTTGACTTACATGTTCTAGGATCTTTATTGCTTGCTGAAATTATACTACTAAACTGAGGGTTTTCCTCCATTTCAACTTTCAAATCACTACTTTAATATTGATAAGAATTATGTGCCCTTAATATTTAGCCTTACTTGAAATTAGATTCCATGGAAATACAAAAATATACACATTCTCTAGTGCCAGAGAAAATCAGGAAGCAATGAAAGTCTGCTTTAGCATGCAGATATGAAACCTGAGTTATCTTTTTATGTTTTCCCACTTAAGGATGATATCAGGCTATCTGACGATGGCTGCTGTTTAGTGTGCCGAAGAGTACCGAAACGTAAGTAATATAATTTTGTTAAAAGTATTGATTATATGTGCCTGGTTAGCTATATTAACTCATTTTGCACAATGGGTGCATAGACAGATGAGGTGAACTGACCAGGTTTGGGCTCACTGCTTCACTGGGATGAGAAAGGAAACAGGTGGAAAAGAAACATGACATTTCCATTATGCATTTTAAGTCCCAGTGAAACAGATAATGAACTTTTCTATCCCCGACTGTTAAATGCTGGCTTTTTTGTGGGAGGGTGAGGACAATGACTACTCTCCAACTTCCATAGATACACTCTCTTTAAGGAGGAAAGTGAAGCCAGTTCTGAGAGATGGGTGTGCATCAAGCAGTTACTACAGTACTGCTCTTAATTTCTACATTCTGAATCAAGTTGTCTAAGAAAAAGGGAGAGTTTCATCCACTGATAACACAAACACCAAGTCTTCATTTGGCCCTCAGCAATTAAAAGAAAAATGCATTGTGACTTAGTTTTTTATTTCTGTTCCATCCTCCTTAGTTTTCAGTTACAAACTGTCATATCATACACAGCTATCTATTTATATGCACATGTATTTTAACCTGTTTTCCTTTGCTTTGTGATGACCTCAGTTTGTATGAAGTACAATACGACTACTGTCATCAACTATAATGGCTGTGTGTCTCCAGCACCTGTTGAGATAACGTACTGTGAAGGCAGCTGTGATGCTTACTCACGGTAAGTGGCATAAAAGATAATGGTGGCCTCTTGTCTTCTACTCTTTACATCAGTTACATCAAGCAAATCACAAGTGTTTTTCTGATGTGTCCAACATCCACCCAGCCATCAACTGTTTCCATGGTGCTAATTAACATGATATTGTGCTAGCTTGATTATCTTGAGATTCAGTGTTCAACAGCCTGTTCAGCATCATAGTGAATAGATTGAAATTTTGATTTTGCCCATTTGAAACTGAGGTTATTTGTCTCTCATTGTTATCTCACTGGACTGGCTCACTATATGATCTGGAATAATTCTTTACTTTTTCCGTGCCATAATGAAGACTTAGTCATAAATTTTTGCAATGAGGAGCAATTTACCTGTATTTCACCACAATACTGTAAGAATGCTAATATTGAGCAACAGTCCCACATGCAAGCATGCAATTTCTGGTTATGTTTTGTAATGTTTGGGAGGGGCAGCATTATACCTCACACAAATTCTGAATCTTTCTCATTGGTTTTTCTATCAGATATTCTCAAACGACAAACACCATGGTGCACAAATGCTCGTGTTGTCAGGAAATCAAGACCAGCAAGAGAAAGGTGACTCTGATGTGCAGTGATGGAACCTCCCTTGATCACTCCTACACCTACGTGGAGAAATGCAGCTGTGTGGATGCTGAGTGCGTTACCCAAGGCAACACCCAACAGGAGACACAGCAGATAAAGACCTCTCAGGAGCAAGCAAATGTCAAAAATTAGAACTAGAGAGAAGTCCTCCAGCAAGGGCTGAGCATAAGACTAAATAAAGAAACTTCAAAAAATACAAAAGTGTCAAGAGCAGCTAAAATTTTGGATGAACAGATGATATTTTCTGCATAAACCCTCAGTCTGTCTGTCTACAGAATTTCAGCTTTCATTATCAATATATCTCCCATTGGTTTTTACGTCTGTTCTTTTACACCTTGAGCGGTGTAAGTTCATCTTGACATTTTCTGTTCATTTGTCTTCTGAGAAGTGCTGGACTTCTAATAACATTTTCATTCCAGTTCATCGAGAAAAATCAAAAGACAAATCCAGGAAACAAACCAAACCCAAGGAAAAATGTACCCCTCTGCTTCTATAAGTTTCTTTTCTTTGTTGAGGAAAACTTAGAGGGCAGAAAGCCATATCTTTTCAAAACTATAAACTTCAATATTTTGAAAAATTTATAATGGACATATTTCCCTACATGTTCTTGTGAGGAAAAGGAAAAATCCTATTGTGAGAAGCTGCTGCACACTACTTTTTGTTTACATAACACCATCAGCATAGTAGCTGTATGAAAATATGGATTTTTTTATTTTGTTTTGTTATGTGGTTAACTGTTTACAGAAGAAATATATATATATATATTTGCCAACAGAGGCATATGAAGGATTTTTTTAAACAAAAGTATAATATTAATAACATTAATAATAATAATATTAATAATTGTAAATTCTTTCCTAGGAAGGTTTAAAAAGTTGGACCACTACTATTTATTACTTTTTTTTTTGAAAACTGATTTTTTGGGTAATTTCTTTCAGAATTAATGTTATCCCATTTCTTACTCTCAGTCATGTTGTCGGGGTATGGTATATTTTCTTTTGGTTTTGAATATTATTTTATTTTTGTTCCTTAAGACACTAAAAAGCAATTATGATTAATAAATTTTGAGCATTTTACAGCACGTCTGTTTTGACTTTTCAGTGAATCCCTTGTGTGAGAATTGCTGGGTCCATAAAACATAGTTCCAGGTCAAAAGTCCTAACGCCCTATAGAGCTTTGAAACGGCTTTAAATGAAAAACACTCAAAACCAAACACTTGGAAGTGTTCCTAGCACATCACCTTAGCCGCTAGTACTTAATGAACTCTCAGAAAGCAAGCACCTCTCTGAGTGTGCACATGTTTTGTAGCCCTGAAAGTTCTTTACCTGACTGGCATAGGCTAGCCAAAGTATTTCAAACCAGTCTGTCTCATGTTTTAGGGCCCACTGCAACATAAATTCATCTCTAAAATTGCACTGTTGTAAATCTATGCGGCTGCTACTGAGAGGAAAGCTCATGTCTCTACAGACAATTTGCTGGGTGCAGGTTGAGTGTTAATGTCTTTGAAATGTGTCCCAATGTCTCTGCTGACTTTGGGCAGCAGGTGTGTAGCAAAGTTCAGGCAGATCTGCTCCTGAAAGAGACAAGGGTCTGAACTTTAGGGTAAAATGGTAGGTTCAAGGTGGGATAGGTGGGAGGTGGCTCTGGAAGGCTGAACCTTCCTGGTGCCTCAGCCAATGGGGAAAGGGAGAGGGCAGCAGGCAGCCGGGAGTTCAGGATAAAAGGAGGGTGCCCCCTCCGAAACCTTGAGAAAGAAAATGCCAGAGGGCAGTGGCCTGGTAGGCATTCTCTCTTTATTCAAATAAAATTGCAGGACTCCTCAGTCTCCTTTTTGGACAGAAACTTCATGGATTTGTGGAATTTTTCTTACACTACTCAGCTTTAGTAACAGGGTGCTTTGAACCGGCCACCACAGCTCTGACTGTACATTGTGTAATGCCAAGTGACATCCTACGAATAACTGCTCTAGGATTTGTAAGGGGAACAGTAAAAAGCTGAAGTTTTTAAATAAACTTTTCTCCTACCCTACAGTTTGGATGGCTCAACAGATTAACAGGGTGCCCCGAGGCAGCTTAGGCTGCTCTCACGCCTGTTTTTCTTTTACAGGACAATAACCACCCCTATACTTCCCCCTTCAGAAGCGAGCACTGAGTTTTCTGTGGGAAACACGAACACCACCAAAGTTTCTGCTGACAGAAATCCCGAGCTCCCTCCCAGCTTCCTGATGCACATTGTTCGTTTTTTCCATGCCTCGGGCTCTTTTGCTGCCCAGCGAGGCCCCCAGGTGGCACACTGCTCTGTTCCTCCCTTCCCAGCCAGCCCACCAGGGTTCCCAATGCAGCACTACTACTGAATTCCTGACCAGTTCGGTGTGTAACAGAGTTTCTGGCTTTACCAGGCAGGCTACGAAATTATTATTCTCCTGTTCATTCTGCAGAAGGGAAATAATGTCTATAATAGAAAATTATTTATTATGTGCTTTGTTGGTCCACAACAGCTCCTTGCCCACCATTAACTTACTGAAATGGCAGATTTCCTGCATGTTGCTTCAAGATCATTAGTTGTTTTCCTGTACAAAGCCTGTATTTCAGCATCCCTGAAGATATCCTGTTTCCTGGAGAGCCCTGTTTGTCATAGGTCTGTACCACCAGCCATTTCATACACTGAAAGAGAAAAAAATAATACAATGAGGAAGAAGAGAAGGGGAGATATGTGGCATGTGGAAAGACTGACAGGTGATAATGGCAGGGACAGCAGAGTTTGGTGGCATAAGAAGGAAAAACAGAAATAGAAGCAAGGGCACTGACAGGCTTCAGTCCTGGCATGGGGAGACAGGAACCAAGGGGAAAATAAGACAAGGTAAGTCATGGAGGCACACCGAGGCTGTGGCTGAGCAAGTACTGGAGCCCCTGCCTTGGAGAAGGAAGGATTTCTATCACAGATGCAGTCCCAGTGCTGGGAAGGAGCAAATGGGAACCCTAAATTCAAAAGGAGGACAGGGAACAACATGCTTTGGGCATTAAAGACAAAATAAGAGGTCTTGAAACAAGACATGGAGTAAATGTAAACCAGAGCACTGCAATGGATGTAGTAGAGCAGACTTACATTTTTCCTAAATTTTCCTTTACACAGGACCTATCTTTGCTCTGAATTGTTGCTGACACAGATTGGGTAATAGCTCCAAAGCGAACTTTCCTATAAGCGAGGATAAATTATACCACTTATCTTTGTCAAAAACAAATTACCATTCTTTTAACCATCGATAAATAATGGAGTCAATAAATGATTGGGTGGGAGAAAGTGATTGGCTTGGCAGGTCTTTCCTGACAGGTCAGAACACCTGCAGGTCACCCTGAGCTGTGCTGGTGTAGATGATTGATGTTTGTTACACCGACGGCAACACCAGGGGGCTCTGGGCACCGAAGAATTTCTTTCCAGGCCCTTCAAAGTGAGCCACACAACTTTTCCTTTCAGATCCTGAGGATGAGCTTTACTCCTGAATCTACAAGCATCCATTCCACATAACATAAGAAGATTTGTTTATACTTCACTTATTTATTTTTTTTCTTGTCTGATCATCGTTGGGACACAAGTTGCAGCAGAGAAATCATTCACTTAGAAGTTTTTCCAGCTGAAAAAAAACACCAGTATTCAAAGTTTTAGTGTCTAAATTCAATATTGAATTAATGGGCATTCATACCTTCACTCTGAACTCAGGTCTCTTGTTATGTGTCTCAAGTTTTTCATGACCAGCTCATTTTTGTTCCTTCTTCACACAACATATTAAATCACTGCCATGTAACTAACAAATTACTAATAATCATTTTTCAATTATTCTTTGTAATTATCAGCAACATATAAACTACAACCTGAAATTATATGTCTATTCAGATTCCAGCTTTGAATCCACTTCCAGTAATTCATTTGCCTATTAAACCAAGGCAGTGTTTAAACCACATCATTTTCTGAAAACATCCATTGAAAGACTTAGGGTTGTTTGGGCACAGCTCAGGAGCTAGGCTGATAATAGAGAACTCAAGAACGGAAGACACACTTCATAATAGTAAAAACCCAACTCAAAGAAAGAAGTTTTTCATCTCTTCGGTAGGTTTTGTTCTAACCATTGCAAAAAAAAAAAAAAAAACAACCAACAAAAAAACCCCACTCTCTGCCAACAAGCCGGATTAAGACAGAGCTTTATAACAGAAAAGGAGACTAGTTCTATTCAAACATTATTAATGTAATTATAAAACAATCATAAATGCACAGAAGTACTTTTTTTGCAGAGGATGCCGTGGTCATGACCGTCCAATTTTCCTTTGCTCCTTACAGCTTCAAAAATTATCTTCCTTCTTGATCCTCTGATTTCTTTTGGCATTCATTATAACTCCCATTTATAACTGCAATTTGATTATGAGTAACCAGCAAGTGTTTCCACTGTTAAAACAATTGGGTTTGGGTTTTCTTAAATAGACAGAAACTTATTCTGCCTGCCTCTAACTACCCTCCTCCTGTTATGACCATGCATAAAAAAATAAAATCCCACTTTTGCCTCCTTCTGTTTTAAGAAAGCAAAGGCTATCCAGGCAGTCAAAAATGGAACTCTTAAAAAGAGTAATTTTCTTTGTGGATATGTCACACACTTAGTCTCACAAAATGAAAAATGTGTAGTCTTAGTAGCCAGTCCTGAAACTAAACCATTGTTTCTGTATTCCAGTCTAGCTACAAGGATTCGCTGGGATTCACTGACTTAAAAATTAAAATAAAATTAAATAAATAAAATAAAATAGAGAAAAAGAAAAAAAAGAGCCAGAAATACTTGAGAGGATCATGATTCCAAAGGAAATTTGAAACTGGCTTTTGTTTCAGAGAATATCAGATGTGAACTCTGCAGCTGTTCCCTCACTCAGTGAGAAGTCAGTCAAAAACTCTCATTCCAGTTTAACTGACCTTTGGAGAGGTATGAGGCCAAAAGTGAGCTTTTTGTCATTACTCAGTGTCACAGCTACTGAAGGACATGGCTGCCAACAGCAACACAGCCATAACATGAAAATCTGCAGAAAAGACATGATAAACACCTTCATGAAATGATCTCCTGCCACAACAGAACTGAATTTCTTATTCACATTAATTGCTGGTTATTCTGTATTCTGGAGAATAAGATTATTCTACCTGATGTAGTTTTATCAGTTTCTCTGCTATTAATGCTTTTGTATTTTATGATATCATTCTAATGGTAATTGAGGTCTATTATTCAGATATCTACCATTTTACAAGAAATTAGTATTGCAATTGCACTAAATTTGGTCAACTAAAGAAAATGCAAAACATTACCTCACACACTTCATGGCAAGTAGTTTATTTATTCATAATAAAGAAGTTGTGATCTATGGTTAAGGTTTTGAAAACCACAAAGCCCAGAGCTCCAGGGGGAGCTGCAGCCACAAAAGGCATCCCAAGGGGAATGCAAAACATCCACAACATGACTTCCTCCACAGCTTTTTCCTTGGAGCCAGCCATAGCCCAAGTCAGCTTTTCCTGCCTAGGGTTAGGGTTTTGAAAACCACAAAGCCCAGAGCTCCTGGCACAGTGCAGCTGCGAAAGGCATCCCAAGGAGAGTGCAAAACTGCCAATACATGGCTGGTTGAACATCTTTTTCCTCGGAGCCAGCCGAAGGCCAAGGCTGCTTTTCCTGCCAAGGGTTAGTCTTAGGGTGAGGGTTACGACTAGGCTTAGGGTTTCTTAAACCGCAAAGCCCTGAGCCCCAGGCACACTGTGGCTGCAAAAGGCATCCCAAGGAGAGCGCAAAAGTGCCACAACATGGCTGCCACCACAGATTTTTCCTTGGAGCTAGCCATAGCCCAAGTCATTCTTTATTATATGGAGTTTTGGTTAGGGTTGCGACTAGGGTTACTGTTTTGACAACTGGGAAGCCCCGAGATCCAGACACACTGCGGCTGCAAAAGGCATCCCAAGAGGAGTGCAAAATTGTCAAAACGTGGCTGTCGCCACAGATTTTACCTTGGGACCCTCTAACCCTAGGCTGATTTACCTGACTAGGGTAAAGGGTTAGAGTTACACCCAGGGTTAGGGTTTTTTAAACCAGGAATCCCAGAGCTCCAGGCACACTGCAGCTTCAAAAGACATCCCAAGTGGAGCGCAAAACTTCTACAACATGGCTCCCACCACAGATTTTTCCTTTGAGCTAGCCATAGTCCAAGTCTTTCTTTATTATATAGAGTTTAGGTTAGGGTTGTGACTAGGGTTACGGTTTTGAAAGCTAAGAAGCCTCAAGGTCCAGACACACTGCAGCTGCCAAAGACATCCCAAGTGAAGCACAAAAGTGCCACACCATGGCTGCCACCACAACTTTTACCTTGGGACCCTCTCTAACCAGAGGCTGATTTACCTGACTAAGGTAACCTTTAGGGTTACGCTTAGGGTTAGGGATTTTTAAACCAGGAAGCCCAGAGCTCCAGGCACACTGCACCTGCGAAAGACATCCCAAGGAGAGCGCAAAAGTTCCACAACATGGCTGCCACCACAGCTTTTCCTTGGGACCATCCCTAACCCTAGGCTGATTTACCTGACTAGGGTTATGTTGCAGACATTTTTTCTCAGGAATCCTTTCTTTCAGATTTCTGTGTCTTCTGGAGGGCAGAGGCCTCAGAAGATAATGTAAACAATTGTTTTCAGTTGCTGTGGAATGTAACAGGGGCACCTTGATTGGCTCATGTTCCTATGTTTATAATTAAGGGCCAATCACAAAATGCAAGCTAGGGACAGAGTCCTTGGACACAACTTTGTTAGAGATTCTTTCTTTCTATTCTTGGCATGGCTAGCAGCTCTGCAACCTCTCTCTTTATTCTATTTAGTATAGTCATAATGTATTATATATCATATATCAATAAATCCAGCCTTCTGATCAAGAAACAAGATTCACTGTCTCTCTCTCACCCTCAGTGACCCACACAGGACGCTGTAATAGGGTTAGGGTTAGGGTTATGCCTAGGGTTAGGTTTTTTTAAACCAGGAAGCCCTGAGGTCCAGGCACACTGCAGCTGCAAAAGGCATCCCTAGGAGAGTGCAAACTGCCACAACATGGCTGCCTCCACAGCTTTTTCCTTGGGACCATCCCTAACCCTAGGTTGATTTACCTGACCATGGTTATGGTTAGGGTTACGCCTAGGGTTAGGGTTTTTAAAAGCACGAAGCCCAAAGCTCCAGGCACACTGCAGCTTCAAAAGGCATCCCAAGGGGAATCAAAACTGACATGACATGAGTTCCTCCACAGCTTTTTCCTTGGGGCCGTCTTTAGCCCAAGGCTGCCTTTTCTGCCTAGTGTTATGATTAGGGTTGCGCTACTCTTGATCTAAGTTTTACATTTAGCAAGGAAGCCATGGCATTAATGTTGTCCATCTCTCAGCAATAGTGTACACAATTTTACTGAACCATATTTCAAGAAACAATATTTCAATCCTAGCTGGGATTCCTTCATAAGTAAATCTCCACTTCAATTATTTTTAGATATCCAATATTATTTGGGTTTTTACAAAATAAAATAAAGTTTGTTAGTCACTGTGTGCTGGGTTTGGCTGGGATAGAATTGATTTTCTTTTTATAGTAACTAGTATATTCTCCTGTGACATAGCCGCACTATAAAATAGATTCAAGTCATCACTTGCTTATTTGGCACAAGGAAGGCTTCAGCTGATTAAAAAATTTTGTGATCTACTTTCCTCTGCCACTTCTTATCTCTGCAGGCTCAGAGTAAACTGCAGATAAAGAGCAAAGAACAGTTCGAGTCGACTCAACTCATGCAAACTTCACAAAGCTCATGAGCTCTTCTGCCTCAGAACCAAAGAAGCACTTTCCAGAACCAAATAAGCACTCCTGAAGCAGAATTTCACATAAAAGAGCCACAAGGCCATCAAGGGCAGCCTGCACTCCAAGACACATGGAAAAACTTGTCAGCATTACCCTGAGGTAACTACAGTGGACTACATGTCCAACTACATGTCCAACTACAGTGGACTTGATTCTAGGAGGATCTCAGTTTACCTCACAGGAAAATACAAGTATGCACAGTGACTAACCTCTGAGACTTTCAGGAAATCACGAAAATGGCTTAGAGTCTGCTTTTTACACTTCATCCACCCAACTGAAAAGATCCCTGAGCATCCCAGATGCCTCAGTAAGGACACCTCACTTACCCAACTGAGGAAGCACACCTGAGGAACATACAATGACTAAAAATTACCAGAGACACAGAGAGTTTTCCCTAGCTTGGTTCATTCATTCTGATATGATCATGCTGGTGTTATTACACGATTTCTCCAGCACATGTGACAGGATCACCAGGGCTTCATATGCTGGAGATTACACACAAAGCATGAGAATTACAATCTTTCTTGCATTTATGATAGTGAAGATAAAGAGGGAACCATTTTTCTAAAGTCAGGTTTATTTCATTCTCTTAGTTGTCAGTTCATTTTAGGCTAATTGAGAATAATCTGACCTGTTGATGTGGCCAAGCTAAGGATTCAGAAATAATATGCCCATAATAGTCACCCAGTAGCAAATTGCCTCAATCCTGGCAACTATGGTTTTTAAAAGTTTATATCAAAGATGTAATTAATGTAATACATTACAATCATCTCTCATACACAATTCAGTCACAAATACCATTAACTAATAAAGAATCAAACTATATTGTGCCCCACACAGCTCTTTTAAAGCTCCTTTTACAAGGACTCAGAGTGATCAGTACAAGATTAAACAAATTTATCTGAATGTGCTCAACCATCCATGCTCATCTATGCTGTAAGAGCTTTTTGAGAGGGAAGAAAGAGAACAACCACTATTCTGAGAGCTTTTCCATGGCTATGACAGACTGTTGAAGATGCTGCAAAACGTTGGCAGTACAGGAGCTGTGAGAGGCCAGGAGGAAGGAGGTTGTGTCCTTCCCAGGGCCTAACCCAAAACTGCCCAAGCTCCAGGAGTGTCCTCCCAAGAAATGTTGAGAAATACATAAGGAGGAGGACTCCTTTCACCAGGGGACCCTCAGGTACAGCCTGTTAACCCCTCAGGGCCCTGCTGGGTGTGGGCATCAGTAGCAGGAGAAGCCTTGCTCCTGGCAAAGCCCCTAAGGATGGTGTCCACCCCAATGTGAGGTGTATCTGACTCCCAGAGAAAGGGAGTGTGATTTCTGTCAGTGCACTCCCGTGCAGAAGGGGACTGTCACCACCTGTGCCACACATGCAGGGCACCTATTGCTCCAGGGATGGCAGTTCACCAGCATCCCCACTCCTCCAGGGAAGGACAGCAAGGTATGCACCTGCAGCATGTTGCTCCTGCCTCTTTGGGAAACCCATTCTGAGAGGGCTTGGCAGCTCTGCTGCATTTCTGCTACTGGGACAGCAACCAAGATTGTGCCTGAAAGGGCTGGGGCTTTGATTTTACCTTTCTTTTAATAGATCCTTCCTTCTTTTTTCCAGATAGGAATTTGGATTAGGAAAAGCCCATCCCCTACTGCAAACCGGCACTGCAAGTGAAATCACAAGTTTTCCACCTCAAAATAATTTAGTGGAGCACAGGTTAATCCACCTCAGTGAGCCTTAGTGAGGTAACCTGTTGACTTGTGCCCAAGATTACATGTAAAGGGTTGAAAAGTGCTGCTGGCAAACTGGTCCCCAACACCCCTGAGGCCCTAGGAGGGGTGCCCTGGCCCTGCTGCAGCCCTGGGGTCAGCTCCTGCCGACAGGGCATGGCAATGCCCTTGTTCCAGCCTATATCCCCTGTGGCAAAGCACACTCCATGCAGTATTTATACAGCTGGTATACACACAGTATTTATACACAGTGATCAAAGCAAACTGTTCCACCATTCTCCATAAAGTCAAGTTTCTAACGTCACTGGGATTTGGTATGAGTTTATCTTCTTACAAGGTTAAAAGAGAAGAAAAGAATAATGTATCCAGCTGGGTTTTGAAAGTGTGTCCTTTTTCCAGCCCTTTCATTTTTTTATCAGCAAGTTTTGCTGGTGTACCCTGGTTGCCTGGCTGCATTGGTACTACGTTTCACAGTCTCTTGTGTCCTAGCAGATGCTCTCCTGGTCTCTGCTGGGAGCACATCCCTGCTCTGCTCACAGGATCTTCAGGCAAACCTGAGGATTCTGTTAGTTTAGATGATGGGCTGATCAGGACAGTACAAGGAAGGCTCAGAGCTGTACATATTCCTCCCCACAGTGCCAAATGTTCTGGCACTGCGGAGGATCTGATGTGTCATACCAATGAACTCAGTATCCTGACTGCAAAAGTAATGACTGTCAAGAGCAAACATGTTGCTTACAAGGAAATGACAAAACATACAAGGACAGACTGTTTTGCACCTTACTGAAAGAACAATTCTACCCCTGCTTGCATTCCTTGAGGCTATGTCTGACTTGTTATTTATTCTTTGTTTCATTCTTAATATCCATTGTATTATGCATCTTAATGTGTATTTGTACTTGTGATTATATTGCCTTGCTTCTGTTAAATGATACAGACTACCAACTGTAATTCTGATTATTGACACACAACTTTTTAGAGTTGTGAAATACATATTTTAGACTTCTTTATTTTTTTTAAATTAGAGTGTGTGTTTATATTTTAAATTAAATTCATAGGCTTTCACTTTTCTGAAGATTTGTCATTATTAGTCTCCAGGAAATACAAAGAGCTGCTTTCAGAATTACATAGGAAATTTCATAGCTGTGCATTTGATTCTTTGAGCAGTTGCATAGAAGATTATCGGTCTATCTTGTCAGCCTTAAGCTTCTATAAAGCGCAATAGCAAACAGAGTGTTTTGCTTGAGGCAAGAAGTTATTTTGTTCTTTTCTCCCAAAAGGTTCTGTGTCATCTAGGATGTGACTCAGATACTTCAGCTGTGTTAGGCAATCTGCATTGATATGTATATAAGCTCTCACACTGAGAGTACTTTCTGCAGTTTGTGGCGTAGGGTCCCCAAAGGGAAAGGATCTACAGGGAAAGTGCATATTTGCTGTCTACTGTTGTTTTTATTTCAAACATGTTTTTTTCTCTTCTTACCAGTGGAGCTACTTGTACCCCTATTGCTCTGAAGTCTGTCCAGCCCTCCCTCTTCAAATCAAAGTCAGATGTAATACTAAGTTTATAGGCAGTGGCAATGTTTTATTGGCCCAGCTGGCATAATTAGAAAAATTAGGCGAGCTTCTTGGCACAGCAGGCCTCCAATCAGCTTAGAGAGTTATTTCTTAGGTATGTCTACCTCAGGAAGTGGTGCAATCCAGCCAAATCCTACTCTCCCAACCCCTTCAGCTGAAGCCAGAAGACTGGATTTGCACAACCAGGACAAAATTTGGATCACAGTCAGCTCCAAAAAAACCACATTAGCCTCATTGACACTTGAAGAAAAATCCTGCATTGTTTTAGAAATCTGAAGTCTGGCTTTCTCCCAGGACTTCTGTTCCACTATAAACACTATAGACAATCAGTATTACTACTGTGAGATATATATGTTACTATTTTTTTGCTTCCCATGGTGTTACATGTGCATTTAATTACACTGCCTGTAAGGCTCATGTGCCAACAGCCATGTTAAACTCTAAACAAGCAGTCAGCATTTCACCCGTAAGCAGCAAGGGGCCTGGGTCTCCAGGGATTGTTCCCAGGAGAAAAGATTGGTCCCTCTGCTGTTAACATGGGTGTGTTTGGGGCTGTGAGGGTTGCTTGTTCTACTGAATCAGGTTTCATGGCAGGAGTTTTCAGGGTCCCCCACTTCTATCCAAGCATGTAATGTCATTAGCTCCTGGTAGTGGACAAAGTTCTCCTAACTGGAAAAACTGCTTTGCCCTTGAGTTCTGCAAAGGTTGAGAGTAGTTGCCATTTTATCTCAGATAATAAATCTCCTATTCATTTTGACAAAGGCTTGGGTGTTTAACAGCGTCACACAAACTGAATCTATACAGAGCAAACAGTCAGACAGAGACTGCCATTGTGGATGAGTTGTATTACCTTCAGCCTGGTGCCTAAAAATGTCCTTGAAGCATGGTCTTGACTCTGCCCCTACACAATGCACATGCTGACAGATCAGAGCCTTGTAAAATAATTGTTGGTAGATAAAGTAAATCCTCGTCAAAAACATACTCTCTGATGAAAAGATCAATAGAAGTAATCAAGATAGTCTGTTTGGGAGCCATGTGAAGGCTGTAGAAACAGAAGAAGAGTTGGGAGTTTAAGCTGAAGTATTTCTGCAAAAATCACGCAGCAGCATAAGTAACGTTTCCTTAGAGGAAGGAATGAGTAAAAGGGAAATGGCAATCCTAGTCTGCTTACTCTCTCTCCCTCTTTGTTTTTCTTTTTTTCTCCCTCCCTTATCTGGTGTATTTTTTTTTTTTAACTTTCTGATTGCATTTCATTAAGAACATTTCCATTTCATGCCTGTGGGGTACTGGTTCTTAGGTGTCAACTCAGCAACATTCTTGAGAATTTATAAAACTCTAAACTCATGAATTACTGTGTTGGAACAACTGGGATTACTGATGTCTGTAGAGTCAGATTCTATTTAAAACCCAATTCCATTCCACATACTTGTTCAGAAAGAACCCAGGCTTTTCAGAGCAAACTAACTGCATGCTTGGCATTAGCTTTACCCAAACAGCTAAGACCTCCACTCACACGGACCAGGATTTTCCTGTGCTAGGCACCGTAATATCCTATGCTCTGAATCAATTCTTTGAAATATGCACCTGCATGCTTTGCCAAAAGAGATTAGAGTTTAATTTTGTTTACATCTCTCTGCATTGTCCTATTTTTTATTTATTCAGATATTTATTAAGCCGTGGTAGTGCTTGTAGAAGAAGAGCATAGAATTACTCTCTGCTGTGCTGTACAAACAAGAAACGTGAGAAATCTTAGAGATAAAAGGTAACATAAAGACACGGAAGAGAGGAGAGAGTAATAAGCATCTAATGTTACCTGTGCTGTTTATGAAGCTTAAAGGAAACAGTCAACTGCTTGAAACCAGGATTTTGCTAGTTATTTCTGTAGTGTGTTCACTGCTCTGCTAGTTTTCAGGCAGTAGTCACAGTTTTCATGGAGTGAACAGTAGTCATCAAACAGAGGGAGGGATCAAAGTTGACTAGGGACAGAAATTTTTCTTTATCTCCAGCAAGCAATGTCATCTAAAGGAGACTCTGAGACACAAGGATGTCTGTGCACCACCTCCAAGACAAATAAAATTCAGAAGCATGACGTCCTTTTCATGGCTTGCCCAGAACAGCACAGAAAGGAATTCTTTATATCAAGTTATTTAACTCTTTTAGTCACATAGGCCAGCCGGTATCTTTAATTGTGTTTGATTTATTTTGTCTCCAGGATCTGGAGGTCCAAATAGTGATATATCCCATTCATTTTTTCATATGCTATTTCAGCTTCCTCACTCATCCACATGTGCCCACTTCTCTCTGACACCTTTCTGCATCCTGCCTCCTCACTCATTCATTCCAGATATTCTCCCTGTATGATCCCCAAGGCCCACATCCTTCTTCTCCCCTCTCTCCCAGGCAGTGCTGCACTTTCCACCTCCCCTTTGCTTCTCTATGAAGAAGCTGACACCCTGATAATCCAGTAACAGCAACAGCAAAGGCCAAAACAAAAAGATGCAGTGAAAACTCATGTGCTAGCAACAGCTGAGCTGCAACAGAAAGTTATTAAGAGCATGAAATTGGTCAATCTTAAGGAACTTCTAAAGCAAGTTACAGGCCTTCCAAGTTCCATTTTGTTTGCTTCTTCTCTACTGACTACAACCATGATCCATATGCCCTTTATAACAACAAACAAAACCAACAGCCCGAAATCCGTAGAGACAGTGGTCTCAAAGGAATCACATCGAGCTCCCCTGAGCACAGGTGTGTGCAGCATTCAAGGGTATTCATCAGAATTATCACTTTGTGCCTGCTCAGATCTTTCCTTGATATTCTGTTGGCCATGGCCACAGATGGGGTATTGGTTTGGATGGATATTTTCTCTCATGTTCTTGTGGTCATGCTTATACTAAATAATCAGGCTGGAAGGAGTCCTCATCTGGTTAAAACCAACATCAACTTACTGTTCTTATCTTACACTAGTGTTGGGGTAAAAAAAATCTTCAAACTTATTAGCAAAGCAAACATGTTTATCAGAAGGTTTGATTCTGTTTCCCAGTGTCGAGTTTACTTTCCTGCTGAATTACAGAAAGGTTAAGAGTTTGATTTGGCATCCATTAAATGCTTTACTGCACAATAGAAATACCAGGATCTCTCTGAGCTAAATGTAACACCCTAGGATGGCATCAACAGTCGTATGAACAACTTGATTTCTGATCAGTTCTAATGGAAAAATGTTTGGTTTTTCAAGTGCAGTTGACAAGGCATGATTTTCACACAAGCAAGTCCCCACCAAATTCCATGATAAGGCAATATGTTGATTTGTTAAAGGATATATCAAGCAATTTATACTCCTTCCACATTCTCACTGAAGTGTTTCCACCTCCTCCTTCATAAAAGACTCAGCAGAAGTGGATCAAAAGTCTATAAAGTGTCAACTTAAGAAATTAAGTTTTTAGAAAAGAAATTTCAAGAAATTAAAATTTTGACAAAGTCATAGCAGTTGGAAAGAGGGTCTTTGCGTGGAATATGTTGTGTAATCTCATCTGGCAGTGCTATGAAGTAAAGATACAAGAAACACTCAGGAGCAAATAAAAAAAGGAGTCAATTATGTTCAAGCCAAGGTATAACTGCTTGTTCCAGATATTAACTCATAGCAGTAGATATGCAGTTATTCAGCTGCTGTGATTATACATTGCATTATGCATTGCCTTGGGATAGGTAGCACTTTGCCCACTTAGTGAGGCAGCATGGGAAAGGATACAATCATTATCAAAGTATGCATTATTAAAGGATTAATAACATTTATATGAGCTCCCATAGAAGTCTCATCATTGATTTCAGTGGGAGGTGAATAATGTTCTATGAAAATTAAATTCTTATCCAGCTCTGAAAAATAGAGGATAGAAGGGAGCTAGTAGGTTAATCACTAAAATACAACTGCAAATTCTTATGTTTTAGCAAATTAGCATAATTTAAGAAAAATATAAATTTGCCTAGAACTTTGTCATGACTTTCATTGTCTGGATTTCTGGACCACAGGAAAAAAATACCCAAAGACAGTTCTTCTCCCAAGGTATTCTTCATTAAATCAATTCAGATAATCGTCCTGCCTCTAAGCCCATAGGAATAACTTTCCCACGTTAAGTTTCAAGGGCCTTTGAATAAAAATAGTCTGAGGAAAATAAATTTTAAAATAAATTTTGATGTAGAACTGACTAATTCACATGCATAAATATAGTTATGTTCCTTTCACTTTATGAGCAAATATTAGCTATAATAGTGACTAATTAGTGGGTACGCCCAAAAGAACAACCATGGGAGTTTCTTGACATTCTATTCAATTCTCCTTGGTTTTAAAATATAACATGCCAAAGGTTTTGCTCCATTCAGAACTTTCATATGGATTTGATCCACAAATACCCTAGTAAATAATTCTAGAGCCAGATGTCTTTTTGGGTACAGCTAATGTCTCTTATGTACAGAATGAGCTCATTCAGTTCTTTCATGACTGGTCAAACTGGAAATTCTTTCCCAAAGTCTTACTTGTCTTTGATCTTGATATGTACAGGATTTTGTTAGGAAATAAGTAGCACTAAATGGAAAAACCCACTGGATTGTCCAGGTGTGTATACAGCAAGGTCTGTGGTTGAGACCACCTTACCACTCACAATTAAGGTGGGTTTATTTTAATCCAGCACTATGTTCTATTACATACAAGAGTCCCAAGCGGTGAAACACTTCTCTTCCATGAGTGAAACAAGAGAGCATTAGTTACTTTGCTCAGATTAGGACAACATCAAAGGTACTTTAATTTGCTCCCAGTGTCAAGGTATAATGAAATCACTGCAGGCAGAAGAGCCCATTCCTACCCTCAGGCACACCAGAATATGGGGGAAAGGGTTTGCATTTAAAATTATCCATTTTCAATAATTAGGTTTTTTAATTCTAGGAGTAACCAGTATTGATTTTCTGTCATAATAGGATAGAAATGTAGAATTTGTTAGTTTCTTCTTAAGACATTTATAATAAAAATATTTAGCCAGTGATCGAGATGGAAATCAGACACAAGAGAAATTTTGCATTCTACATCATGAAGCTGATAGCAAATCTGAGGACTCCTGACTTTCAGCAGAAGTGCCATATCCACTTCTGTGAGAGACAAAAGTCCATCAGATTCCTGCTAGCAATCACACCATTACTCTGATTCTGAATTAGAGCTAATTTATTTTGATACTTTTTCTGTTAACATTTCTTGCATTATGCATCAAAATTCTTACTGTAAATTGTGTCCTATCCACATCCCGACTCAGACTTTAACAGAAACACCCAGTTTTTGTTTCCTAAGTATTTCAAATGAGTTGCAAATGGTGTGAAACAGTTCAACTGCTTTACCTACCCCATCAAGAGATGAGTCGTGGAGGATGACAAGTTGCTTAAATCACTTAATCTTAGCACAAGGCACAGGGTATATGAATTAAAATATTACGCTCTACATACACAATGAGCTACACTATCTCATTGCAGCTATGGGTAGTATGCAGTATGGGTATGGGATACCCCAATAAAAATGAAGTGAAAAGATTTGTATCCTCCTTTTTCCATTATGATAGAAATTTCAAGCACTTCTATATGCAATGCAGTTTAATAAGCTACCTTGGTATTACTCATGATTTAGATGCTCAAAATAATATCATTAACAGGTTTAAATATTTATTTCAGCTACAAAAAACTGACTGCCTGAGATCCAGCTCTGAAAAATGGAGGATAGAAGAGAGCTAGGAGGATTTGACATTCTGCTTTGACTGGCCCCTAAATACCATATGCAGAATGGCAATTAATTTAAACCAAGTGAGAGTGGTTTTGCATGTTCTTTCTGTTTGTAAAGAACAAAACTTAAAATTGCAACTCACCTCAGCAGTAAAATAATTGCAGCAATCAGTACAGATGTATTGCTCTGGAAACCTCTTGTTGCAACTAAAATTAGTCAAGCAGTGCAGTCAAAGAAAAACCAAGATTCTTACTTTGAATTGTGTCCTGTCCATGTTTAAACACAGACATAGGCAGAAATAACCAGATTTTGTTTACTAAGTACTTTAAATGAGTTGTGAGTGGTTTGAAAATCAGTTCAACTGCTTTATTTACCCCAGCAGTGGCAGACAGCACTTTGCTGTCCTGTAATTCTTGCTTGGTCTTAAAATAAAGGGTGATGCCATGATCTGTGGAAGCAGAAGCTTGCCTACCCCTGTTCCTGCTTTGCCCCTCTCATTCTGTTTGCTGGCTGCAGAACCCTCAGAGAGCAGGTGCTGTACTCAGCACCAGGCTCTCTTCCCAATGTCTGGTAGTTACCAGTGTTTGACAGATAAAATAAGGAGAGCATTTTAACAGTCACAGCCACAAGGGTCACAGTCCCTCTCCTTCATGGAAGTGGCAGCTCTTGTGATGCCCTGTGTAAATGGCAAGGCCTAGGGATTTGGAAAATCCTACTTTTAGGAAGCATTTTAGGGAAGATGACTATATGTAGGAAAAGGAATTAAACTATAACACTGATTCCCTGTTCCTGAGCAGGCAGAAGCACATTTAACAATCTCATGGTGATTTTTAACAACTAAAGAGGATCTCTGAAATTTAAATAGGAGTGAGTTAGGAAAATAAAGATGGAAACAGAATTAGTAGTAAAAGGCTGGTAGTGCAGCATTTAGATGTCTTACAAGATAAGTATTTGTATGAAGACCAAGAAGTTCGCTGCAAGAAATTTCAAGCCACAAATATGTCATCTGTAAAACTTTTTATTTCAGTTCATATACCCAAAAAATTTGGAAGAATAATAAATCATAAATCACATATGATTTTTTTGCAAAACTATAGAAAAATAATTAAACTCACAATGGATAATCTTGCACAAAAGGGCAATGAAATTTTGGAGCCCAGACATCCACTGACAAGGAGAGACAGAATGGTAAGCGTGGCTCTTCAGACAGAAGTTCGCCTGAGCCTCTAACTCAGTTTTCAGATAAGAATTAAACTTAGAGCCTGAACCTCCCAGATAAGAAGCCTGACATTCCAGATGTCAAACCAATGACATCCTGGGCTGCATCAAAAGCAGTGTGGCCAGTAGCTCGAGGGAGGGGATTCATCTGGAGCACTGCATCCAGCTCTGGAGAATAAGAAGAAGACAGACATGTTGAAATGAGTCAAAAGAAGGGCTACAAAGATGATCAGAGAGCTGGAGCACCTCTCTTGTCAGGAAAGACTGAGAAAGTTTTTCAGCCTGAAAAAGAGAAGGCTCTGGAGAGACCTTAGAGAAACCTTTCAGTCCCTAAAATGGGCCTACAAGAAAGCTGAAGGGGAACTTTTACTAGGGCAGAAAGAGATAGGAGAACGGGGAATGGCTTTCAAACTGAAAGAGGGCAGGTTTAGGTTAGATATTGGGAAGAAATTCTTTACCATGAAGGTGGTGAAACACTGGGACTGGTTGCTGAGAGAATCTGTGGATGTGCCATCCCTGTAAGTGTCCAGACCAGGTTGGATGGGGCTTTGAGCAACCTGGCCTAGTGGAAGGTGTCCCACAGCAGGAGGGTTGGAACTAGACAAGCTTTAATATAACCACACACTTAAGGTGTCACTCTGTAATTAAGGAACATGGGCTAATACTGCTGAAAAATGAGGCAAGTTACTTCATTATTTCTACCTTCACTGCTCTTAGTTCTCACTCATTTTTTTCCCATTTAGACAGTCTAATCTCCACAGAAAGTTTTCTTCCACATTCCATAGTATCTTGCATAACCAGTTGTAAAGTTACCGTAACATAGTAAAAAGTGATAACCGTATATAACACCGAGCTCATCTGCCATGCACTGTTAAGAGTTTAACTCTCTCTCCACATGATTTTCAGCCTTGTTTTCTCTGAAGAAACCTCTGTGAGATTTCTCAAGTGGTGTGACATGTCATAATAAAAAAAACCCAGACTGTAAAATTTATTCTAAGAACCAGGGAAAGGAGCCCATGGCCAGAGAGCATCCAGCATTTTCTTCCACAGTAGCAGTGTACATATTTATTGTGGGTAAGTTAACAGGCTATTGAAAGAAAGGGTGGAGAGTGAGTACCTGGGAAGGGCTGGAAAGTAAAACCCTGGGGAGTAACCTGCAGACTGATGGAAGGAAAGAATGACTGAAGCTATCAGAGACAGGTGAGAAAACTTCAGCAGGACAAGCTGAGGACAGCAACAAAACCTCTACAGAGCTTGGGGAAAGGGTGTGCCGGATCCTCTGCTTAAGTTAATACCAACTTCGTTGACGTTAATTGCAGACTGTCATTACATTACGTTACCTTCCACGCCACAATGGGCTCTTCTCTGACCAATCCAATTCTTTCCTTTTGCCAGTTGACATGGCAAGCAATGGCTTCACAGATCTGAGGCACAGTGCCTGGGCACGAACCCAAACCGGGCACAAAACCAGGGTCCCAGCTGTCTCTGGTTTATCACACTTGTGAGGAGGTACAAATTCTTGTCTCTACAGGAGCTGTAATTTGAACACAGAAGGCAAATGATTTTGGTTTTCACTCAGAGCCTTACTACTACCTCTATCTAAATTCTGAATGCTTACCTTTGCCACCCTCATATGATCTACATTCAGGTTGTAATTATGGTATTTATAGTACATATTATATTGAAATTTTATCTGGCATTTGCAATTTTAGATTAAGTGAGTATAATCAACGTCCCAAGTTTTGCCCCTACTTCTGTGTAAGAAACCAAGAAAAAAAGGTAAAATTTGAGATGTGATATCCATCCTCAGAATTATTTGATTGACTGTTACAAGAGGTACTTTTAGTGATCAATCCATTGGTACAGATTTTTGAAACAAGATCAAAACGAGAGAAGAATATTTGTCAGCCATATCATTGGCTGTTGCAGTTAATTTCTAATGACTTCCAATAACTTTCTGATAACTGGTGTCTGTCATCCCTACAGATCTATCCTGAATTTTTGGCCATGGGAATTAATACTGAGGTGTCAAGACAAGCTTCTGGTTTTTACACATGTTAAAACTGAGAAAAACAGACAAAAATGCACTAAATAAATAAATAATGCCTTCGACATTTCCCTGAAAACTTCCTCTTAAAAATGAAAATGCTTTGTTTTAATGCCAGCCAAAACCAGAAACTGTGGTTCCCTTGGCATATTCCTGATACAAATTAACAGTAAAAACAGTTGCTAAGCTTCTGGTTTTAAAGCACTTCAAAACTTGTTTATGGAGTTTCTTTCCATCATATAACTGTAGGTGAGAACTTGCTCCTATGTAAGCTCTTTTCACTGTATTATCTGGGAAACTGAGAAGTCTTTGAACAAC
This sequence comes from Melospiza melodia melodia, assembly GCF_035770615.1. NCBI lineage: Eukaryota > Metazoa > Chordata > Aves > Passeriformes > Passerellidae > Melospiza > Melospiza melodia. Next base: position 63,089,377 of record NC_086199.1, on the reverse strand, counting down.
TGATTTTTAATCTACGTGAACCACTTGAAGCAATTATTATGACCAATGAACATGTTTGCTTAAACCCTTGTAACTTTTGTGATACTTTCATCTACAGACGTGATTCCCCTACCAATCAGTAAAAAAGAAAAAAGACCTGATAGCTTTCAAAATTTCATAAGCCACACAGCAGAGTGACCTGAATTTGGGCGGGACTCAACAATGTTGAAGGCAACCAACCTATTTACTCTGTAAATTCTGTGAATTTCTTCTGCACCTGTCAGTGTTATTAACAATTTCATCCACTCCTTGGGGAGGAGAGGAAGAGAGAGGCTGTAAGGTTGAATAAGCTGAATACTGGAACATGTCTGACCATCCCTAGAGATCAAAAATCTCCATCTGAGCAGTAGCAATTAAAGTAACTCCAAAACATGGAAAGGTTTGAGCAAAATTCCTGGAGAATATCTTTTGAAGAACACCTTTGAGTACAACTGGGACAGCCTTCTGAACAACCACTGTCCACTGCTAAATGCTTAGTGGAATAACATATTGAAGTCTGACACGTATTGCTTTGGTCACAAAGAGTTATTAGAGTGAAAATTAAAAACTATCTTAGAAAAAAGAGGAAGTATTTGATATTAGCACTCTGCCTAGCAACAATCCCCATAAAAGAGACAGGGCAAAAGAGAAAGCAGCCTTGACCCCAGTGACACTCCTGATCATCCTAGGTATGGACATCTCCGTGACCTTTACCAGATGAGTATGAAGAGCATTGACTGCACCCTACATTATCAGCATTCCCTTGCTCTTATACACCCAGGGGAAATCAAGAAACTTCGAATGTTTCAAAGCAGCACAAGAAGATCCTGACTTTCTGTTCTGCCCCTCGTGCAGAGGTGGATGTGACTGAGAAGGGGGGAAAGCTCTGCTCCTCCTCACCATCATAAACAGCCCACAGCTAAAGGCATATGCACGTTGGTTGCTGAAAGCCAAGTTTGTTGGGTGGCTTGTCTAATTGTGTAAGTGAGACTAGAGTATATTTGTTTAATACAGCTAAATGGTCACGTAAACAAGAAACCATTTGCCTTCTCTATGTACAGATGAATTTATATTCATTAGGAGTACTGGCACAGAATAAAACAATGTTCTCTGGGCAGGAAATGCAGTATTTTCTTTTCTCCTGGTTTGCTGAAGCATAAAGATACAGATTTAGAGTGTGTAAACAGCTTACTACTGCTTAGGAAGATGTAACTTTATTAAACATCCTGGACATTTTGACAGAGAACACATTTCATACTATAGCAGGCCAAAAAGTTGACTTAAGTACCCCAACATTGCCATAGCAAGCTTCTACTGATTTCCATCCAGAAATCAAATTCAGATAACACTTCATAAAGAAACTATTTTTAATTTATTTTATAGCACTAAATATGTGAGGCTCTGATCTCTTTAGAGCTAAACAGAAGTGGAAATAGGGGCTCAACTAGAAAAAAAATTGAAAGAAAATTACATCATTCAATTCAGAAACACCTGAATGGAATATTGTATTATACTCCCCTATTCTTTTATGGAAATATTTTAAAATGTATAATTGCAGGGTAGGATTTTGGTTAGAACCCAAGGGAGTTAGGTTATGGCTGTGATCCCATTTTACAATTAGAACATCTTCCCGAATTTGTGTCCTTCCCCTGCTTCAGCAGAAATGATAAACACAAGCAGACAGTGCTGTACTGAATCTTACAGACATGTAGAAGGTAAAACTGTCTCATTTAACCCAAAGAAATTCCTTTCTGCCTCTCCACACAACCTACTTTTTGTGGTTTTTTTTCTCCTTGCTCCTGAGGCTCCCCTACCCCAAAGTATATCTCCCAGATCCCTCTGGCTAAATCCCCCACTGAGCAGCAGCCTTCATTCCATTCTTTATGATGGAAATTTTTTTAATCCATCAGTTACCTGCACTCTGGAAAACTGTGAGAAGGCTAAAGCTGATGGTGTATTGAGGGAAAATGATGTATATACCAAGTGCTGGACTGGAAATTGTTTTGCCAAACCTAGCAGTTTCAAAGAATTGTTTCAGTAACTTTGAATAGTTTTGTCCATCTTTTACTATTAAAGTAAGATCTATTGACCTAGGAAATAGACAGAAATCTGCCCAGAGAAACTCATCCTACCTCCAATGTCAAGCTAAAAAAGATAAAGTGGCAAGAAGTAGAAATACTGTCTGCACTTGTCGTAGTATGCATTTGTTCCTGCTTTTGAAATGATTGCCCAGTAAAACTGCAAAAAAGTCAATGCTCAGGAAAAAAAGGTCTGTTAAACCTTTACTGGCAAGCCTTATACCCTTGATTCATTGCCTGTTTCACTAATTTGTAGTTCTCATAACTCTGTGGATGAGAATGGAATTAAACAAGAATGATTCTGAAACAATGTAATCATGATCACAGACTATAATCAATCTTTTTAGTCCTAGAAAGCTGCTACGAGACTGGCTGTCTGGCTGGCTCCTGATGTTTTCTATGAGAAGGCAAAACCAGAGAACTGAGAAGAAGATTTTAAGGGTTAAGGCCATCTCTAACAAATACAGGATAGGTGTGGGTGAATCTTCCTCAGCTGGGTGCCTAATACCTGTCAGTGCCACACAGAGGGGTTTCCATGGGATATACTCAGAGTGGCCACATGAAACTGCAGCACCCTTCAAGCTTATTATTTTGTTCTTTTTACAAGATTAGCTGTCTCAATAAGCATGGAGGGACTTCTTGATGCTGGGTCCCCACATATTAAATATTCCGAAACAAACTTCAGAAATCAGTGGGGTTTTTTGTCAAGGAGTTGCCTGGCATCAGTTGTAGTACTGAAAAACTTCAAACAGTTACTTGCCATCCATCTGCATAACTGTAAAGCAACACCAAATTAAATTTGTTCCAGGACCTGTTATTTGTGGAGGAGGAATTGCATTTTATTTGCAATAATTTCTTTACTAGATAGAATCTTAAAATGTACATACGTAAATGTATTTACTCCTCCCAAAATGCAAATAATGGCCAGTTTCTAAGGAAGGAAGAGCATCCTCTGTTTACCTGTTCAATAGCTAAAATCCCCCAAACCTCACCTTTCTACACTCTCTGAATCAATCTGGGACTGAAGCCAAAGTCACCTACTATATAAGAGCGACAAAGCACAGATGAACTGCAGTCCTGATCAAGTTTAGACCCAACATCCTTGTGCCAAACTCCACTCAAGATGGGGTTTGGCAGGGGGATATTGCTACCACAATGGGCTTTCCTGTTAGCAGTTTGCTGTATCCATCAAATAGGTAAGAAATCTTCTTTTTTATTGGGAAAAGAAAAAATACTCTGTTTAGACTAGTAATACATTTTAAACAACTATACTTATTGATCCGTATAAGAGGTGGCTGATTTCTTTATATATTTTCATTTGAAATATCTGTCTATTAACTGGACCAATTTAATATTGACTAAACTTCTATATACTACTATAACTACATATGGAAAGTAGCCTTGAAGATCAAATCCAAAAAAACTCTTATTGATGTCTTAAAATGTCAGCTTTTCAGTGTCCCATATGACTTTAAAAAGCATTTTATTCCTGTTGCATTTTGTATTAGAATTCATTATGATTGTTATGGTTCTTATGAAATCTAAGCCACTACATTTTCTACTTGCTAGATTAGACCACTGGTCAATCTTTTTCAATATTTTGTCATCTATCAGGGGCTAACACCAGATTTCTCAACATTTCTTGCAACTTCTTTTGCAAAAGAAACCAGAAGGGAATATTCATATGGCAAGGAATTTCAGTAACTAATAGTGCAGTTACTAATTTATAATACCCTATGCAAAATATTAATATAAATTACAGATACTGAGTAGGAGCAGGACAGGGAGATTTATGTGAGACCACAATCCATTATTTTGGATGGGGTTTTTTAACCTTTCAATGTTACATGAATCAGGGTTGATCTTGGCATTTTTTATTAATATGAGTAACCCTGTTAAGTTTATGGAACCAATCAAATTGGAGCTACTTGCAGGAGTACAGGCTTGATGTCAGTCCTGTTCATGTACAGTAATTTCTGGCCTGTCAACTGACAATTTAAAATCTGCAGATTGCCTAGGTAAATTTATCTTGCATGTCATTTTCAAAACATTAAAAAGTGCAAATATAATTTAAGGCTGCTTTATAGTTTGTGAAATAAACACTGAATCAGTGGCCAGTTGGTCCCTATTGTGCTTGAAAACACAGCGGTCTCGTAGAGTATAAACTTCTGTTTGGAGTTATGCAATGTCGGTCAGAAATGTTTGCAGCCATTCATGGAACAAGAAAGTTATTTCTCCTGTGCAGTGCTGATCTGATAAACTGGTTTGACAAATGAGTGGTGATTAGGCAGTGCCCAGCAAACACCTCTTTATTTGAAACACACCCAGTGGGAAATATTTTCTGATATCCGGACTAAAGAATAGTGGTCCCATCCCATGCCGTCTCTGCAAATATCGTGTGACTGCCTTTATATTTCATGTCAAATATTAACTTTTATAAACTGGTGACAACAATAATTAGCAGCTGGATATAGACTTTGCAGAATGCATCCAAATATTCTTAATAATTAGGTTAGTTTCCTAATTATCAAATAGTAAATTTCTTACAACCGAGACACTTATTTTTATAACAGTAAACAAAGTGGCATTGTGTAATTGTAATTGCTAAACAAACCACTGCAGGTAGAATTTCCTTGGGAATGATGTATTTGCTAAGTAAACAAAAGCTCCTGCTGTTTCCTTGAGAAAAATTAACAGAACAAAATACATATATAGATCTATTTTGCTCTGTTACGAAGGTTCCCACACTAGAATAAACAAACCTTCTGTGATTCTATGCCTGCTGAGATTCCTATGGATGTGTAATGTGAAAGCAAACTTCAGTCTATTATGTAGACTTAAAGAGGTATTTCTCTTACCTGATCTTTATCAATTTTTTCACCAATCATATTTTCATTTAATATAACCAGTATAAATTATAATGATGTGAATACATTTACCTAATTTTATTATCTATGATAATCAAAGATGAGCAGGAAATGGAAAATGCTTAAACTCTGTCCCACGTTACTTCTTTGCACATCAGCAGCAGTCAAGCACAAAGTTAAATGAGAAAAGAATTAAAAGCTTAAAGCTGAAAGAAACTGCATACACTGCAGCAACTTCTAGCTGTGGTGGGGTTGACCAGAACCCTCTGCTCCAAAGCCAGTAATCTCGTGGGGTTCTTTGTGAACTCTTCTCACCTATTGTATAAGGAAAAAGGGGGCCTAACTTAGGGCAAACTCCACAGGCAGTTCTGTTTGACTGAGAAATTCTCTAGACACCTACAGTGCTCATTCACATAATCCAGGTAAGGATTCAGATATTAGTCATTTCATCACTTAAATCCTGTGAGGATTTAGACTTGGCAGGTTAAAGGTACCTATTAGTCAATCTGTTACAAGCACAGTTATCACATCCTGACTGCATTCAGTCCTTCACAAAATAAAGTTGTAGCCCTTCAACTTTTACAGGAAATGCCTGGTATATTTACTTATAAAATCCAAGACCTTAGAACGTCAAACCAGGAGGTCAGGGTCAGTCTTTTTCTAGGAATCAAAGCATTCCAAAGAATACTTGTCGTCTCTCGAAAGTCTTTGCTTCAGGTGTTGAAGCAAGAATCCTTGGTCAAGTAGCTTTATAGCATGATGCTTAAGGTTTTCTGCAGAGAAGATGTGATTTTGAACAATCTTTGAGTAGATGGGTAGAACAGGAAACCTGGTTCATCCGGTTACTGCTGGGTTACTGCTCAGGCTATGGCCCTTGCACTGTCCCTCAGAGGTACCTCCTTGAACCCAGCTGTAAAACAAATCTACGTCCCTGATGGAGGCTTCCCATCTGCTCCCTGAAAAAAGGCCCTATGCTCAGACACTAGAGAAACTGTCATAAATATCTGCAGCCATTATTGGATGAAGCTTGAAGCCCCTTGATTCTTTTAACCACTTCCATGCCTTTTCTTATAACCCACCTTCTACACAATAATTTTAATAAATTATTTGCCTGCATTTTGTGAATTCCTCCTGAATTGTTTCACATATTACTGAGATCTAGTGCAGCAGTGAAATAAGGGGTGTTATCCTGTCATTAGAATCTCTTGCAGTGAATTTTGAGAGAAACACAGAAAGCAGATATATGTTATTTGGATTACAATATATTGTAAAGCATATTAAAAAATATATATGTTATTTGGATTAGAAAATTGGAGTATTTGCAATAGAATGTCTCTTTCTATAATTGCATTTTAGCTTTCTTGAGGAGCCTGTTTCATTTTCTCTGATAAGATAAAGGAGACTCTCCCCTTTGTTTTATGGAGTTTTATCTGGGTCCTTTGATCCTAGATAAATGCTTTGCTTGAAAAGTTCAGGATATTATTCTTAATATGCTTTTCACATTTTTTTACACAGGCGGTCAGATTGGAATCCAAATAGGAAGTCAGTTCTCTGGAGGTCTTCTACAGAAACAGAATGGTACATTTATTTATGCTGTATATTTGTATTTATATTTGTATGTATATTTGTATTTGTATTTATTTGCTACATCCATACTGAATAATAAAAATGCTTTAAATAAAAACCCTCCTTAGCATATTGCCAGTGGTTCCAGATGAAAAGTAATGCGTATTAACAACTCTCTCTCTCTCTAAGAAGAGCAATATATTTACTAGACACCAGTTACTAAGTACACAGACATTACACAGTATGGTTATATTTGTATAATCATAGTTAACTAAGAAAATAGATGTGTTTGCAGAGGCTGTGTGCATATCTGCATGAACATGTACATATAACACCAAAGTGATGTTTGGTTCCTTTTAAAAAAAGGAAGTGAGACCACTTTGGCCTACTGTGAAATCAGTGGCCAATGTTGGGTAACCAAGAGGGCAACCCATCCTCCCTGACTTTTACCATGTAATGATTTGTGTCTGTCCTGTACAACCAATGTGTGGTCATTTTGAAGAGTTTTCAGCGCCTTAACAGAAAAATATAATACAGAGAAAAGGTGATAATCAAAGTTTTTCTTCCCTCCTTAGAAAGAGGAGGTGTAATGAGAAGGAAACAATGCTTTTGTAGCAGTAAGAAGCTAATTTAGTACAGCTTAGCCTTTTGTATTGTTCCATGTCTCTGAAGAATTCCAATATTTTAATGAAGCATAGTTTCATAAAAGGGTCAAAGTTACCAAGTAAAAAATGCAGATCATCACAGCTGAAGGCAATTTCTTATGACTTAAGTATCCTGAGCTCAAATTTTACTATCTACTTTTAACCTGTGTAAAATAAAACAGGCTTAGCATTGTTTCCTTGGGTCCGGCATATTAACTCTCTAGTCCTTCCTAGGTCTATGCTACATGCAAATTTAGGTATTGTTATGCTAGTTTTTGATTTCTTTCTTATTTCTTTTCTAGCTTCTTTCGGAATTTCAGCTAGCTTCAACATCTTCCCATCACTGCTGACAAATGTAGCAATAACACGTAAGTAAAGGAAACTAAGTGTGTTCAGTTTTAGAGGGTATAGACAGAAGACTTTGATATAAATGGGGAAAGGCACTGATAAAGGAAACCATGGGTAATTCAGAGGAGAAACGTGGTGATTAGAAATAAACTGTTTTCTTAGCTGAAGTGAAGGTGACTAATTAAGCTCTAGCTGAGCATAACTGTAACCATTTGTAGGGTATATGAGTAATAGATATGAATGATGAATAAATACACAGCTCTATAGTGGTTAGATGGAAAACAACAAATGGAGCTAGGCAGGCAAAAAACATTCCGTGAGAAAATGAAGCTTTGGACAAATTGATTTCCCCATGTGGAGGCTGGGGATTTTAAGTAATTTTTAACAGCCAGTCTCAATTCACAGCTGCTAATCCTGCTCACAATGGCCGTGTGTGCAGCACGTGGGGCAACTTCCACTTCAAGACCTTCGACGGGGACATATTCACCTTCCCCGGGCTCTGTAATTACGTTTTTGCCTCCCACTGCAACGCTCCCTATGAGGATTTCAACATCCAGATTAGGCGTGAAGTGGTGGCAAACACTCCGACAATCAACCGCATCACCATGAAACTCGAAGGTGTCGTTGCCGAGCTAACAAAAGATGCTGTCATGGTCGATGGCAACAGGTAAATTCACTCGCAACACTTCTTAGGTATCCACAGGCTTTTTTTCCCCCAGTCTTGCCAAGTACTTTGGTGTGCCTGGAGTGGGGGGGGGGGGGGGGGGGGGGGAAATTGTGTTCTTTAATAGATCTGACAATTTTACCAAAATAAATAATGAATAAAATGTTATTAATTCCTGTCATGGAAAATAAATCCTTCCCTTGAGGATTGCCTCAGAAATAAAATTTGGATGAAATGTTCTGAGAAGCTGGATCCAAATTTAAATCCGTATTTGATAACGCTGGACCATCTCATTTTGTAATTGATTTTCTTTCTCAAAAATGCACTATTTTAGAATTCCTACAGATGGCAGATACCACAAGATTTTCCCTTCTTATCAAACATTTGGATCAGAAGCTAACTAGCATTCTTTCTGCCTTTTCCCAGAGTTCAACTGCCATATAGTCAATCTGGTATTACGATAGAGAAGAGCAGCATTTATGTGAAGGTCGGCAGCAAAATCGGTGTTGTGTTATTGTGGAATGAAAAGGACAGCATTCTGGTAAGAACTGCTCCTGGACCTGTTTACCCCTTCAGAGAACAGAGCTAATCTTTGATTAGGCCTGGCTCTACCTGTTTAGGGGGTTGCTACTGCCTTCTTATCTCCCACTGTTGAGCAATTCTTTCTTAGTAAAGATAGGCTTGTATCCAGGTAGCCCTAAGGAAAATTACATGGATTTATACCTAGTGGATGGTAGGCATCTGCTTAAAACAGGATAAAAAAAATCACTTTCATTGTATCATTAGCTATTGGTATTATTATAGGGCCTAATTACCCCTTCAAAGATATATTTTTAGCTGAATTTCACTCTCCTATGCCTTCATTTTTTTCTGTGGATTTGCTTTTCTTCCTGAAGAATCAATAGAAAGTGGCTAAGAATAGTATAGATAGTACAGTGAAATTTGAAGTCTGTGTCAATAGTATCAATAGCTTGGACTCTGCAATCAAATCTGAGTCTTTATTCTATCCTTCATGTTTTAAATAAAATTCCACAGATCTGACAAGAAATACTAAGAGACAGCATGTACAACTGTTTTCTCTGGGTTTAATATACTTTAGAATATTTATACTAACTTCTATCAACTTATTATTCATCATTTTAGCTGGAATTGAATGAGAAATATGCCAATCAGACTTGTGGACTTTGTGGTGACTTCAATGGCTTTCCCATATACAATGAGTTCATTTCAAACAGTAAGTGTTTTAAATTTAAAAAAAAAAGGTTTATGTGATCTCCAACAAGCTGACATCATCAGCATTCCTCTTTCCCATCCTGTCAAATGGTTTACCCATAAGATACGATTCAATCTCTATTTAAAAATATGTAGTAGAGAGATCAGATTATGTAAGTTAATGCTCTGAGTGTAAATATAGTACTGGTGCTAACAACTGATTGCATATCTCTTGCTTGCCACAGTTGTAAACCATGCCGGTAAAAGTAATCAGGTAACTCCATAAAAATGAGCAGATTTGCACTTATAAGATAATTAAATATAGAAATATATTCAGTAAAAAAAAAGGCAATTATATTTTCTAGACAGTACATTTCTAGTTTCATTTTTGTCTCACAATCAGTATATCCACATTTCCCTGTTGATTTGCATAATCTTTGTAAGATCTTATCTTTTTAACTATTCCCAGCTTGAACATTTTCTTAAACCTTGTCTTACAACAATCTCCATTGTCCGAATTCCCATTTAGATCTTTTTTTTTCCTCTGCCCTGAATAGGCTCAATACAATCTGAAAAGGGTTTGTTATTTTTCTGAGAAAAACCTTAGTGTGCATCTAGATGTAATAGGCTGATAATTGTTTTCCAATGTTTCCTTTTTCCAGGGTGCTGTACAAAGTAAATTGAGGTAGTGATGTAGTGCTTCCTTTGGAAGGGGTGATGATCACGTTTAAAGGCTTAAGGGACCTAACTGTCTTGGCCAGCCATGACCCCAGTCCTTGAGAGAAAAAAAATAAATATAACAGGCAGTTACTTTGAACAAAAACCTCTGATCTGCATTGTTAAACTTCTTTTCTACAGATATTAAGATGACAGCCTTGCAGTTTGGGAATCTGCAGAAAATGGATGGGCCAACAGAACACTGTGAAGATGCCACTTCTATCCCAACATATAACTGCTCTGATGATCTTGTAAGGATCTTTTGACTGTCCTTTTATTTTTCTTTCAAATTTATCTGTTCCCTTCTACAACTTTATATGGGTCAATAGGAAAAGTCCTCAGGCAACAACAACTTAGATAGCTATAAGACTATGTTACATAATAATTACAAAAAATAACAATACCACCCCTCCAACTTCTTTCTATTTACTGAGACTTGTCTATTTTTTCCTCCAAAGGATGACATATGCGAGAAAACATTGACCAGCTCTGCATTTGCCGACTGTAATGACCTAGTTGATGTTAAAGACTACATTAAGGCTTGCCAAGATGACTTGTGCAGCTCTGAAGAATCTAAAAACAGCTCGTGCATCTGTGACACCATTGCCGAGTACTCCCGGCAGTGTGCTCATGCTGGTGGGCAGCCCCTGGACTGGAGAACTTCAAAACTGTGCCGTGAGTATCACTGGAGACAGCCTTACTTCATGCTCAGTAACTCACCAACAACAGGCTCTCAAATACCGCTGAGGATGCAGGAGGAGTTAAAGCCTGTTCAAGATTGAATCCTTTAGAAAATTCTGATGTATAAGTTCCAGCATGAAGACTTCAGCCAAAGAGCTAAGGATTTTAATGCAAACTGAATTAAATACTAGCAAAACACTAACATGGATACTCTAATGAGAGTCAAAGTGTAATTAAATGAACCGGTACAGTGAAGGAAGCAAATAAGGGAGAAACAAGAAAGAAGAATGAGGCATACATACTTGCTTGCTTATATTCCTGATTCTTTTCCTAATGATGGCTCTAGCATTCGTTGTTCTCAGTTAACTGATTGGATCTTCACAGGTGAATGTCTGACTAATCACCTATTTATCTCCTCTTGCTTGATAGTGATGAATTTGTATTGATTAAACATGTACTTGATTATGGGGTAGCTATTGATACTGTCACCAGCTCCAAAACTAAAGTCCATGAGGTGCTATTTGTCCTCCTGATGGTATCTCAAAATGCAAATATACTAGAGCCTTAGGAATTTAGGTCTTACATTTCACTAGCATTACAGGTGTTGACAGGGAAGGGAGCGTTCAGTAAAAACAGACCTTGCTGGCTTTCTGAGGTTATTACCTTGCTGTCCACAGAAATCCAGTCATTGAGCCAGTTCAGCACCGGAGTCATGGAATGCGCATCTCAACTGTAAAATAGGGATTTAGGTGGTTAAACTTGCAAATTTTGAGAGCTATAGTCAATTGCAGTTTGGTGTGGGGTTTTTTGTTGGTTTTTTTTTTTTTGTTGTTTTTTTTTTTTTTTTTTTTAATCTAGCTTTAAAACTTAAATGGATATAAGTGTATGGAGAACTAGAAATACTTTTGTCTGAAAAAAATAATACTCTCTTCCTTTAAATTTCAGCCAAGACGTGTCCTTACAACATGCAGTACCAGGAGTGCAACTCCCCCTGTACTGACACATGCACGAATCCTGAACGATCTCTGTTTTGTGAAGAACACTGTATCGATGGCTGTTTCTGCCCCCCAGGCAAGTCCTTAAGCACTCACATCTCTGATCTCAAAGAACAAGAGCTTACCTGTAGGTTGCATGGGATTTAAGCCTCATATAGTTATATTTTTCACAGCTGCCAGTGATAAGCATTTGTCATGTGTCAGCTGAGAAAAGATGTCTGAATTAATTGCCAATACACGTGCAATATGCAGAAAGCAGGATAAAAGAACAGCAAAGGGATCAAGACCAATCTTTCAACCAGCCACCTATGCTGGTTGAAAGTCCCTCTTTCAGAGCAAGTGGAATTTAGGAATACAAAGCCTGAATCCTTCCCTCAGCAAACTGACAGTCCTGCTGTCCTCAGCATTGGTGTGTCCACTCACAACTGCAGGTCTCTTGCTAAGAAAATATTTAGGATTTGTAACAAATAAAATGGTTGTAGGAAATGCTTCTTTAATTGATCAAGTTTTGTCCTTTTTTTCTTTTTTTTTTTTTTAATCTAGGGACTGTATTTGATGACATCAACAATTCTGGCTGCATTCCCCAGCAGGAGTGCTCCTGTATTTACAATGGCAAAACCTATGCTACAGGAGCTTCTTTTTCAGAACCATGCCAGACCTGGTAACCTTTGTTTCTTTTCTAACTCACTGTTTCCTCTCATATATTTAACGGGTTTAATAGTTTATTATATGCAATTGCATAATTGGTAATTGATATGTGTATTTAACTGACTGCTACATTTCCAAAGCACCCCTAAAGAACATTATTTGTTTTATTTAGCAACAGCCACAACTAGCTTTGCACTCTAACTCATGGTGATCAAAGCAAGGATTTACAATGTTTAGATTTCTCACCAGTCAATTAAAATGCTTCCCCTTTGTTTATTTTGTTCAAACATTTGGAATTCTCCAGAGGAATGAAGCTGCAGTCATTAATGTATTTGCAAATATTTATTTTCTCTGGAGAAAGCAAGGGATGACACAATACAAGCTCAATGTCTCAATTATTAATCCTGTACCTGTGCTCTACCACATCAGCTTTGAAAATAGACATAGTCTGCTTCAGGAGCAGATGTGGAGTTACCTTTTCTTATTTGTTAATTTATAATACATTTGTATTACAAAAAGAAACCCCAAAACCACCCAGGAGATATTTTAACTTGACATTGTGCTTTATGTCACCTGAAAAAATCCACACAATTATTTATCCAAAACCTGTTTTGGAGAGTCCACCTATCTAAAGAAGAAAACAATCAGATAAGCAAGGAGAATGGTTACCAGAGAAATTGATTTTAATACGTTGAATCACAAGTTCGCCGTGTTTTTGAACTGTAATGTTCAAGAGTTTTTGAAACTCTTAAACCTGTGTGTCAAACCACAGCTTGAAGGGAAAAACAACAGCAAAGCAGCTGCACCAAACAGCACTGTATGTCCTCTTGTTCTGGATTCCACTGTTACTGATTTCACTTTATTCTCGCAGTACCTGTAATGGGGGCCAGTGGAGCTGCCAGGACAAGTCCTGCCCAGGAACGTGCTCTGTAGTGGGAGGTTCCCACATTTCCACCTATGATACGAAGCACTATGATCACCACGGAGACTGCACCTACGTCCTCTCTAAGGTGGGACTCAGAGGATGCTTCCAGGTCATAAAGCCTCAGAGATTTATAGGAAGAAAACATGGTCTCTATCAACACTTAAGAAACTTAGCACCTCTGACACACAGACATTAAATTCCCTGCCACTTAGCTGTATGTGGTGCTCACTGGAAAATTTCCAGTTCTGTGAGAGTAATTGAAGAGCACTGTCTTTTTAAGAATTTGCCTAGTGTGCAACCTTCAGTACAACTAATCCAGCTCTCTTATTGGGTTGCATAATTTTTGCCATGTTACTCTATTATGTGGTATTTGGCCAAATGGTACAACTCTAAAAACTACAGTAACTGTTCTTAAAAATAAAGATTATAAAACAGCCCTTTTTTCATTTTCATTGAGTTTAAATACAGAAAAACTTCAAGTTAATTGATGCATTTCACTTCACTTTTAAATGTTTTTAAACATTTAAAAATAACTCAAAGGAAATGGAAGATTTGGAAATTATTATAATTAAAATATTTAATTACAGACATGTGTAGGTGAAATGTTTTGATGTTTTAGGGGCTTTTTCTGTTTGTTGTTTTCTTTCCTTTTTCCCCATCTGCACTATTCAGAAAATGGAAATTAAATGTTGTATGTTACTGTTCACCAAAAACATATTTTATCAGAAATTTTTGTCTAGGATTGATACCAGCTACAAAAAAATGAGAGTTACAATAGAATTTAATAAAACATAAGAAGCTGTCATGAATAAAACTACCAAATGTGAATATGGATCTCCATCTTGACATCTGTATGGATACAATCAATAAAATCCAGATTCTACATTTCTTGTTCCTGATAATTCAAACAGGGAAAAATTGAATCTTCAGCCAAAGCAGCTCTGGGATTTGTTACAGTCTATATCTTGTCCAGAAAAAGAAATACTTTTTCAGAATTGAGAGAAAATTTTATAGGGAAAGCTTTTTTGCAAATTTTATAGGGAAAACTTCCTGTAATTATTCTTCAGTGAAATAACTTGACTTTTTTTTTTTTCAGGACTGTACAGATGAAAAATTTACCATCCTGGCAGAACTACGCAAATGTGGCCTGACTGACACTGAGACCTGCCTGAAGTCAGTGACCCTCAACATGAATAAAGGACAAACTGTAAGAATGCAAAATAAGCACAATAAAAATATGGGGAGAAAAGAAACTAGGGCTTAATCAGTCAGGCAGCTGCATTTCTTTGTCAGATTTTCAGCATATGTATGATGAGTAGATGATATTTTTAATCAAGTGAAAAAAAGTGGATTTTGTTATGAAAATCAGATCAGCCATAAATTTGGCTTTGTGGAATTTCATTAAGAAACATATTGTACTCACAAAGCAGAAAAAAGCTATTTTCTCTGCCAATTAGATGGGAAAAGACCATAAGCTTCAAGGTTAGTAATTGTGATTACCAAAGTTAGTGATGTAATTAATCACTAAGATGTGTTCAAAGAAAATAACATGATGTAATCCCTCAAGAAGCCGAGAAAGTCTCTTTAAAAGTAATTCTTTTCTGGCAGGGAAAATTAGTACAGTGTACAAAGTAGAAATAGGGGGTAGGTGAAATCACAAAGATCTACCTTTTTATTGAATACTGGTTTAATTAATATCACCGGGGTTCTCCTCATTATTTCTCTTTGGACTATAGTTATTTTTCACACATTGTTGGCATGCTAGAAGGCCAGCCTGGGCTATGTCCAAAGCAGTGTGGCCAGCAGGGTGGGAAAGGGGATTCTTTCCCTCTGCCTTGCTCTGGCAAGACTCCCCTGGAGTGCTGCATCCAGCTCTGGGCTCCTGAGTGTAAGAAGAACATGGACCTGTGGGAACAGGTCCAGAGGAGGCCACAGATGAACACATAGGAGCACCTTTCCTATCAGGAAAGATTTGAGAGAGTTGGGGCTGTTCAGCCTGGAGAAGGGAAAGCTCTGGAGAGACTTTTAGTCCCTAAAATGAGAGCTTTTCAGTCCCTAAAATGGACCTACAAGAAAGCTGGAGCGGGACTTTTACTAAGGCACAAGGTCCTATGACCAGGAGGAATGGCTTCAGACTGAAAGAGAGCAGGTTTAGATTAGATATTGGGAAGAAATTCTTTACCATGGGGGTGGTGAAACACTGGGGCTGGTTGCTGAGAGAATCTGTGGATGTGCCATCCCTGTAAGTGTCCAGACCAGGTTGGATGGGGCTTTGAGCAACCTGGCCCAGTGGAAGGTGTCCCATAGCAGGGGGGTTGGAGCTGGATGACCTTTAATAGTCCCTCCCAAGCCAAACCATTCTGTAAGTCACAGAGTTGCCTTTTGTTCCTCTTCCTTATCAGATTGTGGAGGTCAAACCTGATGGCGGTGTGTTTGTGAACTCCATCTACACCCAGCTGCCCATTTCCGCAGGTAGTTTTTTCCTCTAACAGTAAATTACACAAGTGCTTTTGAAGTAAAGTGGGATGTTTGGTGTCATGCTGGACAAGCACAGGCAAATGTTCAAACTGTAGCAAACAGAATTTAGTCTTCTGATTTGATTACTCTCAGATTTACTTCCTTCTCACTGCACCAAAGTGAAGGCAGAAGACATCTCTTTACCTATTTTACCTCTTTTTTTTTCCTACCCCTCTGCTCACACTTGCTTAGAAAGAAATTTTATTTTTGTTTCAATAGCTAAGGATTCCATGTGATATCTCTGACCTCCAGATCTTTATTTCACTTCTGAATTTGCAAAAAAATGCAATAGAAATTTAAAAAGAGCAGCATTGTGTTTTCAGCATTTGGCCTTGTTCAGAAAGTGACTGTTTTGTTTCTCATGTGCAGCTAATGTCACCATGTTCAGACCTTCCTCATTCTTCATGATCATGGACACAAGCTTTGGCGTCCAGGTTGAAGTGCAGTTCACACCTGTGATGCAAGTGTTTGTGCGTCTGGATGCTTCTTTCAAAAACCAGACTTGTGGTGAGTGAATGAAGTAAAGGACTCCTTGATCAATGTCTTTTTTCGTAGTCAGAGCAGTATAAACTTTTCACTGCTTTTCAACAGGTCTCTGTGGAAATTTCAATAACATCCAAAGTGACGACTTCAAGGTCATAAGTGGAATAATTGAAGGAACAGCATCAGCATTTGCTAATACATGGAAAACTCAGGCCTCATGCCCTAATATCCAGCAGAGTTTTGAGAATCCTTGTGCACTCAGCATTGATAATGGTGAGTGCTTCTTAAAACTTCTGGTTTGTTTTTTTCTTTTTGCTCATCTCTAAGGAAAATACATCTGTTGGAAAACAAAGATTAAAAAATAAAAACTTAAATATTTTATAAAAACCTACATCTGAAATCAGAAACAAATATTCAAAATGAATGCACTGAAGATAAGTAAGGATGTAAAAAAAGAGTGACAGAAGCGTAAGTGAAGCAAACTGCAAGGACACTGAAAATAGAGTAGATGTCCAAGCTGACAGCTTGGTGTCAGAGAAGTGGATTACTGAAGCATCTTTGGAAACCTTTAATTCATCTCCTTCAGCAAGTCCTCTTCTTTGGTTTTAGGAACCGTGACCCACAAGCTGAGTGAAAAGAGAAAAAATAAAGATAGGAGAAGAAGAGATTTAATGGAATGTCAGAACTGTCTGCACAGGCCAGGGCAAGCATGGGTTTATGACTAATGAAGTACAAAGAGTAATGTGCATTTTTATTGTTTCTTCATTTCACAGAAAAATACGCTCAGCATTGGTGTGGACTGCTCACTGACAGCACAGGACCTTTTGCTGCTTGTCACTATGCAGTGAATCCCACTGTTTACCACACGGTACTTTGCCCGACTGCTTTTCCCTTCGGAAACAACAGAAATAGGGGCTGTTCCAGACATGTCTGAGGCAATGCCTGTATCCCCATTGCTGTGCTGCAGAACTTCCTTCTTTCAACATGTGTTTCTCTTTGTGTTGTAACACTACTTTATTTCGGTTGTCAGTCTTGGCTGCAAGATCCTGACTTGTTTGCTGATGAAAAGGCAGCTATTTACTCCCAGTGGTTTTACACATAAGCCAGATAGTGTATTTAAAGGCATGTCAAATGCTTGTTTGAATATCAGTCAATTGTTACCTTATCAGCCTGGCATCTCATTAATGACTGCTTGGAACAGACAGCCCATTACCTAATTACCATCACTCTGCTAACAACCTGTTGCAAACCACTCTTCTCACTAGGAGTGACCCAGGTGCTGACACCGGTGAAATGGGATGTCTGGACTGCACGTTGTGAATAGAGCTTTGGGTGCTATTGTGCAGCACATCCACCAAAACGGTTCAGAGGACCAAGAAGCTGCAAAATGTATAACAGAATTTAAGACCACTATTTCCCCTGCCAGGAACCTTAGACAAGGACTAGAAAGTGATAAAGCTGTGTTACTGTTATCTCTGAGTGAGCATATCTGAAGAAAGATTAAGGAATAAGACTTGAAAGATAAAGTTCACTGTTTTTTTAAAGACTGACAATATTACCAGTGCTGAGACCTTATTTTTCTCTCCATTCTTAGAACTGCATGTTTGACACATGTAACTGTGAAAATAGCGAGGACTGTCTGTGTGCAGCTCTGTCTGCCTATGTGAGAGCTTGTGCTGCAAAAGGAATCCAGCTGCAGGGATGGAGGGCTGATGTCTGCAGTAAGTACTCTCCTCATTTCCTAAGAACACACATCAATAAAAATTGCTGATCAGAGATTATTTTCTACTCATTTCTAGACAAATCACTAAGTGATGAGGAAAGGATTTTGTTAAGTGCACTCCTGGAAGTAGTTCTCTGCTGTCCGCTTAGAATCAATCCATTGCTGGCAAGAGTGAATAGGAATAGAAGGGAGATGTGGCTTGATTATGAAAGGGACTGTTTTTATGGAAGTGCCTCCACCTGTTTCTGTGCAACTTAGAGTTTCACTACAGCTTTACAAGTATCACAAGTTGTTGCAGAGATAATGTGCTGTATTAGAATAACATTACTAGTAATACTGACCAGAACACTTGCAGATGCATGTCTTTGAAGCTGAATGCTGGGTTCTTGTCTCATTCCTCAAGAGGTTTAGGCATCTTGGCATTGAATGGCAGCAGCAAATGGAGGTTTCCTTCTGAACTTCCATTTGAAAAAATCTTTTCTTCTTTGCATGCATTATTTACTCCACACATACAATAGCTTTTCAGATCAAACTCTGAAATTATTCAGAAATACATTTACATGAAATATGCAACATAAACAGAGGTGTATTGTTTACATGTTATTTCTACTGCCTATGATTTTTATTTTTTCACAAGAGAATTAACCATCTGGAATTAACAATCTATTTTATTTTCCTCTCTCAAGCAAAATACACCACCTCATGTCCCAAATCCCTGAGTTACAGCTATACCATCTCTTCCTGCCAACCCACCTGCCGCTCTCTGAGTGAGCCTGATGTCACATGCAATATTAAGTTTGTCCCAGTTGATGGCTGCACCTGTGTAAATGGAACCTACATGGATGAGAGTGGCAAATGTGTGCCTGCTAATGAGTGCCCCTGCTACTACAAAGGATCTCCTATACCATTTGGAGAAGTGGTCCATGAAAATGGGCGTGTATGGTAAGTAATCTTTTTTAAAACATTCAAATAACGTGTATTTTCTCATTAAAGTCTGGAATGTGTAAGATGGTTTCACCCTGAATTTCAAAAGAATGCTCTCTCTTCAATTTCTTCAAGTTCTTTTGACTTTATTTTCAAATTTACAAATGATATATATTCCCCTGAGTTGCAGGATGAGGGCAGAGGGCAGAATGGAGCCACTACAATGAAAAGTGATATGGTTAATGACCTGTTACACCATTTAAATACACACAACTCTATGGGGCCAGAGGGGGTCCACACAAGGGCACTGAGGGAGCTGGTGGAAGTTCACAGAGGCACTTTCAATCATTTGTCAGCAGTCTGGTTAACCTTGGAGGTCCTGGTTGACTGGAGGTCAGCAAATGTGATGCCCATTTACAGGGCGGGCCAGAAGAAGGATCTGGTGAACTGCAGCCCTGTCAGCGTGACCTTGGTGCCAGGGAAGGACACAGAGCAGATTGTCTTGAGTGGCACATACAGGGCAAACAGGGGATCAGGCCCAGCCAGCATGGGTTTGGGAAAGGCAGCTGCTACTTAACGTACCTGATCTTCTTATATGCCAAGGTGACCTACTTAGTGGATGAGGGAAAGGCTGTGGATATTGTCTGCCTGGACTTTTGTAAAGCTTTTGACATTAGGGAAGTGATTGTCCCCCTGTATTTGGTCCTGGTGAGCTGTACCTCAAATCCTGTGTTCAGTTTTGAGTCTCTCACAATCAGAAAGGCGTTTTGATGCTGGACTATGTTCAGAAAAGGACAGCAGAGCAGGTCTGGAGCACAGGTATTATGAAGAACAGCTGAAGGACCTGAGGTTGTTTAACCTGGAGAAAAGGAGGCTCAGCGAAGACACTCACACTCTAAAACTGCCTAAAAGGAGGTTGTGGTGAGGTGTGGGTCAGGCTCTTCTCTCAGGTACCAAGTGACAGGATGGAAGGAAATGGCCTCAAGTTGCACCGGGGGTTGTTTTGATTGGATGTTAAGAAAAATTTTGTACTGAAATGGTTGTCAAGTACTGGTACACGTTGCCCAGGGAAGTGGTTGAGTCATTATCCCTGCAATTATTTAAAAGTCATGGAGATATGGCACATAGGGACATGGTTTAGTGGTGGACTTGGCAGTGCTGGGTTAATGGTTGGACTTGAGGATCTCAAGGGTCTTTTCAATCCTAAAGGTTTCTAGGGTTGTGTAATATTTCTAGATTGATAGGGCAATTGTACTTCGGTACATTTTTTATTTAATTCCATAATCTTTCAAGTATAAAATTACAACAACAGCAACAAGAGGAGATCTTATGAGAATGTAAGTAACAAGCAATGACAAATATGCATTACAACCTATGAATTTTCCTGCTAAGCAGCAATGGATATCATATGAAAACAGCATGTGTAGTGGTATTGAGAGAAATTCTTTCCCAAGACTGCAAAACAGGTTTTCAAAATTCCTTTGAAAGTTCTGAAACTTGAAGGGATAAGTAGCTCTCAATCTTAATATTTGGTTTGAGAGGAGATAATAAAATAGATTGTTTTTCCTTCTCTCACAGCACTTGTGTCCAGGGAAGACTGAATTGCATTGGAGCACCAAATCCAACTTCAGGTAAAAATAATCTTCTACTTACTTTTTTCTCTTTACGAGGTCTTGCACAGAATAGTTCATAGAATTGATTCTTCTTAATGGATTTTTAATAGAAGCATTTCTCACTTAGTCATAGTGCTACAGTTGTCATAAAAGGCAGGAGTGATCTAGATTACTCATAAAACCTCTTTTTACAGAAAGACTTTTTGTTCTGATATATTTTGTGGGGTTTTTGGGGGGGGGGGGGAGTCCAGTACTCTGTAGTGAATCTTATCAGCAGGTTAAATAGGGACAACAATCTCTGCTGACTGAAACAGGGAATTTCCAAAGAACTTATAGATGGTTTAAATGGCTACAGTGTGAAATAAGCCCTGTGCCACTTCTTTCCTTCCTCTAGTCTGTGAATCTCCCATGGTCTACTTTGACTGTAAAAACAGCACAGCAGGAACAACTGGAGCAGAATGTCAAAAAAGTTGCCAGACTCTGGATATGCAGTGTGTAAGTATGTCATGGCCCAATGAAATGGTGCTTCCAGGTTTGTCTATGCTCTTGCTGCTGAAGTAATTATCTATTGGATCTACTCCAAACCTACAACACAGATACATTTTTCTTGTACCAGAAGCCCTAAAATGATGTTATGAAGCATTAACAATGGAACCCTTGGATCAAAATATAATAAGTAATATCCAAATTAATTCTTAAGATTAGTGTCTACCTTTCTTCAGCTACTGCAGGTAACAGTAACTAGTAGTGAAAAATCTACAGCTCTACTGCTTATTTGCCTTCTGAAGGAAAGGCTAAAAGTGGGCTAAGAGAAATTATTCTTTCTCATACCATGCTGCATCTAATCATGTTACTCCACTTAAGTTCTTGGTAGCCACATGCCATTTCATAGTAAGTACCATATGAGATAAATAAATTTCAACATAACTCAGCCAAACTGAAAAAAATATTACTTGTCTTTCTTTTAAAGTTCCATTCAGTCACAAATCATCCATTACAAAGTGCAAGAGCCAATGTGTTTTAAATTTCACAGGTTCCAGCAGAACAATCAGGATTGGTATACATAAAAAAATTTTCTTTGACAGATTTATATTTTATTAAATCTATGGCTAATAACCTTTTTGTTCCATTACCCTTTAATTACTTTATAATCCTCTCCTATTTAAGTTGGGCAGCAATAAGACCATATAAGGCACCTTTAATGAGAACTTAATCTTCCTTTTTCTAATGTGATCATTTCACTCTAAAATTATGTTTTTCTTTTATCTTTTCCAGTATAGCTCACAATGTACATCTGGCTGCATATGCCCAGATGGGCTTGTGTTAGATGGGAATGGTGGTTGTATTCCTGAAGAGGAATGTCCATGTATTCACAATGAAGCCACGTATCAGCCTGGAGAAAAGATCGACTTCGACTGTAACACCTGGTAAGAATATCTGCAGAAGTAGCATTCCTGGTTCCATCATTTGCTTTTCTAAAGACCTTTTATAGTAAAAGAACAAGGAAAGATTTGGATTCCAAATCTAATGAGTTGATGGATTTTAGATCTTTTAGTTTTGGGTTACGCAGTATGAGAAGGTTGCCTTCTAATATCTGACAGATGGCCAAAGCACAGAATGGGAGGAAACCATTAGGACTACAGGCTTCATTAAGTATCTAGTTTTGCAGTTAAGATATTCAGGTAGCAGAACAGATTTTTCTTTAATTCTTTGAATGAAAAATGTAAAAGAGTGTTTTATTTCCAGAAAAAAAAAATAGCATTTGGGATGGATTGCCAAACAAATATTGATTGTTCAGATATGTCTACACAAAAGAGTAAGTTGTTTTATTATTAAAATATTTATTTCTTTTTTTTCCTAGTGTATGCAAGAATAGGAAGTGGGAATGTACCAAAGATCAATGTCTGGGCACTTGTGCTGTTTATGGAGATGGTCATTATAACACCTTTGATGACAAAAGGTTCAGCTTCAATGGAAACTGTGAATACACACTAGTCCAGGTACTGATAGCTAGCAGTAGCAAATGAGGGGTAATCTTGATCCTATCCTGTAAAAATAATATATTTTTAAATGTTATTCTCTACCTAGGACCACTGTGGCAAAAGTGGCACAGTCAACGGGACCTTCAGGGTTGCCACTGAAAATGTTCCCTGTGGCAACACTGGGACAACTTGCTCAAAGTCTATCAAAGTTTTCTTAGAGGTAAGAAGGTTTTGCACATAGAGCAGTTTTCCTTTGTACCTGCTAAGGCTTAGGAGAAGCCTATATTTCTATTGCTTCAAAGAATTTGGAAAATATTTAAAAAGCAATTCAACTATTAAATTAGGTTTACATCAGATTCAAGTGAAATATTTGGTAGATCTTCCTACCTTTCTATGTATTTGACTTCCCACACTATTTTACATCATCCTTGGGAAAAGTAAAGGCCTAAAGGCAGAAATTTAGCCTATTGTGTCAGAAGATTCTTTTATTGTATGCAATGTAGTTTCTCCATGACAGTCAAAAGACACTTTTTTAACCTACACCATTTAAATATCTGTTACCACACTTCCAGGAACCTGAGATTTGAATTAGATTGCTTTGATTCATTGCATTTTGATTATTTGTTTTCATGATATAAGCTATTTATTCATAGTACTCTTAAAAGCAGAAAAAACATGTTTGAGAGCACAGCTGCAGCTACTGAGCTCATTTCTCCTTACCTCTTCCTCCTGTTTCAGAGCTATGAGCTGATCCTTGGCGAAGAGCGTGTCAGTGTCGTAAAGAGAGGGCAGAATGACGAGGTGCCATACACAGTCCGCTATATGGGGATGTACCTGGTAATTGAGACCAAAAGTGGGCTGATCCTCATGTGGGACAAGAAAACCAGCATCTTCATCAAGCTCAGCCCTCGTTTCAAGGTGCGGAACTAGCAGCTCGATGGCAATTTACTGTCCAGCTTTGACGGGGTGTGAATCTTGTTGAGACCCTGCCAAGATCCCAAATAGTGATGGTCTCTAGCATTCCTGCTGTCCATCCCACATTGCTTTCCATTCCTCTGGTACCTCAGGATGCCATATCATCATCCTGCTGCCATTCTGAGCTTGGAAGGTAGCTTCCAGTGCCTATTTGGCCTGATAGAACTTGAGTTGGCAAAACACTATTTTGGACTTGACTTTGTTGAAATTACAAACTGAACATTTTTACAGGTTATCAGACTTATTAAAATTACATAACTACCTGTGTATAAATCAACTGAATAGGCTTGATCTTGAAAATAATCCATTGTTTCCAGTTCTCATTGACACACAAATTATCACACTGCAAGAACAAGGAAGTGTATAATGAGTGAAAGCCTCTTTTATGCCACCAAGTATTTGTCAAGCATTTAACTACACAGATGATAAGGAAAATGAATTCCAATTTTCATACTCCTCTTAGCTTATGATATATAAGCACTAAAAACTGTAGTAAATACAGAATTTTCTATCTTACTGCATACCACAATGCCATTTAAATTAGGTATTTAAATGAAGTATAATTTAGAACCAACTTCTTTCAGTACCATAGGTTCTTTCCCTCACCAGCACTTTTAAAAAATAGTAGTAATATGGAAAGTATGCACCTTAGTTTCATAGAAAAAGCATGTATTGTAGCCTCTCACAGTTGTACAGATCCATACATTCAGAATGAGTGGTATTTCTGGATGCACAAGGAAAATGTAATTTCTTTATATACCAGTGAGCAGACTTAATGGTAAAGACTCAATTAATAGATTAGGTGGCTGAACTGTTAGTACTTAATAGTTAGAAGGTTGTTTTTATATGCATAGCTATTGTACAAAACAAGGCTTAAGTGAAAAGCTTAATCAGCTGCAAGTCCTTACTTCCTTGTTAAAAATACACCTCAAAGACAGAAGGTTATGACTACAAAGATGGTTTTATTGTTCATATTTAAAAGAAAAAAGTTAACAACAGTATCCTTCTAGCTGTAGTGGTCATATTCTGTTCCTCTATTCCAGAGTATGAAGATGTTTAGGACTGATATAATGGAATGCCACTATTCTAAGAGACGGATTTCGAGTATTCTTTCAGTCTCAGATTTTGTTTCAAGTTTTCTCACACCATTATTCTTTTATTTATGTCTTTTGCAGGGCCAGGTCTGTGGTCTCTGTGGAAATTATGATGGCAACAGCGTCAATGACTTTACTACAAGAAGTCAGTCTGTAGTAGAGAATGTCCTAGAGTTTGGAAACAGCTGGAAAGTATCCTCTACGTGCCCTGATGCTTCCAGTGTCAAGGACCCATGTTCTACCAACCCTTATCGGAAGTCCTGGTCAGAGAAGCAGTGTAGCATCATCAACAGCAATGTCTTTGCTGCCTGTCACTCTCAGGTATTACCAGGGCAGACGTTTACTGTGGGAAAACTAAGCCTGTGGGTTGATGAAGGTGCTATTCTCATAGGTTTTAACATGCATGCCTTGTTTATCAATATGTTTCGCTTCAAATTGTGCCAGGAAAACTCCAGTCTGAATCACCCTCAATGGGACAGATTTATAGTTCCTACTTGTAAGAAATAAAAAGGCATTTAAAAAAGAAAAATAACAACAAAATAATAATTTCATAATTACTATGAATTTCCTTGCAGCCTGACTTGAATAAAAATTCTCATATACCAGGTAGAGAAGGCAAGGTCAATGAAATAATAACACAGGAATGAAATATCAGCATAACCTTTACCTGACACTAAGTACATAACAAATGTTGTCAGGTAACTGTGCAGTTGCCTAATATTTTTTTTGAAAATTAATCTAATCTTACACCAGGACACAAGTCTAGGTTTCTAAAAATCTGGCAATACATGATTTGGACGTATCATTTGGCATCACCTCAGGTGTCTTACAGTGTTTAACAAAAGAAAAAGAAATTACCAATGTAGGCCTTTCCTCTGGGATACTACAATTGTAAGAAAACTACTCTAGCAAAGGTAAGAAATCACTTAGAAGTCAGGATGCATAATATTATATTTCTGTTTAATAACAGGTTGAACCAGCAAAATATTATCAAGCATGTGTGACAGATGCTTGTGCCTGTGACACTGGAGGAGACTGTGATTGCTTTTGTACAGCAGTAGCTGCCTATGCTCAAGCATGCAGTGAAGTTGGTGTATGCGTAGCCTGGAGAAGCCCAACAATTTGTCGTAAGTTTTATGTCATAAACCTTTCTCAAAGTGCAGCTAAGTGTACAGTATCTTACATATGTGCATTAATATCTATCTCACTGTGTCAATTTTTCATGCTTAAGCTCTTTGATCTTTTTTTTTTTTCTTTCCCTGAATATGTTCAACTTTCTGTTTCTCCTCAGCACTGTTCTGTGATTACTACAATCAGCAAGGAGAATGTGAATGGCACTATAAGCCTTGTGGTGCTTCCTGTATGAAGACCTGTAAGAACCCAAGTGGAAAATGTCTCAATGACCTGCCAGGTTTAGAAGGTAAATATAGCTGCAAGTACCTCCTAGTGGGTACATATTGCTATATTTTAAATTGTCTGTGAAGAAGTATATTTCCTCCATCAACTGCATTTGTACAATTGAATTTTCTCTAGTATCATTACATCCACATGAATGGAAGCAGATTATGGAAACTGGAATAAGATCTCTAGGACTAAGTTCTTATGGATGGGTTCTGCTGATGCTAGTAACTGCATTTCTTCCTAGAGCTATTCCAAAACATAAAGTAGAAACATGATGACAATTAAAAACAAGACCTGCAAATGCATTTGGTGCAAATAAAACCTTTGCTGACTGCATCTCATTCTTACCTTTTCCACCTTCAGGCTGCTACCCTAACTGCCCACCAGACAAGCCATATTTTCATGAGGATCAGATGAAGTGTGTTAGTCTCTGTGACTGTTATGATGATGAAGATGGAAAGATATATCAGCGAGATGAATGTAGTATATGGTAAGACTTAACATACCAACCTCATCTTATACAAGGAAAAATGATCAAAACTCAAGGGAGAAGTAGTATGTTCCTGTTACGTGCAAGATCAGTTCATGCTGCCTGTGATGAAATAATGCCTTACGATCTAATGCCAGTTTTCCTACTACATTAATAAGAAGGTTTTACATGATTTTATGTTTTTATGAATTTATTTTTGATTATATTGTAAATCCTCAGCGTTAAGATGCATCAAGAACAAGAAGTCCTTTATGACTAGGCTATCTTTATTTCACATTCCTGTGGCAGGAAAATTGTTGCGCCATGAGTAAAGATATTTATTAGTGGCCTGCTTCCAAGGATTTTGTAACATACTTGCATTATTTGAGCATATAGACTCACCCTTTTAGCCTTCTATTTTAGTACAAAAATACTGCAAATGCAAGGAAAGTGATACTAAGGAAAAAAGGAAAGTCTGCCTTAAGACTTCTACCCATAATTTTGCATAATATTTAAATTCACTTCTGTTTATATGTTTGGGTTTAATATAAAGGAAGATTTTGGAAAATAATGGCCAAAAAGGAGCCAAAATGAACAGAAATCTCTAGGAATAAACACAAAGTGCCTTGCCTTTTGATGCCAGTATCTGTCAGAAAGATGACTAATAAAATTACATCACAATCACAAAATATATTGGTTTTTATGCTTTCTGTTTCAGTGAGTGCACATCAGAAGGTTTACAGTGCAAGTTCGATGATAAAGGTAAGACAGCTAAGAAAAATTATTTAGAAAAAGAAGTATTGGATGCTGTCTTTTCATAGATGTCTGAACTGACAATAAACTTCTGAATTACAGCCTGCAACTGCATTTATGAAGGGAATAGCTATAAATACGGTGAACTCATCTACAACACCACAGATGGAACTGGATGGTGTTTCAGTGCAACATGCGATGTCAATGGAACAATAAGCAGAAACATCTTTAAATGTGGCATTTTTACAACAACCCCATTTACATTTTCCACAAGTCAGCCCACAACTACTGTTTCAGGTATGCATAAATAATATTTAAAATAATTCCGAAATCTCTGTAAGTGACTAAAACTTACCTGAAAGGCAGGACCTTTTCATCAGTTAATGGTATATAATTTTACCTGAAACTATTGACTTCTACTGGAGCTGCTAATTCACCTGGCAGCTTTAGTTGAAAAAGAATAGTTAAGGATGTAGAAATGAATACACCATTTCTTACAAACTCAGTTTCCTCTGTTTTACCATGGTGATCCTTAGGGAAAAATTAATAGAGTTTATTAATCACTGCAACCTGGAGAATCTTCTAATTTCCTTGCAAAAACCCCCAGCAGTTCTACACCAACTTCTGAAAACATGAAAGTTGCTGCCATTTCTTAAATTAGTGAGCACATAAGAAATTTATTTTGAGGGAGTCTTTAAACTATTTATAACCATTCTTTGGAACCTTTCCTAATTCTGCTTAATACCCAAATCAACAGTTTCCTTCTACTCCTGGAGTACACTGCTATATTATTCCTGCTGTTAATTAATTACAATGACCAAATTCTGAGTAATTGTGAGAAACGTGTCTACAAAATTATACTACAGCAAGAACTAAATATTCAAATTTAAGTCTTCTATTAAGTGACATTCATATTGAGAAAGTAATATCTATTACACATGGTTATCTTCATAATGCCAGGAATATGAAGTCTTATTAAAATACATAGAAAATACCTTTTACCTATTAGATTATATATTTCATATATAGTATATGTGTATTCTCTATTATAATGTACTACATATAAAACACACATATGTTAAGTATATATTTTATATTTATAAATATGTTACATGTGGTAATATTGAACTAAGTAGAAAAGTCATTAACTAGTCAAAATATTTTAAAGTCTGTGTGGTTATGCAGTTAAGTGTAAATAAATACAGAGATAATACCAAAGAAATAAAACCTCCTCTACTTATACCAAAGCAATTGTGAGACGTATTATGTAAGCAGTGACATACTGTGCAAAGGATATCAGATTACCTATATTAAGTTACAAATCTTTAATAGATGTCAAAGAAAGTACCTCTACAATAATAAGGCAAAAAGTCAAAACCTACTTTAGAAATTAAATTTGAGACTGCCAAAGCAAGTTCATTAAAATTAAAATATTACATAATATTAAAAATTATTACAACAATAAAAAGGTATGGAAGATGAATAATTTCTTCCTGGAACTCTAATAAGGACAGACAAGAATTATGTTTCCTCCTTTCAATTACAGAAATTACAACTGCAACACCAGTGACAACTGTATGCGTGAAAAATGTCTGTGTGTGGTCAGAATGGTATGATTCCACTCAGCCTGAAAACAAAGAGGACAGTGGAGATTATGAAACATATCAAAATCTCAAGGATAAAGGATACAGTGTCTGTACAAACCCAAGCGATGTTCAATGCAGAGCCAAAGAATACCCAGATACTGAAATTACCAACCTTAACCAAACAATAGAGTGTAGTCAAAGCAGAGGATTAATATGCAATAACCAGGACCAAGAATCCAAGCAGTGCTATAATTATGAAATCAGAATATCATGCTGCAGATACGTACCATGTTCAGAAGCACAAACTACAACACCCACAACCACAAGAGAATTCACAACTACTGCTGTAGAATCAACACCATTTACAGTACAGACAACAATAATACCAACAACACAAAAACAAGAAAGCGAAGTAACGACAACACCAATGAGGGAACGAGACAGAACGACTCCTCAGAGTGAAACATCAGTAACAGCAACAACAACCCAAGTCTCAACAACAGGATACCAAATCACAACTACGACAGCAGGAACCTCCACTGTGGTAACCCAAGCTCCATCATCACCCAATACTTTTTCCACTCTCCCAGGGTCAACACTACAAACAACACCCGGCACCACAATAACCTCCAGTACTACTGCCCTGCCAACACAAGGCACAACTATCACTACACCTGGACCAAGAGTACCAACCCAAGGTACCACCAGTGCCAGCACCACCACAACTGCTGGGGAAAGGAGCACACAATCTACAGAGGGAACTCTTCCAACGGTATTATCCACTGTTGCTGTTCAAACAACATCAACAATTGCTGCCTCCACCCCTGAAATAAAAATAAAAACAACAATTGGTACCACAGTTGGCCCCAGCACCACGGGCTCAGCCACCGAGGAAACAACCATCATCGCTACCACCACCAGCACCTCTCCCCCTCAGACTGAAGGTACAACCATCATCATCCCTACAACAACAAGAGAGCCCACGTCAGCCACAAGTACTGCCAGCACTTCCAGGACTACCGAGAGAAGCACCACAAGAGCCTCTGCCACCTCTGCTCCACGAGAAACCTCCACTGTGACAACCCAGGCTCCAACATCTCCCACAACACCCTCTGAAGTTAAAATAAGAACCACCACAGGAACCACAGCTGGCCTCAGCGCAACCATCACCACTCCACCCACAACAACTGGGCCCACGCCAGCCACCACCACAATCCGCATCTCCAATAGCACAGACAACTGCGTGGTGGAGCGCTGTGCCTGGACACAGTGGTTTAATGTGGACTCCCCTACTCCAGGCAGTGAAAATGGAGATTCAGAGACATTTGAAAACATCAGAGCTGCTGGGTATGAGCTGTGTGACAAGCCTCAAGACATCAAGTGCCGAGCTAAAGACTACCCAGACTCAATTGTAAAAATAATGGAACAGAAATTTGACTGCAGCCTTGACAGGGGGCTTGTGTGCAGAAATAAGGACCAGACTCTCAAGTACCCCACGTGCTTTGACTACGAGGTCTCAGTGCTGTGCTGTGACCGAAAACACTGCCAGACAACAGTACCAACCACAGCAACCACTGTAAGCACCTCCACAACACACATCCCAGCAGAAACCACCACAATAGAAACACGACCTGCAGAAACACCAACTGCTGTCAGCACACTTCCACAGCAAGTAATAACAACCACCGTAGGAACAACAAGTACCCTCTCACCACAAGGAACCACCATTGTCACCCCAAGATACACAGAGCCGATGAAATTGAAAACCACCACAGGCAACACGGCTGTCCCCAGTACCACGGTTTCAGCTGGAGAGAGAACAACCATCATCTCTATGACCACCAGCTCATCTCCCCCTCAGACTGAAGGCACAACCATCATCATCCCAACAACAAGAGAGCCCACACCAGCCACGAGCACTGCCAGCACCTCCAGGACT
Source organism: Melospiza melodia melodia (assembly GCF_035770615.1). Taxonomy (NCBI): domain Eukaryota; kingdom Metazoa; phylum Chordata; class Aves; order Passeriformes; family Passerellidae; genus Melospiza; species Melospiza melodia. The sequence continues at coordinate 63,058,555 of NC_086199.1, read as the reverse complement.
ACCGAGAGAAGCACCACAAGACCCTCTGCCACCTCTGCTCCAGGAGAAACCTCCACAGTGGAAACTCAGGCTACAACATCTCCCACAACACCCTCTGAAGTTAAAATACGAACCACCACAGGATCCACAGCAGGCCCCAGCACCACAGGCTCAGCCAGAGAGGAAACAACCATCATTGCTACCACCACCAGCACCTCTCCCCCTCAGACTGAAGGAACGACAACCATCACCCCACCAACAACAACAGTGTCTACCCCAGCCACCAGCACTGCCAGCACCTCCAGGACCACTGCAGGAAGCACCACAAGACCCTCTGCCACCTCTGCTCCACGAGAAACCTCCACTGTGGCAACCGAGACTACAAGACCTCTCACAACAACCTCCAGAGTTAAAATAAGAACCACAACAGGAAGCACAGCTGGCCCCAGCACCACAGGCTCAGTCGGACAGGAAACAACCATCATTGCTACCACCACCAGCACCTCTCCCCCTCAGACTGAAGGTACAACCACCATCACCCCACCCACAACAACAGTGTCTACCCCAGCCACCAGCACTGCCAGCACCTCCAGGACCACTGCAGGAAGCACCACAAGAGCCTCTGCCACCTCTGCTCCAGGAGAAACCTCCACTGTGGCAACCGAGACTACAAGACCTCTCACAACAACGTCCAGAGTTAAAATAAGAACCACAACAGGAAGCACAGCTGGCCCCAGCACCACAGGCTCAGTCGGACAGGAAACAACCATCATTGCTACCACCACCAGCACCTCTCACCCTCAGACTGAAGGTACAACCACCATCACCCCACCCACAACAACAGTGTCTACCCCAGCCACCAGCACTGCCAGCACCTCCAGGACCACTGCAGGAAGCACCACAAGAACCTCTGCCACCTCTGCTCCACGAGAAACCTCCACTGTGGCGACCAAGACTACAACACCTATCACAACGCCCTCTGAAGTTAAAATACGAACCACAACAGGATCCACAGCTGGTCCCAGCACCACAGGCTCAGCTGGAGAGGAAACAACCATCATCACTACCACCACCAGCACCTCTCCCCCTCAGACTGAAGGTACAACCATCATCATCCCAACAACAAGAGAGCCCACACCAGCCACGAGCACTGCCAGCACCTCCAGGACTACCGAGAGAAGCACCACAAGACCCTCTGCCACCTCTGCTCCAGGAGAAACCTCCACAGTGGAAACTCAGGCTACAACATCTCCCACAACGCCCTCTGAAGTTAAATTAAGAACCACCACAGGATCCACAGCTGGCCCCACCACCACAGGCTCAGCAGGAGAGGAAACAACCATCATCGCTACCACCACCAGCACATCTCCCCCTCAGACTGAAGGAACGACAACCATCACCCCACCAACAACAACAGTGTCTACCCCAGCCACCAGCACTGCCAGCACCACCAGGACCACTGCAGGAAGCACCACAAGAGCCTCTGCCACCTCTGCTCCACGAGAAACCTCCACTGTGGCGACCAAGACTACAACACCTATCACAACGCCCTCTGAAGTTAAAATACGAACCACAACAGGATCCACAGCTGGCCCCAGCACCACAGGCTCAGCTGGAGAGGAAACAACCATCATCACTACCACCACCAGCACCTCTCCCCCTCAGACTGAAGGTACAACCATCATCATCCCAACAACAAGAGAGCCCACACCAGCCATGAGCACTGCCAGCACCTCCAGGACTACCGAGAGAATCACCACAAGACCCTCTGCCACCTCTGCTCCAGGAGAAACGTCCACAGTGGAAACTCAGGCTACAACATCTCCCACAACACCCTCTGAAGTTAAAATACGAACCACCACAGGATCCACAGCAGGCCTCAGTACCACAGGCTCAGCCGGACAGGAAACAACCAACATTGCTACCACCACCAGCACCTCTCCCCCTCAGACTGAAGGAACGACAACCATCACCCCACCAACAACAACAGTGTCTACCCCAGCCACCAGCACTGCCAGCACCACCAGGACCACTGCAGGAAGCACCACAAGAGCCTCTGCCACCTCTGCTCCACGAGAAACCTCCACTGTGGCAACCGAGACTACAAGACCTCTCACAACAACGTCCAGAGTTAAAATAAGAACCACAACAGGAAGCACAGCTGGCTCCAGCACCACAGGCTCAGTCGAACAGGAAACAACCATCATTGCTACCACCACCAGCACCTCTCCCCCTCAGACTGAAGGTACAACCACCATCACCCCACCCACAACAACAGTGTCTACCCCAGCCACCAGCACTGCCAGCACCTCCAGGACCACTGCAGGAAGCACCACAAGAACCTCTGCCACCTCTGCTCCTCGAGAAACCTCCACTGTGGCGACCGAGACAACAACACCTATCACAACGCCCTCTGAAGTTAAAATACGAACCACAACAGGAAGCACAGCTGGCCCCAGCACCACAGGCTCAGCTGGAGAGGAAACAACCATCATTGCTACCACCACCAGCACCTCTCCCCCTCAGACTGAAGGTACAACCATCATCATCCCAACAACAAGAGAGCCCACACCAGCCACGAGCACTGCCAGCACCTCCAGGACTACCGAGAGAATCACCACAAGACCCTCTGCCACCTCTGCTCCAGGAGAAACGTCCACAGTGGAAACTCAGGCTACAACATCTCCCACAACACCCTCTGAAGTTAAAATACGAACCACCACAGGATCCACAGCAGGCCCCACCACCACAGGCTCAGCAGGAGAGGAAACAACCATCATCGCTACCACCACCAGCACATCTCCCCCTCAGACTGAAGGAACGACCACCATTACCCCACCCACAACAACTGTGTCTAACCCAGCCACCAGCACTGCCAGCACCACCAGGACCACTGCAGGAAGCACCACAAGAGCCTCTGCCACCTCTGCTCCACGAGAAACCTCCACTGTGGCAACCCAGGCTACAACATCTCCCACAACACCCTCTGAAGTTAAAATAAGAACCACCACAGGAACCACAGCTGGCCCCAGCACCACAGGCTCAGCTGGAGAGGAAACAACCATCATCACTACCACCACCAGCACCTCTCCCCCTCAGACTGAAGGTACAACCATCATCATCCCAACAACAAGAAAGCCCACACCAGCCACGAGCACTGCCAGCACCTCCAGGACTACCGAGAGAATCACCACAAGACCCTCTGCCACCTCTGCTCCAGGAGAAACCTCCACTGTGGCAACCCAGGCTACAACATCTCCCACAACACCCTCTGAAGTTAAAATACGAACCACCACAGGATCCACAGCAGGCCCCAGCACCACAGGCTCAGCCGGACAGGAAACAACCAACATTGCTACCACCACCAGCACCTCTCCCCCTCAGACTGAAGGAACGACAACCATCACCCCACCAACAACAACAGTGTCTACCCCAGCCACCAGCACTGCCAGCACCACCAGGACCACTGCAGGAAGCACCACAAGAGCCTCTGCCACCTCTGCTCCACGAGAAACCTCCACTGTGGCAGCCGAGACTACAAGACCTCTCACAACAACGTCCAGAGTTAAAATAAGAACCACAACAGGAAGCACAGCTGGCTCCAGCACCACAGGCTCAGTCGAACAGGAAACAACCATCATTGCTACCACCACCAGCACCTCTCCCCCTCAGACTGAAGGTACAACCACCATCACCCCACCCACAACAACAGTGTCTACCCCAGCCACCAGCACTGCCAGCACCTCCAGGACCACTGCAGGAAGCACCACAAGAACCTCTGCCACCTCTGCTCCACGAGAAACCTCCACTGTGGCGACCGAGACAACAACACCTATCACAACGCCCTCTGAAGTTAAAATACGAACCACAACAGGAAGCACAGCTGGCCCCAGCACCACAGGCTCAGCTGGAGAGGAAACAACCATCATTGCTACCACCACCAGCACCTCTCCCCCTCAGACTGAAGGTACAATCATCATCATCCCAACAACAAGAGAGCCCACACCAGCCACGAGCACTGCCAGCACCTCCAGGACTACCGAGAGAAGCACCACAAGACCCTCTGCCACCTCTGCTCCAGGAGAAACGTCCACAGTGGAAACTCAGGCTACCACATCTCCCACAACACCCTCTGAAGTTAAAATACGAACCACCACAGGATCCACAGCAGGCCCCACCACCACAGGCTCAGCAGGAGAGGAAACAACCATCATCGCTACCACCACCAGCACATCTCCCCCTCAGACTGAAGGAACGACCACCATTACCCCACCCACAACAACAGGGCCCACGCCAGCCACCACCACAATCCGCATCTCCAATAGCACAGACAACTGCGTGGTGGAGCGCTGTGCCTGGACACAGTGGTTTAATGTGGACTCCCCTACTCCAGGCAGTGAAAATGGAGATTCAGAGACATTTGAAAACATCAGAGCTGCTGGGTATGAATTGTGTGATAAGCCTCAAGACATCAAGTGCCGAGCTAAAGACTACCCAGACTCAATTGTAAAAATAATGGAACAGAAATTTGACTGCAGCCTTGACAGGGGGCTTGTGTGCAGAAATAAGGACCAGACTCTCAAGTACCCCACGTGCTTTGACTACGAGGTCTCAGTGCTGTGCTGTGACCGAAAACACTGCCAGACAACAGTACCAACCACAGCAACCACTGTAAGCACCTCCACAACACACATCCCAGCAGAAACCACCACAATAGAAACACGACCTGCAGAAACACCAACTGCTGTCAGCACACTTCCACAGCAAGTAATAACAACCACCGTAGGAACAACAAGTACCCTCTCACCACAAGGAACCACCATTGTCACCCCAAGGTACACAGAGCCAATGAAAATAAAAACCACCACAGGAACCACTGCTGGCCCCAGTACCACGGGCTCAGCTGGACAGGAAACAACCGTCATTTCTACCCCCACCAGCACCTTTCACCCTTGGAGTGAAGGTACAACCATCATCATCCCAACAACAACAGTGCCTACTCCTGCCACCAGCACTGCCAGCACCTCCACAACCACCTGGGAAAGCAGCACTCTATCTACAGAAAAAACTCTTCAAACGGTACTATCCACTGTTGCTATTCAAACAACATCAACAATTGCTGCCTCCACCCGTGAAATAAAATTGAAAACCACCACTGGCACAACGGTGGCCCCCAGCACCACAGGCTCAGCCAGAGAGGAAACAACTGTCATCACTACCACCACCAGCACCTCTCCCCCTCAGACTGAAGGCACAACCACCATCACCCCACCCACAACAACAGTGTCTACCCCAGCCACAAGCACTGCCAGCACCTCCAGGACTACTAAGAGAAGCACCACAACAGCCTCTGCCACCTCTGCTCCAGGAGAAACATCCACAGTGGCAACCCAGGCTACAACATCTCCCACAACACCCTCTGATGTTAAAATAAGAACCACCACAGGCACCACAGCTGGCCCCAGCACCACAGGCTCAGGTAGAGAGGAAACCACCATCATCACTACCACCACCAGCCCTGCCTCCACTTCACCTGAAATAAGATTAATAACCACTTCTGGCCCCTCTTCTGTGCTCACTACAACTCTTCCTCAGTCTGGAATTACCACAGGTAAATTCTTATAACATTCTTTTCTCCTAATGTAGAAAATACTGCTATAACAGCTTTCTTCAGCACTACTGTCAGCCCAGGTATATCATTGTCTACTTTTTAAAATTTTACAACCATCATTTTCTTTAGACCAACATTCACAACTTTGTGTTTTGTGGCTTCTTTCCCTAAACCAGTTTGTGATTATATGAATCTATGACCATATATATTCATATATATATATATATTTATATTCTTTAAAACACATAAACCAATTTTTTAATCAATCTCCCTCTTTGTTACTAGTATTTATGTTTGTCAGCTTGGTTAACCTCATAGTATTAATTCTTACTTAAATGAGGAAAGTTGAAACTTTTCAAAACGTTAGAGGTAAATCTCATCAGATTTGCCAAAGGCCAGATGTTATTCAATGTGCAATGAAAAAAATTTCCATAATCTCCACTTATGAATAGCTGAAATATTTGAATGCAGGAAACATGTTCACTTGATTTGCCAGAATGTTGAATAGACCTCTTGAAGGTGTTAAAATTATTAGATCAAAATCCTGTACCTGCAAACTAAATTATTACTTGTACTCAACAGCAGCTTCAACTGGTACATCACAATCAAGCCATGTTACAACAAGCACTCCTGCAACCTTCAGTTCTTCCACCAGCACATCCGTTACATCCAGCAAAATACCTCCATGCTTTTGTCATGTGTTTGAAACTTTATTTTCTCCTGGTAAGTGTCTTATTTTTTGATTATAAAAGATTTCATAAGCAATATAAACCCTTAAGACTCTATTCAATTAAAGATAACCACTGAAAGTCATCTAAACGTAGAATGTTTTATACATGAATACACTTAATATTTTCACAATATTTTCTTGGTTTTTCTCCCTATGTATTTTCATCCTTGTAATTTCTTTTCCAATTTTCATCTGCAGGGGAAGTGGTATACAACAGAACAGATAGAGCTGGCTGTAATTTTTATGCACTTTGCAGCAAGGAATGTGAGATTGAGCCCTTCTACGGGCCATGTCATCTGACAACTCCCGCTCCTTCAGTCGCCTCAACTACATCACAAGCTGCCTCACCAACCACAGCAACAACCACCACAATTTCAGTAGAAAGAAACTGCACTGATGTCAATCCTGCACGAAAGGTGGTTCCCCTCCCTACTTTATAATATACCACTGTTGCAAAACCAAACCAATTTCTGTCCTTTAACAGCCAATTCAAATCAACCTTTATGTATCACAATAACAAAGTTGGTCATGTAACAAATGACCTGACAGCACACAATTATTTAACCTGGCATTACCAGACTTTTAAGTAATCTCTTGGTGGAAAAGCTCACTAAGGCCATGGCAGAGACATTTGGTTTAAATAAAAGTCATTTAAATTTCATAGACATAAGTAGACAAGCCGTGAAATGTAAAATACCATTCTTTTTATGCAGAAGAAAATTCTGTGGTTATTCTTAGCATACCCGTTTTAAATGATGTACTGAAACAACTACAATCTGAATTTCCTACTAATTTTGAGAATATATCTTAAGTTAAAACTGAACAACTAGGATAAAGGAGCATTTAAGAATAAATAATTTACATATTTTCAGCCTGGAGAGGAGTGGATAGAAGAATGCCAGAAATGTGTCTGTGATTCCCTCACTGCTACTGCACAATGCCAGCCACTCCCATGCCAAACAGCTCAGCAAACAACTTGTGACCTAGGATTTGTTTCCATGGCTGTAATACCACAAAAAGACCCATGTTGTCCTGAATTTGAATGCAGTAAGTATTAAAAATACATTTATAAATACCACTCCAGGCAATTACATTTGCACTTCCGTTAATATCTAAGGACGTTCTTAATGTATCACAATAACAACAAAATATTTCTTAAATTTTTCTGTCTCAATGAAAACAAAATTATTTTTGGCTAAATATGCATTGAAGCTTTGTTTTAAAAAAAACCATGTTATTTTCATTTAACTTTAATAAGAGAATGGGTGGGAGAGCAGAATAGTATTTTGAACATTCACTGGTCTATGTAGCTCAACTATCTGTGTACCTGTAATTATAAATGTTATCCATGCATTTTTTTCATCTTACTAATGGAACATTAGAGCACATTAACATTAGTCTAAATGCAACTAAACTAAGATGCATAAACACAAGAATAAGTCACTAAATAGCTTAACAGTCAACTACAAGACCAAGTAACAGGAAGTAATAGTACAAAGTGAATTGTAATCAGTAACTAAATTGACAGTGTATGAAAAGTAGTAATTATACTTACACTCTTGCCAGATGCTCATGAAAATAAACTAATATAACTAGGATTTTTTATTTATAAACATACACTTTATATACATATATTTTATGTACATATACTTGTGCAAAAGACTAAAAAGAAAAAAGTACCCATAAATTAAGCCTGAAAAAGGAAAGTCAAAACAAAGGAACAGGCAAGTTTAAAGCTGTTCTGTGAAAGACATAGATGGGTTCTGCCATGTTGTCAGATTTACATTATATAGGAATACCTTTAGTAGGAATACCTTAGCAGGAATACCTTTTTCCACAGTATCAATCTTCCATACAAGCCATGTTCTGAAAGGTCATAAAGAATCAATAACTGAAGCATCTTTGTTTATCATGGAGGCCGAGGGTTCCCAGAGGAAACAACTAATTTAATTTGAATTGAACCAGATATTGAAAGGGCAAAAGAGGGATTTTTCAGGCATAGCTCAAGTTTGAAGCCATTCCTCTCCACCTCTTCCAGCTGATTTTAATGATGAAACTTTGCTTAAACATTCAGCTACCCTATATATGAAGTCTAAGAACATAGGGGGATTGAATTAAAGTTTTCCGTACTCTCTGTGTTACTAACAAAACCTGGTAACATCTTGAATTCTCAGGAAGACTCACAATTTGAGTTATTCTGGAATTAATTTTTTGTTTTGTTTTTTAGAACCAATACCTGATGTCTGTGTGATTAATGGAACATTGTACATGGTAAGAATGATATGGCAGTATATTGCTGGAAGTGAAAACTATATCCTTTCTACCAAAATAAGTCTTTGAGAAAGTTCTTTTCCCAGTACGTGTTTTTGGGAGTTTTTCTCTCTAGCCCTTAATTGGAAGCTGTTTGGGTATTTAGAGTCAAAATCAAATTTGTCACAGAAGTCTTCCTCACAGAGTAGTATTAAAAGAAGAGCGTACCATTTTTAATGATGTACTTTCTTTTTAAGCTTCCTCTCACTGACTTTGCCAGACAATCTGATGAATAGCCCAAACTCAATTGCTCTTTGAAATAAGCCCAGAAAACCTTAAAAAACCAAAGCTAACATTTTTGATTTGATACCAAACCCTTTTGCTAAAATTGGTAGTTAGGTCTTTTACTCATAATTTAAATATTAGCACTGGAGTCTTTGGGGATACATTTCAGAAAGACTAAAACCCATATGTAAATTTAGATCTCTGCTTAGGTATCTGCATATGTAAAGGCCTATTTTAGTCCCTGCTTTTAAATTATAATTGTTTTACGACCACTGAAGATAACTGATAGAGGAAAAATATTCTTAAATGGAGCATTGAAAAGCTGGTAAATAATTAGACAGTACAAACCAATCTTAATTTAATGTAATAATTTACTGCTCCCTTTTACATTGCTTCGTTTAGTTTCTCTTAATATGAGCTTTCCTGCAAGGCATGAAGCCAAAAAATTTCTATGTTCAAAGAATTTGAGAACTGTCATACTTGCGTACCTCAATGGTTCTCAGCAATGCTTTCAACTCTGCCTTTATATTACACAGAAACTGTTGGCATTTGAATATTTTTTGGGTTTTTTTTTTTTCTGTCTTGCAGGTTGGAAAGTCAGTAGTAATCGATTCATGTAAGAAGTGTACCTGCAGTTCTGAGAAGGATCCAGAGACTAATGCAAACATTATGCATTGTGAAACAGTTCAGTGTGAGACATCTTGCCCACTGGTGAGTTCAGGTTCTCTAGGCTGCCCAGTCAGCTAGACTAGAATTCTCCATCACCAATTCAACATACTTTCTCTTTCATCTCTTTCTGAGTAGGGTTACCAATACATGATTGAGGAAGGAGAGTGCTGTGGGAAGTGTATTGAAGTAGCTTGCAAAGTCAAACTCAGTAACAACACTGTTCATGTCCTCAATGTAAGTATTCTTTTCGTCCTCAATGTAAGTACTGTTTTCATTTTCAGATCTATCTGTTAGCCCATACAAGTTAGAACAGCTAAGAGTCAACTCATGTCCCTTACTGGTAAAAATAAAATACTGAAATTACTTCAAAAAACAATGTATCACCTTTCTGTGTTGAACAATATTTGGTATCAAATTCTTGATTTTTGTGGCTAATGGAGCAATGGTTTCTAATTTATGGTCTAAGTGTTCAGAGCCAGGATTTAAACTTTCAAGCTAGCTACAGTTTGTAGAATTTCATTTTTGCCAGTTGAAAGAAGTTCAGAAGCATCTGAGAATCTTTGAGGACTGAGAACTTAATTAGCTCAGACATACTTGATCACAATGAAAAGAAAACAACTTTTGCTTTTATTGTGTTATCTTAGGTTAATGAGATCCTGCCACTCGATCAGTGCAGCCACTACAAATGTGAAAAAATTGAAGATCAGTTTGTTGCAGTCCAAACGAAAAGAGTATGCCCTGAGCATGACCCTGAAGAGTGTGATCCTGTAAGTTTTTATCAGTCTTTCATTGACTCAATTCAGTTTAAATGAACAAGGAGGGACGAGGAAGAATACAACAAATCACTTCCACTGAAGTTGCAGCAATGCCTTAAGAATGAAACTAGGCTTGCTCCATGATTAATAATAAGAAAAGCATAGTATTTTCTTATGAGGCTACAAGTATTGAAGACTCCTGTGGCGAGGACAGTAAGTCATCCATTGTTTCATTCAGGGTTCATCCCAGAGAAGCCTTCTGCCCAGTATCAGTAGTGCTAACTAATATACTTACTCATGATTGTCAACCATGTACTAATACAAATCCTCCTTCTTTTACAAAGGACGAAACAGAGATTACATCTGATGGCTGCTGCAAAATATGTAAACGTAAGTAATGCTGTGTTTATGCGTTCTGCCTGAAGAGCACTCTGTTCAACCTGTAACTATTTTTGAGTGGATGGAAAGATTCTTCACTCACCCTGTTTTCACATAATTATTTAAGAAGATCTTGTGTTTTTACTGTTTATTCAAAAGAAAAACTCAATTTTTTTCCTGCTACTGAATACCACAAGTCAAATCAGCAATACTCAAGCCTCTGCATTATCTTCCAAAGGCATTTTACAGCCGAAATCAAAGAATAATCTGACAACTCCATATAAATTACACAGTACCCATCCCATCACATACTGCAGATTCTCAGTAATCAGACATCAAGCACTTTGAAACTGGTTTACGTTCCCTTAGTTCAGAACTAGAGAACTGAAGTATATTTTCTCTCTTCCCCCTTTCTTATGAAGCTAAAACCTGCAAGCCTTACACCAAGGAAACTGTGATCCGCCATGCTGACTGTGAGTCTTCTGGACCTGTTCAGGTCTCATATTGTGAAGGAACTTGTCCTAGCTCCTCAATGTAAGTTCTAAAAATTCATTTAACATCTCTTTATGTTTATATTTCATTTAATATCTCTTTATACCCATCACACAAGGGTACTGAGGGAGCTGGAGAAAGTGCTCACAAAGCTACTTTCAATAATTTGTCAACAGTCTGGTTAACTATGGAGGTCCCAGTTGGCTGCAGGCCAGCAAATGAGATGCTCATCTACAGTAAAGTTTGGAGAGAGGATCCAGGCAAGTACAGGCCTGTCAGCCTGACCTTGGTGCCAGGGAAGGACATAGAGCAGATTATCTTGAGTGCGATCATGGAGTACATACAGGGTAATAAGGGGATCAGGCCCAGCCGGGATGGGTTTGGGAAAGGCAGCTGCTGCTTGACCAATCTGATCTCCTTCTAGGACAGGGTGACCCACTTAGGGGATGAGGAAAAGGCTGTGGATATTGTCTACCCAGACTTGTATAAAGTTTTTTACAGCACTTCCCACAGCATTCTCCTGGAGAAGCTGGGAGCTCATAGCTTGGACAGGTGAACTGTTCACTGCATAAAAAATTGTTCATGGCCTGGATGGCCAGGTCCAGAGGGTGATGTTGAGTGGAGTTACCTCCAGCTGGGGAATGGTCACCAGTGATGTTTCCTGGGGCTCAGTGTTGCAGCTGGTCCTGTTGTATATATTTATCAATAATTGTGTGAGGTTCAATGAGGCTTAGTGCTGTGTCCTGCCCTTGGGCCACAACCATCCCAGACAGCTGGGGCAGAGGGGCTGGGAAGCTGCCTTGTGGAAAAGGACCTGGGGATGTTGGTGACAGCAGCTGAGCATGAGCCCATGTGTGCTCAGGTGGCCAAGACAACCAAGAACATCCCGGCCTGGATCAGCAACAGTATGGCCAGCAGGACCAGGACAATGTACTTGGCCATAGTGAGGCCACACCTCGAGTCCTGTGTCCAGTTCTGGGCCTCTCACTGAAGGAAAGACATTGAGGTACTGAAGGTCTGTTCCAACCTACACGGTTCTATGATTGTAGAACAGCAACAAAGTTAATGTATTTATATGATTCCACTGAATTGAACTGGATTCAATGTAAGCAAGAACAGTTTTACTATTGAAGACAATGAAAATCACTTTCATAAGTGTGTGTGACAAGGAGGAAAAGAGGATTAAAAAAAAAAAAACAACCCAAAAGCAAACCAAACACTCACAAAAAGCACTGAGGGGGTTTTCTGAGTGTTTTTAACAAGATGCATTTTTTCCCCTGGCGGAACACAGGTACTCTCTTGAAGCAAACCAGATGGAACACAAGTGTGGTTGCTGCCAGGAACTCAGCACCCAAACAAGAGATGTGACCCTGACTTGCCAAAATGGAACCAGCATAAATTATACCTATCTCTATGTGGAAAACTGCCAGTGTGTGAATGCTTGCTCTTCAGAAACCACTGCAGCACCTGACTACCAATTCCAACAATCTAGAAAATATGGCTCCCAATTGCAGCAGGCTGTATCACTTGGTTCCCAATGGCAACTCAGCTGAGGATATGATCACTGGAAAAAGGGAGACCCTAAAGAAGCTGGAATCATGTCTTCCTGAAAATAAATTGTGCTCCTTCTTTAACTTTCCTTTTTCATGACTTACTTGTAAAAATAATTAAAAAAAAAGTCAATTAAATTGCAGTGTTTGGGGTTTTTTTTTAATGTTACAGTATTGAAGAATAAAAACAGATGACTGCAAAATACCTCATGTAACTTACAGAAATATGCAAGTACATGCTTTATCACAAAACCTATATTTGAGGTAAAAAAGAATTCAGGAGTCTCTAAAAAATAAAGCAGGAAAACATTGCACCTACATTGTACTTCTTGATCCTAGTGAAAGCATTATTGCATATTCTTTTTATAGACATATTAGTCCTAACACATCTCAAAAACAGGGACAAAGCTGTTTTATTTGATCACTAAAACTTTAAGTACTTTTCAGTTATTGTGACTGCTCAATACCCATCTTCTTTACCTAAATGACAGTGAGTCCAAGGAATGGCATCAGGAAGTTTTCTGACTCAGAGGGGTATATTTGTGACCAGTCTTTGGGAATACAGCCCTCTTCCTGAACTAGGTAAAATTCCTTCACCAATGTCAAAATAGCTCTTCCCACTGGCATAAAAGATGAAAAACTTTGCTCCTCTTATCTGCTCACTTCCACCTCCTTTAGTTTGTTCCTCATGCTGCATGTACTGTATGTATTTCAAATGTGCTCCAGCATACTCACACATCACGAAGCAGTGTGGAGGATCTTGCTACCATTCCATCGGTCTAACACTGCTGGGTGGCCACCAGGCTTATGTCCAGCAAGCCTGGGTTTAGCCCTTTTCCCCTTCAATCCACTTTAATGCTCTTTCAACAAGCACTGCACCCCCCTGCAAAGATCCTTCTCTCTGTCTGAGACAGGTGTACCCAGCTGTTGCCACCAAGTGTCAATGTGCTGGTTCTTCTTGTTTCTTCCCTCACCATTCCCTGCAGCTGGAAGGATAAAGAAGAACACTACTCATGCTCCTGATCCCATAGTACCCAGGTGTCCCAAGGCCCCAAAACCTCTTCTGATCGTCCTTGGCCTTCATATTGCAAACTTCATAATTGCCGACATGAGAGAGCAATAATGGATAATAATCCAAGGGCAGTACCAGAGCTGAAAGTTTCCTCATCTCATCTGTAACGCAGCCGCCAGGGAAGCAGATGACTTCCCTATGAAGTGGGGCTTGCCAGGAAATTGGACCTTCTGTTCCCCTCACTGGAGGGTTTCCTGTGCCAATACCTCATCTTTCTTTCCTTCTGGAAGCAGTTTCAACACAGTGCATAGGGGAACTTCACCTTAGTGAATCGTCCTACAGAGATGAACCATCATTTTCATCCTTTGATTTCCCCTTGCAGAGCCTTGTACCTATTAAACACGGGCACCTGGGAAGGTGGGGCAGTCGCAGAGGAGTATCCTGGCCTACCAGGCAGGAATTTGTAACCATTACCCCCTTTTATAACTACTTAAAGAATAATTTTTAAAAAAGCTTTAAGCATTTTAAATCAACTTAAATCACATTAAACTGATGACTATTACAGAGGTAACAAATTTAAACCAGAAAAACATTGTCCTGTGAGTGTTAAGTGCCTGGTAATCCATAGAGAAACATGGACCGCAGACACATGGAAAGTGTACTTCACTGGAGTTACTTTACAATTGGAGATAATTTTAAATAAATTTAATTATCCTCCATTCTCTTTCAATGGTAAATACATTAAACTTATAAAAATTCTCAACTTTTTGTACACTGAAATGTTTTAATAACATGCTCTGAGTGAACTCTTTGAATACTTCAAATAGTAGTACTTTTATAATTCTCTCATCCATGGAAACACATATGTAGCTCAGATAATTTTCAATCTACTTGCTTTCCACAAATTCACTTTTCTCATCTATATGCAGATTTTCCTTCAAAAGTTATGGTATAACCCAAGTATATCTTACAAAATTAATTATGCTTTTTGGCAAGATAGTAAAGAAAATACTTCTAAAATATACTGCTGCATGAAAATAGATTAACTTGGGTTTCTGACTAAGCTTCCTGAGGATCTAGAAGAGAAAGCTCAAGTCTTCAGTAGGCTACAACTCAAAACTGCAGAGAAGATTGCTAATATGGGTTTTCATTTTTCCTTCTTATTTTAAGAAAACACATATTTGCATTTCTCCTAGAGGCCTTGCTCACACTGATGTTCTGAAATGTTTTAATAATTCAAAATATACTGATTTCTCTTTATACCCCCACACATCATCACTGATTAACACTGAAATGAAAAAGCTAATAAAAATGCAAAAAGGTAAATAGATGCTTCAGCAGCCACAAGAACACCAACATTTGTTTGAAGTAAACTAATTTTCACTCCTCCTATTTCTCACAGCAAAATGGAGAAATTTGAAAGCAAACTGTAACCTCTGAAGATAAACTGGAATAGAAAGTGATACTCAAGGGTTAGAATAAAGCACAATTTTAACATAGTTTTATTTCATAGTAGGTACTCAATACTTTAAGGAAAAAAAGAAAAATCAGCTGTGAAAGATTCCTCCAAACTATTATTTGTTAAAAAACCCAAAACTCTTGATTAGGAGAAAAAAGCACACTATGGATGGACAGTAAATACCAAAATCTTATCTTGATAATACAGTAATACTTCAAACTAGCAGTTGCTTATTAATCACAATTATCACTGTGCATGGTGATGCTATTAAGTGAGAGAGGGCCCCAGATACCTTTGTCACCACAGTACTAGAAAGAGATGCTATGCAAACCAAATCTTTCAAATTCATTTATCATATATTAGCAGATAAAACCCGCTCTTTTTGTAGCTGGAATAGCACACTTGGTCCATTTCATAACTCTTCATTTGGACACCACTCCCATCCAGAGTCCTCAATCCTTCGCACTGCAGCATTCCCTCCATACCCACGTGCCATTCTTCCCTCCTCCCCTGCTCTCCAATGCTGTCTTTGAAACAACGCAGCATCACTACTGCCTTCTTCTGTCCTCAGTATGCAACACCAGCATATTTCCTTGAGAAAGCAGCCCCTAGAAGAGTCAGAAAGAGGCACCTACCTGTAGAAGAATTCTCAAAGTACTTTTGAGCATTTACTGTTACTGTTCCCACCAGATGGTCACATTAAGAAGCAGTGTAGTTTGCCAACCAATGTTCAACACTGAATAGAAGACAGTAACCAATACGTGAATTTTAGAACAGTAAAGACTCACACTCTGGTGCTCTCCAACAGAGACATAATACACTTTCATTCAGATGGTACATTTATTAAATTAGAATGAAAAAGTTAATGTACTTTAGAGTGCAAGAAACATATTCGGACACTGGAACTCAATACAGAGAAACAATGTCTTCAGAATAATTACAGCAACACAACATCCTCTGTAGGGTATTACATATCAACCAAACAGGCAGTAACACTTGTAAGGGGGGAATAAACCCATTCAGTACCATCAGCAGATGCAAAGAGCAGTAGAGAAGTTGCAAGGATCTAGCTAGACAAAAAATGTTCCTACCTTTAGCAAGCTGAGGCTCTTGGCAGGACTCAAACTATCCTGAGAGCACTCACTTTTAGCAGATGCCTGTCTTACACAGCTGGCTTTAGCTCCAAGCTGCTGGAAGCTGCTGAGCAGAGGAGCAGCATCAAACACAGTATTACCCCATTAGCATTTTCTCAAAAGCTACAATCATGACTGACAATTTGTTTGTTTTAAATAGAAAACCAGACTTTCAGTTCCAATACCTTAATTTCACAGACCCTAAAATAAGTAAACACCTCCTGCCTTTTTTCATCTCTCTCCAATTCAAACCTAACAATAAACAGTTTAACTGGAAGGATATGTAAGCTGAAAAGCTCAGTAGGCTGATCACTTTGTTCTTTTTAACAAGAGAAAGTAGCACAAATTGATGTAAGAGTTTAATCTCTAATGCTTAATTAAATAAAGATAAAAAGATGCACAGAACAATATTTAAGTATAGTCTAAGATAATGAAACCCATCTACTGGCCATACTGCTCCTACACATCCTATTTTCAACTCATATTTGTACTCTGTTTTGTATAACACTTGCCTAGGAAAAAAAATACACACTAAAAATATATCTAAGAACAGGAGTCTCCCTCAGAGGGCCAGAGTCAGTTTATGAATAAACCTGGCTAGCTTAACTTTTGCACTTACCCCTCCTGGCAGTTAGGACTAAAAGATGGTTTTGTTCTGCGCTTGAAATGGATAGGATGCAGTACAATTTACCAGCCATTAATTTGAACCATGACCACTTGCTTTTATGAAAAGCTGTATTATGAATCCCACCGTTTTAATATAAAAATTTAAATATGTACATTTTCCCTGAATTGTTCTGTCCCTAGCAGTTCATGCTATCTATGTAAAAGTTAAGAGCACAGGACTCTTCCTGGAGGTATCTAAGCATTAAATCCCTACCAACATTCATCCTTTTGGGTCATGATGTCACAAAACACTCTGCTTTTATAAAGACCAAATGCCTCTACACCTAATCAATCACAAAATTTACCATGATTGCAGGGAAGGGGCAAGACTAGTTTCTTGAAGAATACCCATTTAACTTCAGAAAACAAAAGGTGGCAATTCTACAACTACAGCACACAAAACTATAGCCTTGAATTTCATTATTCAAAATCCAACTGGAGGATGTTCAAAGACACTTATGCTTTCAATGGGAAATTTAAGATGTTAAGGGATTCATAACAAAACTTAAAACTGTACATTATGAAAAGACAGCTTTAAAAGGTCAGAAACTGGGATGATTTTTGGTGCTGTATTTTAAAAGTTTCACTATTACTTTTAATGATTAAAAAAAATAAATATTCGTGTTCTACTGCCAGTGCTACCTAAAGGCTACTTGAATGTAGGTTGCAGGGGGATAAAATCAGCTTTCCATCAGATAATAAAGAAAATATTTTAAGCATAGGACATAAAATAAAGTGTGGGGAAGAAGAGAATATGGGTCGTCATTTTGTGTTCCAACCTGGCTTTAATGTTCTCATGAATCATTCAAGAGCCTAGATTTCAAGTGTACATTCATTTCAACTCTTGAAAATATAAAGGTCTATGGCTATTGTAGAAAATACTTGAAATCAAACATTAAAGAGACAAAACAGCAACATTGCACATCACTGGAAAAATAAATTGGTGCAGACTATTTAAAGTGCATTACTTTACAAAAACAGACACCACAGAAATTCATCCGACAGGTGTAACTGGTGCATAACTGTATGATTCTGCAGCTCCAAAATCAACTCTTACTTGAAAAAATTACATTAACAATAAATACAAACACCTCCTCTGAGGATCAGACTGTAACTCAGATATGTTAAATTGTCTCTCACATAGAATTTTATTTCCATCTGCATCAAATAATAATAAACTGACTACAGCAGCTGTAGTCTAACAAGTCACTGAGCAATTTATAATGCCATTCTAAGACCCTGAAGCTACTTTTCGTGTTTATTTCTTATTACAGGAAAAATACAATCATTTTCCCACGAATGTAAAGCAATAACTTTGCTGAAACATAGGTATAGAGAAAGAAGCTTTATAACCAGATCATAGATATCTGCTTTTTTTAATGTAAGACAACATCTTAAATAATTCTTTACGGCTTCAATCACTTTCCAGGTATAAGTATCTTTACTTCTGCACTTAACTTTTGAAATAGCCATGGGAATGCAGAAGTAATAGAGTGCAATTAACTGTAGGAGTACATTAGGGCTTAGTTCTATTCTCTGCTACAGCAATACATACTGTATGAGTTAAAAGTTACCTCCTAAGATTTTACAGATACATAACAATACTATGTGGGAGGACAAAGCCCCAAATGCACACCAGATAATATATTGCTTTGGTGCCCAATGACTAGATTGAATAGTAGATGCCTATTACTAATGCCAACAGTACAGCCTAAGAAATTTAGCTTATTAAATTAAAAATCTTCCATCTAAAAGGTGTGAATATATCACAGTAATAACTAAACGCCACAGGATAAGAAAGGGTCTCTCCTTTAATTTCTGGCAAAAATAGGCTGCTTGCAGAAACCTAAATACTTTTAATAAATCAATTGTATTTAAACAGCAAAACCTTCCATGGAAAGTTTTTTTCCCCCAATCTAACAAACACTAGTAAATCTTGTACTGCATAGAGTTACTTTGTAAGAGCAAGTTTATGAAAAGGGGGAGAGAAAGAAACAAAGCAGCATTATTCCCAATGCCATCAGAATATAGCCACGCAGGGCACAGCTGATAGTAAAGATGCTTCACTGCTCTATGGTAGGACATAAGCTAAACAGAGTATGTACAGACTGAGAAAGAAAGAGAAGATCCAACTGTCCAAGGAGAAAAGGGGTACAATCTGTCACACACGATGCACTAACAGAAAGCTGTTGGGAAATTCTTCCTCTAGCTAAATCCCTGGCTTGGCAAGTAAAAATAAGTGGCATCGAGGACAGGGACTATAGAGGAAGTGGGCATCTATGATTCTTCAGCCATCTGAAGTAAGGAGTTGATAGCTGCATCCTTGTTCCCCCTCTGAGCTTCTAGCACTGAGCGGATTACTTCCCTGTCCATGTTGGGAAACATGTCCTGGATAGATTTCAGGTCCTCTTCATTACACAGGTGCTGAGGGTTGACTGCAGGAGGTGGTATTGCCACCGGGACCATGCCTGGATTACAGACTGCAGGCATCCCTACAGGTTAAAAACAGAAGAAAGAAAGCCACAAAACACACATGAGTAGGGGGAAAAAAAATTAACAAACCCACAACAAAAAAATCCCTGTGATTTTGAAGACAAAAGCAGCTCATGACTTGTCCCAACTCACCAACTTCAGCATTTATTTATTTTAACATGCACTCCAGAGGAGGAAGAAGATTGCAGAGATTATACCTACACTGCTGCAATTCGAAAATATTCTTCTGGAACAGATTTTCACCCCAAGGTTATATTCCAGAAGTTATAAACTACAGTATGACAACAGGCACTGTTCAAAATTAGGTACAATGTGCATTAAACATTCACTAACCAAACACTAAGCTCATCACAGAAAGGTGTGGTTGGTTTTCCCCACCTCATATTTTAGTTCCCAGCGTATTTATGTTGTGATGAAAAAATGGTTTTACATTAGCAATATACATGGCTGATATTCCAAGAGACAATGAATGCAATTTCCAGCATATTTAAAGAAAAGCAAAGTACTTTGGTCCACTAGAAAACCAGACCACACAAATAAGCAATTTTTAGCAGATGTTTTTCCGGGCTAAAGTTCCATCCAGCCTTCAAAGTCACAACATAGCAAAAGAGCAACACCTCTAGGGGCACACACTGCTTTGTTCATCTCTCTTCCAAAGCATAAAATTCACCTGACCTGTCATTTTTCGCTAACTTCTTGTACATCCATGTAAAACAAAGTTTACAGAGTTTTAGAAAAAGAGTATTCCTATTCCTGTTAAAAGAAATTACTAGACAAAATCCCTTTTACATCACATAAGAACTTCTATCACTAAGCACAGAACCACTGGTGAAAACACTACCTTTTGTTTTGTATAAAACTGAAAACAGATAATAGTACATATCTATATTTTTTTTGTTATCACTTCTGAAAATTGTGTATTTCACTTCTTCTCTATGTAGTTTCAGATCCTTGATTATCTTAGTCCCACTCCTTTTTGTGTTAGCTTCTGCAGTTCTCCTGTAGAATTTCTAAGGTAGGGCAAGGAGAAGTACCTGCAGCTACAAAGAACCAAGATCTAGTATCAGTTCTCTATTTGCTTTCAAGCATTTTATGCACTGTTTCAAAGACTATTCACCCGATATTTTTATAAAATAGTGTACAGTAATGAAAAGACCTTCCTGTACAGTAATGATCAAATTGAGAAACTGTCACCAAATAAGTATTAGTTAATATTATCCTCTGCACATATTTTAACCCCAGATTTAATAAATAATTTTATTTCCCTTTTATTACAATGAGATCCTTCTGCAACCTGTGGCAGTCAGAGAGGCTTAGAAAACTGCTAAGCGTTTTTGTTTTGACAAATTGTCTTAGTCCCCTCACTTTTTAAAGAAATCTGATTCACCTCACCAAAGGAGGTGCACAGATTCAACTCCTTTCATTAGATGAATAATCACCTATATTTATTTGTTCATCAGCTTTTTAAAGTAGATATTAAACCACAAGATTACCTTTATTGTATCAGAATATCAGATGATGGAAAGAATGCTTAGGAAATAGCATTTTACAAATGCAGCTGAGAAGGTGATATACACAGACCATACTGTTCTTTCTGATGTACTCAAATACCTATGAATTTTAACATACAGGCTTTTCCTACACAACCATGTCACGTCCTCCTAAAGTTGACATAGTTACATGTTTGCTTTAAAGCAGTTCATTCTAGTCTTCCTGGGTTTTAATTATTCTATACAACAGAGAATATGGCTACTTCAAAAATGTTTTTAATTGAAACTTCACTTTGCTATCCTCCAGTCTTCAGAAAGCAAAACTTCCTGAGACTGTTATGGTCTCACATTCCAACTAGGTTTTCATGAACTACCATACATACTTTTATCTTTATTATTATTTAATTACATGCATGATTCTAGGTTTTCTGCTTCTTTAAAAGAAATTATTTCTGCTTCTTTTACATATTTGATCTTCAAAATCCTCACACAACCTCATAACCAGTTTAGATTTAACATATAATTTAACACTTTCACATCTGCATACATGGGAGATCTACCAATTTTTGTCAGAAACATACTTTACTGCTTTACTTCACACTTCTTAATATTCTCTGACTGTTGGCTTTGGGTTTTTTTAATTTGGCACACAATTTCTTTGGACAATTAACTTCTTTTACACAGTTTTTAGTTCATCTGTTTGCCTTCTACATATGACCTTAATTACTTCTCTGTAAGTTAAACAAACTATGAACTATTTGCATCATCATCATCACTATACATCTTCAAAATAAGATCTCTTTGAGAACTAGCTTTCATTTATTACACAGGAGTACATCAGAAGCTGCTTCTCTTCTACTGAATTCCGACTAACTGCTCAAAAATTGTACCAACAAAGCACATGTATAACCAAGATAATTTTCAAGAGTGCCTCTTTGCAGCCTCATCTCTCAACATAATGACTGAAATACATATGTGATAGAAAATATTGAATTACATTATACTACTTTTACTCCGACCTAACATTTAAAAAAAGAGCAAAGAGCAGTTTCAATACTTACCTCATCTCTTCAAGATTTTCTTCAGTCTAACTATTTAGTCAGAAATGTCTATACTCACTTTAACGTCTAAAAATGTTTTAACATCCCACTGACTTGTTTCTTCTGTCAGCACAAAAATGCTATATTATGACTCACATTCAAGGTTGGATGAGCTAAATATCAACTCTGGCTGACCAGGTACTCTAAATGAATATAGTTTCACTGCAAGCACTGCACCCAGGATTTCACCTGATATACTCTTTTCTATTTCTTTCCTCAAACTGGACTCCTGTTCTATTTGAAGGGATTCATTACTGATTTGTAAACACCACCCTATTTATCTATGTTCTCCAATTTTGATTTTAAAATTCCCCTTTTAATCATCTTAAGTTTTATTAGAAGAAAAAAAAATAGTAACGTAGAAGCTTTAAGTCTAACACACAGGCTGTATTTATTCAAAAAGGTTCATACTGAGTCAGTGTCATAAATTTGTTACCTGCACACTGGAACCATATTTCTGCCCAACCATCTGCATCACACCTCTACCATAGGTATCAGATACCATAGGTATCTGTCCCCTTTTCTGCATCACCCTAAACCTGGCTCCACAGCTTTTCATGGCCTTTGGACCATGGTCCCAGGAATTCTGTCTGGCACTATGAGTTTGAACACACAGCCCATTAGACACCCTGGAGGCAAACCACTGTGCAGTCCTCACCAGCACTGCAAATACACTTCACCCAATTACCCAGCAGCATTTTGTAGAGCCTCTTCTAGAGCTTCAACTCATTCCTCACACTGCCTACAAACAATGTGGACATTTAAAAGGGGCATAAGATGTGTGGCCTCAAAAAATAAAGTTGCAAAGCACCTGAAAGAATTGAGCAATAGAAGTTATGTTTTACTTCTAACATAAACTTCCCAAGATTTTTTACTAAGTCATCAACACCCTAATATTATCCAACAATCAGCCTGAACAGTGTATGAACTATCAATACACTTTAAAGCATTAATCCAAATCAAATCTGAGGTTCTTTTCTCAAGTACATAGCATCCTACAGCTTACCAGTACTGTTTCAGTATCTTATCAGTGCCAAAATAAAATCAAGACTAGAACAGAGTTTTCCTTACTGCTTTCATCAAAAATAGGTAATTATCAAGTCAGACATCTGGACAGGAAGTACTCAAAAAGCATTTCCAATATAAATAATAAATTTAAGACACAAGAAATTTCTCGTCCATATTGGTTCTCACCAAGGATTTTTAAAACCTATTTTCTCAGCACTTACTTATAATTTTAGCTTATGCTGTCTACAACTAGACTGCATATAAATGGAGTTAGTATCACAGATTTTTAATAAATACCTCCATGATAAATGCTTGCTTTTCATGAAACTCAACATTCAAACTACACAACACCAATTTGAGAGTACTTTGGGTTTTTCCGCACTCAGGCTAAAAGCATCCATAATTTCTGATTTACAAAATAGAAAGTAAGACTTAAACAGAAAATTAAAGAACTATGCACTGAAATTTAGCAAACAGACACATATAAGCTGTCATTAGAGAAAGTAATAATAAGCTTCCAAATTATTAATGTTCAGTAAAAAGCTGCTTTAAGCTAAAAAACTTCATATCACTGACAGGTGAAAACTGGAACTAAATAACGTAAGAATCCACTGTCAGTGGAATTGTTACTCTCAGATATTAGGTACATGTTATAAATCAGAAGAATGGAGCATTGTTTTCCAATTCAGTGAAATGGCAATGGCAAACATGCTTGCATAAGCAGTGGCATTCCAATACATGAAACAATAGCAAGTCAGTTGCTACAAGCAGCAATGAAAGCATCAAAGCAGAATTAACAGGGTAAACTTTTTCCAACTGCATACAAGGCATTACACACTTGTAATTTTATTTTCTTTTTCAGTAAAGTGCCCTATGTTTAATTTCTTAACTCATTATCATCCTGTCCCATCCATAGAGTCTCTCAGAGTAAACTCAGGAACCTTCCCAGCATGCGTTCTTTCATTTAAATTAAGAAATTGGGAACTCTTTTCTAAAAAAACAAAATAAGTCTTAATGATATTTGCTCCAGGAAAAATCTCACTACTATGCATACCATCTCATTTTTTAAAATATTGCTTCTATGGAAACTACTAGAAAAATTAAGTGTATGAAACAACAGAAAAATGCTAAAATTTCACTGTTCTGAATAAAGCAAATGTGTTGTGACAACCACAACAATTTTATATACAGCATCTTTCTGAAATTCAGGGCATCAAGAAATGATATCATATTTTACAAGAAGTAATTCTAAAATTTTCTGAATGTATTTGATTAAAGGCCAATGCTTTTATCAGAGATAGTAGTGTCACAGCAACTTTGCACAATTCAAAATCAAAAGTGTCACAGTAAAGGAAGTCTAAAATGAAGGAAAATTGATTTCCTGTAATATGATTTGCCTTTAGAATTCTAGTCAGATACTTAACTTTACATGGATTTAAAACAGAAGTGCATGAAAAATATGCACTGAGATTAATTAACGAAATTAAGACTAAGGCAATTAGCAGGTTGTCTTCTCAGTGTTATTGCACAACTCAGTTTTTGCTTTCAAGTTTACCAAAAGTCATGACGTTATCTGCTTCTCCACTAATGCTGCAGTAGCCAAACAACTGCAAGAATTGTTTCTCTACTAGAAAACCAACACTATCACCTAATATAGCTCACTGACACACAGCAGCTTCAGAAGAATATCACAGCATCACATTATATCCATCAACATTGTCATCAGCAATCAGTTTAGCCATTACAGCTCAAAGCTGAGCAAATGCCTTTCCAACAGGTTAGAGGCTTTAATAATTTGCAGAAGATGGATTAAATTGTTCTACTGTAACAAGCAAGTGGCAATACCTTGTTGTACAGTGTGCTGTAACAAATAAAGCTGTTTAGATGAGCTCATGCAAAGACTCTTGTGTCAATGAGGATGGGAGTGAGAAAAGAGCTTGGAAACTTACCCAGAGCAAAGTACTCAAGCCCTAAAGACAGGTGAAAATGAAGGGACAAGGGGAAAGGAATAAGACATGGGAAAGAAATATTAATCTATTTTTAAAGGATATTAATTATTTACCTTCCAAAGGTGAAAGTAGGATAAAATGAGGCAGTTGGGTAAAACCAAAGCTACCTAACACTAAAAAACTAAATGCTGCTAGGATACAGTCTCTCAGCTAATTTGCTTCAGGGCCCTGAACAAATTTCCTAAATGTGCTGTTTATGCAGAAGTAACAATCAGGGGAAATGCTACTGAAATAAGTAAGCCACCAGGTGTTTGCAGCAAGGATTTTACAGACTACAAAGGACAACATACATCTATGGTTCTCTGAACAGATACCAGTAACATCACAAGCTAACCCATGATCGTCCATAAGGACACCTAAAGAAACAATGTACATATACACACAACCTTGCCTCAATAAAAAGTGATATTCTTGACTCTGACAGGACTCAAAACCACACAGGTTTTTAACATATTTTTAACATGGGAGTTTATAAAATAAGTAAAAGCAAGTTTCCTATTTATCCCACAAATATTTAGCTAATAAAAAATACAGCTTGCTTATTGAACTAACATTTTTAGCTCACTGTCTCTGGTACTCTTCACTACAAGAAGATACTGCAAGCAGCAGTGTATCAAAATCATCTACAGTTTAAATTAAGTAATCTTTAGAAAAAGAAATAGGAAGAGGTGGTAGATAAACTCAACTTCTATAACAACATAGTTCACAAGTTCAAATTTTTGCATACCCAATGCATAAATACATCACCTATGGCAGCTATAGCTTCTAAGCAACAGCTTGTGCTGTCGTCAGAAGTTTTCAATTTAAAAAATTTTGCAATTACCACGGTGCAAGAATATACTACGGCCACTTCCTGTTCTTAAGACAGCTCCATCTACCACCAGATGTGAGGAAATGAGCATTACTTGTGGTCATCTGCTTACCACAGTGACTACCTGCTTGTTTCTACTGTTTACCTCAGCTTGTATGACAGAGTGTGAGAGTAATTAGTAGCTTCAACATTAATTAGAAGGCTAGTTAATTAGAAAGTTAATTTTGAACAGAAGTTTCTGTTACAGAAAAACAGCTTGGCCTTTGTGACACACCTAAATTTGATTAATCATCTCTCTTTAAAGCACAGTTATTTTGGACAGTTAACAAGGAACTGTTAAAACTGTCTGGATAAGCATTTTAGTCCACCCACTCCATTTCCATCATAGATATGGCGTTGATTCTGACAGTCTTCTACAGTAGAATCCTCTTCATTTCAAATATAATAAACTATTCAATGATGCTCTTCCACTCTTCAGAAGGAAAAACAGAACAAGTTTACTGACTGCATTAATTTAGCTGCTCAGGTAAAAAACCTGAACTACAAATATTTCAAGCAGGAGCACATCGACGTCCATTTCCCTTCCTGAAGCAGTCTCAAAAGGAAGACAGCAAACACTGTACAGTGTTACAAAGGAAATGTGCAAACAGAGTGGGCCCAGAAGACACACACAGTTCAGTTGTGCAAGGAAGGCCAGCATCTTCCATGCACCTTTCTGAAAGAGTTTATGGAATTCAATTGGAGCATCTAGTTCAACATACAGAAAGTATTTCAAAAAACTCCAAGAAGTCTTCTAAGATGCACTAATGTTTCCTTTTATAATTTGAAATTACTTTTATTAAGCCATTAAATGTATGAAACAGCAAAAGTATTCTGCAGCCAAGTCACTTTCCTAAACATCCATCTAATTATTATGAGTGGGTCATTGATTAGTGAGTAAGTCAAAGTTTTGGAACTCACAGCGCTTTGGGAAATTTTGATGATGTCCACAGAAATTCTAGAACAGCAAACACAAAGCACAGTAATATTTAAAGAGAGTAAAAAATATCAAATGTAGGTAAGAGGTGGCTTGTAAAAAGTCTGGCATTTATGAAGTCAAGGAAGTACACTCAAGCTTTTCCAGAACAAAAGAAGAGTTCAAATCCAGGGGTGAAACTTTGCAATGCTTTAAAAATACAAGTCACAGATGCAGGAAAAATTTTGAACACAGAACAGTATTATAGCAGAACTAGAACAAAAATGCTGGATCTTGGTAGAAGGGCAATGCTCTACATAGAGACCCCAAATTCTTAGCTGCTAAAAGGTAAGACTTACTATCATTTGCAAATTATTAGTTATTTCTTCACTTGTCCAAATAGAAAATATTCTCAAGATAAATAATTTACAGAACATCATGATTTGAACATCCAGTACTTGAATAGGAAGTCTGAAGGTCTTCTGTAAGTTTTATCTGTTCAGTTCTGTCTAATTTCAATTATACAGGAAACTATTCTCTGCTTCATGTCTTCTGTTTATACTCTGGCATGGAAATTTTGTAATATGAATATTCTCATTTTGATCTATTCAAGAAATTTGTTAGCACTTTCTATCAGATCTTTAAACAAGATGACTGTGTTTGAAGTTCACTACAGAAGGTCTGGTTTACCACAACAGAATCACACTTTGGAAAGTGCACTCCAGTTCAAAGCACTTCACTGGCAAGACTTAAAATCTGACAGTTAAGTTGCAGAGATAAAAAAAAGACCTAAAATGAACCAAACTGCAAGTTTCCATTAGGGAATAAAGCATGCAGCCCAATTTTTCCCTATTTTGTTCTAACTTAACTCTGTAAAAATGAAACGGGAGGTATGATTCCTAGCTTACATACCTAGTCTTCTGTTGATGAGGTTTGTTTTTACAGTGAATGGAATTTTAAATTCAATCATCTCCTAGTCATTTTAAATTCAATCACCTCCTAGTCTTAAAGAAGAAAAATACAATACATGTACCTGTTGTGTCATCCCTTAGCACTTTAATTATGTCCCACTATCATAAGTTAAAGTTAAATACATGTGAATTTATCTCTTACTTTCCCTGAAAAGTACACATACTACTGAATAGATAGTCATAGAATAAACTGGGAGTTTTAAGAGCTGTAAGTGAGCAGGACAAATTCAAACTTATTTACACACTTTAAGCTTTTCATCTTTGACAGAAAAATTACAAAACAGAAGTTAACACATCTTTTTCTACAAGTCCAAAACTCTCTTTGAATCAACCAAAAGGACTGACAAAACCTGCTGTAGTTATGTAAACACATAAAAAAGAGCTATCTCAGAGCTCCTTAACATTTCTCATTCACTGAGCTGTGAATACTCTACATGCTGTATAGAGAGTTCCCTTACAACAAAGCATCTTCAAGGACCACAGAAAAATTAATCCCATTGTGGGCTACAGAAGCTGCAGCTCTGACGGCACAATTCATTTGAGGGACTTTTTGAAGTGCCTCCATCTTCAGATATGGCTTGCCACCATTTAAGTAAGCAAAACTTGCAGTGCAGCCTGCTAGACAGCTATTCAGAGACCTGATAGAAGTATAAAATAAATACTCAAAAAGAGAAGCCTTCTCAACTTGACAGACATTTAACCCATTTAATCAAACTCATGCAGCTCTATTAAACAGGGTACAAGACTGAAGGCAGACCTGTACTTAATTTGTTCCCTCTCATAAATATATATAATGGGAAAAGTGGTTAAGGGAAAATCGTTTATAGCTTCTTTTACATTCTGAAAAAACAGGAGTAATTTGGTATTTATTTCTGCAACACCCTTCATCTGGAAGGTTCATAGTCATCAAGTAGAGAAAACATACCTGCTATAGGCACATATCCAACTCCTTGCTGATATACAGTGGGCATCAGGACCACTGGCTGGGGCTGCATCATCATGGCAGCTGGCAAAGACTTGACAGAAAAGGCACAGATTAGAACAACTCAGGAAAGGGCCAAAAAAGCCAGCAATTAAAAGTGTTTGCAAATAAGTCATCACATTGAAAATCCATGTTCAACAGTACAATAAGACTATGCTGAGTGCTAATCTATATTAAGCAAATCTCTGGCAAACTAACTGAACTACCATCTTTCAAATGACAATTTATTTGCCCATGAATCAATAAACACACATCACATCAAACCTGCCTTTCAGAAGTGATGAAATGTTGTTATCAAAATGCATTATTTTAAAATACAGGTTTAATCAGCTTTCATGCCTTAGTCTTATGAAATGAATATACAACATATTCATCATAAATATTAGACAAAATCTGATTATCTGATTTTTATTTTTTGTTTTTAAAAGCAGTACACTGCTCCTTGAAGCAAATTTTGATTGTAAATAAATTATTTTTGAGGTAAACCAGTGCATTAAACAAAATATCAAATTAACTCCATTCCCTTTTACTACCACAATAACTTCAGTTATATTTCAGTTCAGTTTGATCCTTGAGAATATTGACTATTATGAACAGTACATTCACAGGGAGACAGTTTTTAGGGTTAATTATTAACTCTTTTCTCCCTGGAGTAATGAAACAACTGTTCAGATCTGGGGCAGAATGTGAATTGCAAGCAGCAGGTTCCCAGCTGTGCACTGAGCAGCGTGGAACTTCTGATGACATACAAGTACAGTAGGAAGCATTCAGGGCTGCACGTGCTACACATTATCCAGCAGGTACTTGAAACAAAGGTGACAGGTGAGAACACTCCAGAAGCTGCAAACAAACCAGTGGAGGTCTGCAGTTCATGGCCAGTAGCACCAAATGAACAAGAAAGGAAGTGAAAAACAATGTCATCTCAAAGAGCATTCAAACTACCCAAGAAACACCTAAGACGGAGAAGAGTTTCCATTTTTCTGCTTTTAAACTGACATGAATTTTTAAAGATTTAGGGGGGAAATTTATTGTTAGATTCCACAAAGTTTTAAAAAAAAATATTATTATTAAGTTAAAAATGACAATGGACCATTTAGCTGAGGATTTCTTTTTTATGCATATAGTAGCACAGTTCTAAGCAAACTTTCCTGTCTGACCATCTGGGAGCCACTCTGGCACCCACTCCAGTCTGTACCTGCTGAGACCAAGGTCTCTTTGCAGTGGGTGCCTCCAGTGACCTCAGGGGAGCCCCTCTTGGCTCCCTGCACACCCCACACTCACAGTCAGACAGGGTTTCCTTATCAGCTCAGCCCTGGGTTTCCCACAGCAGTGTCTCAGACGTCTGGATCCTTAAAGCAATTCCATCACGGTGCAGTGACACAGAAACAGCTCGAGCTGGTGCCTCCAGGGACGGACCCCCAACAAAGGAAGCCCTGGGTTTTACACCCTCACAGTCTGTGCACCCAGACAGTCTGGGGTCTTCCTGCTGACTCGCCAGCTCCTGCTGTGCCCCAGTGTCCAGTCCCCTGGCCAGTGCCACAGGTCCCTGTGCCCTTTGTGGTGCAAAGGGTCAGCACCGTGTCATGGTCCCTTTCCTGAGGCTCCCACCATGTCCCTCAGCCAGGGCACAACCTGCAGCTCTCACTGCAGCTGCACATCCAGCTACCCGCTCTCAGTGTACTCCTCAACAACATGAATAAGCTGAATTTTGGTAATTGCAAAACAAGATAAATACCCATTTGCCACCTTACCACGAAGTATTTTTTGTCTTTACAAATATTTTTGACTGCTATTCCCAGAGTTAGGTATAATTATTTTAAATGCCAACACACACAAACACCCAGTATGGTACAACAGATCTACTTCAGTCTAAAATATCTCCCTCCCACTACTTAAGAAGCTTCTCTCCCTTCCCACCCCAAACTCGGCTTACCGTGTATGACATAACCAGATTAATCATTCCTTCCTTGTCATCACCTTGCCTTCCACTCAAGCTATACCATTCATCTTCCACATTTCCTTGTTTCAGAGACTCAGGAATTGTAATGTGTGTCCAAGCAATGCGGTCATCCATTGAAAAGGCTCTCTGAAATATAATTTGAAAAACATTACCAAATTAATTGTCCTGAAAGAAACCCCAAACTTAAAATTATCCTTGACTAACACTTCAGTTTTTTTACTATTAACTTTGTTCATTTTATTCCCTTTAAAACTACTGAAGTGTCAATAAATATTTTGGCCATCTCCTTTCCAACAAAGATGAAGGACACTTTAAGTGGGATTATAGATTGATTGCAGACATTTAATAGCAAGAAACTGAAAACCTGAAGCAGAACTCTGGAAATACAGCATCCTAATATCATCATAGGCTGTGTGAATCTCCTAACATCACATCAGAGGCCACTACATGAACATAAACATCTTCTGTTTATTATGATAGCCTGTGAACTCCAGCAGATAGAAGTACTGAACTGCCCCCCTGTTGCAGCAATGAAACACACTTGAACCAATCAGCTAAGCCCTCAAAGCAGCACCCAAAATCCTCACTTGTGTAATGATCATATGGCTGCTGCACGGTCATGCTTTACTACATACAGTGAGAGAGGCAGCAAAAAAACAGGCAAACCATGACTTAAGCCTTAGCTGTAGCCTCTTAGTTTCTCCTAATAAATTCTAGTGACTACACACAGTCTGTAGTTGACAGTTTTATTCTCAGCAATTCCAAGCTTGGGAAAACTACTAAGCTCTTCCTAGGACAGAACAGCACCGAAGAATTTTCAAGTAAAACAGCATTGTACAACAGCTATTTTTAATAGGGACAGTGAAGGACACAAAGCTGCAGGGCATTTTGATAGCCAAAAGTAGCTTAAATAGCACTCAGACATCTTTTGCTTCTCCTCCCTTGCAGGCAAGCCTGCTACTGCCACTTTATCAACTACCAAAGAAAAGTAACAGTTCTGACATTCTTGGGGAAGAGCAAAGACTTGTGAATTGCTGCTTCTGGAATTCTGAAAATATTTTTATTATCTTCCAAAGAACATGGCTAAGGAACTGTCCGTGCCAACACATTCCTTTTTTTGCAAGGTTTTAACCAAACCTCAGTCCAAACCGGAGATGGGGAGAGGTAGAAAAAATATATAGCAGTTCTGACCTCATCAAATATCTCTAGATAAAAGGAGTCCACGCCCGGGGGAACAGTGCACTGAATAACTTTGTTCCAGCGGGGGTTCTTGGCTCCATTATGCGCTGTTGGAGTTTCATACACGGCGTATCCCAGCCGTATTCGGCAATACGGATCCATGCGCGTCATTCCGTAATTCTTTGCCAGTTTGGCCTGAAAAGAAGAGAAACGCGCGAAGTGTATAATACTGACATTAACTTGAGAAGTTAATTACTATTAGTTCACAGTAAGAACCAAATGCTGAAGAAAGGACTAGATTAAATTCTGTGACAGAGAGAAAAGAGTTTAAAAGATAAAGAAAAACAGCACTCAGATTAAAACATAAACCAGTAACACCAGTAAGTGTCTGGGAGACCTTGAAAAGGGAACATCTTTTTAGCCTGTTTATTGCAGAAAATACACATTTCACTGTAGCTAAAATAAATCACTTCATACCAAACTACAAAATACATGATTACAAGGACATTGTAACAAGTTCAATTTTTCCCTGGGTATCTCATCTCCACCATACAATCACAAGTGTAATGCTGTAGGTAGCCTGTCCTCTTTCACTTCAGTTCTTTTAAAGGATGAATTACAGAAATCCAGTACCTTCAAGAATATCACACAATCCAAAAGCACAACCTGCAAAAGCAGTTCAATTGAGGTAAACTAGTCATAGCAGATCATAGGTTTCAAAGTGATTACACACTTATCTCAGCATGTGAATTTAATAGTAGTTAATTCAGTGGACAACTTAAGGTCTAACATCACTATAAAAACAGATGCTGTATAGAATCAGAACAGATCCAACATTCTTTTGCTGTAACATCAGAAGACTAGAACAAAACAAGTTGATGACAGTCCTGAACACAACACTGAGTACTGCAGCACAGCTGTGCTCAAGCAGAAGTCGGGCTTTTTGCATGTGCTGCTTCTCTGACCTATACTAAGCAGCCCATGGTTCCTTTCATAGTAAGACAAGTGACAAAACATGGTGCCCCAGGGCATCTCTCACCTAGAAGATGTTTACAGAACTCACAACAGTTGAGGCTGTGCACCGTGTAACATTTATCACAAAGGCTGCACTTCAGGCTTGGAAAGCCCTTTTCTCCTTCAGGGAACATGCTGGTTCATCAATTCATACATTAGAGCTGGCAAGAAAGGTCTCAAACTGTTTATTGTAAATGTGGACTTAAAAGAAGAAAGCTGGCATCCAAATGAAGCACCATCTATATTCTCGATTTGTGGGATTAGACAGATTATCAAACCTTCCTACCAAAAAAAGGTGATAATCAGCTGTGCTTAGACAAACTCACCACCACGCCTAAATATCTACAAGGAAAAAAAAAAGCAGCAAATTACCCCCCCAGAAACTTTTTCTGATCTTCCATCAGTTTATTAGTAACAGAATTAAGGCATGCTGTTTGATATACTTTATCAACACATTTAAATACAGTACACTTCAACCAGATTTTCATCTTCTACAGATTAACTATATCACAGCAAGTATCATATCCAGAATGGAACATGTCTCAATTTGCAGCCAAGATTCCATAGCATTCCTGCATAAATTCCTAGACAAATAGAGAAGAGTATTTCTTGTCTGTTGTACTGCCATCCAGAAGGACCTTGACAGGCCAAGAGAAGTGTGCAGACAGAAATCTCAAAGTTCAACAAAGGAAAAACAATATATGTGACAATAAGACTTTGGACCAACTAGCTGAAGAACAGTTTTGAGGAGAAGGATGTGGAACAACACATAAGGGAACTGCAATTCCCTATAATATCCTCAAAATTACTAATGTCTTCCAATATTAAGTGCAGGAAATACAGGAAGCCTCTGAATAGAAGTTTTCAGAGAAACCTGTTCACTGCAAAAATCCTCATGAGTTCATTTGATTATGTGCTATAATAGCAAGGTTTACAGGAAATTGCTGCATCGGGCAGCAATGAAACATGAAACTGGACAAAATGCTGATGTACAGAAAAATGAAGCTACAAAACCCTTAAGAATTACTACCCATTTACATGTAACTTAGTAACTCAAATTCCAACACAAAATCTTTTTGTATCCACCAATTTTAAAAATTGCATTAATTATTTAAAATTACTTAAATGCACAAAGATGACATAATTTTTACCTGTACTACAGTAATACTGAGTCTTCCTACTGTACCCATTGCTCCTCCATACTGCAGCTGCTGAGCTGCCTGGGCATCCAGCTGGATTTGCTGTTGCTGCTGGGTTGGGGTAATGCGAAGAAAGTCTTGAGGAAGCTCACCAACAAATACCTTAAAAAAGAAAGAGAGGAAAAAAAATAAGACTTTAAACTTTTATAATAGGAAAGAGATGAAGAGATGAATATAAGTCAAAGTGTAACAAATTAAGGAGAATTTAGTCTTGTTTTGACAGCATGAACAAAGAACTAATTAAATGACAAAACTGCCAACTCATGTAGCAAATGTTCTTTTCAGAAACAGTAATTTCCAAAATAAGCCTCTGAAAAAAAAGTAGGACAGAGAGCCAAAGCTGCTCTGCAACTAAACATTTAAGCAGTCCATACAAAAGTCAGAACCACCAAGTTTTACAACATATTCATATACGATATCTGATGGCATCCAGTTCTTTCAATTATTCATCACCCACGTTGTGTCCAATTGCTCCTGTTCCAAGACACAGCACAGTGCTTTCATCTGAAAGGTCACTTCCACAGTCACCTTCAAGACAGACTGTAAAACAGGATTTCCTATGGACCAAATCCTGCAACACAATAAAGATCTCCTAACACTCTTCCAGTGTTAAACACAGCCACCCTGCAACTAACCTTGGTGACAAAATTCCACCACATTCAAAAGAACAATGTGGGAATTAAAAATCTAGTCTATCATGAAAATGAGCCAGGGACAAAAAGTAGTAGTAAGGAACTTTTGTTACATGAGTCAATATGAATCAGCAGTCCCTGTGGATTTTCTGTTAGCTTTACAGTATAAAGGGAAAGTTTCTACCCATCACTTGTCAATTCAACAACTCAGGTTGTTTCTAGGTTTTAAATGCTCCGTGAACATTATAAATTCAAATACATGTAGAGAGATTTTCATTTTAAAATAAAAAATAGCTATAATAAAATTTTAAAAGGGAAAAAGTGTCATAGAAAATTTATAATTAAGCTGTATTCATTTCTGCTGTCTACAGAGTGGATGACATATTTAATACAGAACTGTCTAGCTGATGAAGACAAAAGACAACACAATTCTCATGTTGCAATCCCAAACAGGATTACTCAATCATGTATCTGGCAGATGCGTGCCTACAGAACATAATTTAAGAAGCGAACAGGCCTTGAGGACACAGCTTTTCAAGATCACACAGCATTTGCATGTCAACATTGCATCTTGGAGACAGAAATTGCAGCTCTTGCCAAATCACATGTATGACTATTTTGTAAGATTATCTGAGAGCCTCAGGATCCTGGCAACAGTAGGTGACACATGCCAGAAAGGAAGTTTATCTGAAAAGTTCAGGAGGAAGCACTGGATGCCTGCTGCTGGGCTACTGGGAAGTAGAATAAAAAGGGAACCAGTTTGCTTACAAGCATCTTTAAATTTTCTTATTAAAAACCTAAGCAGCTGAAGTTTTAAGTAGTAGAAAGAAAAAATGGGCTGGAAGTTAATAACAAAAGAAACTTTATCTAAGTTTGGCTGGCAATGAGACATGGTGTTATAACAGCTTTGTCACTGGAATACCTATCACAATAAAATAAAACATAATCTATTTAGGCAAGATCTGAAATGGCCCCAGAATTAGCAAAGAAATGAGATTTACAATACAGCAGGTCCCCCTCCAGCCATGGTCCTTAGGAAGTGTCCAATCTGGTACTGTCAGCACCTCTAGGAATAGACATCATAAACATTCCCACAGTCAGAAGTGATGGCTGCATCCCTGAAATCCCATTTCCATATTATGCAAGCTCCCTCTGTCAAATTCCCAGAAAACAGGATAGCCTCTTTTGTCACCATCTTCACCTGGATATTGGAAAGCTGAAGTCATTCACAACAGAAATCTAATAATAGCTTTCACTTTTGAAATTTTATTTCATAAAATTTAACCAATATCTGCTCTAGAATAAAATACACAAACAAGTCCAAAGGGGAAAAAGTCCATGAAGGAGACCAAAGTTTCTTACAGCAGCTAAGCTGATTCTAGGTTATTCAGTTACCTCACACAAAGCCACACTCTTATCCTAGAACTGCAGAGCTGACATACATAGAAACTAAAACCATCTACTGTTAACTAAGTTAGCAAAAGATCAGAGCGGTAAACCCCTCCAAAAGGGAAGAGTGGCAAAGAGGATATGCACACACTCATATATTCAGTACTGACTAAGATTTGGTTCATAGATGCTTACTGAAGGAAATACATTACTCAATATGTTCTTATACTAATTATCAGCTGATACCATATTGATGGAGACAAATCAGTATCATGCAATCATTTATCTGTAAAGAAAACAAGCCAATTTACATCTTCCTCAAAGCATTTAAAAGCAGGCACATAATTGCCACTTCTCAACTTTAATTAAAAATACAAAGTTACGTAACTAGAATTCAACCACAGTTTTTATTTCAAAAGCAGGGAAAACATATATGACAAGTTTGTGCCACTGATCCTACTCCACAACTACTTTGAAACAAAAGGACTTCCCTCTAATGGCACTTCAGAAAGAATGTGAAATTCAAGTGTGTTCTGTCACTAGCTGCAGAACAAAAAATTAATTCCATTTAGCAACAGGACAGGGATGGGACTACAATTCAGAACACAAATTAAAAATAAGCCTGCCTTATAATCACTTTCTAATAAACTTTACTGACAGCATTGCATGTTAAAAGTATGGATTATCTAGAAATAGAATAACTGCCCCTCCCATCTGCTACAATCACTTAAGAGATAGCTTTGTGGATCTTCACAGTAGAATGTTGCAGGTATAAAAACTGCATCTCAACTTTTTCAAACTGAACATGGCGTGATATTCTACAGCTATTTGACGTAACTGAGGATGGGGCTGTCTCAGTCTCACCTTCCTACTTCTTATGCAACATGAAATGGTGCCAGAGAGCTGCAAATTGGGTCAGTGTAAAAGCCTGACCAGAGGAAACAAGGGCTGGAGGTAAAGGCAATGGGAGCTAAGCTGTCAGAACCTTCAACTCACTGATTGTGCAAGTACTGGTTGGCACCTGTGCAAGGGAGGGAAAGGGACACAGAGCCAAACACAGTCACAAAAGCCCCGTGTTACAGAAACATTTCCCCAAACACAATACACTCAGGGAACCATAATTAAGGTTTCCACACTAGCAATTACCAAGGAAGTCTAACATGAAACTTCTTCAAAATATCAAAGAGTTTTAAACACCTACTATTCAAAAATTTCTGACCATTCTCCTTTAAATGGCTTTACTGTTTTTAAGAAAGAAAAAGCTAATGACAGAATTTTCAACTATTATTCTATGCTTTGCACACTGAATAAAAAATTGGTACAAGATAGGAAGCATCCAGACGTCCTGAAAGAGCTGATATTTGTTCAAGGCTGCTCTTTAACATGTTTGAAAGGCCATGGAGATTAGAGAAACTCCCCTAGATCAGGAGAAAGACAAATCTCATACCCAGCATTCCAAAGGGCAAGAAGGAAGCACAAGCAGGTCAGCTTCACCTCAGTCACTCAGAAATTCACGGAGCAAGTGCTTCTGGAAGACATTCCTTGACATATGAAGGCGAAAAAGCCAAACATGGATTAGGAAAAGCCTTGGTAAAGGCTGGCTATAGAAGAATGAAAAGCTGACAAGTCATCTGCCTTCTCAAAAACAAGAATAACTGACTAAGGAAAAGAGCAGAAGGTATCAAAGCAGGATCATTACAATCCGATTGGGTGGACTACTGGATGGATGAAAAGCTGACTGAAGCACTGAGCTCAGAAGCTGAAGTTCAGTGGTTAATGACACGGGAGGTTGGTTAAAAGTGAAGCAGTTCAGAGGTCTGTACAGAAACTAACTTATGTGTCTAATATTTTTCCTCAGCAACAAAACATGAAAAGGCATCCTTATCAGTTTTGAGGATGACACTAAATTTTGGGAGAAATGACTGGTATACTTGAGGACAGGACCAACCAGAGAGATGGAAGAATTCACTGGCAGGAATTGCATGTAATTCAACAAGGGCAAAGACCTGGACTTTGACCAGAAAAATCTGTGGCACTGGTACAGACTGGAGAACAACTGTCAGGACTGCCTGCACCTCTACAGAGGTGGAGAGCAAGCAAAACATGGATGAGCAGAGGACACTTGCAGCAATGAATTCTACAAGAAAACTGCAGTGGATCAACAAGAACCCAACCAGTGAGCTGAGGAAAGGAAACAATTGCTGGACCACACCTGGAACACTGTGACCGTTTGGGGCCCAGCAGAACATGAAAAACAATGAACTTCAGGGACACCAGCAAAGATGTACCAAGAAGGCCCATGAAAAGGGCTGGAGCACTTGTGAGGCCAAGTTGAGGACTTGTTTAGAATAGAAGAAAGTTAGAATGCACCTTGTAGCAGCTTTCTGGTATCTGCAAAGAGGTCATTCAGAAAACAGACCTAGGTTGTCTTCTGAGATGCAACACAAAGAGAAAGGAGATCTCAATCATTAAACTGAAATGAGGCAGATTTCACATGGAAAAAAGGAGGGGGTAAAAAATACCTGCAAAGTATGGCAGGAAGTTTGGTATACAAGCATGAGTTAAAAATAAAAGACAGAATGAGTGTCCATATGACATCTGTGTCTATGCCTGGAGAAGTGAAGGTGCCACCAGGGAGACCACAGAGCACCTTCCAGTCCCTGAAGGAGCCTACAAGAAAGCTGGAAAGAGACTTTTGACAAGGGCTT
This sequence comes from Melospiza melodia melodia, assembly GCF_035770615.1. Classification (NCBI taxonomy): domain Eukaryota; kingdom Metazoa; phylum Chordata; class Aves; order Passeriformes; family Passerellidae; genus Melospiza; species Melospiza melodia. The sequence goes on along the minus strand of NC_086199.1, from coordinate 63,019,686 downwards.
GTAAAAGTTTTGAAGAGTCTCAAGAAAAAAACTCACCAGAGTCACTAGTCATCAGAATAGTGACCATTAGGGAAATTAGGAGCAGAAGTCTGTGCAGTCCCAGGTTGGTACTTAATCTAATTTGGAAGGACCTCATGTATTTGCCAGAATGGTGGATAATCATGGAGAATAACCATGAAAAGTAATTTTGGATATGACTGGCTAGATAAGGAATCACAAATATAAAGTTTTGGTGGCTCAGTCTTAATCTAAAGCCTGGTCAAACTGCTTATTAATACTCCTACTTGTAAAAGGTATCACTTAGCAGTCCTTACATATTCAGCTAGAGTTTAGATTTAAAAAACTGTTTTGTTCGTACAAGATTACAAAAGTGAAAAGATGCTAATTCCACAACATCCTGAAAAGGGTCAGAGATATCTATATTCTAGCAGAGTATTTGAAGTAACAGACAGGATGAATTCTGTTTCATCTAAAAAAACTAAACAGCAATAAGAAATTCTAATTACACACCAAGCAAGCAGCATCACGAACTAGAGAGTGCAGGAATAAGACTGGCAACAGCCCACTTTAGTTTCTTACCCACATGAAATAACCTTGAATATTTTCTTGCTTGTTCAAACAGAAAGACTGAACTGCTCTCTCCAGCAGTAAAGAAAAAAGTGGTTCCCAATCCTTTAGCACCATTTAGTGGCTATTCATTTGTAATGCAGTTGCGTATATAGAAACTAGTAGAAGTTTATCATCTTCCTCTCTGAAAAGAATTAAGAAAGGCTGGAATGTACCATATCAACACCCCCAGCTGTGAATGCCTGGTCAATATTGCATAATTTATTCATTCATTTGAAAACATTCAAATCTCTAAAGTGGGTAAGGAAGAAAAACATGTACAACGTCAGCAACACATGAAAAAAACCTCAAAACTTGAAGCACAGAAAGCCAAAGCTGCATGAGATAAATTATTATATGCCTTTTGTCAGATTTCAGTCAAGTTTAGGATTCCCAAGATTCCCAAGAGATTATACAGGAGTACCTGGGAAATTCTAGAACAAGACATGTAGAAGAGTAACATTCAAGAAAGACCCGGCAGTTATGATAAATAAAACAAATAAGGCACTCTAAAGAATGAAACTGACAACCATATCATATTACTGTCATAAGAGAAGTGCCAGCAGTGCAGTTTTTCAAGATTAGCAGTAATTCACCTCACTGTTCTTTCTATAAGGCTGCATTAATTTTCTTTTTTAACGTAGCTGTTCCTACATAATAAAATACAGCACTGTAAAGTTACTGCTTTTTAAAAACTCCTCATTTCACCATAAGCACTATCATGCTGTCAATGACTACCAGATCCTTTCAGACAGGAGGAACAGACAGGAATAGCACATCTGTCGAAAGCTGATGTTGCAACACCTCATATGTAGAGCATCCCGGTGTGAGGTATGATTATCCCTGGGCAAAACCAGACAGTAACATATTCCCAATAAACTGTCAGCAGCACCTCCCAGAAGGCTGGTGCATTGGTTTTACGAGGGCTCAGCTCCCATCCAACACGCCCGCCTACATCCTCCGCGGGATGCGCCGTTCCAGCGTTCAGGCGGCAGCTCCAGGGACAGCGGCCCGACCGTGCCCCGCCGAGCCGCGAGCACAGCGAGCTGCGCTCCGCTTCCAAGGCAAAGCCCTTCAGCTCCGGTTCAGTGTGAGCATTTCCCTCCTTGGAAAGGCCTTTGGACAAAGAACGGCCGCATCAAGGACTCCGCGCAGCTTCGGAGGGACTTCCCCTCCCCTTTCCCAAAGCCTCTTCGCAGGCGGGGAACCGGGAGACAAGGCAGACTTCCCTCCCCCGCATCCCAGCAGCCCAGAGAAGACAAGAGGGCTTTTCCTCTCCCCTCTCCGGCGCGGACGGAGCTGGGGCAGGGTGAGAGTCACGGAGCCTCCCTCGCACAGCGGCGCTGGCAGAGGCCGGCCGGGCCCATCGGGGTCTCCAAGCCGGGCCTCGCCCGCCCGGCGCGGCGAGCGGTGGCAGGAGACAGCCCTGAGCGGGCCCCGCGGCGGCGCCGCGCCCGCAGCACTCACCGGGCCCCGCTGGGTGGTGACGGTGGTCGCCATGGCGCCTCGCCGGGGCCGCGGCCGAGACCCTTCCTCCTCCTCCTCCTCCCGCCCCGCCAGGCCGCCGATGCCGCTCGCAGCCCCGAGCCCGGTCCCGCCGCCCGTCACTCAGCGCCAGCCCCGCGTCACCTGACGCGCCCGGCTCCGCCTCCGGGGCAGCGCAGCGGCGCCCTCTTGCGCACGCGCCTCCGCACGCACCGGGAGGGGCGGGGAGCCGTCCTGCGCGTGCGCTGTCCCGCGCTGCGGCCGCCGCAGCGGAGCGCGGCGCTGCGGGCGCGCCGCGGCCGGTAGGGGGCGCCGCGGCGCTGCGGCGGAGGCGGGGCGGGCGCGGCGCCTCAGGCCGCCATCTTGTGCCAGGGGCGCCGCTCCCGCACGCCCGGGGCGCCCCGCGGGCAGTGCGGGGTGTGCTGGAGCGCGGGGCGCTCTCCGGCCTCCTCTGCCTGCCGTGGGGGCCGTGTGGGACAGGGAACGAATCATTGCCCGGCCTGGCCCCAGCGGCTTCCCAGAGCTTGCTGATCGAGCGCAGCCCTTTCCGGGAGAACAAAAGCAGCTTTAATATTCATCCAAGTGCTGCTTCGGGAGATAAAATCTGATTATTTCAAAGCCAATTTAAATACATAACTGTTTCCCGTTGTTAGGGCTGTTTCCTGTTGTCAGGATCTGCTGTACAATTTTAGCCCTTAATTAAAATTCTAGCGCGGATTTTGGCATCTGGAAATAGAACAGTGCAATTAGGAACGCTCCAAATATAGCACCAGCTTTTCTTTTTTCCTTTTTTTTTTTTTTTCCCTCCACTCTCCACTAACATTTTCTTGCAGTGGGAACAGCCTCATTTTTTTATATAGAAGCATAGAATGTTGTGGGGTTGAAATGAGCCTTAAAGATCATCCGGTTCCACCCCTCCTGGCATAGCAGGGACTCCCACTAGACCAGGTTGCTCAGAGCTCCATCCAACCTGGCCTTGAACACTGCCAGCGATGGGACATCCACAGCTCTGGGCAACCTGTTCCAATGCCTCACCATGCCTATGGTAAAGAATTTCTTAATGATGTCTAGGGTAAATTTCTACTCTTCCAATTTGTACCCATTACTCCTTGTCCTGTCACTACAGCTCCTTACAAGGAGTCCCTCCCCAGCTTCCCTGTGGGCCCTCTTCAGAGACCAGAATGTTGCTGTTAGGTCTCCTCAGATTTTCTTCCCAGGCTCAACAGCCTCCACGGGCAGGTGCTTCAGTCCCCTTATAATTTAATGACCCTTCTTTTGACTTGCTCCAACAGTTCCATGTCCTCCTTACGCTGGGAGCACCAGAAGTGTGTGCAGTACTCCAGGTTGGGTCTCACAAGAGTGAAGTAAAGGGTGAGAATCAATTCCTCACCCTCCTGGTTACACTCCTTTTGATGTGGCCCAGGACACAGTTGGCTTTGCACTGTTGACTTTGCACACTGCTGGCTCATGGTCAGTTTGTCTTCAACCATCACCCCAAGTCTTCCTCTGTGGGTACAAAGTCTTGACATTTTGCGACATTACAGTCTTGACATCATAAGGGCAGGATGGAAGGAAAAGAGTGTTAACAAGCTTCATTGGTATTCTTACACCTGTAACCACACAAGCTATGAAATTAGTTTTTGGTGAGTCATGAGCAGTTACAGTTTTACTCACCATGGATTTCATTCCAAGACCTCCTCTAGTTGCAATAATTTCAAAGAGATCGGACAGAAGACATTATTGCCTCTATGAAATTTGTATCAACAGAAAAAAAATAGCAACATTAACTCAGAAATTCTTGAGATTTGTTTTCCCCATACAGAGGTGCGCAGTGACTAAAGCGAGCATTGTCCCTTCCTGACGGTGCTGCCACTTTCTAACTTCATTTTTTATTTTCCTGTTTTATTGTTGTTCTCAGAAAACCCGCATAGAATCTAATAACTTACCTTTATTCACCATTTTAAGCATTTTTTGAAGGACTTGTTAAAACAAGCTTCCCCCGGTCCTTGAAGGGGTGCCTGCCGGTGGCCGGGACGCGGCGCGGCAGTGGCGGCACCGCCACCTGGCGCTCGTCTCCGGAACGACAGGCGGCCTCCGGCCGGGGCCCGCGGGGCGCCTTCCCCGGCCACCGCCGCCGGCGGGCGGGCAAACACCGGCGGCGGCGCGGCTGGTGTCGGCGTAGTCGTTAAAGCGGGAATGTAAGCCCTGGGAAAGGTGAGAGAACAAAAGTCATAAAACCCTCTTATTCGCAACATATGGGCATCGTTAAGAAAAGGTTGAAAGGTAATCAAAGAAGCTGTAATGACAATAAATTGCGTTTATCTTGTAATAAACATTTAGACATCAGTTTCTCCTGTATTATTTTTTCATTCTCATTTCGAGTCTCTTCTCTGTTGTTCCCAGTTCTTCATCTACCCTTCAGATTTGTGATAGGCCCATTTGCCTCTTTTTATGAATTTTTAATAGCTTTGTATCTCTGAAGACATTAGGTAAAAATTGATTAAAACCAGACAGCTGGTTGTAGATGTGTGGAGGCAAACAAATATGCATCACATAGTGGGATTGCTTGAAAGTTATCAAATAGACATTTCTCCCTAGGCTGACTCCAGAATGTGAAAGTGTAGATAGCACCTAAGCTTTTCTTCATAAAATCAGAAACCACTGTCTCAAGGTGGCAGAGGAGAGGAGTGATGCGCATGATGCTGCCCTCACTGAGGAACAGTTGCAGCAGAATTCCTGCCACATTAATTCTGAGCTTGTTCAGAAATCCAGGAGGGACGCTTCAAAGGCTGAGGAGAGTCTGATGCTACGGGGAAAGTGATGGAATACAAAGCTCAGGTGGATAATGTCCATCTTTCATTACGTGTTTATTTAGCACTCAGCATTGGGGTGACACCTGAAACCTGTCAGATGTCACTTCAAACATGTAAATGGCAGCAATTAGTGTGGTGAGAGAACTACAGTTGTACCTCTGTGAAAATAGCGCACTTTTCAGAAGGTCAGGCCTCCCAGTGTTTTGGGTAAGGCCCCTATCGGAACCCTTCAGTTAGGAAGTAAACTTCAAACTCCTTGTTACTTCCTCTCTTCCCCAGGGAAAGCTCGCAAGTGTGTTGAGTGGTTATGTTTTATGCCATTTTGAGTATCTGTCTTGATAGTGGGAGAGTTTCCACAGTCATTTAATCCCATTGGTTTATTGTGAATTACAAAAACAGTGAAGTCACAAGAAGGTTTTAAAAGATACTCTTAGCTGTGTTGGTGCATAAAAGCAGAGTAATAAATCAGAGTTGGGATTTGTCTGTTTCAGAGATATTCACCTGGCCCTGCAGAGGATCTCACAGTGAGCTGGTAAGGCAGGTTTTGGGTTAAGTTTTGTAGGTGTTATGAACATACAAGAATACTGTGGAATGGTCTGGGTCACTTCCACTACTGGCTTGCATACTTGGGCAGTATCAGCCCTTTTTTTGCCATGTCCCTATAGGACTTCAGATGCCACACAAAGGGATGTTTCTGTTTCATGGGGAAAAACATCTTTTGTGAGATGCAGAGCCCAATTCCACCATCATTTCATACACAGTCTTGCCAAGCTGACTTGAAGTTAATTGTGGGCAGAGATGACAGTGGAAAAAGTCAAAGGGATCCACTGCTTTGTGGATCCAACCCACACCAGACTGCAAGTGCAGGAAAAGGAAAGGGATGTCTCAGGTTTACAGCTATAGAAAGTCCCTTGGAGTCCTGGTGTGCGGAGGACAGCTTTTTGGGATGTATGCAGACTTACACGGGGGCTGGACACAGCACCAAACACAGAACTGGAGATTGCAACGCTAATCTTTTTGTTCATGGTGCCAGATCAAGCTTGGTAATGTACAAGTGAGCTGAAACAGGAACATGGAAATCCCAGATGGTGTTGGGACTGGCTGTAACAAACAATAATTTCCACTTCAATGGTATACAAGGTACTCATAGTGCATTGCAAACTTTAATTAATCCTCACAGTCCAGTTGGGATGCAGAAGAATTACATCCCCCATCATAGAGGAAAGATAGTTCCAGCATGAAACATGGCAACACCGGAGCAGCACACAACAACATTAGCCAGGAATTCCAGTCAGGATAGTGCAGGATCTATCCTGCACTGAGACTAGAAGAGAATAAATTGAAGAGAGAAACAAATACAAACTGAAGATCAAAATCAGCGCTGCCTCCCTCCCGACGCCACACCGTGAGGCAGAGCTGTTAAACAGCAGGCAGCTTACCACCCTCACAAGCACTGCAGAATTTCATACTCCAGCGTTAGAGCTGCTGATTGAGCCAGACGAGTATTGGCAAAAGCGTTGTTGGAGCAATTGTGGGGGATTCTAGCAGCAAAGCCGAGAGCACTGCTGGGCAGCTAATAAGTGGCTATTCTTCAGTCACGCTGCACTCAAAATAGCTTTCCAGCAGAGGAAAAGCAAATTCTATTGGCTTCAACACCTGGTTGAGCAACTTAATAAGGACAAAATTGAAAGTTAGAGCTGAATCATTATTTATTTTATAACTACATCTTCATCATACAGTTCATTCCAAAATGGGAGTTATTTCATTTCAAATCAGGTTTGTGCAAGGTTTTTCCGTAGGTTCATTCAGCACAGAGGTGAGAGAAGGTTCTTTGAAAACAATTTCAGACACCAGCTGCTTCAGAGGAAGAGAGAAATATACAATTATATGAAGACTTTCTCCTTTTTTCTCCAGTTCTGCCATACTTTCCCCAAATTGTATTTTTTAAATGTACTTTTAATGTACCAGGGAAATTGTAGCAGTGCAAAACTGTATTTAGTGTTATTTTGGTAACAGGTCCATTTCCAGACAGCACTTCAAAAGTTATGAGCAAACAGTTAGAAGAGCAAAATATTGCTGTCCTATGCACAGCAGACACAGAAAACCATTTGTTCCTATTATTGAAATTACCTTTTATATATTTGAAAGCTGCTATTGTTTTACCTCTTAGATTTCTTCTCTCTGAAGTTCAGCTATTCAGAGGAATGTCAGAGGAATGTCAGATTAAACCTATCCTAATTCCTTCAGCCTTTTCTAACAGATATACCTTTCTGAAGCCTGATAACTATTGTTGTATTCCTCTGTTTTTTTCCCAGTAGGACCATACCTTCCATGAAGTGTCCAAAATTGGCCATGTCTCATCCCAGCTCAGATGTCCAGCTCTCTACAGACTGCTTCAAGGAGACATGAAGAATTGCTAAATGTTTTGTAGATTAGAACATGGACTATAAATTGCAATAAGGGTTTGCCTTTTTTACAGCACAATATCATGGTAAACATCCAAATCTCTTTCTGACATGCAATTATTTAACTTGTTCCTCCTCATCTTATGTTTCTTCAGTTCATTATTCTTGTCTAGGTGTGATGACCTGTTTGTTTTTATTGAGTTGCATCCTCTCAACTGCTCTTGTTGTTATACAATGTATGCCTGTTATGTTTGATTGGCAAAAATACCTACCCACAGTAATTGTGAATAAATCAATGTGTTTGTTGGTTTGTTTAAAAACAAGCTGCTCTCTTATCTAGAGACAAGTCTAGCAAATGAAATTTTCGCATCTTTTTTATTTAATCAAATTAGCCTTATAAAATCTAGATTATTTTTCAAACAGGATGATTCTCTGCTGCCTCATTTTAAAAAATACAGACGTTAGAAGTCATTATTTGAAAAAAAAAAGACTAAAGCAATGTAGATTTGATCATTCTAGTCTCACTATAGTAGGATTTGCAGCATTCCCAGTTATGATATCCTTATTTGTACCTAGTACCATGCCAGGCCGTGAATAGATGTCAAAAGCATCCCGTTCATATGTGGTACACATTTCTATGTATTTATTTTGCTTATTTTGTTCTCCTCCGGGAAAATAAAATGAATGCATAGAAAAATGAAAGGATTGATTTTGTCTGCTCACCAAATTTCTCCTCACCAAAATATAAGTTAAGTCATAGAAGGGAAGAAACAATGAAAAATAAGAGGAAATGACAGAAGAAGTGACAACTTCCTTCAAATGGTAAGGATGTTGTTTTAGAATAAATCTAACAAGCCAAATTTTTTCAGATGCCTTCCAAATCATAGCAAATTTTGTTCATATGTTTCCCATTTGATCTAATATTTTGTGTAGGCACAAATTTCTTTATTCTTAAGTAGTGAATTTCCGGGCAGGATTTCTTTCATTCCCACTCTATCCCCAGGCAAGCAAACATTGTTTTTCTGCTTAGATGAGTTTATAGAAACTCAGAAATATTATTATAGAAATATTTACTCAGATTTCCAGCAAAGTATAGTTTTTCTCCTTTGTCATTTAACTGCTTTGTTGATTCTCCGTGATTACATCATATGCATGCAGATCAATGTGCTTTCTCCTCTTTCCAACTGATATTTTTTACAGAAGAGGCACCAATTTTCTGTGTGTAAAAGGATTTTTGCATGGTAAATGGCATACTTTCTCCTAGTGGGCATTTCAGTTTTATAGATACTAGTTTTTATAATTAACAGTGAATAATATGAGGACTCTTTGGTGCCTAACTGCCTGCAAGAAAATAATTATTTTCTGTTAGATGTTTAATCACAAACCTTGCAAGGAAATCTGCTGTTTTCCGAACAATGCAGATCTAACTTTTTTACCATACTGACATGATAGAAATATTTCCCAGCCCTAAAGTCCCATCTTCTTAAAAGTCTGTAGCCAATATTCCCTCTGGAAAAGATTATCTTCAAATGATTAAATAGTCTAATTTACTATTTCCATCTTTCCTTCAGAGTATTTCTTGCTGAATGTGACAGGTTTTGGGGGACAGGGTAAGTTTCACAGAAGTACTCTTGGTGCCTGCAGTGAGGTTTTTTTATATGTACTGGCTCTGGTTACTCTGTGATCAGATCCTCAGCCTCCTCTGAAGCCAGCACACATGTACAAAGAGGGTCTGGAGCTCTGTCCAGGGAGGAACAGCAGTTTTGCTTCTCTGCAGAGCTGCCTTACTTCAGGCTCAGGGGAGTCAATAGGAGCTGCAGGACTGCAGCACCTCTGAAAATGCAGCACATTCAGCAGCTTTTTACCTTGTTTCTCTCTTTCCAAAAACTTCAAAGTTGTTATGAGTGCTGAGGTAAAGCAATTAGATACTGAGTCAGCTTGAGCATTCTTAAACATCAGGACTGGACCAGTCGACTTCTGTAGCTAAATATTCCAAGCATTTCCCAAATCCTTCTTCTGTTCACTGATTATTAGGTGTCACCATAAAAAAGTGCCACCTTAGTGTTCAGTCATGTAAGTACGTGACTGAAGATGAAATTAATTTCTCCCTGCAAGGGAGACTTCTAATGAGGTATTTGTCTTTTTGTTTAAAGCTAATTGCTTTAAACTCAAGAGAAATAGGCATCTTCTTAGACTTGCTGAAGATCTAAGTTCAGTTTCTATAGGTTCTATGATCTCAATAAATGGTTTGATCTCTCCACACTACCTCTCCCCTCCCAAACAAGGCAGCACTAATGCACCTGTTGAGTGTTACAGTTCTGCATGCTCAAGGGCACAGTTATCTGAGGCCATGGACAGTGTTTAGGACAAAAGGTCCTTTTGGTCACGGTCTTCAGCACTTACTGCAACATGTAATATGCATACTGTATATGCAATGAATTGCTGCTCTAAGTGTGGCTTTAACCAAAGTTCTAATAAACTGTCAAGAAGGCAAAAGTTTGTAAGACACACAGATATAACAAATCAGTGCAACACATATGCTCACGTACCTGTTTCAAGTCACTTTTCAAGGCTTCCCTTCTGCTGCTTATAGCATCGTGTAGCACTTCCTGGCACATATTGGTTCCTTCAACACAAAGGTGGTGTCACCTGACTGTAATTACGGACATTTCCCCTGCAGGAATCCAGCCCTGCAGCTATATTCAGAACACAAAAAATGTATGAATTAAAAATACAACTTTGCTTTTTTATGTGATAACCAAGCACATAATATCCTTTCCTTTAGTTTATTTCCTAAAATAAAGATAGGGAAAACAGAAAGACAGAAACATCATAGGATTATCTGAGCCTTTATACATCATTCATAAAGACTGCCAGTTGTAGAAAGAACTGCATATGTAGAAAGTGTTGCATATGTGATTTTTCTTCATTCTTGTTCTTTATCCATAGTTTACCAGAAAAAAACCTTATTTTACTATGACCTGTAAGTACTGCTATTGAAATAGTTTATCAAAATCAGAGAAAGATTTGTTTTCTCTCTCTGTAGAATTCACCAAACATTTACACATTATGTGAAGTAACAACTTTATGCTGTGTAATATGTTTGCAAACCCTAATACTTCTCTTGGCTCCTACAGAAGCCTCTGAAGTTTTATGTAAGCCACCCTCAGGTTTCATGTGTATTATGGATACATGACAGCAGATGAAGCTAGTTGGGAAGGTCTGTTGAAAAATGAAGGTGACAAAGCTATCTACCCCACTGCAGAGTAATCTTCTGTGACTCTTCTCACAGTGTATTTCTGGAACCCCTGCTTTGTGATCATTTCTCCTTTTTAACTTTGACCTTGCTGAACCTTTGTTTTTCTTGTAGCTTTCCCTGTGGCACTGGGCAACAAGAATTAGGTACCATGAGTCTGGTGTTGCACAGGTGCAATTGTCAATAAGTGTCAGGTAGTACAGTTCAGACTACCTTGGCACTAATGTCTGTGCACAGGCAGTTCATATCTCAGTATTCCTATTACCTGATAACAATAGTACTTAAAGTCTCTATTTAGATTGGGTTCTAATTATACCAGGCATTTTCTCTGATTAAACCATTTTTATGTGTACATAAGCTATTCTGACTGATGTTGTTGATCCAGAGTAAGAGATTCCTACCTTTAGCCTTTTCCACAACTGCTCCTCCACTTTGTTCTTTCAACATTTACCTTATCATTCCCTCCTTCAGTTCTGTAATATTTTACTACTTTAATGCAAACAAACAAACAAATGCTCTCAAGTATGAAAATAAAAACACCATTTAATATTACTGCCTCATTATTCAGTTGGGGGACTAAGATATGGGGAGGTAAATGACTTGCCAGAGGAAAGGGAAGAAGGATGCAGAAAGAAAATTTAGCTCCACTGAGTTGCAGTTCAGCATCTTAAATTCTTTGTTCTGACTTCATCTTACCTCTGAGTGTTGCCCAATCTCTCTATGCTCAAACTTCAGTCATCTAAACTGTATCTCTTCTGATTTCAAAGGGTGGCTTGTCACACAGGACAGGCACAGAAGAGATTAAGGGGTTGTTCTAGGCTTTTCATCTCCAGAATTTTTCTCCACTGCCACTGCTACAAGCTAAAGTGACAATGATGCACTGGAATCACAATTTTCCCTTCACCATCATCTCAGATTTTTTTTTCCCTCTATCATATTTGTTCTGTGCACTGTTTGTTTGCCAGCTTCTGCCTGGCAAGCGTGCTCTACCTGCTATGTGCACAAATGTCAGGAATAACTCGAAGGTTCAGCATGATTATCAGTTGGCCAGCTGATACATTGGTCTTTAGGATTTAACTTTTCATTCACAGAAATTACATGGTTTTATTTATTTGTATTTTAAAAGTTCTACTGGCTATTGTCTCTAGATACACAAACAAAAAAAGCTTTTAGCCAAGTGGAATTATGCACTGCCTGAATTAATGTCCACTAATGAAAGCCCTTCTTGACCAGCCTAAACTAACATACCCTCCCACATCTTTGAGATTCTCCATGCTCTTTCTCAAAGTCTGGAGAAAACATATCCTCTGCAATCTGCAGTGTGAGCTGTAAATGAAAAACATAGAAGCTGACAATCTAGTAGGGAAGTGGATTCCAGGATTCTGGATGAAGCACTGAACATTGCCCACTTTCAGTCAAATTAGCACAAACTGCATTTTTTTTTCCTCCTTTGCCTGAAGCAGTGAGTTCTCTTTTGGGTTTTTACTACATGCATCTATCTACTATAAAATATATTCACACTTAACAATCTAATTGAAAAAAAACCCCAAACCTATGCTCAGAACCTAAAGTTAACTTGATTTCTAAAACCAGCCTACATGAACTCATGTATTAATGCAAAGAAGGGATGGTGTAGTTTCACTGTGCTAGGCAGCTGAGCAACACTCAGCTGCTTGTTCTTTTCTGCCCTAGTAAGGGTAGAATCAGAAGGGTAGAAGTGGGAAAACTTGTGCCTTGAGATAAAGGGTATTTAATATTTTTTTAAGGGGATGGGGGTGGGAAGAAGCACAGACAACAAAGAGAGGGGGCAAAAAACACACAGCAAACAAAATGGAGTAAAAAATGTGATGCAGAAGAAAACACTTGCTCACCGGCAACTGATGCCCAGCTCTGAGAAATGGCAGCTCATGCTTCCATCCCTCACTCCCAGTTTTATTGCTGAGCATGGCCTCATGAGGTGTGAGATATCCCTTGCATCAGTTAGGGTCAGCTATTAAGCTGTGCCCCTTCCCAGTTTCTTGTGCACCCACAGCCTTTTTGCTGGTGAGGAAGTGTGAGAGGCAGAAAAGGCCTTGACACTGTGTAAGCACTGCTCAGTGATAATGAAAACATCCCTTTTTAATTGAACATCTAAAATGTAACATCACACAACCTAGTTAAAAAATTTAACTCTATCATAGTCAAAACCTGTGCAAGGGAAAATTACTAAATGTGGACAACTTTGCAGAGGCTTTATTCCCAAAATGGTAATAGTTGATTTTTTAAAACTGAAGTATGGGTAAGGATTTGCACCAGTATATCAAATATATTGCCACTAAACATAGTGGAATATTGTTACTAATAAAATAGTATCAGGAAAATCCAAAGTAAACTGTTACTATCAGCAAAACCTTTGAGATATTCCAAATGTAATGGAAGACATTTCATGTTTTAACTAAAGAGAGAGTCTCCAGAAGCTTGGCTTCAGCATGCTTATAAGGGGGCAAATGCCCAGGATCTGTTCTTATCACTGCCAAAACTGCAGCTTTCCCAGCTAATTCTTAGAGTGGTCCTTTCACTTGCAGAATCCAATTCCTCTGTACTTCCCTGAGCTTATAAAGTTCTTCTAATATGTTCCTTAACTGGCGGGCTCTGAGTTTTTCTTGCTCAAATACTTTCTCTTTCAATCCCAGTGTGATTTGCAAGCATTCCAAAGGTCTCAAATTTTCAAACCTATTTCTTGCTTCTAATATATTGATCTTTTGCTACATTTTATCTTAGCATGGAAAAATATGGCAGGAGATTTCCATGATCTCTGCCTTCAGCTGTTCATTGATTTAATCCAAATTTTTACTCTGCAGTTCTAATTGTTTGATTTGTTTTCTTTGTTTTTCAGTGTGTCCCTGGAATCCTCCACTTCCCTGTGTAGGTGTTCTACTGATGTCCTCAAACAGTTTGCACTGACTTGCAGTCACCCAAACTCATCCTTCAAATCTTCACTTTCTTTCAGTGAGTTCCAATTTCCAATATCCAGCTCTGCTACTGTTTCTCTGAGGTGCCATCTTTTATTTTGCAAGTTTTCAGTTTTGAAAGACAATTTGTTAACCAGAGAGGTTTTTATGTTAGGGGAAGAAAGCATGGTCAAGGTTGCAGAACGCTGCTGTGCTCTGATAGCCTCCACCCTGTCCAAGTGTGACATAGTATGGATGTCACTATTCCATGGTTCCTAACTGCCTGCTCCTGCTGGGTGGCTGTTGCTTGCAAGATGTTGTGGAAAAAATTATCAAACGGTGTTTTAATAAAATTAAGAGCTATGGGGTAAAATTACTTCATTACAAATCAGTTGAGAGTTAAACAGTACACAGAAGTATAGCATTTTTCAAAACGGGAAAGTGTTTAATGGGGTGGTAAAAGGCACCAGGTAGGACTGATGCTTTTGGTATGTTTACTGAATGAATATTCGGAGAGCTGTTACCAACAGTGACCCCATTTTTAGATGACATAGCATTCTGCATGTTAGAGCAATTCCAGCTGAATTGTACATGAGATTCTTAGATAACAGTAGCCATTTAGGAGACAAACGTGAAAATCATGGTGCATAGATCGATAAAACAGCAATCCCCATAACATTAGCAGCAGCAAGGACAATTCATACTGCATTAAAAAAAATGGTAGAATAAACAAACACCTAGTGGGGTGCCATTGCAGCAGAGCTCCTCTAGTGCTCTCTGCTTAGTTCTCCCATCCATCTCCTGCTGCTATCCATGGAAATTCTTGTCCTTGGTTTTTCTCCAGCCTGAGCCTGTGGTTGTGTACCCTAGGTTGGCAGCCATTTTTTCCATGGCTCTGCTGTGGGTATTCTCAAGGTAAGAAGCAGCCTAGAATCCTATCATGGTGCCTTTCATCACTCAGTGATAAATACTTCCCTCTTTTGGAAGTGATATATTTTTGTGCACTGATTAACTCTCAGCTAATGTCTAATGAAGTAATGTAACCCTAATGTGTAATATCTGTATACAGCACACTGTCATTGCTATTCTCACACTAGTCCCACCATCACATGCTACAATACCAAGACAAGCAGAGCAGGCTGCATAGGGCTGTCTACCCTATTTTCCAGTGGAACTCTGTGGCACCTTTAGAGCATCCATGTGTTGGAACAATTAATAAGGTTTCCAAGTCCAGCTTATCAATCTTCAAAGTTTCTTCAGTGTGTCTGTCAGCAATTCTTTTGCTTTGCTAATCGGTGTCCTTTCTGGGGCAGAGTCCACAGCTTCCATTAGACCATCACACTCCCACACCAAATCCTCACTGTGAGGTGTTGTGACTCTCCCAGCACTCAAATTCCCGCTTCAGTTTGGTGTGACTTGTAGCAGGCTGACCTCATCCCACATCAAATGTCTCACTCCCCTTTCTCAATGTCTGGAGTACATACCTTGTCCATAGAAGCAAAGGCAGACGCTCATTAAATGGAGCCTGGGTAGTAGAGGAGGATTTTATTCAGTTGCAATATATACCTATTTGTTGGAATGAATGTAGTTGAGTTGTATTAATACAAAGCTTTTTTTTTCCCCTCTCTTTTCTTCTGCTTTTTGGCAGCGTGTCTCCCCATCGTTTGAAACCAATTAGCAGGTGGATGGCACTGCAGAACCAGCAACTTTCCAGAGGATCTTCCCTGTCTCTGCTCATTCTCCTTCACTACTGTTACATAATCCTCTCCTTCTGGATGAGTTATTCTTCCATTTTCTGCTGTTCTAGCATGAAATTACAAAGCCCCATACTGCAAATTAGATTTCAGTAGGGATATCAAGTGTATCAAGAATGGCAAATCCAAGTGGCCTCAAAAAATACCCTTTTTAAATGTCTCTTGAATGGAAGCATCCACTAATGTTGTAGGAAAAACAGAGAGAAAAGGCAACAGAAGCAAGAAAGGTTATGATATATTTTACATTGTAAAGCTGGGCTTGTTAGCATCATTTTCAGTGTGCAAAGTCCTTTTTGTTTCAATAAGACTGGGACATGCTGCAGCTCTGCATATGGAGTGACTCACTTTTAGTGAAATATCTCTGAACAATACCTCTGAAATATCTCTTTAAACCACGATTCTCTAAGAAGCAAAAAGGATGGGAGAAGAAGGAAGGAGACTCGTAAATGTGCCATGAATTTCTAGAGAAGGGAAACCTTGTTAGGAGATATCAGATTATGGTCCAGCTTTTAACCCATCCAGAGTTCATTCATCATAGCTGCCCTTCAATGCAGCAGCACTCCACCAGCTGCACAAAACCCAAGAGAGACCAAGGGGAGTGATAATCACTGGAAAACTCTGCTGATGGATTTCCATCCTCAGTGGCTTCTTGAGGACTCCAGGTGGCAGTTTCAGAAGTGCAGCCTCCCTGCCTGTGAGGCTGTGTATTGATGCAGGAGAGAAAGACAAACTCCTGTAGACAATAGTGGGGAAATATTACAATGTGAGGAGGAAAAGTTCAGCCTTCAAAACTGAAAGAAGGTGGTCATTGGACCACTGTGCTTTGTCATAAAACTGGAGAAGAAACATATACATTCAACATCATTTAATCTATTTGTATTACTAGAAAATAAGTCCAAAATTCTAATTTTGTATTTGAAAGGAAGTTGGAAAGCCAAAGAGTTATACCACAGCTAAACTGGACCTGCTGTATTTAAGGAAGTATTCAGAAGGTTTGGAGAGAGGATAAATAAAAGGCAGCATAGAAAAATGCCATGTAGAATAACATGAAAATACTCTATAACAGCAGAAATCAGAAAGTTATGATGTATTTTAAACTCAGTCCTTATTCAATAGAATGATTGTTTATATCAAAAGGAAGTTGTCAAAGGAAGGAAATAAAAATTTGGCTTCAACTTAATTTCATGCTCCCCTTGCTTTGGACTGATAAGCACCAAATTAACTTTGTGCTAATCAAGAGGTTACATTATAGAGATGGATGATTTCTGCTGATTACTATAAAAAATATTTTGTCTGCACATTTAGACAATACAGCAATGCATTTCTCCTAAAATAATTAGTTTTACAGTATTTAAAACTTTTCATGCACAAAAGTGGAGAGCCTTGAGAAGCTTTTTTTTCTCTTCTCTCTTCAGACCCCATCTTCCCTATTCATTTTTTCAGTGCTTCTCCACTTCCATTCACAAAACAGCAGGAGAGACAATCAAACAGAAAATTATGTTCTGCTTTCCCTTTTATCATATTCCATACTTGACCCAAGAAACCGGGAAGCAGTTAAATACTTCTGTTTCAACTGCCCACTCTGTTCAGATTCTTCCTCTCATTTTGTTTGCTTGAAACTTTGCTTTTTTAACAGCTTGCCATTGTGATTGAATATGTGTGTGTACTTACAGACATTTCTGTGCCCTTGTTCTTTCAGTCAAGTGATATTACAAAATGTCTTTTCATTTCTACTAGGGTTCAATCATTTCTATAATAAACATGTCCTTCAACAAAATTCTCAGCCTTAATGCTGCTCAAATGTCTCTAACGATTTCTAATTTACTGACATTTTCCCCAAGCCCCTCATCAATTTAACTATTCAAATTGCTAACACTGTTAACAATTCCTCAGTCTCCAGCAGACCCACTGCAGACCTTGAAATCCCTCTGCTGCCTCTGCAGACAAGAACACATCTGGATGTGCATCCATACCATGCCGGATCAGAGTATTTATTAGCCTGGCAGCAGTGTCTCATCACCATGCAGTATAATGATTAACAGCTTCATTCTTACCATTGCTATCCAGAAGGGCCTCTCATGGGGTCATTTCCTGCCCTTGCTTCTGTCTTACAGTAGGGTAATTTCACTTCAGTGAATGTGGAGTGGCAGAAGCACAAAGGTCTGTACTGCTAAGGGTTTGTGGGGAAGATTTGAGAAACACTTGGAGCTGCATACCAAATTGCCTTCCAATTTTCTTTGAAAAAGTCCAGATGTCTGTACTTTGGGAAATATTTGAAGGGGAAGCAGATGCAGGCTGACCTGTCTTTAGACATGAGCCCAAATTTTCAGAATGGCCCAACATATGCTGCACTGAGACATTTGAGCTGAAGATACTGAGATAAGCTATTCCTGACCTTGCTGCACACCAGCTGAACTGCTCTTACCCTGTGCTATATGAAAGCATTTGGAAATGGCTCATCTGTAGGATGCAGTTCAGGCCTTGGAGTGTTTTGACTTCTAACTTAAGCTCCCATGCAGTGGCAGCTTGTTAAGGGGCTCACCACAAAATTTCCTGGACAGAAGTGCTCCTATCTGTGGTGGTACACATGCAGCTAGCAAAGTCACATGTGACAGTTCCCTAAAAGACCTTCCTGCTTGCACATGCAGAACCAAGAGATGAGCTGCCTCAGTTGACGCTGCCACAGTCAATGAAAATAACCAAATTTGGACAGGAGATGAATGGTCTGCAGCAGATAGTCAGGAGCGCGGTTGTAAAGGAACAGTGCTTCAAGGGGGAATCCCTGGAGAAGCACAGCCCATTACTTAGAGCATGGTAATTAGAGCATAAATCTTTACCTGGTGAAGATTTTCAGAGCCAATGTCTTTAACCACAAATTTCTTGGTAACCAAGCTACTTAAACCTCTGCATCTTGGTGTTCTTGTTTGTGAATTTACAGGTGCGATAACCATCCCTGGGCAATGCAATTATAACAGCAGATTACAAAATGCTTTGTGATACTGTGAGGAATGTTACTGGCTGCATGCAGGGAGTGATTTTTCCATGGGATAGCATATGTGTGTTTATCAACCTGTCTTGACAACTGTGTGTTCCATGACACTGGGGTATTAAAAATTTCTGAGCAGCTTGAATGATGGTCTCAATGCCTTTGGAATTATGGATAACCATGAAAAGTTGTCCACTGAAAACAGAAGTCTGCCTCTCTGAATTGTATTTGCTTCTTGAAAAGCAATTTTGCTTCCATGAAAAACAAGGTTAGAAATGAATCTAGGAAAATAATGGCAGAATGAAGTGCCAGTTCTCCACACAAGTAGCATCTTGAGAAAAATAAAAAGTATTATTTTGTAGCTCTGATGACTTCCTATGAGGACAACAAAGTTCATAGAATCGTAGAATATGCTGAGTTGGAAGGGATCCATCAGGATCATCGAGTTCAACTCCTGGCCCTGCTCAGAACACCCCAACAGTCACACCACAGGCCTGAGAGCATTGTCCAAACTGTTCTTGAACTCTGTCAGATGGGTGCTGCGACCACTTCCCTGGGGAGCCTGTTTTAGTGCCCAAACATGCTCTGGGTGAAAAACAGTATAAGGAAGCAGTCAATGTAAGAGATGAACATGCATTAGAAAACATAAGATCAGGGTTTAAAGCTCTTGATGTTGCCATTGCATTAGCAGAAAATCTTTATTTGTAACCCTCACTCTGCCAATAGAAAGGAGAAAAGAAAAAGTCACATTCCCTGCAGCTCCATGTTGACCATAATCAGATTGTTTCTCAAAGACATGAAGGAACAACATCATAGAATTATTTGGGTTGGAAAAGACACTTGAAATTATCAAGTTCATACATAATCCTAATACTGTCAAGTTCACCACTATACTGTGTCCCTGCACTCCACATATACACATCTTTTACATACCTCCAGGGATGGTGACTCCACCTTTTTGCTGGGCAGCCTGTTCCAATGCCTGGTCACCCTTCCAGTGAAGAATTTTTTCCTGATGTCCAATCTGAACCTTCCCTAGCACAACCTGAGGACAGTTTCTCTTGTCCTCACTTACTACTAGTTGCTTCCTATCACTTGGGACCAACCTCACTAGAGTACCCTTTCAGGCAGTTGTAGAGACCAGTAAGGTCCTCCCTGAGCCTCCTTTTCTCCAGGTTAAACAGCCTCAGCTGCCTCAGCCTCTCCTCACAGGACTTGTGCTCCAGACCCTGTCTCCTTGTGCTCTGTTGTCCTTCTCCAGATATGCTCCAACGCCTCAATGACTTTCTTGAAGTGAGGAGCCCAGCATTGGATACAGGTTCTGAGCTGCCACCTCAGCAGTGCCCAGTACAGCGGGACAATCTCTGACCTTCCCTGGCACCAAGGTTTCGCTGACACTCCTATAGCTCTGTGGATCCTTCTTCTGGCCCCTTTTGTAGATGGGCATCACATTTGCTAACCTTCAGTCAACTGGGATCTCCCCAGTTAGCCAGGACAGCTGACAAATGATTGAAAGTAGATTAGGGCCCTCCTACCAACTCCCTCAGTACAACAGATTTGTGTGTGTCTAAGTGGTGTAGCGAGTCACTGACCATTTCCACTTGGATTATTGGGTCTTCATTCTGTTCCCTGTCTTCCAGCTCAGGGTGCTAGATACTCCAAGAACAACTGGTCTTATTGTTAAAAACTGAGGCAAATGTGGCATTAAGTACTTAGGCCTTTTCCTTATCCTTTGTCAGTGTGTTTCCCCCTGCATTCAATAAAGATGGTGCAGAGGGATAGAATGTAAGAAAAGAAAGATAGTGCAGAAGATAATCTCACACCTGAGGAGTTGCAGCTGTACTAATCACCAAAGATTAGGAATAGGCCTGCCCTTAATAGGCCACAGCTGTGTCCAATAAGATGCGTGTCCAAAAGAGTGGGTTAGCTGGGTGAGGAGAGAGTTGGAGTTTGTTGGCTGTGCTGTGGAGAAGGAGTTAGTGCTGTGAGGAGCTGCACATGAGAAATCACTGAGAAGGTATGGAGCTTTTGCAATGCGATGATGATAGGATGGAGGTTCTTCTTAGCTATCCTTTTGTTGTTAATGTATTTATAGAAACATTTTTGTTGTTATTTGCTGTACTTACCAAATTAAGTTCTAGTTGGGCTCTGGACATTCTAATTTTTTCCTTGTATAACCTTACAATATCCTTGTAGTCATCCTGAATTGCCCACCCCTTCTTATGAAGTTGATACACCTCTTTTTTCCTGTGTTCCAGCCTAGCTCATCTTTGGGCACAGGGGAACAGCCTGCTCCTCTATCTTTAGAATTTTCTTCTTTGAGAATGTTCACTCTTCCGCACTCCTTTCCCCTTCAGTGTCCCAAGGTACTCTTAAGTAGGGCCCTCAACAGGCCAAAGTCTGCCCTCCAGAAATCCAAAGTTGCAGTTCTGCTGATCCCATTTCTTACTTCTTTGGCAATCACAAATTCCCTCATTTTATGATCATTTTGGCCAAGACAGGCTCAAACAATCACACCACCCACCAGCTCCTCTCTGTTCATGAACAGTATGAGGCACTATAGTATGTAAGCTACTCCATGAAAGGGGCAGAGCAGCTTACTTCTCTAAGAAACAATGAGGAGATTGTCTGGTGCTCAGAAATTAGGCCATGAAGCATAAAGGCATTTAGGTGATCAAGTTGAGTGGGTTGCCCAAATGAATCTTAGTGTATGTTGATAGATAAATTATAGATAGATGGATGATAGATCAATCCACATGCATAACTGGGGTAGCTGGGTTTTTAAGAATCAGGAAGAGAAGGAAAGAGGGGCTCTTATGACTACATGCAGCCCTATTCTGAAACCAGGGGACAAACTACCCTGTCAAATGGTAGTAAAAGGAAATGGGGACACTAGGTTACTGACTCCCAGCCACTCAAGGCATATTGGAAAGACTGGACCTCTGCCTTCCTTTTTCTGGCAGCTATTCCTTGCAAATGCAGGGGAAGTACTCATTAATCTTCCTCTGTTTGATTTCTGTATTTCTGAAGAATTTTAAATAGACAAGTGGGGCCAGTTCACTTTCTCTTGCAAGGTAATTTCTCAATTGCTTTTTACCTTTGAGACCTTGTGCACTCATGTTCGTTGCAATGTCTGCTTTAGAGCTCAAATCCTGGCTCAGGAGCCCACATCTTAAAGCACAGTCCTCAATATTATGACTGGAAGCAGGAATTACCTATGACTTTTTAATTCTGCCTCTGGTCTATGTATGAAGCTGTTTCTTGTTCTCATTCTCTTCATATCCCTTGAAATAACCCTGTCTTTTCTGGCTGTAAAAGAAGGACTACTAAGAACAACTTCATAAAGTAGACTAAGCCTTGGCATTAATAATTAGAAGGGTCTTTGTAATGATTAAGCATTCTGAGCTATAAACATGCTATCTGCATGTGCCATAGAAATAACTAAAAAATCCAGTGTAAGAGTCTGTACAATTTCTCTCCCTAAGAAACCACTTTGATGGTGTGAAACATTCTTGTGTAAACTGCAATGGAAAGAGAGAGCACCGGTTCTGTTGCATATGACAGAAGTGACAATGGCGACTTCAAGTTTAACAAGACCAGTCTATACAGGAAACTGAAGTAATTCTAGATTAACATAACTAATTAGCAGCCTGAGATAACTTAATTGCTATGCAGAACTTCCCAGTTTTAGTTAGCATTCTGTATTAACTACTATGTAATTATTAAGGCACCATACTCAGCACCAGCAACTTAATTATCATTAGTATTGCTCCAGTCTCAAGCTTGAATGCCGATGATTAATAAAACACAATTATTTACATTGTAATTGTGGTATTTTAATTAAACTGAAAATGCACTTCATTTGCTTTTTGTCAGAGTGTTAATTTTTAAAATTAAGGTCAAATCTTTTTGTCAAGCTTTTTTTTTAATCCCTAATTGCAAGTTAGACTGATTTCTTGCCATCTTAAGAAAACATTGTGACTGTTGATAACAAATGAGTCTGAGTAATAAAACAGCCTCAGTGCTCTGGAGTTAGGTAATCCCAGTGCTAATAAACAATACCTTGATATGTGTTTTCCATGATTCTTAAGTAACTTCAGTGTATGTAAGTCCCACTTAATTTTCTCATTCTAATTAGTCTTTGTAAGGGTCAGTTTGTTACATTATGACAATATTTTGATGGTCCTGTTAAGACCAAAGAATTTACAGCTGTACAAGACCAAGGGTGAGAGAGGAAGTGTTGGCTGACAAAAGTGAAATGATCTGCTCATTGTCATCTAATATGTTACTGTCAGAGCCAGGGATAGAGTCAAGGCCTCCCAACTCTTATTTCTGTGATGCTAGATCACATTGCTCCTCCTGTTAGCAAGTTTAGAAATGTCAATTTTGAGGAGAGGAAGAGGCTTAGTCTGTATTTTCACAAAAGTGCTTCTGGCCTTAATAATAATTAAAGAATTTTTAATGCGTTTTTGTAACTCTTCTGATTTCAAGGGGTTTCTTTCTGATTTACATTAGTGTTAGATGGGTCAGGCCCAGAATTAATAGCTTTCCTCAGAATGTCTAAACACAGTAAGATTTGCTTTTACAGAGGAAGAGTGATTTCCCTGCCATTACCCAGAGAAATTTACTTTTTATTGCTGAAAGTTCTGCCCCAGTTTTTGCCCTCTGAGAGACTCTCAGCATTAGCCATTATAAACTTTATAGGTAAGCTTCAGTTTCTTTTTATATAGCCAGAATTTAACTTAACTCAAAATGTCAATGTGTTTGCCTTGGGGGAGAATAGGAAGGAGAATTACGCAGTCTATTTCAGAGATTAGTCTTACTTGTGCTTGCTTTATTGCTGTATCTTCCAAGTTACAGGACTGCAAGCCCAGAGGTGAAATGGCTGAACACTGGATCAAAAGCCAGGGTTTTGGGAGCAGAGTGAGAGAGGATTTGTCAGGCAGACTGACTGAAAGCCATGATAGACAGAAAATGAAGACTGGAAAAGGTCCAGAGGGGAAAAAATACCTGTCTATTTAGAAAAGAAGCAGTTTATGGAAAGGAGGATGCTTTTAGCTGGGCTGCTATTTTCTTGCTTCTGTTTTAAGCAGACTTTGGAAGCAGAAGACTGTATGGGAAGCAAACCTGAAAGGTGAGAAGGAGAAGTTATAATTGCAGTGCCATTTAAATGTGATCTAATCTCTGACCTGGGTAAATCCTGGGCAGACCTACTCAGCACAGCAATGAAATGAGTGATTGCCAAGAAAGGGGAAACCAATGGTCTGTCTATAGTGATTGCCAAGAAAGGGGAAACCAATGGTCTGTCTATAGTGATAATGGAGATATCTCTGGAGCTGTGCATTAAGCACTTGATGAAACTTACACTGGTAAAGATCCCCTCAGTCTGTAGGGAAGAAAAGTCCATGTCTGCTATGGAGATTTATAAATATGTGCCCATAATTTCTAGTATTTAGAAAAGTCTAGTAAAAAGCCCTGCCATAAAAAGTCTTTCCTCCTTATGGGATAAAAATAGGTAACTAAGGCATAAAAAAGAACCACACAAAAACTGATGTAGAAGCAGATCAACAGCTAACATGAAGAAGCCTTTTGTAAGAAAACTCATGCAAGCCTTCCCATCCACTTTAAATTTCCCTTTTACATTGGAAAATCCTCATTTTTAAAGATGTAATTAGCAATAATTGTAGGGCTTTGTGCTCTTGTCATTTGGTTCTTCTGCTGCTATAGCTTCTGTGAAGCTACTGTGGTCTTGTATAAGCAAAAGAAGATACAAAGCCCCTACTCTAGGGATCACTTGCTTATTGTTTTTGCTGCAGATCTCTTAATATCTGGAGATTATTTTTTCAGTTACTTAAGCAATTCTGTCTGAATTTTGAGACATTGTAATAATGAACAGGGTGAGGACAGGGGATTTCTAGGCATTAAGAGGAATATTTTCATTTTGTCCTGAAGCAGACATATAAAGTTAGGGATGGCAGCTTGATTGCTGAAGCTATTGGAGGCTTTGGGAATGACAGTACTTGCCAATTTAGTGAGGCGATAGCTGAGCTGATTTACTGCAGCTAAAGACTGGGCTCCATTCTCTAGTGCTGTACAGCCACCACAGAAGTGTCCTCTATGATGACCTCATTAGCTTGGAAAGATCTTAGCTGAATTCTGCTGCTTAGATAAAGCAGAAGGATGCTAAAGTTTGCTCAGATTTATTATCAACATTCTCATCTGTGTCTGGTAAGGAGAGTGACTTCTCTTCCAGAGGTAATCCTTGCCAGAGTAATCCCTACTCCTATCACTTCAAGATTACTTGGCTGCATTGCACTTTATCTCAATGCCCCTGGGAAACTCAAGCTGAGGAACAATTCTATGACCAATTTTCAAAGCAGCATCATGACAAAATTATTATTACACCAATATTTCTGCATCTGTAGCAGCTGCTACTAGGTTTCTAAATAGAGTTTAAAATGCTAGGATCAACCTGTAAATCCCTAAATTTATGGGATATAGTTACCACAGGGACTGTCTCTTGATTCCTTTGAAACTGTCCTGGCTGAGATTTCTGGAAACACTTCAGTGGGAATTCTCTGACTACAAATCAAAAGGGTCACAGTCAGAATGCTTTTCATAGGGATGGGTTAAGGGCAGGAGATACTTGGGATGAAATATGTATTTGGTAAAAGTGAAAGGAATAGGTTTGTGCAATTTTACTATGAATTTTGTGTATTTGCATTTCAGAGAGTAGGAGTGAAAAGCAGGATATGAGTCCCCTTTGCACAGGGACTTTTATGAACTTACATCCATTTAATTACTCCTCTGTACTTCGTGCTTTTGGGGCTAGAGACAGAGTAATGATCTGATGCAAAGCACCGTCACCTGAGAAATTCCTATTTAGATTCAGTGGCTCTAGAGACTTATTAAAAGGAACAGTCATAGCAAAAGCACTTGCAAGAAATCCAGGCTAGTTAAACGTTAACTTCTGTATAGAATAATAATATTTTCATAAAGCAAAGTCACAAAACTATGATTTCCATGCAACAAATTAGAAAAATCTTGAATGCTTTGCATGATTTTTCAATATGTTGTATTAATTTCATTGAAAGAGCCCATTGTTATGACTATTTGCACTTCCAAATGTTGTCTTTCATATGATGTTTGGCATGTAATATACTTCTGATTTTTAAAAATGAAAGAAAAAATTACTTAAAGCCAGAGTAAATTGTTCCCTTACATGGTTGAACATATTCACCTGCCACTTCAGGAAGTTTTGTCAGAAGATGGAGCACTGCAAAGATCTCAAGATCTGTATTTTGTTAAACAAGTAAATACAAAGACAGTCATATTAAAAATGCATGGAAAAGTAAGACACATCCCACTTGAGTACAAACAGCATTTGTTTTTGATGTAAACCATGACCATTCAGAGAACTATACACAGTCCCATGCTTTTTATGACCAGTTGCTTTTGCTGCAGTTTCTTTCTTCATAAATTCTTTTTTTTGTTTTTTTTTTTTTTGTTTTTTTTTTTTTTGTTTTTGGTGAATTCACAGGGAAGGTAGAAAACAAGCAGTGCCCACCCCTCCACTATTATAGTATTTGCTTATGGGTTTTTAAAATTGGGTTAAGTTTATGTTTATTTTAGTTAGATCTTTTCTAGATAGACCTAGACCTAGAGAGATTTTCTTTTAGATAGGATATGAAGTGATTGGGGACTTAAGGAGTCTGTCTGTTTTTAAAATTTTAATAAGTAGTCCCTCTGGGCCTTTTACAGCTAACCACCAATTTTCCCATTCTCTTTGTATATGCCAGTTTGAATTTCATGTCTGTTTCTTAGTTCCACATGATGTTTCCCCCTCATTGCCAAGGCTGATAGGTGAGTAGCAAAGGGAGCTGTGGAAGTTCAGAGCAGGACAGGATGGGCTCATGCTTAAGGTAATCATTGATACCCTGGGAAACTATATTTGTTCCTTGCCACTGTGGCAGTCTTCAGAAAACATGCTGCAAGGGAAGAAGCCACATATTTTACATGCATTCATTAATTGCTTCCTACGCCTTAAGTATCTGATCAGACAAGCTAAGAATTTGCAGCTAAAATTATCATCAGTGAGAACTATTTCATTTATAATGCCCAACGCAAAGTGAAGAAACAATTTGCACTCAATCACTCTGTCTCAATTTCCATCTGGAAAATGTGAACAAAAATAATTAAATTAACAAGACTGTTGTGGGGAAAGAGTGTGAAGCACTGGCATACTACAGTGATGACTGCCATGGGAAAGCCCATAGGGAAATTAAAAATCATCTCTTTTTAAGGATTTGATCCATATTTAGCAAATAAGTAAGATCTGCTAAGTAAAGAGCAATGATACTGAAATTATTTTTATTGCTGGCTAATATTCATCCCTTTTTCACTGAAAGCAGTGTGGTCATCTTAAAAAAAATCCTGGCATGAGGTTGTATTGCATTACAGCAGCTTAAACTCAAACTTCTCAACTTTAAAGCTGTCTGGCCTTTTAACCTTAGTGATGAAGCTAGTGTTATTCATATGATAAACAGCAAACCCATGGCAGAATGCAATTCCAAAAAATTGATTTTTAAATAAACAAATTAAGGACACAGCTTCTGTGTAGCATGTAAACGCTCCATGGATCATCCCCAAACGTACAGCATATAAGCTGTAAGTTAATTTTCTGGTAACTTACAAGTAAATCCATTAAGTAGATTAAGTTAAATTAATTAAAACAAGTGTCCTACCAGAGATCTGTCATCTGTGACACATTTGATTTTGACAAGAGAGACCTTCCTGACAACATAGATACAGCCAACTTTTCAGATAGCAAAAAACTACCCTAAATCCCCTCTTTGAAGACATTCAAAAGGTTAGCAATTGTTATAATTATTTAGGTTAGCGACAAGCTTGAGTCAAGTTAGCATGTGTCAGCATTTGTGGAGATCAAGCAGAGAAAAATTAAATAGGGGTCTGAATGTCTTAGTCTGATCAGGGAAAAGCAACTCTAAAACTGTTAGCTGGCATAAAGACTCAGGAGAGTAATGAACTGGCAGTTTAAATGATGATTAAGCTGAATAGTGTCTGCCAGGAGGACACAAAAGCTCTGTCACTAGGGAAGAAAACCAAAACCACAGCCTAAGAGACTGACAGCTCCTCATCCCAATATCCTCATTCCTTTTTCTATATCCCCAGAAGATTTGGGAGGAAGGCAGGCTTCCTCAGAGCACAGTGAAGTGGGAAAAACCTAACTTACATACTGTGTCTGAATTGAATGTCCCAAGAGTGACATCTAAATAGTGTTCGTGTCTGGAAATTGCTCTAGGTAAGCACTCTGACTACTTAATCCTAAGCTTGCACTTACATGTGTGACTGAACTTGTGCCTGTGATTCCCTGGATCCTGAGCACTTTCTCATCCTGAAAAATTGTCTAATTTTGCCCTTCTCAGTGGTTGCTCCTTAAGCTGCCTTTAGACAAAAACACAGTGAAGATTACATTCTTTCTGGAAAGACCAAGGGGCTCTAGTTTGATTTATATATTCTCTTCTTTGTCTTCTCTCTGTCCATGGTGCATCCTGTAAATCTTTGGAAAGCTTGTGCCCTTGTGCCTAAGCTGCTGTGTGGAGCAGAGAGATGGACAGTGCCTCAGTGGTCACTGCAGGGACACACCAGCTCATTGCCAAATCTCAGATGCTGTAGAAAAAGTGGTTTTTTCACATGCTGGGGGTCCCAAATAGCACTTTCATTATTTGGGGTTTTGGAGAGGTTTTTATGCATAATGTGAGCTCATAGATAACCATATATTGACATATATATGCTGACATATATGGTTATGGTACATTTAATAATATATTATTGACAGCTTGGTGTGGTTTAACTACAGCCAGTAACCAAGCCCCAAGCAGTCACTCACTCACTCTCCCAGGGGTTGGGGACAGAATGGGAAGGGTAAAAGCTGCAAAATTTGTGGGTTGAGATAAAGGCAGTGTGATAGTGAAAGAAAAAGCAGCACACACAGGCACAGTAAAGCAAGGAATTAATTCACTGCTACCCACGTTCAGCAGGTGTTCAGCCATCTCCAGGAGAGCAGGGCCCCATGATGTGTAGCCTTTACTTGGTAAGGCAAACACCTCAACTCCAAAAGTCTTCCTTCTCTTCCTTTTCCACCCCATCATTTGCTGAGCATGATATCATATGGTGTGGAATATTCCTTTTATCAGCTGGGGTGAGCTATCCTGGCTGCATCTCCTCACAAAGTTCCCATGCACCTCCAGCTCTCTTGCCAGTGTGGTAGGATGGGAAGCAGAAAAGGCCTTGGCTCTGTGCAACCCTGCTCAGCAACAAGAAAAACTTCTCTATATTATCCATATGGTTTTAAGCACAAAGTCAAAACACAGCCCCATACCAGCCACTCTAAATTAACTTCACCCCAGCCAAAAGCAGCACACAGCTGCAGGAAAGTGGGGTCTATTCCTTCAGTCATCACTGGTTTGTGGGCAACAAGTCTGTCCACAAGGGATGGTGGAATCTGAGAGCTTTGCTACAGGAGCTACATTGAAGAGAATTACAATATCCCTGTGTGTCCCTCAGTTTGACTCTGCATAAGGAAGTCACTTTGGTACCAGTTTATAGACTGGAGCTGAAAGTATCATTTTTTTCATGCAGGAAAAACAGAGGCCCAGGGGGAAATCAGTGGGAAGACAGAGCTAGAACTCAGAATGAGTTTCAAATCAAGTGAGATATTTTTACAGGAATGTTCTAATCTACAATGTAAGTTAAAATTCCTGTAAATGGGAGCAGTGGATGCATTGGTTCATAGAGGTGTACAGATTATTTCCCTGATTTGTATATGAACACTAAATCAATGGGATTCCTGTGTATGCAAAACTTAATCAAGTGGATTATTTCTATTGGATGTGAGTCTGCCTTCAAGACAAATTGCACCAACATTTACTGAAACCAAAACCAAGGCTACTGTGAAATGCACTTTGAAATCCAATACAACACATACTTGAAGAATGAGTTTACATTAAAAAAAAAAGGCAGAATGACAAAACCAGTTTTCAGTAAGCACTGTATTGATGAAGATAACCTCTCCCATTGTTTGTCTGGCATTTGTGCACTTCTTGCATTGCTATTCTACCTCTGTTCCTAAATCATGGCAAAATGTAAGACTTCTATGCTTATTCATATTTCTAAAAAGTGTTGTGTGAGCAATTGAGGATGAAGGAAAGTTGACTACTATTAGGCAACTGGAGGTAACTGATTTGTTAGCTACCCCAATTTACCTCTGCTTGTGTCCTTTCAAGTAGTCCATCCTCACTGAACTTAAACTCCCATAAAGCAACACCACCATCTACAGCTCAAACATCAAACTCTTCACCATATGCTAATTGCACCTCTCTCTGTCCTGAGCTAAAAGCTTTATCAGATCTAAGAGTAGCAGATTACTTCTTCTGTAATGCAGTATCACTTTAATTTTTATTATCCAAAGTAGAGTTTGGTTCGGGGAAAAAAAAAAGTAGCAAAAGAAACAAACACCTCAATGCAACTCCACAATGCATCTTGTTTAAAAGAAAGATCCTTTATGTCTTCATCCTGCATTTTGACTTCTGCATTCCAGGAATCACCATGAAATGCCTCTCTGCCTTGTAAGCAGAACATTTTCGTTCCAGAGCAGTCCAAGTTCCTCAGAAAATGGTGCTTCTGTACTTTGTGAAAAAATACATCTTTGTCAGCAATGGGAACTCATGAGGTGTACACTAGAGAGACTTCTTTTCCTGCTACTAAAAATGGATACCTCAGTATAAAAATAATTTTCCTCCAGTCATTTTTCAGTAATCATTTCTTACTTTGGTTTTTGTCTGATGCTGCCAAACAGGTCTTGGATAGGCTGAAAGGGATACTTCCCCTTGGTTTCACAAAGGTGGGTGCAAGGCTGCATTGTACACTTGAGAGAACCATGGTCTCCGTGGTGACAGTGACAGAGAAAGCTAAAGTCTTGGTACTTGCAGATAATAGAAGTTGAAGGGAAATAAGAGAGCCCACAGATTATATGCTGTCCCATGGTCTTTATCCATTCCTCCCCAAAGTAGTAAAGCCAATTTGTAAGTGGCTTTTGACTCCTTGCCTGCCCTAGAAAGATGTGTTAGTGGTTTTTGTACTAGCATAGTCTGGGTCTTAGAGAGAACCACAAAAGCTTCAACACAGAAAAGGACAGTGATTACCTGAATTTATTTTGTGTAACCCTGTCTGTGCCTGTTTATGCACCATGTTTTCTATTGCCACCAGATGTACAATTATGCAGAAGAATGCATACAAATTGTTCTTAAGATGCAATCCTAAACCACTCACGTAGCTGTTGATAGCTTTCAGCACCAAGATATTGGTTTATAGCTTTGGCATTAGTCCAGTCAAGAAAGCTCTGTTCAAGTCTTTTGTACTGTGTTTTCACATGATTAACCAATTCATGTTCAAAGGAGGCTTATATGTGTTGTTTAAGTATTTCAGGGAACTGTGGATAGCTGTCATCAAAATTTTAAAAATTAAGAAATGAGTGTGTGTCAATTTACTGGCAGCTTTGTTTAAATTGAAAGCCGAAAGTTCATTGCAGAGGGAAATTTCTTTGAGGGAAAAGGTGCAGAAAGCTTAATAAGATTTCACTTCAAATTTCACAGTCCATGAGGTCCATGGTACTGATAGAATTTACACTAGCTGAAGTTCTGAGTGTCTCTTTTTCTATTTTCAGACCCTTACAGTATTCATGACATGCTATATATTATAGTAATACTTACAGGAGTTAGATCTGATAGTAGAAAATGACTGCTGCCTATGCTGAAAAGTGATTGACAGTGATTTATCGTTAGCTACTTCCATAGGGATCTGCTGTGCAAACACCTAAGCAGCCAACAGAGAAAATCAGGAAGAATTTTGAAAATGCTATTCACAGGTGCTCCATTCTCTGAGGGGACACAGATGTAAACAAAGTGCATCATCTGTGGCCTGGTTTAGCATTAGAGCTATTATTTATTACCTGTAACTCCATGGCTCCCAACCCACCCCTGCCGTCAGAGGTACCCACATGAGTGTAATGGATCTGTTCCTATGACAGGATTCAATTCTGTCAGGAAAATGCGTTTTTGGGATGGATCTCGGCAGTATTAGCTGTGACACCTGTCTGCCACCTGACTTGAGGACCCCCTGCCCTAGGGGGGGTCTCAGTAGAGGGACTTGAACCTTTGCCGCCCACGAGAGGGCACTGATGCACATTTGCACTCGGTGCCTTCGGCGTGGGAGGCTGGAAAAGGTGAGCACCGCAGGAAGGGAATCTCCTGTCCGGGAAGGAGGTGACAGACCCTGCCAGTGGAAGTGTGTTGTGCCCTCCATACAGCTGTCACTGTGCAGGCAATCATTCACTCCTGCGAAGAGTCAGTTTAAGGATTATTGGCCAGCTAGGAGAGGCACCTATGGAATCCCATGTTTGGAATCAGTCATGTGCGTATTTGTTTTGCCTTGGACAACAGAGAGCACAAAGGTAACATGCTACATTATCTGCCACAGTTGTATGGGTTCTGGGAATAGCTCAAATGCATTGTAGTGTCACTAATGCTGGCAGAGCTACCAGCATGACTTCTGCCTGACAGGGCAAGGCAGTTTTGACTTGTAATTATCCAAATCATTACAGGTGAGGTTGAAATTTTTTAGAGTGATCTTGATACTCAAACATCTGACTCAGGCTGACACAGAGCTGACTTACTGTGAAAAAACTAGCCAGATGTCTGCCACTTATAAACAAGTATATTTTGCAGAAGGACCTCGTAAACAGTAGGATTCATTACAATTTGTCCATAAACCTAAATCTTCTCCTGTCTTTATATATCTTATTCTCATCTATCTTACTCTGCATGTCCCTGTTGCTGTTATTCCCCCTTGAGCTCTATCCAGGGCCCCCATGAGTAACAAGCATCGTCCACTTGTGTCACCAATAGCACAATTCTTGCTATAGCAGGAAGTATCTTGACCCTTTTGGTTTTCAACTCTTTGTGATTCTGTTTTTCAAGCAAAACTCTTTCTGCTTGTCTCCTTTGACATAGCTTGATTTCATGTCATCAATAATCAGATGGATCTCATGACATATATTAAGTAGCTCAACTTTAGAATAAAGTATTTAGGTTGAGGGTTTGGATTTTTTTTACTTTTGAGTGTCCAAAGATTCCATGGCTTTTGGCACGAAATAGAGACAAAAAAAGCTGTACAGCAGCTGCTGAAAAATCTGTTTCTGTTAACTGTTTTTAACCCTGTTTAATTGTAGACCTCTCAAATTATGCCAGGTAAATTATTTTATCTCTCTGTACCAGGTCTGTCTTGGTTACCTGGGGAGAGTCATCACTGGGAGAGCAATTTTTTTGTCACATTGTCACATACTTATGTATGACAAGCACTTTGTAAGAGACAGGTTTTACCCAGATTTAGGCTGCTACATGAAATTGTAACATTAAATCTAATAATCTGTAAATGCTGACATGAACAACATATGTGCAGCATATTCCCCTTCTAAAAAATATGTTTTCTCTTGTAAAATTGTCTACCAGAATGGAAACAGCATTAAGGCTAGGTTTTGATTTTACTATCACTCATGTTTTCTTACTTAGTACATTTTTAAAAATTCTATTTATACTTGCTCAGAGTCTGTTCTTTGGACTTTTGAGAGAAACCCGTCAGTGTTCCCATCTAAATTCATTACATGTATTTTGCCTACTTCTACTATTCCACATCACGCCTATTTCACAAGTGTTTTTTCCATGTGAATTGTGTGTTCTTCATTTTAGGTATATTTTGTTTTTCTTAATAGCAAGTGAGATCAATTGAAAACACAGTGAAGTATCTCTCCTATGGCCTCTCTTATCCTGTGCCTTGCAAGTTCTGGGATTGCTAATGTCAGTTTCTGTGATTTATCTCTTGGGGTGAAGTTGTTCTGACCTGCAGTAACAAAGTACATCATTGTTGGCTTGCATGTTATAAAAATGATGCACAATACTCACATCTAAAAGTCAGAATAAACCTTTAACACAGCTCTTTGTCAGTTCTACAAACGGTTGTAATTAATCGATGCCATAAAACTTTCCTTCAGGCACTGGTATTCAGCATTCACACTGGGAAATGCAGTTTGAGTCTGACATTTTAAATACTGGCGGTATTTTCTAATGAAATAACTCAAGATTTGAAAATTTACATCAGTAAAAAAGCAAAGTAAAAAACCACTGTCGAGCATTTAAAAATATCTTTTGGAGCAGTGGGAGAAAAGGCGTTGTACAGACACTATTGTTTTGCTACTCTTTTCCTGCAGACTTTTAACACTTTTAACTTGGCCAGAGGTCCACTGGTTCATCAGTGCATCCAGGTAATCATCATCAACATTAATGTGATCCATGTGCATAAGCCCACAAGGGCATACATTGAAGTCAAAATTATTTTTTCCTTTATCAACATGTGTCATGCAAGTCCTGTCATGAGAGAAGCCCTCTACCTTGCTATAACAAACATTGTAGATCCAGCAAACAAGATTTCAGGGTTTCCACAATATAATTTTTCATTTTGAATTTTACCCATTTGCCATTCCAAGGAAAAAAAGAAAAGTTGCTCAGATCATGACAAACTGTGAAAATTCCATAGGCTTTTATCTGATATTTTAATAATGAATCACTAGATAGACATTTTCTTACACTTGGGTGTATAAAGAGTAAAGACGGCATTTGGAGTTTTTCTCTTGTAAGGCCCTCAATGAAACAATGTGATATCTACTGAGGCCATTTTCTTAGGATTTCCTCAAACTCTGGACACTCAAAAAAAGGATGACATAGAGGAAAGATGTAAAAATACCATGGTGGAAGAGGCAGAGGAAAAAAAGAAAAGCCTTCTGTGGCTCTCCTCTTATAGAATGTGCTGTACTGTATTCAGGCAACCCCATGCCCAGAGGCCACAATCTATCCCGAAGTGTTCGTGACCTACTAACCACAGCGAAAAACAAGAGCAGGTGATCTGATTCACTGCTGTTCTCAGGGAATAACTTTTGCCTTGCTAGGGGAAAATTGAAGGAGTTTCTCATGCTAATGCATGCTGCTCCCAGGGGGTTCACAGACCATTCCTCAGAGCAGTTGTGTCCTAGCTTTTCACCATAACTGGTGAAAAGGTCAGTGCAAATATTCATTCATACATCCAAAAAAAGACAGTCCTTCAGTCCTGTTGTTGGAGTATTTGTTTTTCTCATTTCTAGGCAGGTGGAAGAAATACTAATGTGCAAAGTATACATTTCTGATACAATTTTTTCAAGAATTTTCCTCAAGGATCACCAAGTGTATCATAAAGAGCAGATGAGGTGGAAATATTTTCTAAAGAGAACTGAAACAAAGAAAAGGAAGCTCAGGGCAATAATGGGATCTTAGACACATCAACTTTGGACTGCCTGCTTTTAACTAATCCTAATAAGACCTATGTTTAGGAGGGTGAGAATTTACCCTTTTTTGTAACTGGGACTCTGCCAGTGAAGTGGCAAATACCTGTGACACATAAAGTCTAGTATCAGCTGGTTCAGCAGCTCTCAGAGTGATTTTCTCAGTCCATGCAGTAAGTCAGAAGCAAAACCCAAATAGCAGGACAGCACCCTGTTTTCCAAAGTTTGTTTATTCAACCAGTTTGTAACACTTTCTCCCTCTTCCACCTGAACAATTTCAACATTACGATGCTGGAATTTGTTTAACCTTTTCCATTGCCAGCAGGAGGGGATTTAGAAAGCACTTTGCTGCTCACCTTTTGGCCATCCTTGTAACTTTCATCTGCATATTGTTTTATTTTGCCAGAGGCTTTCCCAACAGACAGGTGTTTTATCTGAAAAGCTGCATCACCTATGGAGTTAGGAACTGTGACCTTCTGGTGCTTGAGTGGTTCTATGGAAACTTCAGAATAGCCTTTACTTTTTCTTTAAAAGGAAGAGTCATTAAAATAGAGGTTTCAGAGAGTCTGAAATATGCTCCTAAAATTCTTTGCTCTTTGGGGAGGCAGGGAAAGTGCTTCAGACTCCAGTATTCTGGACTGCCCTATTAAATACCTCATGGACTATGGAGCTGTTTTATTCAGTTTTTGATGAATAGGAATTGCACTTTTATCTTAGCAGCATTAGCACAGCTCAATTGTCTAAGTATTGTTCTAGTATGTAGTAACATTTTCTAATATCTAATAACTGTTGCATACAGTACCTAGTCCTCCCAGTCTGAATGTGTTTTGGCCCATGTGAAAGGCTCTGAAGAAAATCAGGGATGTATTTCAGTGTATGGCTTTTGTTACTTTTGTTGGGGTTTTTTTGTTGTTTTTGGTGCTGTTTTTTGGGGTTTTTGTTTTGGGTTGGTTTATTTCTTGGTGTTTTGTTTTGGGGTTTTTTGTTTTGTTTTTGAATGAACAAATTATCGGTGCAGTTAAGAAATACATTTTAAGGGAAATTATATTGATTTTCCTTTGTGATATTAAATCAGTATTTTGCCCAGTATAAGCAAACATTTTCAGCAGTTCTGAGACCTCAGTATGTAAATCTTTTGGACGGCTTCTGGGTTCTTGCCTGTGCAAGTGGCAGAGGAAAAAATCCTGTAGTTTTTTCTTTTGATGAACAATATCCTTTGACCCCTTAAATTGTTCTTCACTTCTTCACTTTCTTTCATCAGATAAAACCCTTCCTAGTGCTTTATCCTTGGCTCTGCTGTCAGGAATGTTGGCTGTTGCTAACCTACACCTGCCTTGCAGCCTTCATTCCAACTCCTGTCCTAAGTTAGCAACAACCTCATGTGATCTATCTTCCTTAAAAGCTTATCTTTTGCACTTGCCACTGTTATATGTAGCAATTTGATGAATGGATCAGTTCTGTTCACTGGTGCATAGTGGCCTCAGGTTCTTGGCTCCTTTGTTCTATTTGCCTACTGCTTATCTTGGCACTCTTTTTGATTGTTTTCAAGTAATGCCTTTTGTTTTCTGTGAGACTGATGTGAATGCAAAGAACAAAGTCCTACTTTTTCACCTCATCAATCTCTTTGCTCATCTTTTACCAAATAAGCTGGAGTAGTGTATTTTTATGGAGCAAGGGATCTTTTACCATTCTGCCATTACCATCATTACTGGCCCGTCTTTAACTTTTCCTTTCAGCATTTTGTAAGACCTTAGGGCAGGATGTCCTCTTCTGAAATTCCCAGTGGAATCGCTACAAATCTGAGAACTTTGTTATTTCCCACTGTGTGTCAAATGCCAGGTATGCCTTATCTTCCAAGGGACACAGCACAGCTCCAGATGGCCATTCCTGTCTGAGGGTCATGTCTATAATTCTCTCTGCAGAAGGAGTGGCAGGCTATTGCAACCAAGAAACCAAGTTCTTCATGTTAGATAACTTGGATACAAGTTATCCAACAGCATGCCATACAAAATATCACATGACAAGATCCCATGAAGGAGATCAGAGAGGCAATAAGAGGAGTGAGGTGCCTGAATAAGACCCTGCTGTCCTATCCCCAGGCCAGGGGCCACCAGTGTATCTGGGTGAGCACAGGGGCACAAGGGCTGGCAGGAGCACAAGAAAAAGCACACTCTAGTCAGCTTTCAGACTTAGGGGCTCACTGCTGAGGAGTGGGACACATTATGGGATGTAAGGGAAAAGCAGTTCCAGATTGAACTGGGCTAATTATGGGATGCTAATGGGTGGAGCCAAATGGGGGAAAAGGGGGTAGGTTAGGTGACTTGGGGAGGGACAGGAGTGAGAAAGCAGAGGGGTATGTAAAGAATAAGGCGAGTTACCACACTTGGCTAGTCAAAATACCTGTCTGGTATGCTCTGTGCCTGATCAGTGCAGTCTGACCTGTGTTCTTATTAAACTATTTTCTAATTCTTTGCTGGGTGAGGGGTGCCTGTGCACATATGTGCAGGGGGGTGTGAACCCAGGAGCTGGAGGCAGGCCAGGGGCTGGAGGGCCTGTGTGTCTGTGGTGCAGGGACTGATCAAGTGTGGGTGTGTGAGTGGGTGTGATCCCTCGCACAGATCAAGCCAAACCAGATGGTGAGCAGGGAAGGGATCTGGGAGCAAGTGGGGTGAGGGGGTCTCTAAGGGCCAGCCCCAGGTGTGAGAGCACCCCTGAATCTCTACCAACAAGAGCACAAAGGGAGGCACTGGGGAGTGGGGGTGGTCAGACTCACTGGCTTGTGTGAGCAGGTGCCAGCAACTGTGAGATTTGGCTGCCAGCTACTGGGCAGACTGACTCTGTGGTCTAGACAAGGAATATTTTTCCTTGCTCATCCTGATCAATACTTTTAACCTACTTGAAATCACAGCAGAGAAATATGGGAATATTCTAGGATGTTGACTGAATATTTCACTGAACCACCTGTGGTAAAATGTACAGAATTGGCTTATTCAGTGTATTTGACATCATACAACTTCAGTGCATGCTGCTAAAGTGCCCATAAAACATCCATGACAGCCGCTAATATGTACTTTACAGTCACTTCTGTACGATATAATCATAAATATTATCAGTCACTGATCAGGGTGCACATGCATTTTGTGGCAAAAACTGAATAGGTGGAATTGTTCTAACATCAAAAGAAACACAGGCAGAAATCGTGTTTCTGTTTTCTCATACCTGTTTTCTACATCTTAAACACCAACTGCTCTGAACTCTCAGCTCCACTGTTTCTGGGCTTTCTGAGCAGCTGGAATTGCTCCATACAGCTGCTGGATCTCAAGAATTGTGCCACACACATAATTTTCTTTCTTTCCTTTTTGGGGTTCTTGAGCATTGATCAATGGATGTTGCTTGTCTCAAGGATTCACTCTCTTCTGAGAAGCATGCACATAATCTGAAGAGATATCTGACCATCTGTCATGGTGTCAAGAATTTAAGGGAAGACAAAAACAAGCTCAGGGGAAAAAAAAAATCTGTTGAGGCACACACAGAAACAACATCTGGCTCAGAAAGTCCCTGAGCTGAAAACAATGGGATCCTGAGAGAGTACTGCAGGCAAGAATCACGTGCACTTGCCTTGGACTTTTTCTTCCTTCCATTTGTACTTATAGGCACCACTGGAGGTACAGTATTAGGGGAGGTGGAGACTCGCTCTGACAGCTGCAGACAGACATTCTTTTGGTCTCTTGTACCTCAAAGACAGGTCAGTTACCACAGACCCATCCTCATGCTAAAGTGTCTCATTGCTTTCATGTTTGATTTCTGTCAAGACCCAGTCACAGCTCCACTTAGTGAACTAAGTGAATGTGCCTGCATATTCATATCATTAGGAAACACAAATCTCAGTGTAAGAAAAAAAAAACTTCATACAGAGGTTTTCATATTGCTATATTAAGCTGGAAATAGCTTTTTGTTTCTTAATAGTTTATAAATTCTGTGAGGCACAGGTAATGACAGCAGCAGGCTTGAGAAAATGACAGTAATATTTCCAAAGGAATAAAGAGAGTCCATGGTCCAGAGGAAATGATACTGTGAAAGCAGTTATCTATTTTGTTATTAAACATTTTACAAGCCTTTACCTTAATTCAGCTTGAAACAATGATGATATGTAGATAATAAGCTAACAGTTCATTTTTTCTGGTAAGTATTAAAAATTATGTACAAGAGTATGTAGAACACCAAGAATCTGAATAATACTAGCTAAATTATTATTAAAAATAGTAATAATGGCAACAACAGTAAAATCTCCAGATTCTGCCTAACTACTGTCATGGTACAGCTTTGCTGAGCAATACAGACCAGTTTTTAGGAGCTGCCAGAGTGGGGGTCTGTGTGGAAGCACTGCCTTCCAGCAACTGATGTTAACTAATTAAGTTCCTCAACACTTGCTACAGTAAGAAAAGTGTCTGAAGTCTGAGTGTGTTCTAAAAATTCGAAACACCACCCACTTACTGAAATCCAATCCTTTCATTTCTTGCAGTCTTCCTTGGCTTCTTACAAAGGCATAGTTACCTAATGCAAAGGAGAAAAATTTTCAATTTTAGACTGTTAACATCTGTTTGAAGATGTTGCAAATTGATATAATTATCCTAAATAAACATATTATCAGTTTGTCAACAGTATTGATGACTAAATGTCCCTCAAACACCTGGATGAGTTTCTTATGAGATATCTATACAATGAGGTTAATTCTGAAAATATCTAAATCCCTACACCACTTATCAAAGGTGTGTAATGTGTCCATACGTATGTGGATGGAATACACAATTCAGGATGTGATAATGGATCCTGACATTGAAAATGCTGAATGTTTTTGTCCTCTTTATCATGTTCTTATCATAACCATTAGCTGCTAAGTTATTCTAATTGGAGACAAAGTCCTAGCTTAAATTTTTCTTACCATGAGAAGACTATTGATTTATTATTCCATGCTAATTGCACAAATTTATTGGTGACTTTTCTTGGAAGCATTACGCTTCCTTTTTTTCAGTACTAACTTCAAACATATATTCAACTGAACAAGTGAAAAACATGAAAACAAAACTTCCTCATGGACTTGTTTTTTCCTGTAGCTTTTTTCATCATCTCATGATCCATCTTGACCCTTAAGATTTTTATGGGAATAAGAGGAAAGGCAATGACAAGCATCTAAGAAAACAAATGATAATAAAGACTTTCCTTAGACACAAGCTAGTGTCAATGGGAGTGGGTAAAAAATACAAAAAAAAAAAAAAAGTGCCAATCCTTTGCTCACCTTTTCCCCCAGAAGTATGATAAAACAGCAAAATTCTAAATAATTTCTTTTTTGTTCACTCCATACTCCAGCAAAATTTTTTCTGGGATCATTGTTGAGTCCTTCCTGAGAGAAATTTAGTCCTTAAATGAGAATAACAAAAGAAAAATAATGGAGAAAAGAGTACAAGAACCTAAGATTATGCCAATATGCCAACTATACACTTAAGTTTACACTTCTTGTTCATTTAGGCACAAGATTATACAGAATAAGGTCAGGGGAAATCATCCCATATGCATCCCCAAAGATATCTGATATATCCAATGACAGCAGAGTCCTGTTTATTCAAAATACTTTTGGAACATCAAAACATTTGGATAAACAGGGCTTCAAATAATTGAGGGAGTTATTGTATAAGTAATTCACACCAGGGGGACATAACCTAGATTCAAAGGACTGACTTTCAGATCAAAGGGGTACAGATAAATGGGATTTGGCTCCATATGAACAAATACATAAAATTAAAAAAAAAAAAAGAAAAAAACCCCAAAGTGTTTGATTATTCAGTAATCAAGAAATGTCCAAGCATTTTTTCAAAAAGAGTTTAGGACAAAAGGTTGAAATTGTTGCAATAGGCTATACAGAAGGACATTCCAACAGAATCAAAATAACGTAATAACATAACTAAACAAGACCAAAAGGATATGGGAGGTTTTTGGGGGGGGGGTGGGGGGGAGGAGGGAGAAGGTGGAGGGGGTTGTGCCACAGATGTTTTGTGTTTGTTTGTGTTGTTTTATCCTCCAGTCAGGATCATATGAACTTCACTAAGTTTCTGACCTTATTCCAGCCATGAAACTGACAGGTGTTTTGTGGCAGAAGGAGGGTATTTGTAACATCCGTGTCTCTTAACCCACTTTCCTGAATGCCCAATAGAAACAAATATGAAATATACAAGTTTGGACTTGGATGGACAACATTGTCTGATTTCTTGTCATTCTATTAACAACATGACCCACATATGGTTCATCTACATACAGACATCATCATCTTGTATTAAATACCTTTTAAGATACAAATATTGGAATTAAAAAAGATTTTGATCTATGCTGATACTCACCCACTGCATTATTAACATGGTGGATACCTAATTGATACAAATAAACAATATTTTCATTTTTCTGCAAGCTATGCACACATTGCCACAATGCACCATTGTTACTTACTGTCTGTTGGGACTTTTTGACAGTGTGGGAGGGCAGATATTTAGAGAGGAGTAAAACATCAGAAACCATGATACATTTCAATTGCCCCCAGTATTTGATTTCTGTAGGCAAGAGCCCATCAGGGAGAGTGCTTCTCCCACCATGGTGCCTCTCCTGGAACGGTCCCATCCTGGCTCGTAAGCCAGAGGGAAAGGAAGTCTTCTGAGGGATGTGGAAGAACAAGGAGAAGTCTGGGGAGCTTGGAGAAATGGCAATTTGGAGTTGAGTTGAGTAGTAAGGGCAAAGGAAACACCTGGAGGGTTGGAAGGGACAGTTTGCCACTGGAAATTCACAGAAGCAGTGCTTGGCTGGGAAGGAGTGTGTGGTCACACAGGGTACCTGTGGAGAGGGAAGCTGAGGAATGGGGATGGTGTTTGGGACTTTGCTTACAGGTTGCTGCACTGACACAGTCTGGAAGTGAGTAAAGGTGAACAGTAAAGGGCAAAGCAGGGTTGTTTTTTTCCCACACCAAGTGTTAAGGTTTTGTTTCCTGAAGAAATCTTGGAATTGCTTAAGCCCGATTTCCTCCCTCCTCCTCTTACTAACTGCTCTGCACCTTGGTGGATAGTCATGTTGTCTGTGGTACAGGTAGACCGCCAATTTCTAGTTTTATTCCAATTTACAAGGGCATCTGTTGTTTCTGGATATAGATATTTTAAAAAGGTCAATTTCCCTCTTCAAAAAAAAAAAAAAAAAAAAAAAAGGGTTTAAATAACAAACCTGAAGTAGTCTTCTTCCAGTGAGCAACAGATAATGATAAGACTTGTAAAAGTTTTCCTCTCTCTTTACAGGCTTGTCAAGGCTACCTTCCCTGACTCAAGAATTCTTGCTCTGTGTCTCAGTTGGAATTTGAATAGCAGTATCTTGACCAGTTTTCTGTCTGAAGTAGGGAAAAGAGGGTAAAAATGGAACCTGTGTGTGTGGGAACAGCTTCAGCTGGATATCCCTGGAGACTGGCTGAAACTGTTGTACAGTCCTGAATCCAGAAAGTACATAGGTTTCTGCTGAACTTGAAGTATCTGCAGAATCCCTTCTTTTGTCCAGCTCCCTAATGTCTGAAGGTTAAACACAGCCATACTTGGACAAAAACAGTGAAAGTTTTCTTACGCTGCTAGTACAGTGCCTGTGGATCAGACAATCTGCTCCTATTGCCATCTAATCCCTGGATTTTCAGTTGCAATTTTAATTAAGAGAGTGGCCATTCAGTTTTTGATCTGTTCACTAAGGACCCAAAGATTTTTTTTCCCTATCTAATTCAAAAGCAGGTCTGTCACTGAGTTCAGTGGTTACAGAATTGTGCCTGTTATTTTTCTCTTCTCCCCCACAACCCCCCTCTTTCCTCAAGGTTTTCTTTAAAGGGTAAAACCCCCAGGAGACAGAGGTCTGCCAGAATCAAATAGAATCAAATAATTTC
Organism: Melospiza melodia melodia; assembly: GCF_035770615.1. Taxonomy (NCBI): domain Eukaryota; kingdom Metazoa; phylum Chordata; class Aves; order Passeriformes; family Passerellidae; genus Melospiza; species Melospiza melodia. The sequence continues at coordinate 62,977,053 of NC_086199.1, read as the reverse complement.
CCAGGCTCGTTTTCAGAAGTAGCTTGTCTCCCCTTTCCTATTTCCTACCACAATCTTGCCTTTTCTTTAATAATCTGCAGCTGCATAGTGGAGTAGAATTCAGAGGATTAAAAAAAAAAATAAAAAAAAAAAAGGAAAAATAATGAAGTGTATGTTTGGGTCTTAAATTAATATACACATTAAATTATACTTAATTGTGCCTTATCAATAGGCTGGTGAACTTAGGTGTGTGCTGCTGCCATTGGTCATGATGCTCTGTAGCAGGCAGAGGCAGCAACTGCTGCTGATGGAAAAGAAAAGGTAGTGAAGGAGGAGGGGAGAAGGAGGTGGGAGGCGAGGGGATTGGCTGCTCTCGGTGCCATTCACAGCTGCGGCCCCGGCTCTTCCGCTGCTCCAGCTCTGGCTCTCCCTTGAACAGCTCCTGGAGAGAACAAGGCGTGCGGAGCTCGGATCACCAGCATCATGCTCCTCGGGCTTGGATCGCAGATCCCCCTCTTTGAACACTGAAACAACTCCTTCGTCTTTCGGCGTCCCGAGCAGACCCAGCGAGAAAACAAGCACGTGAGAGAGAGAGGAAAGAAAGAGGAGGAAGACGAAAATCTGCAACCAAGGGGACTAAAGCAAAGAAAAAAAGAGTGCTTTGCTTGCACAGCTGCAAAGTGGGAATTTAAAGAGCTGCAGAGAGAGAAATTCCAGCTCATCAGAACATACACATTGCAGAATTACAGATCCAGGTAGAAATGACATCAACAGGGAAAGAAGGCAGCGGAGCTCAACATGCACAATATGTTGGACCCTATCGTTTGGAGAAAACCCTAGGAAAAGGACAGACAGGTTGGTTCCTTTGCAGCAGCACCGCTGCTAGAGGGAAGGTGCTGTAGCAGCCGGCGAGGTGTCGGGGATGGGGTGTTCGAGGGTTCAGCTTTTCCCATTTGCTGTTTCAGTGAAGATAATATTCATAGGGGATTTTGGCCTTTATTTATTTTTAGTTTTCATTTTAATTCCTTCTTTTCTTCATTTTTTTTCCTTTTATCCTTAAAAAAAAAAGAAAAGAAAAAAAAAAGAAAAGAAAAAGAAAAAAAAGCCCAGGATGCTTTATGTTCATTACTCCTGCTAATGGGTGTTGTTCTGATGACAGCCAGAGTGCATGCAGAGGAAAAAATAGATGATCTGCTGGTAGTGAATTTTCACATCCGTTTTTTCACTGCCCTACTTAGGAGCATTTTTCTTTTTAATTAAATTATATTGAAATTAAAGGTTCACAGCCTGTAGTACCGAGGAGGTGGTGGTGGTGGTAGTGGGGGAGTCACCAGCAGTATTTCATGACATCATGATTGAAAAGGGTGTAGTCCTTAAGGTGCAGTTGGGGGGGGGGGTGGTGGAAATATGTACAGTATGTCTCTGGCACTGGCTGCTGTGGGTATTTAGCAAATATGGATGGATGGGCTGGTGGTTTTTGTGGGTAGGGTCTGAAATAAAAGAAAAATAGAGGATCGGTAGCAGAATTCATTCTGGTTATGCTGTGTTTTTGTAGGAGGGGTTGGGAGGGGGGAAGGGAGGTTATTTAATTATTTTTCTTAAGGCTTGTTTATGAAACTTGCTCCCAGCAGATTTTCCTGAATGGAACAATGGTAAGAAATATTAAAAAGAGGAAAGCGAGTGGAGGGAATTAGCAGAGAGCAGGTGCTTCTGCCCTACATGACATAATTAGATCCCCTAAATGCGTTCAAGATCTGGACTTACTGTTGCTTGCTTGGGTAGCATATTCACTTCAAGGGCAGGGGAGTATTAATTGGAAGAAAAACCCTTAAAAAGAAGCCCAAATGTCTTCCTTCTTAAAATATTTTATTTTTAGTAACAGGTGCAGTAAGCAATGGCATCTGGCAAATTCATTGGGTTGGGATCCCCCCAAAAGTGGATTGAGACTTGAGGTTATAATTTAGGGAAAGGGTAAGATCAGCCATAGGGGGGCTTCTTTGGGCATGTGGGTGTTAAGTGTTGTTCATTATGGTGGGACAATAAAACATGATGCATTGTGGTGTATTTTTTTTTTATAACCCAGCCGAGCTTTGCCCATCTGTTGTCTAAAGGATTTAATAGGCGTTTCCATCCCCAGCTGCTGCCTCTGCTCTGCCTGCTTCCTCACTGCCCTGCGTGGCAGCAGCTCTGCAGTCCGCAATTTTCTTAGGGACACAGTCAAAATCCAGATCTTTCTCTGTAAGAAGCAATGCTCTTCTGAGATGATTGATTATAACCTCCCCCCCATCCTTCCCCTCCTCTTCACAACCCCATAGCAACCGTTCAGAGACATGGATGAAGATGACATTGTCTTCTAGTGGAAGTGACTTTTATTTATATTTCTTTTTTTTTTTCCCCAAATCTCTTCAGTAAATCAGCTGCTATAGGTAGTTCTCTGTCACTGTTTTGGTTACCACCTTTATCCTTTGCATAGCTCAGTGGGTCTCCTGCGGCTGTGTTCTTACTAAAATCTGTTTTGATGATGGTAATGAAAATATCCTACAAGAAAAATTACGATATAATGTTAATAAAACTGCCCTATTTCTGCTGATAATCCTTTCCTGAATACTCCAGGTGATCAAAGAGCCAGCTGTAGATGACAAATTCATTTTTGCCTTCATCACCATTTCCTTTTTTCTCTCTCTCTCACCTTCTCAGTACCCCTCCCTCCCCTTTAAATGCAATTGTGCTTGAGATTCCTGAAAATACAGCTGCATTAACCTTTTGCTCCATGTTCTTATAGCCTGACGTTGGGTCCTAAAGGGTTATCTGCAGCTTTGGTTATGTTTTTTTTCCTCTCTGCTAATCTTCCTATCTTCCTCCTAAGTGATTAGAGACGTGGGGGTGGAGAGAGAAGAACAGGATGTATTTAGAGGCTTGCTGCTGTTGGCCTCTGCAGTTATTCAACCAGCTGGACAAGGGTGAAAGTTTCCTTTTGCAGTTTTACCATATAACTGATCTTTATAGATAAGTCTCTGCTGTTTGCACACATGAATGCACATGAAATGCACAATACATGGTGTCATAGAAGCTGGAGGTGGGGGAAGGAGGAAGAGAGATCTTGAAAGTAGCTGATGTCAGTCTGTGTCTCCCTTTTTATACCCACCCTTGATTAATGGAATAATGCACTGAGGTGAAATCTAACTCAGTATTAAACATAGATGGCTAAATATGGAAAGATGCCTTCTGGTCTTCTTGCATTTTCCGTGCTAATCACATTTGGGAGCATGCAGAATGGCATAGCCAGTGTGTGCCATGTATCTCATCCTCTTCCTGCTTGTTTTGGTGGGTAAGCTGGCAACCTGCAGCATTTCAGGGAGAGGACAAGCAGTGCAGTAAGAGGGCCTGATTCACCATAGTGTGTTTGGTATCTTGGCATTTGGGTTGCAGTGGCTTACAGATGAAGGAAGTTGTGATTGTATTAATTCATTTAGAGCTTGACTTTGAAGCTTGGAAGATTAGGAGGTAATGTTTTGGAATTTTTTTTTCCAAGGGGATGAGGAAGAGTGAGAAGAAAAATCTGACAAAATGTAATGATTAATAGAAAGAAATGTAAGTTTTGTTGCAAAGTCCTGTCCATTTTGCAGTGATCTTCATATCCATCACTTTTATTTAGAATAAAAAATTATTGACTCAATGAAGTTATTTTAGATAGGCAGGTCAAGCTTTGCTCCCAGATACATGGGTGTTATACAAACATATTAATCACTCTTACCTGCTCACTGACTGTTCTAATAACTGGCATCAGAAGAAGAGGTTTTGGGGAGGTGTGAGGGTTCATTCATAGTTCAGAGCAGACTTAGGATTCCATGGAGGGAGGACTTAATGGTAGGTAAAACTCTCTTTGGCTTTCTCTCTGTGAAGTTCATGCTGATTGTCACATTAAAAGCTGAAAAAATGTATTTACCAGCAACCTACTGGTCCCTGCAGAGAGGTCCGGTTGTGATATCTGGGACGTTAGTGGGACCTGGTGACATCTGGCTGTGGGTGGGCAAAACTGACAGGGAAAAGCCTTCTGTTCACATTGGTGGGTAACAACTGAAAGTGTTGATCGATCAGATATGCAGAACTTGTCCCGAGCAGCCTTCTGGGCTGGTGCGTCACGCCTGCCGAGGGTGGCCGATGCCACAAAGAGAGGATTAGAGCCTCTCAGGCACACAGCTTGGGAGGGGGCTGCACAGGGCAGTACTGAAAAATGTTTGGGCTTAGGTCTTTGCCCCTAGTGGGAATGAGAGAGGGACAAAAATTCTGTTTAATAATGCAACGTATGAATTTGACATCCCATTTGAGTACTGTAGCAAGATGGTTTGCTTTTGTAATAGGTTGAATTTAGAGCACCTCTTCCTGACGTCATCTGCCGGAATAGCTTATGGAATCTCTATGTAAATGATCTTGCAAGAATATGAGAGGCATCAGAACCTTTATTGTTGTACTAAAAAAATTATTTTGCAGAATTGCCAGAGTAAAAAAATCACTGCTGTGTATATATATGGATGTGTGGTGAAAGGTTGTTTTATCTCAGTTCCATTGGTGCATTCTTTAACAGTTAATTATAGGAGGTTTTCATTGTAATTAACAGTAGTGAGCAATGCATGTGTGTCCTGTTACAGTAACACACATGGAAACAGAGTGCCTTGAGAAGCCCCAGTCACACCTGATCATGAACCATTGTTATAGCTTTAGGTACAGGTTTTCTTCATTTGCCAGTAATTTTACATGAAAACAGCTTCCTGAGTATTCCTTAGTCTATTTTTTTTTTTTTTAAATTCCACAGTTACCTCTGTTCTTGTATTTCTTTTGGCCTCATTAACACCTGTTTCACCTTTGAAACTCTTAACAGTAATTCAAATTGACTGTAGTGAATATTTATTAATGAGTGCAAAGATGAGGAACTGAAATATTTCTTGTGAAGGTCTTTAGCATTTTGGAGGGTTTTCTTGTGTTTTCATTTGACAGTCACTGTATAGGCTTTGGCATCATTGTTTGCTGTAGCACCAATTCAGTGCCTAGTGGAAATTTCTAAAATGCTGATTTGTCTACAAGCAATAAGGCATTAGTTCTAAGTGGGAATTAGTCTATTCACATTGAGATAAACTTCATGGGAAGTTTAATGTTGCTTATTCATTTTCTTATGTTCCTTTTGTTTTGTTTTAAGCCTGGTAGAGAGAGTTGTGCTTGAAACTCACGGCACTTTGACCTTCACAAAAAGTGTAGGGGTTTCCTTTCCTGCATTGCATCCCTTATAGCTTACAGCTATTTTGGTGTATAACATGTTCATTATATATGAGCCGTGAGCGAGGTGTTCAGCACTGTGCTGTTGGGTTATGTAAGAACAGAAATAATTAAATTTGGGTCTTAGAGAATTTAATAGCCTTTTATTCAGTGAGAGCCTAAACAGGTCATTTCTTTACAGCCTTACCCATCTGTTTCCATGACGCTGGCAGAAATTGAAATTTCTTAATTTTTTTATTTGTCTCTGTCAAATTTGGTTGAAAACTTCAGCTCTGTTCAAGGAATGTTGGGTAGTCAATGTGGTCTCAGAAGCCTGGTTTTCTTAGGTAAGTAGGCTAAACAAAGTATGTCCTCTTCATTCATACTGAAGAGGACATATAATTTTTTTTCTAACACAGCGTATTGGATCTAGAGATAGTCTAAGGAGTACAGCTTTCTTCCATTTAGCTGTCTAGATGGATATATCATTGTAAGAGGCGTAAATCATTGCAGTTTTCCTCATGGCCTTTTTAAACAAACAAGCAAACAACAAACCAGTATACATCCTAATAATATTTTCATACATATACTTTGCTTTCCTTATGAAAGTTTCTTTCAAAGCGGTGTGAACCCATACTCTTCCTCATTATAGTCTGTGAAGACTCAAATGTTGAATTTGTGATCACAGAAATAAATACTGCAAGCAGTACTGGAGGTAGTAGAGGTCTTAATAATGAAATTTTCCCAAGGAAAGTTATGTCATAGTGACTCACATGTAATGGATTATCAAGTAATGGTTATGAGTTTTGAGAGATTTGGTCTTTCTTAACTTTATATACCTTTCACTTTTCAAAAGTACTGCTTTGCCTACTTTACTGGCTGAAATAAACTAGTATTACCCTGCTACTTGTCTGAACTGGAAAGTTCAGCTATCCTGTTTATGACTTTCACTCTTTTTAGTTGTTTTGTTTTGTTTATTGTTTGAATTAGCAAATTTCTGTTTGCTAAATGCAGTGAAAATGAATTTTGACTTCTGAAAGCTTTGTAGGGGCATGCCATTAGTCTTTTACTTCATTATTGGTAGCACAATTATTATGAACTTGTGGAAATGGCAGCAGGCTCTGGATTATTGTTTTTCTTTGTAAAGCACAGTAAGCTTTCTCACCCAAGAATTGTTAAATTCGGATACTGTCAAATGAGTACAATTCTATGACTATATACTTACATTCCAGATGCCAGCAGGAACTGTGGAAGCACTGATTTCACAAATAGGGTTCTTGCACTGTTCAAGCACTTTTCTACTTTTTGTTATTGTTCTAATATCATTTTGTTCTGCCACAGCAAGGAGGACTGCATTAGGGTGAGGAGAGAGGTTGAAGAAAGGAAAAAATCTTCTTGTTAAAATTTACCTCTTGAGATGAATTCTTTTCATCTCTAGAAAATCTGTTATTCTGAGAAGCACCAAGAGTAGTATTTTAGGTAGGTTCTTACAATTCCTTTTGTAAACTGACTGGAGCAGCCAGTGAATGCTTTGGACTCTCCAGCATTGCAATGTTTTTCAGAATACCATAAGTTTACTCCATACGTTACATTTTGGGAAGTCTTTAATATTAATATGCTTTAGAGAGTTAAACCATAATTGCAATGGCAATAATAAATGTGATACACACCTAAAAATTAGCAGGTGCTTAATATAGAACAAATGCAGGTGGTGGAAAAATTCCAGCTTTCAGAAAAAATGGAAAGGAAATGAGAAGTTTGGAAGTAATACCTTTTGAAGTAAAACACATTGCATGAGGACTGTGCTATGCACATAGGAGAGCAGTCACAATAAGACAAGGTGGAAGCCTGGATGTAGATTTCCATGGAGGTGCAGTAAAGGCAGAGACATAAATGAATGCTCAAGTTGTGGTCCTCTTCAAATGCTAAGATACTGTAATTTGCCCTTGTGAAGTCAGTCCATATTTGAAGTTGAGCTCAATTCAGTAGAAGGATCATCAAGTCAGGGATAAAATGGATGAGGCTGGATTTTTTTTTTTTGTTTGTTGTGGATGGTCCTATTAAGAAATATCCCAAAGAAATTTTCTGGTTTTTTTTTTTTTTTTTTAACAAGCACAAGATGTTTAGCAATCCTAGTCAATAATGCTGTTCATTCTGCTTATGGAATATGAGGAGATTGTTCCATTTCCAGTTCATGCATAAACATTATGTTTTTCTACAAAACAGCCATAATGATCTGTAGAATAACATGAATAATTTGTTGTAAATAGTGTTCTTAATGAACTTGAACCATCTTCATCTGCAGTGTCTGTAAATGCAGAGTGATTTCCTTTAAATCCTTATTTGTTTCAGATTTTCTGGCAAACAGCTATTTTTATCTCTTTTCCCCAACTGTCTTTACCTCACTTGTGGATTCTTTGCACTTATGCAGTATTCAAAGATTTGAATTGTACTCTTGAATGTAGTCTGTTGTGTAGATTACATAAGAGAATTTAGTTCTGCTTAGATCGTTGTGCAAGCAGTTCCAATGCAGATGTTTGCAAGTTCAAACAAAAAATTCACTTTTTCTAGACAGTTTGGACACTCTTCCTATGAGCATCCATGCTTGGTAGATGTGAGTTTGCCAGAGAGTCTTTTAAAAAGGCACAGAAGTGTGACCAGATTAAATTTGATATAAAATGACTACTTTTAGAGCATATTAATGTTGTTCATCCAGTTTCATTTTACTTATTCTACATTTAATTTTGAATAGGAATATAAAATTTTTATGAATTAATTATATTTACAGACTCGAAACATTACTAATAAAAATATGTTAAAAACCACACTAAAAAAAATTACCCAGAAGACTTTTTTCCATTGCTTCATAGCTTTTGAAAGTTGGGTTTGAGTGGAGTTCAGGTAGAACAGCAGAATTTGTTTTGGTTCCTTTCATAGAAGTGCAGTACTGGCTATTGATGTAGCTGCAAGCATTTTGTTCTTGGATGTGTCACTTGTGGCAGAGATGCCTATGAGGGTGCAGTTGTCCTGTGGACTGTATAAACAGGATTGCAGGATTGCACTCCTTTTTTTTTTTTTGCAATGACCTTGGGATAAACTTTTTAAAGGCTATTAAATGCAAGTGTGTCATGAGACTAAGGACAGAAAGCAGTATGGACAAAGGTGGTGAATGGTGGTGTGTGTTTAGGCAAACCCAGGTACATTCTCTTGCAGGTGGTGCTGTTGCTTTCCTGGAGGGCAGAGTCACCTTCAGGCTGGTGCAGGTGGCTGATGGATGCTCAGTGCTGGAGGTGGTGGAGTAGGACACTTTCCTTGAATTGTTAGTGCTCTTGGTTTTATTTGAGGAAATTATTTTATTATTTCCTGAAGGCCACAGAGACATATCAGGCCAGCTGATAAAAAGTAGCCCTAAAGCTGCCCTAAATAACTCTTTCATGGAGTTCTAATGGCCAGGCTTGCTGTTCTGCACCCCATGGCTGTGCTAAGCAGTTTCTGGCTTTTAGACTGTTGTTGTACCTACTTTGGGGAATGCTTTTTAAATTTTTGGTTTTTTCACATAAACGTTATTAATTTGAGATGGGATAAGGTTAGACTGGAAGGGACTATTCTTTGTGTAGCTCACCACAGATAACAGGCTGCTTTTCAGTTTTTTATTTAATAATCCATCCATTGATAACCAGTGATTTTTAAAGATAATTAAGGTAGAATTAAGGAGTTTGGAAGAAGTAGAAAACTTGCCAGCCACTGACAAAAGGAGATTATTGCTGGTGAAAACTTTGCACTGTGATCTGTGAATTAGCTGACAGCAAATGGGTTAATGCAGGGTGCAAGGGGATATTGAGGAGAGAAATCATGGTCAGGTGGGTTACAGTGGGGTGCAAGTACTGTCTATTTTTTTTTCTCATTTCAGTGTTCCAACACTATGTGGGAACGATAAGCATGATAATATTTCCAGTGAAGTACTTACCTTTAATTTTTCTAAAAAGGAAAAGTGTTTTCAGGCATCCATTTAGTAAGTGCTCTTCTGACTCTCTGCTTCTACCTCCAAACAACATGCTGTCTTTTTATCCTGAAGCTTTAGCAATTTTGATTTGCTGTCTTTTGCACTATATGCTTAATGGGGGAGAAAACAAATCAGTGTGGTAATGTATGTATTTTTTAAGAATGTCTACATTACCTATGTATTAACACACACTGTTTTTGCAGTGTCATTGCTCTGTGTGTTCAGCTTTAAATGCCATAAACTGGCTCCCCTTGTATTTTACCTTTCAAAAGCCCTATTGACTGCAACAGCAGTAATGGAGGAGCTGGTTTCTGGAAGAAGCAAACTGGACTTGACAAAAAATATGCTAATTTTTTTACTGTTTGTCTAAAGCCTACTCTTAGAACTATTAAGTGTCAGTCTATCAAAGTGGAACAGCAGCTGCAAATGAGAATGTGCCAGGTCCTCAAACTGATCCAGCAGGGAATGATGATGAAATTGCTTAGCTCTTTATCTTCTTTCATTATTTTCCTTAATTATTTTTAATTTAGAAAATTTTTTTCTTAATTTACTTTCAATAATATCTTAAATATTATTTAATTATTTTATGCATAGCTAGCAGTGCAGACACTAGATTTTTACACAGATACTCCAATTGGAAAAGTGATTGTTTTGTTGCTTTGGTCCAGGATGAGGCACACCAAAGCCCAGGTTCATAGTGATGGCTTGTCTGCCTTACAGGAATATAATTTATGAAGAAGAGGGACCTTCAAGAACATATTTGCAGCCAAACATGAGCTGGAGATGTACAATTTCATTTTCAAAAATTATAATAAAAAATAAAATAAATGTCCCGCTCTGATGAAGTCTGCGCTCATCTAGTGTAAGACCTTGATAAGACTAATGTTTTGCTGCATTTGCATTAAAGCACAAGTTTAAGTGGGAAAATAAGACTTCATATCCCAAATCTTTGTGGTGTTAAATGTACTGTGTGGGATGCTAAAAATTTTCTGATGTCTTTTGCTGATTGTTTGCCAGCAGAGGATTGGGTTACTTATCATGCCAGCCATTTGCCTTGGGTGAGTCTCATTTAGTGATTGTGTGAATGCCTTTTAATGAGTGTGACCTGTCCCCAAGATTAAGGAATGGATTTGACTGTTTTAAGATTTTCACCATACTGGAATCCCTTAACCTTTCCCAGTATTCTATTACAAAACTCTCACCAAATTTTCAGATTCTGAATGATGGGTAGCTTGGCTGCTGAGAAAACCTGCTGGCAGCAGGTACAGGTTTGGGCTATGGTTTTCTTTTTGAAGTCCTCATCATCCATTTTTTTGGTCTGCATTTTTGTGGGGTTTTTGGTTGGTCAGTTTTTCTTTTGGTTGCTTTTGGGGTTTTGTTTGTTTATCTTTGTTTAAATGTTTGGCATTACCTTGCCTCTTCAAAATGGAAACTGATCCAAAGATTGTCATCCTAATCTAGAGGCTAATAGACAGATATTTGGTTCTTTCTACTGCTGTAATCTCTTAGAGAAAATTAATTAACATGCTAGGAAAGTATCTTCAGAAAATTTCTGGGGATGTTACAGTTCCAAGGCTGAGACCCTTAATTGTTCAGGCTCTATTTAAATAGGTTCATGTTTACTGCTTAAAGGGCTGGTAGAAATACTCAAGGACATAGCCCATGTCTAAGTAAGCAAATGTTAGTGTCAGATTTTTTTTTCTTAACTGTATGGGCATGGTAGACTAAAAAACAAGGTATTTTTATGGTTGTCTCCTACTTAGGCAAGATGCTTTGTCTTTGGGAAATGAATACTGATGCACCATATGTCTTTGGAGAATTATTTTCTCTTAGGTGTATATTTTTTCTTCCACATTTCATGTGTCTTGCCTAGCTTGTGAACTGAGGGGAAGGATAATTTGTGTTACATTATCTGCATGTAATCCCATTCATGCTAAGGCACTAATCCTAGTCAGGCCTTTGTGTGTGAATAGGAAGTTCCATTTAAATATAGGAAGAAGCTCCTTCACTGTGAGAGTGGGTTGCACCTGGCACTGGTTGCCAAGAGATGTCTCCTTCCTTGCATCTGTTCAAATCCAGACTAGACAAAGCCTTGAGCAGCCACTCTGGTTGGCTGTGCTTTGACCAAGGGTGTTGATCCAGGTGATCTCCAGAGATCACTTCCAGCCTCAACTCTTCTGACGTTCTCTGTTATCCTGTGCAGCTAAACCATGACTTGCTCAGTGAACTGTAAAACCAAAGAACTCGGTATTCTCCAGTTTTGTACCCTATAGTTCCCTGCTGTTCCTGCTCTTTCTCTGTCCCTTGTCTCTTGGACTAGGTGAGGACAATGTTTGTGACTTATTTGGAGCTGTATCTGCTGCTTGTCCATCTTTTTTCTTTCTCTTGAAATACATTAAGAATCAATCACAAGTGAGCTTTCTGTAGTGGGAGTGATAGTTTTAGTCTTAGTTTTTTTCCACAGACATTCAGCACTCTCCATTGAATTTGTCGAATCTTAGAGACTTCCCTTTCCCTTCGCTGCTCTTTCAGACTTGATAATGGGTTCTGATGTTATGGGGGAATTGCAGACTGACAGCCTGACCATTTAAATTTTATTTCCTTTAAAATATCAGGTTAACAGAAAGCTGTCCTAAACAGCACAGCTTCTGTAATCTTCACTTGGTTTTGAGGGCCATGAGATGCTGCTGTGGCAGATCGAGATTGCTGCAATACAGCTGCTCTTCAGATATTGCCCTCAACTTGGCTAAGATTCTTATACCAAAGTTAGAAGGACATGGTGGTGCTAACAGCACATTATGATTCCCTAATGCTGGGGGAATCCCCACACAGCTTGGCAGGCTGGATTACTGCCTGCTTGCTGCTGCTGGAGCCGTGCAAAGCAAGGGCAATGGAGACTTGAACTTGGGCATTTCTGTTGGCAGAAAGCTGAGCTCAGTGCTCGGGGAGTGTGGGAAGAAGGGAGCTCTCTCTGCATTTCCTCCATGTATCCATTTTGGTACAGTGGCAGTATTTGAAGTAGTCCTTTCCTGCAGAAAGCTGAGAGGAAGACTGAGAGCCGTTTGTGTGTTTGCAATGCCTGTCTGTAGAGAATCGTCACCAAAGACAAAGCCAAGTATTATATTAGCACTTGGCAATGGCGCAGGCACTATCGCCTCATTAAACGCAAGCATTTGGTTTTTTGTAAAGGCACGGCTATGAGTGGCACAGCTTTTAAGATTCCTTACACTTTGCGAGCTCCAGCCTTCAAGTTTGTCATTAGCCTCTGAAGCTAATTAAATCTACCCTTTTCGCCCCAAACTTCCCACTCCTGTAAATCAGTAAAGCTTGATTAAAATCAGTAATCATCGTCAATAAAGAGCGATCTGTCCGAGAGTTTCTGGGTTTAGTCTCATGCTGCTTTTCTTTGGGTTTGTGGTTTATTTCATTGCTCATATTTATGAAATTACATCTCTTTTACTTCTGGTTGTTTCCTGATTGTGATGAAGACATTACTTAGGCAAATTCCCCACTCAGTTACATCTGTGCAGTCTCAGTGACTTCAAGGCCTTCCTCGCGTTTATCTGAGAGGGGAGTTTGGCTCATGAGCAAGCTTCTCATTGATGGCAGCAGAGGCAGACCTCTGGCAGTGTTCTAGTTAAGAGCAGCCTAGGAATACATCTATGCAGTGAATATTCAAGCAAATTAGAGCACTAAGTGGAATGATACTGTAAGCAAATTCAATTCAAACTGAAAATACAGGCCCAGCATTTTACAAACGACTATATTTCATCATTAAAGCAGAAGTCTGTCTGCTCAGCTAACACACAACTTAAGGCAAGCACATGTTTTGATACTTCTAGTAGTAATTCTTCTCTAGTATTCCATACATACATACCTGTACTGAAATTACCCAACCAGTCTGCATTAAGTTTCAGGATGAAGAAGATGTCCTTATATTTATCATTACTTCATCTTTGCTAGGAAAAGGAGCAACCAGACTACTAGCATGATTGGGAAAGTTGCCATCTTTATTACCAGGTGCCTTGTCCTGCTCAGACAAAATGCTGCAAAAATAGGCAGTGTTTGTGGATCTGTATCCTTAATGCTGTCATCAACATTTCTCTTATCACCACTGAATTAGATGAGTTATGGCTGCAAAGCCTCCCTAGCTCCACCAATTCTTATTTATCCTCAGTGCTTTAGTGCCTGTGGCTCTGTGGAACCAGGTGAGCTGAGGACTGCTTCACAAGAATTCATAGCAACCTTGATTAGAATAGCAAAATTAACATAATATTTACTGCTCTACTGCAAATTTCTGAAGAGTTCATCAGAGGGGAGAAATTCGTGTGCTCTAGGTCTTTTTCTTCTCATTGAAATGATGGGGATTGAACACATGGCAAGGCCAAGGATCTGGATCAAAGGCTATGTGTAACTCACAGGTGGAATTCTAGCCCTGGTGGGTAGTGCTGTTCTCTTCTGGCACAAAGAGCAATGAGCAGAGGGCAGTGAAGGTTGGAGAAGTAAACCAGAGCACCAAAGAACATTGCCCTGCATAGAAGTCCTGTCTTCTCCATTGTTTACCTTATTACTTACTTGTAGCAGTTGTGACTTTGTTTTCGTCTGTGATAAACTCTGCATCAGCTGCAGATCAATTTGATGTGTCAGGTGTGGATAAGCTGAGCATTTTTATATATATAATGCATTGTACACTTTGTGTATGGGAGACTTTATTTCAGGGTTGGTTTGGGTTTTGTGTGTGTACACAGAATGCCAACCTTCTGCTTGATCCTGTAGAGTTCTAATTCTCTGGTGCAAAATTATTCTGTGCTCTCAAGGCTCCTGGGATTAAAGGTACTGAACTTCTCAAAGGGTTGGGTCACTATTTGTACACTTGTGATCTCTAAAATGCTACGGAATCTTAGCTGGGACATTTCTTGGCTTCAAGAGTAGTAGAGATGTGTACAATACAGGGTCTGTTCGTGTCATTGTGCAGTTGTAAGGCAGATTATTCAGAAACAATAACTATGTAGTCTTCACTGCCCTTAACAGGCTTAGTCACTGACTTGGGGTGGAGCTTTGACTAGTAAAAAAATATATATTTTTTTCTGATGCCCTGGTGTAAAACTAAGATAATCCTTGACTTCCCTTTTGGAACTGAGAGGGTTAGCCAGCTAGCATAGATAATTTTATCACAAATAAAAAGCATCATGAAAAGGGCTGGGATAACCCTACTATTTAGGTCTAGTGATTTTTTAAAATTTTTATTTAACCTCCTGAGAATGGACTGGACCATACAGCCTGGTCTGCCAGGTGATGATATCTGTTTATGCTTTATTTGTCTTCCATAGCTTGTCCTTTTGATTATTGAAATACTAATACATAAATGCTGAAATTTCTGTGGCTGCAATTAAAAAGTTGTTCTAACTATCTAAAAAAATGGAGAAATTGCTTTGATATTCCCATTTTGACAAGATGGGCTATGCTGGCTTTTGTTGCTTCTTTCCTTAGGGGCATTTGTCCCTGATCTCTCAAACAAAATGTCACTGAGTAAAACTATGTATGATGCTGTGTGTTCCAGTTACAAAAGATTTATAACTTGGTCACTTTCATTTATGCCTCCGTGGAGCTGGTGGAATTCTACTGCAGTGTTAAAATGCAGCAGTTTCATTTTCCTGCAGGCAGCAGCCCTCTGGTGGTGTGCGCTTTTTTTTCTTGCTTTTTTTTTTTTCTTTTTTTTCCCCTTTTAAGTCGTTTTTTGGAGATTCAGATAGACTGATAGGGAAGCCTTTAAAAGTGCCTCAAATTAAACTGCCACATAGTCCCATATCTCCTCTTTTCCTTTCTAGTCCTCACCTCATCGCCACCCCCACCTAAATTTGCAAGTGGGATGTAAAAGACAAAGAAAGGTTACAAAATTAACCCTGTGGATAATACCGGCAGTCTTATTTGGCAAGCTGATATTTACAAAATACTATCTCTGTAAGTTTCAGCTCCCAGAACTGCTGCCTGGAAAGGGTATAGGTCGGTGTGAAGTGGGCGGCTCAGCTCCCGGGTTATTCTGAAGACTAGACTGTCAGGAATGCAGGCATTTCTGAGGAGGCTGCTGATGAACTTGAAAATTGAAATATCAAAGAATTTTTTTAAGGGATGACCTTAGGAGTCTGTTACATGGGCGTAGTCACATTGTAAGTTACTGTCTGGAAAAAATATTTTGGCTAATGGGAAAGGAGAATCTTCTCATCAGTGCCCTAGGAGTAAAATTTACCCTTTTGCTAGCAGGAGATTTAGCTATAACTTGAGTGCCACTTAAGACCTATTTTGAAGTACTTAGTTATGTTCTGGGAGGTAAAAATGGGAGTTCAGAAAACAGATAAAATAAAATATTGCTCCTTACTGTTTTTGAGATAATAAGCCAGAGTTTTGTGCAAATGGATTTTGAAATTATTAAAGCTGTGCCAGGGATGCATTTGGCTTGTTTCCTTTCCAGGAGTACACTAAATGTCAAAATCATGCTGTATCCGTGGCTGTGCTGCTGCGTACATGCTCTGTAGGGAGACGTGCAGTTTCGTTAACAGTTGAATGCTGAAGGGTTTAGGGCAAATAATTCCAGTTAAGATTAGTGGGTTTAAAATGTATTGATTTTTGACTGTGATGTTTGAAACCTACTGAGCGTCTGTAAAGTGAAACCAAAGTTACTGCTTAGGTTTCTCTGTTCTTTTGGGGGGGGTTTGCTTCATTTTAAAGAAGAAAGAGATCAGTAAATAAAAAGCATTAATATAGAGATTAAATTTTGTTCTTTTTAGTGATGGACAGTAGTTGTGGCTTATGAGCCCTTGGCAGTATTTGGTTGAACATGATACTGTGGACAGCAGATAATACAAATTTGAGGCCTTACTTGATAATACTTTAGGTAACTTGTGCTATAATTGCTGAAAATCATCAAAAGACATTTGTGCCAGCTAAGATATGTGATGCAAAAGTGTTGTTTCACCCATGATGCTCTTGGGGTATAAGGCTTGGCTCTTTTTCTGGGTTTGCCCCAGTCAGGAAGCAAAGGTCCAGCCTAGTGCACAGTTTGGGGATAGATCTGGCCCTTGCAAAGAACTCTCAGTGCACATAGATTATATATTAGAGGGGCAGTGACCATGTATGACCTTTAATGCTTGCAGTTAGCATGGGAGAAAGGCATCACTCATTCTTGCCTAACCCACAGTCTCCAAAACATGGTTTTATTTTTGCTTATTGAGATTCCTGTAAGTGATTTAAAACACAGCACTGTAACACATGCTGCAGTAGGTTATTGTTCATTTTTTGGAGGCAGAATAAAAATTGGTGCCCAATCAGACATGTTCAAAAAAAAAGAAGAGAAAAAAAAAAAGACCTTGAGCCCTTCATTTTATTTTTCTTCAGCATGCTTGTCAATTTGGCAGTGAGAGGACTAAAGTGAACAGCTTTCTGCCATCCAGTGGAGAGGAATACAAGTTTTTAAACGAAATCCACCAAAGGATAACAATTCAAAAGCTTCAGTAAGGAAATGAACTTTTTTAAAAACCTGAATTTTCCCTGTTTTGCCACAAGTTTGTGGTAATTCAAAGGTTAAAATTAAAAAAAAAATCAATTGCTAGGCTGCGGATGAGGCAAAAGTGAGTCATATTTCAATTCAAAAAGCAAAGTTTTCCTTCTCCACTGGATGCCTGAAGAGGCTACCTAGAAAAAGCTAAAACTTAAGGCATCACCACCCCCACTGATTATT
Organism: Melospiza melodia melodia; assembly: GCF_035770615.1. Taxonomy (NCBI): domain Eukaryota; kingdom Metazoa; phylum Chordata; class Aves; order Passeriformes; family Passerellidae; genus Melospiza; species Melospiza melodia. Next base: position 62,960,086 of record NC_086199.1, on the reverse strand, counting down.
CTAAATACGTTTTTTCTAATGAAAATCTGAAAATATGTTTGCTTCCAGTCTAAAAATGAATTCAAGTGGTTTATGGCCATTGCTGCAGGTAGGGTGATGAACTTGATAAGACTTCTGTGTTGGTCCTAACACAGGTGTACATGCATCCTAGGAGAAATTAAATCACCAAGATTTATTCCCTAACCTTAACAGAAAACCAGGTGTGATTATAGTGTTGGTAGGCTCTATATGTGCAGTTTCTTTGGTTTCCTATTGTCTCTTAACTTGTAAAAATAATGAGATATGAAAGAAAATGGTTTAAAACTCATTTCCTTCTTACTGGTTCTGGTTTTGTGACTGGGTATACCTGGTACTGTGACCTTTGCTGTGCAGTTCTTGGCATTCAGCGTTTTCTTGCTGAGATCTTGCACAGATTTTCTGTTTCTCCACATTTTGGAAGTTATGTAAGGCAAGGCAATTCATATGCGAAATAGTATTTAAATATCAACTAAACCAACATTGTCCTGTAGTTTTGGGGTTCTGGTTTACATGAGAGTCTAAAATTCTCCCTGGTCATCAGATTTATACCATTTGTATTTTGTTCAGAGATTGTGTTTTACATGAAAACTCTCATATAATGATGGGTCAAATTTATATCCTTGCTATGCTTTTTGTTCATTTGTTACTTGTTGCAACTCTGGTGCTTCATCGACATTTCTTTGGATTTACAGCAATTTGACTATAAATTTGATTTACAGCGGAGCAGTACAATGTCCTACCATGGACCTTGTTGTCCTCCATGTGTCCTTAGAGGAGTCACCATACTGAAGTCAGCAAACGGGTGCTACTGGAAAGCTACTTCAAGTGAGGATATTTTGTAGTTGCTCTCCTGAAACAACTTCAGCAAAGACTAGGCCAAAAGCAGTAGAAGGAATAGATAGAAATATTAGTCAAATATGATTTCATTATAAGCTATACCAGGAAAAAACCACCCCATGATACTTTTTCTTGTTAGCTGTGAAGCTTATTTAAAATGATATATACTGCTGAAGAGAAACATTTAGTAATTGAAATGTAAGTGGGTGACAAAGAAGCAATACATATGCAGCAGCTTTCTTTTTTTTTTCTCCAGTTTTGTGTTTCCATCTCTGTCATAGTATTGGAACTATTGACAATATTGGAAGTAACTTTTTTGGCTTTCTCATTTCTTTGTGTATTAAACCTTTATTCTTTGGCATTCAGCAAGTCAGTGGTCCAGGATCATCTTACTGCTCACCCTTTGATTTTTCACTCTTCCCCTGTGGCAACTTTCCCTGCTGGATGCATGTGGATTTAGCTTGATTCCCAGCCTTGCCAGCAGCATTGTAAAATCGAACTGTAGCATTTGAAAATACTGCTCTATTGAAAAACAAGCTGGAGCAATCCAGACTTGGATTTCAAAGGGAATGGAAAGATCTTGATCCATGCTGCTTTGCAAGCTCAGCACCACAGAGTGTGATTGACTGTAAGCTCACTCATATTATGAAACACTGAAGGGTATTAAGTGTAATAACAGGCTGGAAAAGTGGGATATGAGAGATCATGAAGAAGCCCAGAGTCTGTCTCTCTCCACAGGCAAATTGGTGCTTTGCTTATGCTGTTGTCAAAATGGCTTGATAGCTCTGAAACTGTTGAGTCTTACTTTAGATTTCCACTACTTCACAGGAAACACTGTTTAACCATGGCTTACTCCAGGAGCAGCCTGAGTTTGTATCCCATAATCTTAGTTGGAGTTGATTTATTTTGTAGTGTAACTGAAAGATCAGATTTGGTGACTATGGGCTAGATCCTCCACTGGTGCTGTTTGCTTAAGAGCCTTGGATTCTGTGCTGCTGGACTGACTCTAGTATGGATTTGACCTTCAATGTAAGGACAGAGATTAAAATTTTTAAATTTGGGAAAGGGTCTAGGTCTTGGATTTTCTTGTTTCAGACCTTATTACTTGAGAAAAGTATCAAACCACATACATTATGAAAGGTTTTGGTGTCTGAAATTTTAGATATTGCACCCTTTCTGCAAGCAGATGCATATTTGTTTCAGCCTTTGAAAAGGTCTTTCTGTAACCTTGATTGTTTTTTTTTTTTAACTTTGTGTCAGTGATCTCTGAATTTATAGCAACTGTACTTCTATGTTGATACAATACTCACAGCTTGGATATTGTTTCTGTTCTGAGCTACCCACAAATGCCTACAATTCTCTTAGACAATTGACCTTTGGGCCTAGAATTCTTACACTTAGCCTCTAGTCCAGAAATTACTTCTTTTTGTCTCAAGAGATCTCAATAAAAATCTGTATGATGAGGTTTATTTTGTCTGACTCTTGGCAGCAGGAGGTGGTAAGGAAGGGGAAGGCAGTAGTTCAGTTTCTTTATGGAATTAAATCCTTGAGGAAATAAGGACAATTCTTTATTTGATATTTACTTGGTACCTTCCCAGTACTTAGCTTGCTCCACATCAGACTTCATAATATTTGTACTTCATTTTCATTAGAAGGCCTATCAGAGTTATCAAAATTGTTAATTTTGCATTATTACCCATTGATAAGGAGTTATGTGATCAAACACACACAGACAGAGGTACTTTTGGCTACAGGTAAGATTTTAAGTCTGAGGCTTAACCATCTTTGAATTTCAGGAGCGTGAATATAGGAAAAGTGGTTTTTGTTCCAGAGCTGTACATAACCACATACTTATTACTTCTCTGAGTGAGGTGCAAAACTGTAAAAGGGTTTGTCTTTTAGATCTGTCTTGGACATTGTCCAAAATCTCATGCCATTTCACACCCTCAGCCTAGTTCTGCTTGTGTATGTCTGTGCTGCAGTTTCTAACCAGGCAAGAAGGCTCCAGACTGCTGTGGTGGGTCAGGATGATACCTGGATTTACTAATTTAAAGGGGTCTTGGGTATCTGTGTTCTGCACTGCTGTCAGTTTCAGACAGTCTGGTTCTCGATGAGCACAACAGGGATGTTGTGATAAAAATAGGTTTTTTGTGTCAGGCCCCTGTTCTCTCCTGTTACAGGATGGTGTACTGGAGGTTTCAGTGGTAGGTTTTAGAAATTCTGCAGCAGCAGACTTCTGAATCACCAGCAGTAGGATCTTTTTTCTCCTTTTTTTTTTTTTTTTTTTTTTTTTTTCCTTCCCCCCCCACCAGTATCTTGGTTAGTAGCTGCCTTCTATTTGAATGTGTCAAAGATTACCAGTTGATTTTTATTGTAGCATAGGGATAGGAGTCTGTTCCCAATAACTGACTGTGCTTTGGATGGATGTGATTTTATGTTGCCCCAGATGAATGAAAAGAAGCATCAAAATCCTTTACTCCTTTTCCTTCTTTCTTTGTTTAAAACTTTATTCCCTTTTATTTAGTAGAGCTAACTCACACCCTGGTATTAAGGGGGTATTATTAATGTATCATCTCTTTCATCATCCTGTGTTTGTCTAACATTGTCTAGTGTGTTCCTATGTAGTCTGATCATCAAAACTGGCAATCTGGATCTTCTCATTCTATCCTGGTATGATCCTCATGCACTCAGTGGTTTTGCTGCTGTTCTCTTAATGTTACCTATTTCTACTGTGCATATTTGAGGTCAGTATTCCAGCTGGGGATGTATCATTGATTTATACTTTGGCATTATCTCATTCTCAAGTACAATTTTAGATTTGATTGTTCAACATTTTGTTGTCAGTTTTGATTACCTCTGCACATTGAGTTGATATTTTTATTATGCTGTCTGAAGTAATGGCAACTCTTTTCTTGAGTGACTCCAGCTAACTTGGGAGTCAGAAATGTATATTACTACTTCACATTATTCTTTCTATTATGCATTTATTGACACTGAATTTCATCTACAGTTAGCTACTCTTTCCACCAGGTTTTGATATTTCATTATTTTAAGTGCTTAAGTGAGACTTAAGTGTTGGTCTAGTGCTATCCTACTGTGCAAGGGTAAATTTCACCCTTTATGAACTGATGCATCCTGTCACATTAATCAGGGATGTACTGTGGATTTCCTAGGGCAATATAAAGGATCAAATTTCCCAATTAACCCCTTCAGAACCGAATTAAATGTTGATGCCAGGCCAAGAATGTGTACCACAAACTTGATGTATCATGATCTATAGTACTGGTGATGTATTTTGGTGTGTAGCAATCTGCTGGATACTTGAAATCTCCCAAGGTTGGAAGGTCACAACTGGTGCATCCAGGTGTTGAGAGATTTGTAGCATTTTCTTCTGTTGTTTCCTCTATAAAATGGGTTTTTGTCAAAGCAGGTCCATAAAGGTTCCCCCAAGCTAAAACATTAAGTTTGATGGGATTAATTTATGCCCATCTATCTTTTTCCTTTTATTGAAAGGAAGATCCATTTCTTCTTTGCTGTTTCATGGAAGAGTTTCTAAGTAGGTGAGAAAATGGCTGGACGTGAGCAGATGTCTTTTGTTATCTCTAATTTTGAGAGTCATTTCTTGACACTTCTGTTTTGTCACCGGTAATGTTGATAATGGGCCTTACACAAACTACTTGGAAAATTGAAGACTCAGTGTACTACAGAAGCTAAGGATCTTTTTTTTAAAGTACAGTGTTTCATAATGTATAACAGGGTCTGCTGATGTCTTACTTGGTTTTCAGTTGTTCACTGAAAATACCAAGAAACTGACAGACCAAATAAAGCATTTCTCCTCCATGTCCCTTAAATGAAGGAGGAAACACTCTGAAGATGATTCTTCTTCCTGCTTCCCCAAAGAACCCAAACAAAGTAAAACTGCATTATAAAAATCTGAATAGATGGAAGAATCATTTTTCATCCCTTCAAGCTTATTATTATCATTATTGTTTTGGTGCTTCTGGTATGGGAAGAGAACTTGTTGTGTTCAGTGAGCACTGATTGCTGTGAAATTGGCAAACTGTCCAGCTGTTCAGTGGATGCTTGTCTGATCATGGAAATCCTGCTTATGAAGTAGAGCAGGGGGAGAGAGTGAAACATGCTGGTATCTTAGTGGATTTAGTTTTACACAGTAGCATCTGCTAAACATGCAGTGACTCTTTTACTTAGCAATTTAGACTAAACCCCATAATTATTTAATGAGCAACATCCCTCTTTCTCTCCCATTTGTTTTGATCCCTAACCCCCAGAAGTGCTGGCTTCAGGGTCTGTGTAAGGCATGGCTTAGGCTGCGTACCTGCTGCCCACCCTGGGTATTGTGTATGATGTTTGATTTATTTATTAGCCTTTATTTTTTTTAATCTGTGAAATTTTTGCAGGCAAGGAGGGAAGAAACCAGACCTTTATATGACAACACATAGCTCCTCTTAAGTAGTGACAGATGCCTTCTGACGTGACATTTTAGGGACTTTTAGACTCCTAATAATAGTATTTGTGGTTCAAGAATGACCTTGCATATCAGCAGGTCTTTGTCTATCCTGCATGTCATAATGAGTTAAATGTTGTGGTGAAACAGCACAAAACCAAAGTGCTGTGTCTGAGCCTCCTGCAGCCTCCTTATCCCCTTGTTACCTTCAGGAAGAAAATGAAAATGAATGCATCTTTCTAGAGAATAAAGAAAAAATGTTGCTGAAAAGAAATAGCTGTTTGTGTATGCTGCTTAGAACAGTCCACAGGCTATACTGACAGAACTGCAAGAAAGCTGATAGGAAGCCTGTTCAAAACCTTGCAAAAAACCTTCTGGATACAGTAAATCACTTGTGTCTTAATCTATCCTAATCAAAATAAATTTATCTTACTTATAATTAGCTTTTTATATTAACTTTTATTTATGGTGCTAGATTGAAGGCCAAGTGGAAGTTTTGGTTTCTAGAAGCAACTTTGGTTTTTGGATTTTGGTTTCTAGAAGCAACTTCTCCAACTTACTTAAAACAGGTCATGCTCATTTGTGTCAATATTGCAATCAGTTGCTCAGGGAGAATGGTTGTGGCCTCAGAACTGAGAATCGATTTACATTCAGCAGTAGAGAAGAGCAGCATCTGGATTATGTGCTACTGCTCAGGAATGCTGTTTTTTACCTTGAGATTTTAAGGTTGTAAAAATAAGATCTAACTGGCCTGGTGTATGAAATGATGCATTTGCTTATAATGAGATTCCACTACAACTTATTGGAGTTATTTCCCAATGCTGCAGTGTGAAGCTTTGTCCTGATCATGCTTCAACTTTGAAATGAGTTCCCACCAATGTGAGCTCCTTAGCAGAGGCGTGAGGCCACTCTTGTAGTCACCACACTGGCTGAAATTTCCATGGAAACACGAGGCCAATGGAAGGATCACAAACAGCAAGTGAGCTCAGGAAAAGAAATAGGAAGGGAACACCCAAAATGGATTTTATTAATATATTTTTATTTTCATCTTGTCTAAGTGTACCCATTATTAATGAAATCTTTTCTGCATATCATGTTGGACCTACAGGTCCCGCCCCTGGGACTTGCTGAAGCTGTGAATCAGGAAGACCCTCAGAGTTTGGCCACTTCCTTTTCTTCCTTAGTAAGGATAAGTGGGGCATCTAAAGCATCCTTCTCTGGTGTGAAGGAATCTGTTTTCAGTTCTTTTTGATCAACAGGGAAATTCCCTGTGGTAGTGAGAGGTCTCTGGTTCCAGAGGTGGTGCCTTAGTAGCAGAGGTGGCTCCTGAGCAGCCCTTGCTGTTTACCTTGGCCTGGAATTCCATGGTGTAGAATAAAAAAGTGTGCTTGAAGCTGAGCTCTACCATGCCAGTCATTCACTAGCACAAGGCCTCTGAGATACTCCGTGGCATATGTGAGAACAATTCCTTCTCTGGGCTACGTTATCCCAGAAAAGGTGCTGTAGCTGACTCTTCCCTGTGGTTTGTTTTTATTTTCCTCTCTGAGTAGGGGTAGTCCACAACAGAGAAGTTGACCTTCAAAACAGACAGTTCTGTAGTGTCGATGATGATGATGATCTGTTTTTCCAAGAAATCTCTGCTGACCCCTTGTCTAGTATGGAAAATTGGCTGAATTATTAATTTCATTCAAGAATTGTTTTCTCTTGAAAACAATTTGTTTATGGTGATGCAAAATGGGAAATATTTTTTTTTTCTAGAACGTTCCCTTCCATTCTCTTCTGTATTGAGTCATGTGTTGGGAAATTGTTCTCTTCCCCCCTCCTGAAGTCAGAAGGAAAGTGAGAATTTGGTTTCACGAAAAGGTCTAACTAGTAGGGAAACCATGAGCCATAGATTTATCTGTTGTAAATGCAGTATATCTCTGTTGAAGTTAGGATTGACTTCTGTCAGTACAGGATTCACTTAGTGCTGGAGTGGATTCTCCTTTCACAGAGGAGAGTTAATACAGAAAGAACTTTCTGAGAACGATGGTTCTGCTCTCCAGTTTTGTTACTCTAGTTTTTAAAGTCTCATAGCTGCTAAGTAACTTTGGCATCTTCAGTTGCACCTAAATATCTTTTTCTTGGTGTTTTATAATACAGTAGAAACTTTATTTACTCTTTGTAGTAAATTCTCTTTTTATTGCATAAATACTACTTAGATTCCTTTAGTCTTCCTTCTTACTTTGTAGAATTGTGAGTCTGATGGAGCCATCAGAATGCCCCTTCCAATCTGATCCCTTTGTGAGGGATCATTGGTATGCCTCCTTTCTTTAGAAATACTGCAGGACAAAACACAGGCTTGCTCCTCATGTTGGCTGCATTTTCTGAACTGCATTGGGGCAACTGCTAAGCTTGTAATTACATCTAGTTCTTGAATTGAAGACCCTCATCACTTCCCTCAGTGGTAGCTTTTATTTGTTATTATGGCTTGACTATTGTGGTTGAGTTTCTTTTTTGCTTCAGTTTAAGTGATGAAGGAAGTCTGTGAAGATTCCTGAAAACCAAGTCATGCTCCCATCCAGTTTTGGATAGTCATGGGGGGGATGTAGGACACATCATGGATCGGGGTAATAGAGCAATTGAAAACAAAGAAAATAGGTGGAGGGAAATTATGAGGGACCAGTGAGTCCTGCTTCCTGTGGTAGGTGTGAACTTATATTTTTGCCATTCTGGAGAACTTTATCTTTGCACCTGTGTAGACATGAGCAAGTAATGTTGAAATGATAAGAGTGAAGTGTATTACAGCCCTGGGGCCCATACTGTTCACTGAATACATACAAGCCTTTCTGAAGTGGGAGTTATTTGGTGTTCTGGAAATATCAGAAGTGAAACAATTGGACATCTGTTTTTAACATGGCTACAGTACAGCCCTGTAAGGTGATTATAATAAAATTTCTATCAACTTTAGGCAAGCTATAGAAAGATCATAGCAAGTCACACTGTAACATGGGTACTTGTTTTTGTTGTAAAGAATGGTCTCTGCCACAGGCTGATAGTTTAAGTCATTACTTCTTCATTCATCATTCTTGAACATTTCTTATTTTCTCAACTATTCAAGCAGCAGAGATCTAGAATCGTTTCATTAAGCTGAGATAAACATCTGATGATTATTGTTACTGTTTTCATATTATATAAATACCTTGGGAGCCATCCTCTTAGGGAGCTTCATGCTGGCTGAGCAGTTGCTACCCAGAGAAACCCACATTCTGAATATTAAACTTCATGGATATTAAGTACTGCCAGAAGCAAAAGCAAAAAAAAAAGTAATTTAGAAAGAAATGTATTTTTTATTTTTGAGAAACATGTATTTATTAAAAAACTAACACCCTTGCAAATTGATGCCCTCTTCTGCTAAGTATTTCCATAACACAACTGGGAAGTTTAAACTAACTTTCTTCACTGTCTCAACTCACATATTTTGAAACAGGGGTGTCAGTACTCTGAGAAATGTATTAAAGTTCCAAGTGTATGCTAAATACTTTTTTGTGCCTTTGTCAATGTACAGATGATAAGGCTTTTATTGCAAGACATTATTCAGTAGTAATTGTTTTTGAATGGCAACAGCTATTCAGCAGAACACAAAAGTTTTTCACCCTTTGTCACGGGCGCATCCTTCTCTTTGTTGGTCCCTGTTGAATGCATGGAGGGCATTAATACCAACTGTATACTCCTGTTTGTTTAAAACTGATCTAAAGGTGCACTGCACAATTGTATGTGTATATGTGTGACACTGTACACAAAATTTATGATTCTTAATGTGGTGATAGGTGGCACTGCATGCTCCCACTCCCAGTTTTCCAGTGATTTTCTTGATCTTGAGTAATTTACCCATCTATGCAATTTCTTGCTGCAAGAAACCTGTTTCACAGAGGCAAGTAGTTGTTTCTGTCAAAAAGAAGGAACTGTCCAGCATTTTCCAAGCTGAATGTATTAAAACACTGGTAAACTTGAAGTGACTTTGGATGTTGTCTTTCCATGCTTCAAAAGCCTTTCATCTCTGCATTTTATTTTTTTTGGTACATAGGATATGTGTGGTTATGCATCTGAATATCTCTCTGACTTGGGAGAACTGTGGCTAATCACAAAGACAAGTACTGTTTGTAGCCTGATTGTAGCCCTTGCTGTTCAAAAGTGGTGCAAGCTTTAACTAATAAATTTCTTTACGAAACCTCCACAAACCTCTGAATTTCTGAAATAAAAATTTTTAAAAATCGGTTTTAACAGCAGTGGTAAACTGTGATGCATTTAAGTATTCAGACCAAATGATAAACAACTGTGTCTAAATTATGACACAGCTGAGAATATCAGTAGACATGAAAACAAAGGAGAAGCATGGCATAATACTCAGATTATTGATTTGCTTGGTGTTAAAAACATCTTAAAAATTTCAAAATTAATGAGACATAAAATCTCCCTCCTTTGCTGCTGATTCTCATCAGTTAGTTATACAAGAGCTATCACTGGAGAATGGATCATACCATTAGCTGTTAGCTCAGAATGACTCTGCAAAACAGTCCTTAAAGCTCCACTGCCTTCTTTCTGACAGTCTCCTGAAGGTCTCAGAGCTGCCTGTAGCTGCAGTGTACTGGGCTGTCCTCAACCTGGGTCTGAGTTGTATGGCAGAAACGTCTCACCCTGCAGTTTGCTTTAAAGCAGCAGTGTCTGAATATAGTGCCTTGGGCAGATAGGCCTCCACAGGGGTCAGCTGAGCTTTGTGTTGACTTGTGTAGCAGTGAGTTTATCACAGACAAAGTCATGGTTACTGCCAACAGCCTTTATGATTTGATCTCTACGTTTAATGTCATTTTGTTTGCTAAAAATGGATACAATGTCCCCACTGTAGAACGATACTTTCTGGCAAATCTACTTTGTGACTTTGGGTATGCAGGCAGTAATGTAGTGTATTGCTCTTGGAAAACTTGTTATTACTTGAAAATGTGTCTCAACAGTATCTAACTTTTAGTGTCCCAGACTGCTCCACTGTCTTCCAGTATGCAGTATTAATCACTGTGATACCTAATTTTTCATTACTGTTATTTTTTAATGTCTGTAGTTGCTGTAGAGAATACGGGATGAAAGAAAGGGGATTAAAAAGACTGAGAGCTGTATTGCAATGAAGTTAGGTATTGTAATTACTGTGTGCAACATGCAAATTATGTTCACTTGCAGTAAGCTACAGCTGGGTGAGAAAAAGGTCTTTTGAGTGCTCAACAGCATGTGAAGAGTTGTCATCTTGAATGCTTTAAAACACTTTTGGAAACGAATCCTCTCCCCCTTCCCACTTACCTTGTCTGAGCCAGGTGTCATGCAGCCAGCTGGAAAAGCAGCTTCCATTACTGCTTTGCCAAATGCACCACATTCTCTAAAGCACCATGAGCCCAATTTTTTTGTGTCTCATATTTTTAGGACTGACATGTAGCTTGGTTTACACATTTGGATTCTTGATGTGTTTTGAGAACAGCCTTCCAGTCATTCTGAATTACATTTGTTGCTTTGATAATAAGTTTTCATTATAAAAGTTCCATTGGAAAGAAATGTGTTTTCTACCCTCTGCAGTAAAATAATAGCACCATAGAATGGTTTGAGTTGGAAGGGACCTTAGGTCCCTAGAAAGGACCTAGATGAAAGGTCATCTAGTTCCAACCCCCTGCCATGGGCAAGGACACCTTTCACTAGACCAGGTTGCTCAAGGCCCTGTCCAGCCTGGCCTTGAACGCTGACAGGGATGGGGAATCCACAACTTCTGTGGGAAAACTGTTCCAGTACCTCATCACCTCACAGTACCGAATTACAGATTTAATCTAAACCTGCCCTGTTTCAGCTGAAAGCCATTCTCTCTTGTCCTATACCACATGTCCTTGTCTAAAATCCCTCCCCAGCTTTCTTATAGGCCCCTTTCAGGTGCTGTGAGGCTCCAGCTGATCCACCCATGTTCTCTATATACTGGGGCCACTGATGGATGCAGTACTGCAGGTGGGATCTCACCAGACTGGAGTAGAATCACTTCCCTCACCCTGCTGGCCACACCTCGTGGTGCAGCCCAGAGCACCTTTGGCTTTCAGGGCAGCAGGGACATGTTGAGGGTCGTACTGAGTTTTTTGTCTGCCTACACCCCCAGGACTTTGTCTCCAGTGCTGCTCTCAATCCATTCCCTGTCCATCCTGTGTTTGTGCCTGGGATTGCCCAAGCCCTTGGCCAGGACACTGTAGTTTGCCTTGCTGAGTTTCAGGAGGTTTTTGTGGGCCTGTCTCCTGCCTTTCAAGGCTCCTCTGGATGACACTGCCACCCTTCAGCGTGTTTGAGTGCAGCACTCAGCTTGGTGCCGTCACCAGATGTGCTGAGGGTGCCCTTGATCCCACTGCCCATCACTGATGAAGGTGCTAAAGAGCCCTGGGGTCACTACAGACCCCCAGGGAACACCAGTCAGCTCTGGTCTCCTGGTGAGCACTGAGCCAACTCTTTATTCACTGAATGGTCCATGTCTTTCTAATTTAGAGTTGAGGATGTTGTGTGGGACAGTGTGAAACACTTTGCTTGTACAAGTCCAGGTAGATAACGTCAATCACTCTTCCCATATCCACCACAATGTAATTCTGTCATAGAAAACCAAATTTGTAAGGCATCATTTCTCTTTAGTTCAGCCATGTTGGCTGTCTTCAATCGCCTCCTTATTTTCTATGTGCCTTAGCATGGTATCTTGGAAGAACTGCTCCTGGATCTTTTTGGGCCCAGAGACTGACCAGCATGTAGTTTCCCAAGTCTACCATTTTCTACTATTAAATATGGCATTTGTAACTAGAAATATTTATTTATACCAAAGCAGTCTGTGAGGCACATTGGCTGCTTATTTAAGGAAAAATAAGACTCCTCAATGAACTTAATGAAGAGTTGGGAAACCTAAATATCATGAGTAGTATGAGTAAAGTCAGTGAGGAAAGCCAGCTGCATTACTGCTGCCACCCACAAATTAGTCCAGTAGCCAGAATGACTGAGGGCTTTTTATTCTGTGCTGGCCTTTGGTACTGCTGCTAAAGTGAGGAATCACCAAAGGCAGAGGGCAGTGCTACCCAGGTGTATAATTTTGGGTTGCAGCAGTTTTTGATAGTTATCACAGAATGTTTCCTTAGTAAGTGACAAGAGGCAGGGGGAGGGAGAGAGAAAAAGGTGACTGGAACGGTGGTGACATTTGAAACGGGAAGAGCCTTGTCAGAGCCTTGACTTTGTACAGATAAGAAATATATTTTCTGATTTTATGGAAGGTTGGGAGAAACTGCTGCACTGGGCAGATAAGAAGTGGGGTTACATGCTGGTTTATCTGTAAGGAGATGTAGTGTTCCTCTCAGACTTGTGGCATATTTAATTTAGATCAGAAAATCCTGGGGGATTTACAGCTAATCATAAACCAGCATAGATTAAGAAAAACCCTCCGAAAAAATATTAGTGAGATATAATGTGTTGTATATAAATGGATGCAGGCAAATATACATAAACATATATTTTATGTGAATTAAAGGTTATTCTGCTATACTAGTGAAGGGCATTGTAGGTGTGTATTGTAGGAAGTCAAATGTAGGTGTGCTAGAGAATTTGCTGAATATGGAGCAGGGCATGCCCTGTGGCTGTAGAGCTGGCCCCTGCATGGGCAGCATGTTTGATGGCAGCACTTCTTTTAGTGCCAGGCTGCTCTGTGCTAGGAGCTCGCCAGAACTCTGGGTTGCTCTCAATTACACCAGACCTCAGGCAGCCCTGGGCAGTATTTGGAGTTCAGGAGACAAATATTTTTGCTCTACATGTTGTTTGTTGTACTTCGTGAAGGAAATTATAATGGTTGATAAGGTTTTTAAATTTTCATGTTTTAACTCCGAGTTGTTGTGACAGTTGTTCAGTGAATTCACCTGTGTTCTAAAACAGGTACCAGATGGGCAGTAGCAGTAATTGCTTTGTCTGCTGTCCTTCCCATATATTGAAGCAATCTGAAAAAAACCAAACAAAAAAACCCCCAAACAATTTTTAAACTTGTTTCCTTACCTGGAGTCTCCATGGTCTTTCCATTCCTGCAAATTTTAGGGCTTTTGTGGCAATGTACAGTATACCTGCCATGCCACAGGAGCTATGCCTGCAATCTGTAGGCATCCTTACACTGACTTTCATCTGACTAGGTCAACAACCTAAAGAATGAAGCCATGTCCTGAGAGCTCTGGGCTGAATAAACTTGCCCAGAACTGTAAATACTTGGATCAAAATCCTTCAGTCAGCGCTGAGGCTTGTGCTGCTCTTGCTGCTCTTGTGATTGTGCTCAGGTAGGCAGATATCTGCCACAATATAGATGCAAAATGCAAGTCTTATGGTGTAACTTGCTAAAAGTAGAACTTTGGCCGCGTTTTGAACCCTGAAAGCTGACTAAGAGCTACTTGTGATGAAAGCTTTGGTTGGGTAGTCATAGATATGAGAGACAAAGAGCCCAAATGGCACTGTCTCTTTGGAGGGAGACCTGTTGTGCCACCCAGCTGCTGTTCTGGCAGAGCTTCATGCTGGTTTTCTCTCTGTGTGCTACATGGCGAAAAATTGTTTGGCTTATGTGAATATAATTTCAAATTATGTTTTGTTTTATTTCACTATTTGCGTATGTTTTGTGAGGTAATACTTTTTCACATACTCACAGATAAAGGTTTCACTATATAGCTGTTTCCAGACTGATGAACCTGGATGTGTGGAACTGTTGGAGCACAAGATGCACTCCTGATTGAATAAAACATCACAAGGTGAATAATTTTAGTAGTATCGTGGGAGAATAGCAAGTTTGTTTACATAAAACCTGAATTTTGAAAAGTATCTGATTCAGAAACAGGCTTTAGAAAGCTTTCGTAGCATTGTTCCAAGTGAGTTATAGCAAAACAAAGCAGTTCTTCAAGCTTACTACTAAGGCACTAAACCACCACAGCACTGATGTGAGTTTTTAAATGTGTACTATTAAGTTATGCCATCTTCCCAGTCCAAGCATAAAGATATATTTTGTGCTTCCTTGTTGCAGCACTCGGTGGGTTCTGAACCCTCTGAAGAATTATCATGGAGAGATTGAGATGCCTATTGGGAGTTTCCCTTACTCCATTTTGGCAGGAGAGGGTGTGCAGGCTGGTCATTTTGCTGAGACTTTGGTGCAGCTGTATTCCTTACTGCTGCTGACTGGTTCAGAGTCTGCTGCTTCCGCTGTGTTTCAGGCACACAGGGTGATGAACCATCTTTGGTTCTTTGTGCTTATAAAAAAAGCAGCATTTTAATTTTATCTTTGGCATACTTCATAGACTGGTAATGCTGTTCTAGCCTAGAAATAATATTAGCCATTTACCTTTTTAAGAAATTTATGAGCTGTCACCACAATTCTTATTTTTTCTGGGGCTTTTTTTAATCTCTTCCCCACCTGTTCTACCAATTAGTACAGATTCTGAGTTATCTTTTAAAATACGCTATCTTTGTAAGATAAATTCTCCTGGATTAAGGGTTTAGATATTTGCCTTTGGCTTTTGTGGGAGCTTGATTTTTATATTTTGTTTTTAAAGAGGTAAAGGGTTTAGGAGTAAGCGGGACAGGATGTTCTTGTGATGGTGATGAAAGCAGAAAATGTATCTTGGAAGTTAAGTCTCTATGTAAATATATTAATTTCCTGAGTTGCAGAATAGCTTGCGGTGGCTGGCAGGATCCCCATCACATGAGCAAAGGTAGAGGGATTGTGCCTTCCCATTGCATTTCACAAACACCCTTTCACTTTCTAATTAAGTGGGTTGCTTTTTGGTTTAAGGACGAGAGAAAAGGGCATCCTGATTCCCTGCAATCTGCACTGTTGCTTGTTCCTTGGGACCCCACTAGTCAAAACAACGGGATTCATATGCTGACGGCAGCTGAGAGACCAGAGTATGACCAGATGGCAAGGGGGAGCTGAGCTGTCTGTTTCTGCAAGCGATAGGCACATTATGGTTATTCTCTTCTGGGGACAAGGGGGTGGAAAGGAGGGGGAGGGGGAGAGAGAAAGAGGGAGATATTAGATAAACAGACTGTAGCCTGAATACATATGACATGTGGGAGGAGGGCTTTGTTAAGCAAGAACTGAAAGGCTCTCGCAGAGCATTAAGCAGCACCGCCTGTGCACTGGACTGAGCCAAACCAGAGGAAACAGGAGCACAAACCTGCAACTGCTGTAAGGCCAGTGAGCTTCACCAGGCTCCTGCACTGGGCTTCAAACAGTGAAGGACTGGAAGGTTTTGCTGTTCCCTTAGCTCAGCTTACCTTTTTTAGAGGAATAGAAGGGTCATTTAGCAGCATATTTGCCAGAGGTGTATTTTCCTTTCATTCTGCTAAACTTTTTCATCAGCTTCATGTATCAGGGATGGCTTTACTGGGTTCTGGTTGTCTGCTGTGTGCACTGCAGGTTCAATTTAGACAGTGATTTACAGTAGTTAGGAAACACATTGATTATATGTGGACACAATCCTTGATGACATCACCCTGAGCCTTATCTGGAAGCTGCTGAATTCTGTAAAAAAATTACCACTTAACTATATTAGGGTGTGGATTTGTCTTAGCAATGAAACTGAAGTATGTTTCTATTGGTTATTGATAACAGAGCTATCAGATTTTCCCTACTGCCCTCTCTGGCTCAGCAGTGTAAGTTGCAATGTTTGTCCCATTTTCTTCTTCTATTTTCCTTACTGTTGTTCTTGTGGCATGTCAGTAAATGAGCAACTAGAACAATTGATACTTGCATTGCATAAAAAGGAAGAGGGAACTTTCGTTATTTTGCTCATAAGAGTTTTTTAGACAATGCCTGACTGTCTAAAAAACTGCTCTTAGACAGTTAGCAATTATTTGGGGAGGGTTTGATGCTCTTTCACATAATGCCAGTAACTTCAGTTTCTTTTTTTCTCCTCTCTGTTTTGTTTTGGCTTTTGCCTATGTGATTTGCTGACCTTCACTGAGTAGTTCTTTTTGAAGCAAGGTGGTACAAAAGCAGCCTCATCCTGTTGTTTTCATGGTGAGCCACTCTGAAGCAGTCTG
Organism: Melospiza melodia melodia; assembly: GCF_035770615.1. NCBI lineage: Eukaryota > Metazoa > Chordata > Aves > Passeriformes > Passerellidae > Melospiza > Melospiza melodia. Next base: position 62,943,675 of record NC_086199.1, on the reverse strand, counting down.
GTGTATGTAGAGGGGAACATAACAGATTTGCAGCACCTAACACCACAGCTCGATAACCTATTGGAGTGTTTGAACACGGTCACCAGCTTGGCTTCCCTGCTGCTCCCTAGATAGCTGCTTGTGACATTGATCTGTGGGGGGTGGAGGCAGAAAGCTGATTTATAGATGTAGCCTATTGCCTGGAGGAGTGGGTTAGCTGAGACTGCATTCTGCCTGCTTTTGGTCACAACAATACAAAGACTTTAGTGGGGTCTTTGCTACAGAGAAAGTGCAGCTAGAAAATTTAAAATGTTGGTACTCGTACGTATGTCATGAAAGCCTTAAAAGAATTGAAAAAGCTAAGCAACTCAAAACCCTTCACAAAAAAAACCAGAAAACACATCCCTCTAAAAAACACCAACAAATGAAAAAAAAACTCTCACCAAAAACTCCACCAAGCAAACAAAATAAAAACTATAGAACAATCAAAACAAGGAAAACTACCAAAAATGTTTAAACTCTTTCTGGAAAGATGCTGAATGTGGTAATGCCATTTTTCTATTCACTGCTTGGAAAACCTTTTGCAGTTCCATATGGGACACCATCTTTTAGAACTGTTATTTTAATTAGTGAACCAAAAAAAGCATGTTGCTAATTACTGTTGCTTCTCTGGCTTTGCAGAAGCTGCTTCTACTGTTTGATAGTAGTAGAACACCATAACTGCAATGTACTGAGGACTGACTTTTTTGATTTTTGTAGTGATTACAATAGCTGAATCAGAAATGCAAGTAATTTTTGTGGTCAGCCTCTCAGATCAGATAATTTGTGACCTTGTTTTTCTACAGAACTTCTGTCCTATTGTCAGGGCTCGTAAAAACTTGGGGAGAACTCCATTTTGATTAGATGCAGGTTTTCAGTTTGTGACCTTAAAAGTTACCTTCAAATAAAGGCAAAAAAAATTAAATTGTTTCGAGTTTTCTTCTAAAATTACTGCAGTGGCATTGGGAATTTAAAAAATTGTAAGTATGAAAACCATGTAAAAAACCACTGTTTAATTTCTAATTTAAATGCTGTAGTTATTAAATAAGAGATAAAAATGAGGTGTGAGGTTCAGTGGTAGCTGTATAATAAGTGCCATTAGGATGGAGATATATCATATTTACATATTATAAAGGGACAGGGATAGATACCAAGGAGAAGGCTGGAGATTTCCATGTGTATGTAATAATAGTAGCTAGCTTTTCCACTTTGTGCAGCATCTTGGGCTCTCAAATCCATATTTAGCCATGAAAACTGAAACAGAAGCCTATTTATCAAAATCTTCTAATTGTCAATTGAACCTGTCACTTCTGAGATCTGGCATTGCCAGGTCATTTTGCAAATCTGATGGGTTTGCTTTTTTTAAAACAAAGGATCTATGTCTAAGGGGTATTAAAATATACAGTTTTGGAACTGGAGGAAAATAAGCTGGTTTTAAGCCAGGAAAGGTTAGCCAAAAATATCTAAACCAATATGGTGAACATAAATTGTGTCATTATTTGGTAATTTTCTGTTCTTCTGGAATTAAGTGGAATGTTTTGTTGCTGGCTTTGATAAGAGCAGACCTGTGTCCATTCTAATTTTTTTCTTTTGGATGATCTATTACTAGTTTGGTATGGATAGTTTTTCGTTGTGATCTGCTCTGATTGAGCTGGTGGGGAGGAACCATAATACAAAGCTGAATTTTACTACTTACATTTGTTGTCTGTTTAGCCATTCCAGTATTCACAGTCGAGTTGGTTCTTCAGCCTCCAAGTCAAGGAAAACAACTGGAATAAAGATTCAGAAAGTTAAACTCAGGGTTTTATTCTTCTCTCGATTCTTAAGTTACTTTAATGTTCTAAAAACTTCAGGCACAGAAGCTTGTCTCATATCCCATTAACATTCAATTTGATTGTCTTTGGAGTACTTGTACATAGAATTAAATAAAAGAAAATAATAGACCCTGAAAATTGTGCCTGATGTGGCTCAGTATCAGTTTTCCATATGTATGAGAAAGTTGTACTCATCTCTTTTACCCATATGTTGGATTGCTAAAGTGGGAATTGGAAAATGCTCTGCAATCATCAGAGCAGAGGTGCCCAGTACTTAGAAAAATGACAGAATACACTTTGAATCTTGTCTTTGTTTTTCCTCTTTGCTTCTCTTGCTCTTCGAGTTCACTGCCAAATACATTTGAATGTCACTGTATCCATGCTGTTATAATCTGAGACTTTTCATCCTGTGAATAAACTGGCAGCTATTAGTGGCAGTGGAGAGATGTTTTTATTTTCAGCACTTCAGCACAGCACAAGGAGTTCTGAGCCCTGTCAACTGCATTCTTGGGTTCATCCATGTACTGAGTAACCCTGTTTCACTGTGGTCAATTTTCTGTAGAGAAATGTCGACCAGAATTGGAGTTTAAAACAGTCCTTAGTGATGGCCACTTTGATTAAAAAGCAAAGAGTGAGATGTAGTAAGTAAGTGTCTGGCAGGGCTTTTTTTAGCAAAAGGCAGGTTTTTAGAACTTTAATGTTCTGCATGTAACCTAAGTACAATAGTTTACTGGATTGAGTTTACTGCTACAGATTCATAGTTTCATTTACCATTTTAATGGTAGATGGATCATGTATATCTTACTTGAAGACAAGTCTATGTGAGATAATTTCTTTCTATATTGTTCCTAGGTTCAGATAAGGATTTCCTGCTTTGTGCATGAATACTTACTCATTACATTTTCAGTTTGTTAATCAAAATTAATAATACACCAGGTATGTTTCTACAGCAGGGATCTTGAAGCACTTTAGGAATGTTAGTTACATAGTACTACTCAGATAAAATGCATATGATTATTCATATTTTGCAAGTGTGAAAACTGAATTGGACAGATTGAGTTCCTGAAGGACATACAGAAATTGTTGATGGAATTAAGGCCATTATTTGGAGATATGACGTAAAACCTACTGAAAGTGTTTGGATTGTGTCACTGATTACTGGTTCTTTTGCAGTGTAGTAGCCACAAAACTGAGTGTCCTTCAATGATCAGGCCACCTTGAATAAAAATTCAGCTTTCCCATAAGGTTTCTGTTTTACCCAATCTTTCAACTACCTACAGGTTTTTTGAAACAGTCGTGTTTCATGGTTACAGCTTTTTATGTTTCAAAAGTCACTTCATGTTGGAGAATATCTTCATGGGAAGGGAAAGAGGACAGGTAATCATCTCAACATTTCTTGTATTTGTTCCAGCTGTGCAGACAAACCAAGCCCATTCTCAGAGAGCTTCTCAGAAAGCAGCTGCATTGCTCAAAGCTGGTGCCCTTTGTGCAGTCTCATTGATTGAGATCTCACTTACGCTTGTACAGGAAGTGGTAGGAAATGGAGGCATCTTGTTGCTTTTTTTTTTCTTCCCCTAATGCACTTATTTTTCTCTACCATTTTATTTGAACTTTATTTGCAATTAAGGCTGTCTTGAACATTGCACTTAAGGAAATTATCATTCTGTCTGAACTGCAGTCACTCAGCTTTGCAGAAGCAGGGATAGACTGGGACAAGAAAAAAGTTTTCAATCCCCATTCATGAAGGACTGAATTCTCCATTTTCTGAACTGATAGAGATTTGGGTTTTGTTCTCCTTCCTTGTTCCCTGCATCTCCCATTAACTGCTCCATAAGCTGAAAGTAACCATACAGAACAAAATAAGTCTTTTAGCTTTTTAGCTGAATGCAATATCAATGGCAACCAAAGAAATAATTTCTTTCTAGTGTGCAGGTGGTATCTGTGGCCTATCTGACAAAATGTTTCTTGCTTTTTCAAAATTCTTTCTCCTGCCCACTGCAAAATGAGGTGGGAAAGACAGCATTTCTTTTGATTCTCTCAGGAGATCTGCAGTCAGATTTCCACAAGCTGGGTTTGCCTGGGCTTGTCCATCATTCTGTGTGTCTTAGCTTCCAGTCTGTAAAATGAAAGTAAATGAAGCTTTCTTTCTCTTGCCTTTCTGTTTTCTTGATGACTAGAGGAAAGAAAACTTGATCTTGACTGAAGGTTTTTTAGTGTAAGAGAAATGATAATGAAATGGATGGAGGAAAATGAATCCTTTCAGGCTTTTAGTTTGCACCTTGCTCTAGTTGTGATGCAAGTCACACCTTTGACTGAGCAGTGCCCTGCTGCCTTTGTCTGCTGGAAGAAAGCAGGTGTTTTTTTTAAATTATGGGTCCTTCTGAAGATTTCTCTATGTGCAAAAAGCTTCTTTCCTCTATTACTGAAGATGTAAGGTTACTGAGAGCCAGAGAAATAGAGGACAGAATTCTGCAATTAATTTTATGACAGTTAGTGCAGATGTTAGTCCAGAGTTCCCAGAGCAGCACAACCATAGGAGTTTTTATTTTAGCTGCTACCAGAGTGTACGGAAAGCAGTAAAAAAGCCAAGAACATGAAACAGAAAACCCAACCCATATCTATTTCAGTCTATAGGTATCTGGAGAAACAGAAGCTAATAAGATGATACTTGAGCATTTGGCAGGGTGTGGAGAACTTGAGTTGGCCCTTAGTAGCTGCCTATCCATTGGATATCAGATGAGGCCAGGCTGTGTTTTACAGAGCCACTGCTTTCTTAGGTATTTAAAAAATCAGGTCTGTTAGCCAGCTTCATGTTTTTACAGAGCAGGAAGATTTCTTTGAATTGTCATTAACAAATGGAACGAGTTGGTATTGGAAAGAAGCAGTCCAGGAATACTTTCAGTGTTAGTGCACTTGAGCTCTGCTTAATTACACAGCCCACTTAGTACTGCTCTGTTGATAGCACAGTGCTCAATTTATGTTGTTTACTCTGTGCACTGGCATTTGAGAGCCTCTATCTGTCAATGTAACAGTTTGGCATGTCAGTGCTGAAGATTTGCTCCTCACTGTAAGGGCATGGGTGTTACTTGCTGTTGAATGCAATAGCTGCATATTATTGCTGTCACCTTAGCATGAGCTGTGTTAGAGTGTGGGATCAAATTAATCTCTTGGGCTTCTGAAACAAGGTGTTTTAATAAAAATTTACTTGTTGTCTTCTAATGGCATGTAAGCAAAAACTTGTAACAATATTGACACGTGGGAAACATGTATTGCTACCTAGTATAAGTCTGACTTCTGCTGCTTTTTCCTAGTAAAATTTTGTGGGGTGCTATATTTCCCTTCCTGTCATCTTTTTCCTGTCATTTGCAATTTGTTTGTCACCTAGTGTAGTTGTAGCACTGGATCCAGGATCAATACTTAGTCCATAATGTCTGTGACATCTGTGAAATACTTTCCTCTGATTCAGTATAAGAAATACAAATTTCTGCTTGCTTCTAAGTTATAAACATGTTGGCCACTTGCACAAAGGACAGAAAGGTAGTAGTGTCAAAAATACTGAATTTCTAGAAGCTTGTTGAAAACATTCTCTTAGTCAGAGGAAAGAAACCAGGTTAGTGCTCCATTTCCCACATCTAAGGAAAATGCTGTAGTGGAAGCTCAGCTTTTCTGGGTACCAGAAAATCAATACAAGAGAGATGCTTCATTTGACTGAAGAATGCATGACTACAGAAAAGTCTGATGTGAGCTTTCCCCTTTCAGAATCCAAAGAATCCGGTGTGAACTGAATACCTGTGGGAGAGCAGGTTTATTTGGTTGTGCTGCCCGTGTAACTGCACAAGCAGCAGGAAGACTCTGCTGGTTTGATGTGGTCCAGCATAACATCTGATCCATCTCAGCAAACATTCAGGCAGGGTTTTCTAAGGTAGTAACTGAACAGTTTATCTGATTGCATCATGTTGAGTCTATGAAGAATGAGGTCCATAAAACAGGCATTGGGATTATTTGGTAATGCCCACGATTTGTAGCACAGTAAGAAATAGTGTATACAAGCTCCATTCTGCTTATTGAAGTTTGGGAGTTTTGTCTGTTGGACAGTATCCAAATGTAATTCATGATTTTTGATGAAAAGAAGGTCAGTAGTTCTTCTTGGCTGTGACACTTATCGTGTTCAAACATGTAGTTAACCTTTGGACACTCCCAAGGAGCTACAGGGATAGCTTGGCTTTTTGGAGATGAGTGTAGTGAGTTTGCAAAAATTGTCTTCCCATGTATTTCTGACTTATCCTTTGAGGATCAGTGGTTCCAATTTCTGTTCTTGGCTGGCTGCAGAAAAAAAAAAAATTAAAAATGCCACTGTAATTCCCTACATTAATTAAGAAAAAGGAATTATCCATTAAGATCATCTAGATATCAATTTTTACTACTATATCTGTAGGAGTGTCACACTGATGATGGGTTTTGCTGGGCAGGCTTGCCAGGGTCTACAAGAACTGCAACAAGGAGTTTGGCTTCCTGTTGAGCTTTTATATGGGAAGTAGCAATCAAACTTTGAAGGGCCAAAGAAAACAGATCTTTGTAGTTCCAAGTCAGCTGTGGAAGGCATAGTATGCAAATATACTTTGGCAGGAAATATATGGGATATGAAATCTATTTCCTGGCATCTTCACTGCAAATGCTCCCTGTGGTGATTTGGCTTGTTCATCTTAAAAAAAAATAAAACCCAACAAAGCAACAAACCAAAGCTGAAGAAAAAAAAAAGAAAAAAGCTGAACAAAATGAAAAAGCCCTACCAAACCAGTTACCACTTCCCTTAGTACAGAATACTGACAACATAATGCAGTATGGCCAAGGATGTTTGTGATCACAAGGGTGGAAGTTTGCACTGGAGTCAGGCAAAGCAGTCAGCTTCTGTGACATTTGTGATGGTGGGGTGGGGAATTGCCTTCAAGCTGAAAGCTTGCTTTTCACCCAAGAAATGTCCTCATTTGTTAGAAGCTTCTTGTCTTTCAGTCTCAGGAGTTTCTGCTGTGTTTGAGGAGAGTAAATTTTATTTAAATTCTTGCTGACAAAAAGCAATGTTGTCTCTCCCCCACCACATAGGCTGCAGAGATGTGTTCCAGTGCTTCATTGTGGTTACAAGATCTTTACCCTGCCCCAGTAATTAACAGGACTGAGAGGTCAGATCTCTGTTGCTCTGTCATGGGGTGAGATTTACAGAGCAGCCTGTATCTATTCTCTGGCAAATTGCAAATGCCAAAAGGCAGGACAAAATACTAAAGACATTTTTTCAGCTGTGTATGTGGCTGTGTACAGATTCATAGAGGAGATTGTACAAATCTGATGTTACAATTCTTAGGAAGTTTTGCAAAAGCTCTCTACTTTGATAGAACTACTGTGACAATATTCACAGTACCACTTAGCACTCTGTCCTCTTTAGTGAAATACTCAAACAGCATTTCATATGTTGCATCCTTGAAGTCTCCAAGAGATTTGTGTTGCTAGCATGTACAGAAGAGATGGAATGTGTTCAAATGCAGAAATGGTGGGTGACAGGACAAAGTCAAACACAGGAGGATTGAGAAGAGTACAGAGGATACTTGTTTCTAGCTCCTTGTTTTGATTGGTAGGCTGACTGTTGTCAGACTGTACCGCTGGCTCAATTTAGGATGGCAATTATAATGTCCCCAAAGAAGTCACCTAGGTGCTACATGCTTTCTGCAACCATAAAGTTATTTTACCCTGTACTCCCTTCAGCTGCATCTTAGAACAGCTGCAGAAAAAAAATCAGCACTATATGTATGAGTAGCCCTGTCCCTTTGTTCCTCATTTACAAAATAAACGTGTGAAATTTCTTCAATTTGCCCATGACTGCTCTGTGAAATTGGGCATCACTTTCATCAGTTTGTTGGAAGCCCACAGTTATAAGATCAGCTCCTGGAACTTTAAACTTTACCTGGCATGGAGATTTTGTTTGGAGTGATTTGTTTGGATCTGTGTATATGCAGAGGATGCGAAAGCTTTTTCATACTGAAGCTTTCTCTGAAGTAGAAAGCCAACTAACCTTTTGATGTAATTCTTGTATATAAATGGTCTGAACACATACATGTTGACTTTTCCTGAGGGTGTACATGTTTAAAAAGTCGTGATCTTACTGCAAATGTTCACATTTCTTCCTACCCACCACTTAACCATGACTAGAAGGTAGAACAATATTAAGTGTAACCATGCAAGTGCAACCGCAGGACTGATTAGTACTTTTCGTTCTGCTATCTCAAGATACTCAGGCATAAATGAGGTATAACTTAGGACCATTTTGTAACTCTTAATAGAGTCTTCGAGGGTCTGAACCAGCCTCTGATCCTGTAGAGAGCTGCAAACCATTTCTGTATTGGTGAATCAGTTGTTTTTGGGTATTGACCAGCCTACAGTGAAATAAAATGTCTTAATCATCTGTGTGGTGTGCACATCAGGGGCTTGACATTAACTACTTCAGTCTGGTTATCTATTCCTGTTGCACCAGTTTACCTGCACATGTAAGTCTAGCTCAATCTGACCCACATCGTGCAGAGTAGCTGTAGGAATAAAGCCTCCAGTGCCTGAATCCTGAGTCTGTGTCCTGTTCTGATCTGTGCATTCCTTCAGCAGAATGTGAATATTTGGAGTCCTGGCTGTGTCTTCATGTTCATATGCTAAGAAAGATTTCTCTCCGTCACACAGACTTCAGTGATTAAATTGGAAACTGATGCATTTATCCAGTACAACTGGATTCATGTGAGTTCCTGGTAATTGCATTTCACACAAATAAAGATGACTTTTCTGTGACCAAGTACTGCTCTGGAGAATTTGGCTGTGGTTTTCTCTTTTGCACATTCAGTTATGAAGCCTTGGCATCATAACTGAATGTGCAGGAGTTAAATATTCTCTGTAGCATACCTTCATTACTAGAATAATTCCCAGAATGTCAGGATTGGAAAGTGTAATATAATCTGCAGTGTCATGTTTAGGAGATTGCAGGAGGATTATTTTGGTGTCCTGTTTATATAGAGGTTTTTTGGTTTTTTTCATTTAATGAAAATGGAGGAAAACTTTTGATTTTTCTAGAGAAGGATTTAGAAGTTGCAGCCCTGGGTGTAAAAGCTTGCCTACAGCAGTTACAGGTGGCTGTGGAAAGCCATTGAGACTCTGATACCTGTAATGTATGCCATAGGGATTTTGATGTCTTACCAGGAGAAATGAGATTTACTGGTATTTAATAAATTATTCCCAGTAAGTACTGAGTTCTTTAAAAGCAATCCCTGAAACAATACTTGACAATAACCACAGAAGGTGTATTTCCCTCTCTTTAAAATATCCCTATTTTTAAATTCTTAATATTCAAAACAAATGCAGACTATTAAAATCATTGTTTTGAAACGTATCCCTAGAGCTGTTTATCCAAATAGCAGGAAAGTATTTATGGTATTTAGGCAAGAATAATCTGCTGTATTATTTCAGATAACTCTTGCTGTATGTAATTTTAGGAATATTTTAATCCTCCTAAAAATTCTTTATCCTGTTGTGGTATATGTCACCACCATAGCTGTAATCTATTAAAGGTACATTATCTAATCTGTCTGTTAGATATCTCAGTATCTACATGAAGCATCCATTTATTTCAGATGTGCCTTCTTTCCTCTCTCCTTCAGAAAGGAATAGTACTGCAGTATTGCTGGAAAGCAGGTCAGCTGTTGGAACATGCTGTTTTTCTCTAAAATGAGTTAAGGTAGCATATCAGATTTGCATATTTCCCAATTTTCAAAGGTGTTATGTGATGGGTTGATTCTGTCTGGATGCCAGGTGCACACCAAAGCTGCTCTTTCTGCCTTTCCTCAGCTGGTCAGTGGAGAGAAAATATAATGAAAGGCTAATGGGTTGAGATAAGGACAGGGAGAGATCACTCACCCATTACTGTCACGGGCAAAATAGACTTGACTTGGGGAAAATTAATTTATTGCCAATCAAATCAGAGTAGGAAGTAAATATCATGTAATTAAGGATGATATGAGGTTCTATACCTTACTTGCCTCAAGATATTTTGAACTGAGGATCTTACTGGATAATGTGAGGAGCCGTAAACTGCAGTTGGTGCAATTTTTTGGGATTGTTCAAATGGGGTTTTTTTACTGCATTCCTGGTTTTTGTCAGTAACATCTTGGAGTAGTCTGGGGGGGTTTTGTGCCTCAACACCCCTCCTCCTGCCCGCAATACCTCATCCCTCAATAAATACTGCTACTATACATTTGGCCATGTATAGTAGCAGTATGGGGGTTTTTTCCTATTTTAATTTTTTTTTTCTTAAGTAAGGAAGATAGTAAGTTAGGGAACATGCCTTGAATAAAAATACATTGTATCTAATCTTTCAATGCCTGGTGATGGGAAAACCAAGAAATTATTTATGTATGAAATTTCAGAATATGTAAAGACACAAAGGCTTGGAAATCTGATGTTGTCTTGTTGTCTTGCTACGTTAGTGAATCAATTTTAAATTTTCACACCTTTCACAGATGGCTTAACTCCCTGCATTATTCAGTCTTTGAAAGGTCTGGTAAATACTTTCTATTATAGAGGGCTTTCAGAAAAGCTTTTTATATTATTAATGCTGTGTTTGTAGTGTTTTGGTTTGCGTTTTGCTATATTTAGGAGGAAAACAAAATTGAGAAATATTTGAAATACTTGCAAAATACTTGCAAAAATGGCAGAATCAAAGTGAACAGAACTTAAGAAGTTGGTACAGATATTGGAATGTGATTAATTACAGGCCAACCAGTGCAGAAGCAAAAATTTTGATCCTGGATTTACTCTTTTTGGTAGCCTTGGAGGCTAACTCAAGTAGGAGTGGTCTTGGTTCAGGAATGAGATCATCCTTTGTAGTGCTGTTCTGCAGCACTGCATGAAGGCTCTTTGGCAAGGGAGCAGTTTCCTGATGCATGCAAATCTGTAGGACACAATTTCTTTTTGTCATGACCAAAGTTGACCTGTTCATGGTTCTGGCAGAGCATCAGAAATACTCAGTCTGCTTGTAGCTATTTTTTTTCCCTGTACCATTGATCAAGTCTTTCTTCTCTTTGCTTTCCTATTATTGGTAATAATAATTGATAATCAATAATGGCAGCAATCGGAGAGAGACTATTTACAAGTACATATAGTCCCAGAACACAGGGGAATGGCTTTGAACTCAAAGAGGCAGGTTTGGATTGAATATTAGGAGAAATTCCTTGCTGTCAGGGTGGTGAGGCACTGGCACGGGTTGTCTGGAGAGGCTGTGGATGTCCCATCCCTGGCAGTGTTCAAGGCCAGGTTGGATGGGGCTCTGAGCAACCTGTTCCAGTGGAAGGTGTCCCTGCCTATGGCAGGGGGTTGGAACTGGTTGATCTTTGAGGTTCCTTCCAACCCAGGCTATTCTGTGATTCTACTGGGATAATGCTGTGAATGGAGTTGTTTGGCTTTACCTTGTAGAGTTGTTTCGCTTTACCTTGTAGTGGAGAGAAAGGATGGAGGTGCAGGGATAAGTCTTTGTGTGCAGGTAATCTCTGTTCTGCTCCTACTGATCCTTCTTCTCCTACTCCTACAAGCTATGGATGGTTGTATATCTTTTGAATTTGTGGATTTTTTTCTGAGAAGGCCAACATGGTAATTTGTGGTGGAATTATTACAAAAAATAGAAGAGCTTGTGATAGCCATCTTCAGGCTGAGTGACATTCTTATTGGCTCTGTTGGGAAGCCTTCTGTTTATAAGTTTATATATAAGTTTATATATTAACAGAACATGTGGATTGGTTCTTAGCGCTCAGAAGCTGTGCAGACTTGTTCGGTGAATTGCATTCAAGTCAGGGCAAACAATTTATTTCTCCCTCAAATCTGTCATCCTTAGATAGGTGGTAAAAAAATCCATTGGGGCCATTGGGTTACTGTGTGAGGTCTCTATTTTCTGCAGTCCTGCTTGCTTCTGAAATGCTGGAGTGATATGTTATTTAAACAATACTTGGTGTTGGTTGTACTAAGTGTTGGCAGGGGAGATGCCCAATCTTCATCTTTTTGCCTGTGATGTTTTTGTTTATTAAGTGCTTTTTTCTGTCACAACAGGAAGATCTGAGGCTGCTTGTACATTCTTCTGGCACAAACTGAGTTGCATTTTGGCTTCCAGGTTCTGCTGTTGGCAATTGTGCTCCATGTTGGAACTGTTGCTTCACCTCCCACCACCCAACTCAGTGCAGGGTCAGAATGATGTTTCCTCTCAGCTTGGAAAAGCAGAATCATTTAGGGAAGCCTGAAGGGCATCTCTCTGGTCTTGCTAATTGATCATTCTTCTTTCCACCAGTCCTATATTTTGCTCACCTTGCTCTGAGAGGAATTGCAAGTAGCTTTGTACAGCATTTTGGGGGGGTTTAAAAAGCAGAATTATCTTCAGTTGGTAAATTGATGGTGCCATGTGTATGCAAGACTGTGACCTTCCTCTAGGCTTAGTATTTACAGGCCATTATCTCCAAGTACTCCTACTATGTAAAATAAAGCTCCAGGCTGCTTTATACATATATACAAAATACAAATATTTTTTGGATTGGTGGCAAAACCACTTAAAAACCAGAATCTTCTGTAAGCTGAAGATTTTGAAAGGAGGCACTTTGTAGAGGGTTGAAATGCTTTTGAACATTGTGTCCATGGGCAATAGGTAAGTTGGGACCCAGATTCCAGGGATAAAGATTACAGTTAAGAAAAGTAAATATCTGCACCTGGTTTTGAATGTTTTGGTTACCATTGCTTGGAATTCTAATTGCATCCCTATTTAAAATTGAATTTATTAACTTTTTTTAGACAATGACAAATTATAATCCCTAGGGGTTCACCTAACCTACTTGTAACTGTTGGTTTCTTGCCATCAGTAGGGATGTAGTTTTCCCAGAAGGAAGCCTTGTGTTGGTGCAAGAAAATGAAAATGGTCTTATCAATTGCTTTCTCTTTTGTTTAACTACTTCTGTTTAGGATTTCTGAAAGTAAGACACTATGATATAGGGATGCTTGAAATCATGGAACATGCAACTTTAAGGCAGTTTCTGTGCTTTTAAAAGACTTGTTTTTTGAAAGACAGCATTTCCTTATTCCAAAAGGATTATGCAGCAGTGTATGTTATTATTGTGGCATTTTTCAAGGGTTTTCATTTGCTCTATGTGTACTTTCTTAATCTTGGCTTGTTGAGGTATCTGTTTTTTCATCTGTGCTTCCTTCTTTCCCTGTGTTTGTGTTAGTATTTATAATGGAGGTATATGTAATTTGAAGCTGGAATCATCTTCTGAGAGTTTTTGTTGGTTTTGAGTGTTATTCATGGCTGTAACTCTATATGTGAATTCAGTCTAGCTACCTAAGGGACCCCAATGCCACCACACCTCACACCAATGATGGAGAAACCAATGGAAGACTGATTTTATTTTGTTGGGGGTTTTGTTTGGTTTGATTTTGTTTGGGTTTTTTTGGGTTGTTTTTTTGTTGTTGTTTTTTTTTTGTTTGTTTTTTTTTTAATGAAGGAGCTACTAGTTCTGGATCATGATGTACATGCTTCCCAATGTGCTATAAATTTTGTTGCCTTTTTAAATTCTTTTCCTAACAGATTATTTTAAAGTGACAGGGGGTTTGGAAGGTTCAGAAGTTACTAATGGATGTGTGTCTATTGTTGACAATGCCTATATTTTTAATTAGGCTTTTTTTAATTATTGGAGTGCGCTATGTTAATTCATTGCACTTGAAAACTTGAGCACGGAGAAGGGGGGGATATTCTTGGCATAAATAATTTCTTAAACTTGCCTGTACTTGACAACATTTGTAAAAAGAACCATGGAGAGTGACTGCTGATTTGAGAGGCTTGTAAAGGAGGGCTGTTGGTATCAGTAGCGGAACTCCTCAGTGAGCACAGGCTCTGACAAGAAGATAATCCCATGTTTTGGACACTGCATGACATAACAGGGTCACATGCTCTGTGGAGTGTGTGTCAGAGCGCCTGTGAAGGTCATAAAACAGGTTTTAAAAGTTGTGATGCCGGCAGTCAGTGTTTAAGAAATACTGGTTTTTGTAAGTTTTGCCATTGCTTTGAAATTTTCCTGTGGAGTTCTGTGGCCTGATGTTACTGAGAAAAGTGAAGTGAAAAGTGGGAACATCTGTGTACTGTGCTGCCTGCTGGTGAAGTTGTTCTGGTCAAGTGAAACAGATAAGACCTTTAGGGTTAAGTTCTTCACTTATAGATTCCCTTCATCCCCATAAATTCTTTCAGTACTGAAGAGCTCTTTGAAATTTACAGACTGAAGTACTGGGAATTAGAGTGGAAATGCCTATCTGGTGGAAGAGAGACCCAGTCTAGAATCCTAATTTGCTAGGAAAACATCCCTTGAGTAATAACTCATGCACAAAGGCAGGTTCAGTCTTTAAATTTTAGTGATTCTTGTCTTAGCTAAGCCTGTGAGATTAGGTTAAATTCCAGAAGCCTTTTCCAGATATTATTAAATTCAGTGGAGGGAATGGAGAACCAAAATGGTTTGGATTAAACCTCTCCCATGATAAGAAAAGCTGAATAATATGTATTGTTCCAGAGAGGAGGTTTCTTTATTTATTCCTCAGCAAGAGAACTTCAATTTGGAGTTGTGGATAGCTGACAGTAAAGAGAACTCTAACAGGACTATGGATTTTTTTAGTGGTAAAGTATCTTTGCCTTTATTTAAATATATCCTTTAAAATTTCCCACTTCTATTCCCACTCAGTCCTGCACCTTTACAATATTATTTAGTAATGGCATCAATGATGTCATTCTTACTCTTAGCAGAACTTGAAAAGAGAGCCCAGAGTCTCAGTGAAGGCGAGTCTTTGAAAGGTATGGGTGTGGGGAATGTGAGTAAGGCTTTATCACACAGGCTTGCTAAAGCAGATGAATAACCTTGTTCCTCTGTGAGTTCCCCCTTCTTCCCCCTTCTCCAGATAACAATGCTTAAACTTTACATAAATAGCTGGAATACTGTGCAGGACCTGATAAGCGGATTTCTTCATCCGTGCTGAGTCTCCCTTGTATCATATATCCCTTCCATTATCTTGTGGAAATGCTTATTGCAATTTCTTCCATTTAGCCCCCTGTATATGTTATCTATAATGCATAATGGAGTGTGTGTATGAATGAAGGACAATATCCCATAAAGCAAGAAAATTACTTGTAAGTTGCAAGCACTGGAGCCTTAATGGTATGATCTCATTATGTTAGAAAACAAATTTCTTAGCATCACCCTTTATACTACAGAGATTGATTTGGTTTTCTTTCTTTTTTAATCTTCCAGATATTTAATCAAGCTATGCTATAAAAGAAATAATGATGTTGGAATAAGTTATTGGGTATATACCATGAATTCTTTTTGTAAATTCCTATATAAAGGAACATTTTAAATTTCCAGTGTGTTTCTGATGTGAAAAGCATCAAATTAGGAGCTTAGAAGTAGTATAATAGTGGTAAGAATACATTTTCCCTCTTCAGGGGTTGTGTTCTAAACTTTGAAATATGCAGTGTAAGTGTATTTGAATTTCTGAGCGCTCCAGTTTACTGTATGTAGATATTTTAAGTTCTGAGGTTATTCAACAGCATTATTTTAAGAGGGATTAACCTAAGGTCTTAGCAAATACTAGCGATCAGTTGCATTTGTGTAGTCTGCAATGCACTTATTTTCAATCAAATTGTAATCAGCAAATAGGTGTTAGACAAGCTGCCTTGGGTTATCCAGACAGCCCTCTGTCATTGGGGGGTTCTTATGTTTTGTACAGAATGGAGACATTTCTTCTCATCATTTAAACATTTTATTTGCCTACACTTGCTTTGAAGAATTTTGAATATTGGAACTTCATTCTTTTCCTCTGGAGACTGTTTTGCAGTTTCTGTTTCTTTAGTAGATGTTATAGTTGTCTGCGTTGCTGTATCTTTTCCTTTTCCTTTTCCTTTTCCTTTTCCTTTTCCTTTTCCTTTTCCTTTTCCTTTTCCTTTTCCTTTTCCTTTTCCTTTTCCTTTTCCTTTTCCTTTTCCTTTTCCTTTTCCTTTTCCTTTTCCTTTTCCTTTTCCTTTTCCTTTTCCTTTTATTTTCCTTTTCCTTCTTTTCTTTTTCTTTCCTTTCCAATTGGATTTACCACAGTAAATATTTTTTTTCAGCAATTGGTGCATGTGTTTTCCTGTATTTCTAATTTATTTCTTCTTCGGTCTTCATTTATTCTTCTTTCTTCACTTGCTATTAGGCAAGCTGTGAATATCCAGTCTTTCTGATTTTGTTTCATTTCAAATATCCACAGAACAGCCCTTCCAGGCAGATAATATTTTTCATAACTAGAAACTTTCCAGTTGTACCAATATCTCTTCTAGGAATGGAGGGAGTGGAATCAAATGCAAGACTCCAGGGAGAATCAAACACAGGCCCAGCTGTGTCGCCAATCTCCTTGTGGGACTCGCAGCTCCAGGATGTGGCTGTAGCAGCAGGACCATGGCTGTGCTTCTTCCCCCCAAGATGTGTCTCTGTGGGCAGCAGCAGGACCATGGCTGTGCTCCCTGCAGGATGAGGCTCTGTGGGCAGCAGCAGGACCATGGCTGTGCTCCCTGCAGGATGAGGCTCTGTGGGCAGCAGCAGGACCATGGCTGTGCTCCCTGCAGGATGAGGCTCTGTGGGCAGCAGCAGGACCATGGCTGTGCTCCCTGCAGGATGAGGCTCCATAGGCAGCAGCAGGACCATGGCTGTGCTCTCTGCAGGACGTGTCTCTGTGGTAGCAGCAGGACCATGGCTGTGCTCCCCCATCAGAGCCTGGCTGTGGCCTGAGGGAGCAGCCCAGGGACGGCAGGGAGTGACCAGGCAGGGACAGCAACTGGGCCGGCAGCTGCAGAGGCGGCACAGCCCGGGCTGGGGCCCAGCTGAGAGCAGCCTGTGCTCCTGCCCTGCCCTCGCCGCTGATGTGCTCAGAGCTTGGCTCAGGTTCTCCTCCTTGATCCTCCTCACGTCTCCTTCATCCAGGCTGCTCCTTGCCCTCAGCTGTGTGGTTAGGCGTCCTCTTTGAAGTGAACACACCACACACCCCCCTGGCCCGTGTTCCTCAAAGCGTCCCTATGATTGCCATGCTCATTGTACGCAGCATCTTCAGCCTTTCCCCTGCCCTGCTTACTGTCTTCTGTTGCCTTGGGAGGGATCCCAGCTGTTTCAGCCTAGCACCATAAGCAGATACTGTATCCATTTTTTAGTTAGCCTTTAGGAACTCCAAGCATAAATACAGTTGTTACTACTCCTGTTAGTAACATTGGTGACAACTGTCTTTGGCTGGCTCCTATACATTCAGCAGTTTGGCACATAAATGTCTGCCTTAGGTGAGTTTTGGAGTTTCCAATATCTCCTCAATACCCATCTGATTTTCCTTTCTCTGTTCCTTCTTCCAAATTTTTTGTTATTTGGCAGTTTTTGATGTATTGTTTCACCTTGACAACCCTTTTTATGGGTGTCAGTGGACAAAAGGCTTCAATGGATTTTTGTACTCAAAACCCTTAGTTTTGTTTTTGCAGTTATGACCCAATATCTGTCAAATCTGTCCTTAAACAAACAAAGCAAAATACATTGTTGTATCATGTCAAATGTTATTAAATACTTGTCAGGTACTGCTTCATATGCAACAACATTTCTGTCCTGGGTGACAATCAAAATGCTTATTGCATATGCAACATTGAATTTTTAAAGAGCTTTTAGGTACTTTGTGAAGTGCTAGCTATTTTTTATTTCTATTGGAATATAAGTGCCTTCTGCTGTGCCAAGTAGCATTGAAGGGGTATTATATTTTGAATCATTGCAAGGTTCTGTTCTATAGTCTTTCTTTCTAAGGTTTCTTTACTTCTTAAAATAGCTGTAGTAAATTTAGTGTTTCCAAGGAGTATTATTAGCTTATTGAACCTGGAACATAAGCTTCTTGAGACATGGGAATTATAAAATCTTTTTGTAAATCATTAATGGCACTGCAGGTAAAATGCCTTTGTGTAAAGGAAAGCTAAGTTTTGTGGTGTGTATTTTCAGTCATCTCTCCCACACCTCCTACTTTGATGTATGCAACTTCTCCTGAAATTAGTCTGAATTACATGGTCCTCTTTGATTGTGGGAGGACCCTGTTATGTCCAGAGCCCCATTCAGGTTACTGGATTTCTGTGCTCTTATGAGACCACAGCAAGAAATGCACTGCAGGGCTTGCCTTCAGTGAAATTTTTATGCCTACATTGCTCTAAATGCCATGTTTGCTGGCTGAAATATTCAGAAATAATTCTGGAGATCTGCAGCAAGGGCTGATTGGGATTGCATATTTTTACCTCTCTGAATACTTTCTTTGCATACAAAAAGATCTCTTTCCATGCTGTGGTTGCTTCTTTTGAAACACCTGAGACTGTAATTAGGTGTGAGAAAAGCAAGTTGCTACCTTGGTGTATCCTCCTGTGCCTGACTCTGGGATGCTTGGTGTCCATGGTGCCTAAGCATGAGTTCTTCAAGATTTTGTGTGTAAGGAATATTGAACATGGATAAAATTTGTAGGAGTTCATTCTCACAGGTGCTCTGGGAACTCTAAAGTAAAATACAAAAATTAGAGGGATCTGTAATATTGTGCAGCAGTGGCTCTCCTGTTTTTGTACATCAATGTAACTGCAATACTGTGTATGTTGACATTGCCTGACATCTTAGTGCCTGCAGAAATGTTTGAGTGACTGCATGAGTTAAAATGAATGTATTTGTAAGCGTTGAAACAGAGAGATTCTGGGAAGCGGATGTGGCATAATTTGGAAGGAGGTTAGGAGTTTTGAGGCTAAGCCAGCCAGCATCTATGGAATAGAATTAGTGCTGCATGCTTGGAGTGAGAAATACAACTCATTTTCCTCAATTCACCTTCTTGGCCACTGTTTTCCTGCTGTTTGTGTCCCTTTGCATTTGTGGTATCATGATGCAGACCACTAGGAGGACAAGCCAACAGCACTGCATGTATTTTTCTGGACATATTCCTTTATGCATCATCCCTCCCCCTTTTTGGTGCAAAAATAGAAGGAGCAGGGTGGCGGCAAGGGAGCTAAAACTGTTTCTGGAAGTGAAATCTCTCCTGTTAGCTAGAGTGTGCCATAAGATTTGTTCAAATACTTAGGTTGCTAACAGTAATAAAAAGATTATAATGTGGCTGCCCATTTTGCTGAATAATTGCTTGGTTGAGAGAAAGGGGGAAGGAATGGATCTTCCTCTTCTTCCCTGTACCTGTGTCACTTCTGGCCAGGAACATTTTCTTAATTTCTTTCCCTGCCTGCCTGGGCTGTCGAACTCTCAGCTCCATTCTGTTATCCTTCATTATCCCCACTTCCATTGCGGGTATCTTACCCTGTTTGGGTGTGCACTTCAGGAACACAATAAGGAGAAAGCCACAGCCAGTGGCTGGTGTCAGTGTAAACTGCTGTGGGAGGAAGAAAGTCTCCTTTTGCTCCACAGTAATTAATTGCCTCCCCACCTGAACTAGGAAAGCATCCTTGGGGTTTTAGGAAGGCACTTGACAAGCCAATGTGGCAGCTCTGCTGTGTGGAGGGAATTGAGGGTTTTCCTGTGAGAATAAACCCACTTCAAGGGACTTAATCCACCGAGAGCCAAGTGAAGTGTGAAGCTTCCTAGAAGGTAATAATTACTTTTGTGTAAAACAAAGTATGAAAATAAACATCATTACAAAATCTTAGAGCAGATAAATTATAAAATGTCACCTCTCTGGCTGCTTACAGACTGTGAGAAGTTTTTGAAATGGGAAGCAGAGACTGGTAGTGATACATGTTCTTTTGGAAACATGAAGGTTAGAAGTAGCCATGGTTGTCCTCAGCAATGAAAGTGTAGCAATGTGCCCTCATATTTGGCTAGAAGGGGGCTTTTATGCTTTGCTGTGTTTGAATTGGAGCACTGTAGTTTTTCTTACCATTAAAATGGGTCGTCAGTTGAAAATGGATTCAAAGATGTGTTTTAAGACAGCGCCAGATTTTTGGCTGCAGAGATCATCCAAGTGTGGGGGTTCACTCTTGCTGTTTTGGTGCTGTGTTGTGATGGGATCAAAAACCACCACAACGTGACTCCAGCTGAGCCATTGAATGAGCAGAACCAGGGGAGGCTCCTTTGGTTTTTATTCCAAAGCAGAATCCTTTTGTCAGACTGACCTGCTGCGGACACCTTTCAAATCAAATGAAGGATAGGAATCCCTCAGAGGTTATTGGGGACTTTTGTATCACCTCCAACAAGAAGCAAAAGCTTTTTTTGGGTTGGGAACTTGGGAGAAAATGGGCTCCTTCTGGTCACAGTTCTTTTATGCATCTGCTCAATTATTCAGGCATCAACTTTACACTGATATACATTCCAGCTGTTTTTTAGAAGATCATTTTCATTGCATTTGGAGCTGGTGCTGGAAATGTGCAAGAAGGAAATAGGAAGTCTTTATCCATGTGCCTTTTCCCCATTTCTCTCTCTTTTGTGTAGATAAGAGCATAGGTATATGTGTACATATTTGTACATCTAAATGCACACTTATACATACAAAAAAACAGGTATGTAACTAAACACATTCACCTAACATAAGAAACTGAAAGATTTTTGTTTGTTTATTAACGGGGAACAAATTTGAAGCTCCTGAAAAGGAAGAACTACTGTACTTAAACAAAACTGAACTGTGGAAAATAGCAGTAGGGAAATGTAACACCTTGTTTTTTCTTATTTTCTAAAGTTGTCTTCTGGTCCTACGTGGTTTTAATTAAATACTGTTTTGAGGCATGTGACTTACAAACAGTATTCAAAATTTGAGCAAAAACCAGAAGTAATTTGCTGTATTTACAGACTTTCAATTTATTTTGTAAATAACATTAAAGTAATAAAAAACTGTGCTGTTTTGTTCACAGAGAGTTATTAATGAGCAGCGCATTTAAGAATACTAAATTTGTATAGAGAGATCTTTCAAAGCCACTGCGTAATTAAAGTTTCTCTTCATGAGTTTGGAGTACCTGCTTTCTTAATTGCGTATAGGAATGACACTTTTGTGCTGTTGGTAAGCAGGGAAGTACTGCTGTGTCTTACAATTAGGTGCTGGAGGAAAAAGGCAAATGATCCATTTTCCTGTCCTTTGAGAGTATTGTAGTAAATATGGTTCTGTTGAGAAAAGTAGAGAATGAATAATGGCATATTCAGGAGCAAGCATCAGCAGAGCAGACACTCAGGAAGTGTTTTGAGGGCAAACTAAATCATCATAATGTGCTGCTCTTATTGGGGAGATGAGAATTGTGAGAATGGGACTAATAGCACCTGCTGGTTTACTTCTTGGAGAACAGAGTTCCTGAATGAGTTGTGAGTATGTGTGGCTCAGATCCTGGGAGATCTTCACAGAGATAACACTCTTTGTGAGTTTCTCTAAACTTCTTTTGTTAGTACACTGTATGTCATTTCCCCTCTTTAAGTGACAGAAACCAGGTCATCTTCACACAGGTGTACTAGTGAATCCTCTGCAATCTTGCCCTGAATCCAAAGAATCAGTGGGTTTTGTTCTTTATCTTTAAATATACTTATCAAAGTTTCAAGTCGTGTTTCTGTGACGTAAAACTAATTCACAAGCTTGTGCTTTGTGAGGAGTTGTGCCCAAATGTCAGGATCTTGCTGAGAAATTGGAACTATTCCATTGTTGTTTTCACAGTAGAAGGGAACTATTGTGTCAAATGTGTGCTATGATACCTGTAATGCAAGTTTATACCCTACTCTCTGTTTTTACAAGTATGTGTTATATCTACTGTCTGGACTAGGTTTAAAGCCTGACACTGAATTACAGAAGAAATTTAATGCACTGTATTAGAAACTCATATGACTGCTCTAGTCTCAAAAAAGGTTGCTCCCTTGACATGGTGAGCTTCAGAAATTGATTCAGGTGCACTGAGAATTGATTTGAGGAGTCCCTCTGGCCTTACAGGACTACAGTGTAAAGAAAGCTCAATAAAAGGATGTTGTAAAAGCAGTCTGGAGTACGAGGCAGTATCCAAGATCAAGGAAACTGGAATAGGTGAACATTCAAGGGGCACTCTCGCTTTGAATTTGTGTTTAACTGATTAGGAAAACAACAGGAGAGTAAAGGACCATTTACAGTGCAACTTAAATTATTTATTTGTTCTTTGCTCTTCAAATTTTCTTCTAAGCTAGGTCTTCTAGAAGAACACATAAGCCACAATACTGAGGCAATTCTCAGGCCTACTCTTTCTTCTTTATTTCTTGCTTAAAATTCTTGTCTCAGTTATAGTAGTAGTCTTTTTCACTAAATTATTTTTTGGTTACTAGGAAAGGACACGCTGCCAAAGAGAAAGGTGTAGTTTGCTACACATAAAAGAAGTTGCTAAGTGTGCCAAATGAACTGGAGAAGATAGGAAAATGAATTTTTAAATCACAAACAAAAAGATAAATCTTTTCTACTCTCTCCTAGTCAATAATCTTATAATTACAGGAATAGAGGTACTGCTACTTAAAAATTGATGCCATTGTTTTTTAATAGCTTGGCTTGCATGCTGGAGGTCAGTAGAAGCTCATTCTGGGGTAGATTGTAGACAACAACTTGAGACAGATCCTGGGCTAGAATACTAGACTTTTAACATAGGGAAACACTGTAAAAAAATATATCTTCAAATGACAGAGAAGCCTTTTTGATTAAAACAGTTAGTAAATTAGTAGATTTGATAGATGGAAATTCCTGTTGTACTGGACAATGAACAAATTAAATGCATACAGCTCTTTGGAGGTAAGAAGTTATCTAAGGTTTTAGAATAATGGATAGAAACATTGGCCTGTCAGGTTCACTATATTGATGATGAGTTCTTATAGCTATCTCCTTGTCCTCTGGATATATCATTCAGTTTTGTCCCCCTCCTTAGACACCTTTTTTGTTTTTTAGTTCTCTCCTGGGATTGTTTTATGAAGTGATTTTCTCTGCTGAGCATGCAAGCACACTTGTTAGGATTTGATATATGTAAGCCACATATTTTATGATGGTGGATGTGTTCTTATAGGATTCTTATTGATTTTCCTGTGTTCTAGTCGATGATGAAGTGAAGCGATAATAAAGCATGGATGTGCTGGGTTTGTTTTCTTTACCTCTGCTGTGACTTAGACAGGACGTTGTAATTTTTTAGATAGGCCAAGTGCAGTGAAGAATTAATCTTTCTCTCAAATGAAACAATGTAGGATTACAGCAGTAACTGCTGATACCTGCTGCATTTATCCTTTGTAACCAGCTCTTTTTTTGCTGAGAGCCCTCATCACTTCTGTTTTTTCTTTTAGACTATACAAAGGTTGTTTTGGATCTTTGTTCACTTATTCCTGTTTCCAGCAAAGCCAGTGCTAGAATCTGTATTGGTCAAAGGGAAGATCAGACACAATCACATAAAATAAATGCAGTTTGAGCCTGAAATTATGTCAGAACACGTTAGTTTTTACACGTGTGACAAAATGTATAACTACTTACTGATATTTCTGAAGGAGTCTTGTCATTGTGGTACTAAGATGATACCACCTTGACAATAATTTGCTTGGCATTGGAAACTTGTATACCCAGGGTCATTGATCCTTCATTTCCTGCTCTTCTGATGACTGGGTCTTTCCAAATAAATTCCCTTTTTTACTGGAACACATCACTTTCAAATACCCTTACAAATAGAAAATAAAGTTTGAAATTTACGTGTTCTGTCAGTTAAAAGTAAATCTTAGAGGGACTGGTGAAGTTTCACAGGGTGAATGTGGATATAAACAAGCTGGAGGTGTAACAACTACTGTCACCAAAGACCACAAAAAGAAGTGGAGAGGAGGGAAAATCATGTGATTAATTAGTATTTATTTGCAGACTCTGAGAGGATGCCTTACCTAGTATTAATTGAAACATTTCTGCTGATTACCTAAAAATATTTTTGGTCCATCAAAAAAAAAAACCAACAAAACACCAAAAAACCCGCCTGACTAAATCTGGAAAAAGAAAAATTTAATTTAACCAATAGAAGCTCATATATCGTTAAGAAAAAACCAGAACACATGAGGACAATGCAAGAAGACTGGTTGTATGTTATTGTTCTCCTGGGGTTTGGGTCTGTGTCCTGAAATACTGGCAATGCAGCTGTGCTTCAGATGAGTCAGGACTAGGCCCATCAAGCAACTTTATAGAATGTTCTCCTCAAATTGGTCAAAGCTGGACTTTTCACTTTCTACCTTCCTTTAACCTATCTCCTTTTTCTTTTTTTCCCTTTTTCTTTTCTTTTACTTCTTCGTTTCATCTCTGAAAGTTAAAAAAAAAAAAGAACAAGAGTTTATTTCCTTGTGAATAGAGATTGCATCTCTCCTCCCAGGGCTTGCTCAGGGTCAGTAACAACTTCTGCAAGAATGATTTATTGACTTTTCTGCTCTGACCAGAATTAAAACTGTCACCAAAGGGCCTGTAGTCCCCAGACACCAGCTTGGCCTTCTCAGTCAATCTGCCAGAAAGAGAGCTTTAGTTACATAGCAATTAAAAGACTTATTTCATGGTGAGTAACTAAAGGGAGGTGGAGGTCAGAGAGAGAAAGGTTAACGTGCTGAGGCAGAAATAGTGCAAAGCACTAATTCTGTACTTGTATATAGAAGTCTCTCCCATCATCTCTCACTGTTGTTCATTTTCCACTTGTACTTGAAAATTTCTGTTTATTTCTTGAACCAGCTTGGAGAACTTTGGAAGCTTTATGAGAAGCTTTAAGATTACTGGGCTTTAAGTGCTACTTCATGATGTCTTACTAGATTCATGAGGGATTAAGGTTTATGTGATCATGGACAATTTTACCAAGCTTGTTTGTCTTCCATCTTTTTCTGTTCCAGATGTGGATCTGTTGGTCAGTTTAGTCCAAGTTAGACAGAAAGGTAACAGCCTACACAGTGCATGAGAAAGGGTTCATGAACACTCTGCTGAGAAAAGAGCATCACGGGTATAACTTTTACCAGAGCTACAAGTGAAAAAGCTCTGTTGTGACAATTGTAGCCTAAAGAAAATTTAAAATTCAAGTTTGCACCTTACTGGAAGGGAATTGTCACACAAACCCATAGGAAAACTAACTTCATCATTTCCTTTTCTTAGGGTCCTGCTTGTTTTGCCATCAGCCTAGTGTTTAACATCCCTGGAATAGAGCTGTCCCTGTGGAAATTAGTGCAATGTCCTTGTAATATCAAGAGCATTTCATTAATACAGCTCTTGTCATTGGAACAAAGCTTGTGCATAATCAAAGTATGATGATTCTCTTTGTTTTGCCTTTATGGCAGTTTTGGACAACTGCTGTCTTCTCAGGTACTGTGATATGCCAGGGAGGAAACAATGCTTTTTGGGTGGTTGGTTGAAACAATTGCCTCTCTTACTGCTGTTGGGTTGTGCCTCTGTCACTTGGTGCCTGGTGTATCCCATGACAGACCTGGAGCCCTTGGGTCTTGCAGAGCTGCACTTGGTGAATTCCACCAGGCCTGTGCAGCTGGCACTGGGAATTTTACCTTGTCAGTAGGATTTTATCAGGGAATTGTTCAGCAGGGCTGAGTATATCCCTTTCTTACTGATAGGGCAGCCAGTTTTTAATTGGTTTTGTAGAAGGACACTTGCAGGTGTATTTTTTACAGCTGGCTTCCCATGGTGAGGAATTGGTGTCAGAACTCAATACTGGTGCTGTTGGGATTGAAATGTGATTCAAACCCTATTTTGCTAGATTCAGTAAGTGCATAATGGATATTATAAAGAAAATAAACTTCATCGAATATGTTGATCACAAAGGAATTAAATATCATCTCAGACTTGCTGAGGAATTCTGTGACATAGCTGTGAGCTGAAATTCATATTTCTGCATCGCAGTACAATGTTTTAATAACTAGATCCTGCAACTATTTCACCAGAGAAAAGTTCATCACTAGAGCATCTATATTGCAGACTGGCTTTAGTATTATGGATTAGAAAGTAGACTTTGTTTTTTCCTAAATCCTCTTTATCGAATAAAATATAGCTGGAACTTAATTCCCAGAAGTATTTTTGAGATTTATATCAAATAGTGAACTCAGTGTGTGTTCCTCCTACCTTAGTCTACCAGTGAATCTTGGTGTGTTCGCTGCTGAAGCAAATAGGTCTCATGTCAGTGTTGAAGACTATTTTACCTGTCTGAAAGAATTTCATGTGAGGCAAGCAAAGATCCTTAGAGCCAGTTGAAGAGAACCTATTTAATTCATTGTATGTACTAATAAATATGTGAAATATCTCCCATAAGGTTTTTTTTGGTTGGTTGATTTTTTAAGTGCACAACTTGAGACAACTGCAGAGTTCTTAGGGGAATGTCCATTTATTTTCCATTGATCAGGTCACAGAAAGCAAAGTATCAAAAAAGTTAATGGCAAAGTAGAAAGTTAGTAGCAGTGTACATTAGAAGCCCTAGATAAAAATGTTTTAAAATTTTAACTTTCAGTGTTTTCATTGAACCCAATTTGAAAAAAATCACCAATTCTTCATTTTCAGGTTTGGACTAAAATCTTGGTAGCTAACCTTGCTGAAGATGAGGTAGAAGAGATGTTGTCACAGCAGCCTGTGGGATGATGCAGGCAGTGGTTTTTTTTCCAATTCACAAGCAGCTGGATTTGATGGGATGATATAGAAGACAGTAATTGGCCCCAAATTAAGCAGCTTGTGGTTTTTGTTAATGCTTGTTTATTCATTTTCACAAAAGGTGGGCATGGGCCCTCAAACGTGGATCTTCTCGAGGTCTTAATTTACAGACAGACAAGAAAAGAAAGGACTGAAGGGGAAGAATTAGGAGGGAATTAAAAAGATTGATTGTGATCAAACCAGACTTAGAACCAAAAACAGAAGAACTCTGCTTTGAACCTGTGAAAAGTACTTTTTCCCTTGTTAGCACTTTTCTAGTTTCTATAAACATAAATCTACCCAGCTTGTGATTTCTTTGTAGCTGCTGTCATTGCAGCTTCATCCTCAGGTAAGATGCCAGGTAAAGTCTCTCAAAGGGACCATACAATTTGCTAGTAAAGCTGGTCATACCATAAAGTTACCTTTAAAATAAAGACCTTTCAAATTAGTCTTTGAAGTGGGTTATGATCTTCTTAAGTGATCTCTTAATGAAATATGTTTCCTATTATAGTTTTAGGGTTTCATTCATACTCATCAGATTTTAATTCATTGGAAATACAGTTTTGACTTCTTTGGACAGTGGATTTGACCTTTAGTGAATTTTATGCTTTTATGAAACTCATGACTCTCTGAATTAATGATGACATAAGAAAGCCAGGTCTTTAATTTGTTATAAATTTTACTCTGAAATGATGTCTGTCAGTGATAATCCTACAATGTGAAGAAGTGTTGGCAGCAAACGATAAGAAATGTCAAGGAAAGGGCAGAAATGAGGAAGGGATTTTTACAAACTCGTATCATGCTATGTCCTCTTTTTGATAAGCTGTCATGACAGTGGCTGTCAAAGCTGTCAGGGTACTGAAGGGCCCTTCTTGAGACACATCTCTCCTTTATCGACAGGCAAGGAAAAATGTCTGCATGCACCTATACACATCTGTGTGGAGGAATAGGGTTGCATTCCTTTTATTCTGGATCAGAAGAAAAAATTAAATGCTAAGTGATATTCTGATTCTCATTTGTAATTAATGTATTTCCATAAAGTCTTTGGTGTTGTGTGCATAGTAATTTCTCCTGCATCTGTGGTGTAATATTAGAGAGCTCATGTAATTTTAAGATAACTTAATGGATATCTGTTTTGTATATATTATGGAAATAGATATCTGATTTAACCTATATACCTGTGATGTATAAGAATCATTCATTTAGGTTGGAAAACCTCTTAAGATCATCAAGTCCAAGCATTAACTCGGTACATCCAAATCCACCATTAAACTATGTCCCTAAGTGACACATCTAGACATCTTTTAAATGTCTCCAGGGATGGTGGTCAGCCTGCTCCAAGGCTTGACATTTTTCCTGGTATCCAACCTAGACCTCCCCTGGCACAATTTGAGACCATTTTCCCTGTCCTGTTCCTTCTATTATTTAAAGGAATTTTAGTTAACTGTAAGGCTTTCTTAGAAAGGGACGAAAAGAACCTTGCAAAGACATTGCTTTCAATATCTTTCCAGAACTGCTGCTGTAGAGTGTTCCAAATCCAGATGCTCTAAGTTTTCTAATGACATCGAGGAGTGTTAGGTGCTTTAGCACAGAAACATACTCAAAGGACCCTGTCTTCATATTTGGTCCCAGCTCCATGAGACACTCGTTAATTATTCAAGATATTGAAATACAAACAAATGCTCACAATGGGATTGTTTTGGGGAAGAGGCTTTTAGGCAAAATGAGATAAATGAGGAGCAGAATGGTTGTCAAAATCTTGAATTCTTTGATATGGTGGATTTGGCATTTGGCTAGTTATATCCATACCCTGCCTTTTAGTGGGTCTGTGTCCTTTGCTCTTTGGTTTTGTGAATAATACTGAAATGTTCCCTGCTGACATAACTCCTTAGGTCCTTTATTTTTCAGTGATGTCAGTGAAATAATGTTACTAATCTGGAACTTAAACTTGCAGTCACTATATCAGTTTAACTTCCAGAGCAAACAATGAAGTTAGGAACACCTAAGCAGCACATGAGTAGAGATTGTGCAATGTGAGATGAAAAGTGTCCAGCCTGTGGGGAGAAATAACCCTTTAATTTTAAAAGCAACCAAAAGGAAATAAGCAAATGGAACACAAAGCTATTCTTTTTTCCCATTCTGGTGACTTCAGTGGTGTTCAATTTTTGGGGTTTTTCAATGTTTCATCAGAAACCATTGTATCACCTGATATGATGGATTATCCACTCTTCCTGCAGGTTGAGAAACATATACAGATGTAAAAGAGCAGGTTGGCAGCATTAGCATTCAGGTTCACCAGTACAAACCCCTCTGAAGCATTCTGCTTTGATGGCTGATTAATCATTTAATTTCCAGCACCTTGTATGATTAGGTTCAATTTTTTTTTCAGTGACTGCTGTGGCCTTTCCATTACATGCTGGAACCCTAGCCAGAAAACTGCTGTGAAGGAAACATAGGAGCGAAAGTGTAACATCAATACTGCTGGTCTGGGTTGCAAATGTAGCATCTTAAGCTCTTAAATTACCAAATAGTTCTTAAAAAAGCTGGAAATGTTGACTCTAATGTTTTGGAAATACATCCCCTAAATCAACACTCTATTAATTTTGCTGTTTGATGGATACTGTAATGGCCTTCCAGAGTGTATTTTTAATGGGAATTTTTCTGTCTGCTTCCCTGCCCTCACTCTTATTTTTTTTCTGCAGTGCTGTAACATAACAGTTTTGATGAAGAGCCTGTGGGACTGGATGGCAAAACTTACAGACTAGAATGTGTGAGAGAGTATGATGTAGCTAAAACTTGTGTGATCAAACATACTTCCAGTGTTTATGATGGTGGTTTGCCATATCCTCTGGGATATACAACTGCTATTTTAGCATCAAAGAATGACTTCAACTCTTCTAATCCAGAGGAAATACAAATGCTGGGAATCATAAGGCCATTTGTGTGACTTAAGAGTTAAATCACACTGGTTTATCCACCATTTATTTCATTATTAGAAACACGATTTCATTCTGTGATGATTTCCCTGAACATTTCTTTATCTTTTGAACTGCCATTTGGTCAGCTGCCCTCCAGGGTAGAATCACTCAGTGCTGAGTGCAGTCTTCAGCTGCAGTAACCTTGAGGGCACAGGGAATGAAGAGAGTTCCTCCTCATCTGCTTTTCTGTAAGGTAAGGCTGTCCTGGCAAAGCAAGGGCTCCTGCTGCTTGTTCTGTAGCCTAGCCAGCCATCTTCTGCCTGCTGAAACACAAACAGATGCTGTGCATCCAGGGTTCTCATTCTCCTGCTGCTGCTGAACAATACAGCATGCTGTCCAAAGGCTTGGAGAAGCCTCCAGGGCCCCTTCACTGAGCCCTCCTTCCTGTCTTTACATGACCTGCATATGCAGAGGTGAAGATCCCTACATGAGACATGGAAAGGGTCTGGGGCCTTGCTAGCCATTAGGAGTGGGAGGTGTGTTTAAGGACATGCTTTGCTGCTTAGTTCAGTGTGTTGTTACATCCCAAATTTGCAGTCCAGAGACTTGCCTGGAGTGCATTTTACTTTCCCTTTTATGCAGCAGTTCATATCTGATGAAACTGAACAAGTATTTCTTGGCACTGCAGAGACTGGTGCAGCTTTGTCTGTGGATTCTGGCCTTGCTTCTGCCATTGATGAAGTGCTGTAAAAAGGAACATGTGCATCCAGTCCTGAAAGCACTGTGGTCTAGAAGGAGTTTTTAGAAACAAAGCCCTAAACCAGTGCTGACATAAGTACATCATTTTAGAGGGAGTTACTAAAGTGGGTTTAGCAAGAAACTGCTGTTAAAGCTGAAGTCATCAGATTAAAAAAGATGTTTGGTGAAGAAAGGACATGTACTGGAGAGGACGAGTCAAAAGGGATCCCCTGTGATTTGGAGTGCAACTTGTGAGTCCTGGAGATTATATGTTCATTGAAATGTACCTTAATGAACATTGAGTCCTGTTTTTCTTGAGACTTCACTCAAAGATCTTTGATTTGGTTCTAGAATTTTGGCTTGTGTTTGAGGGGATGCTTGACATCCTACTGATTACAAATTTACTACCATGATACAGCTTTTGAGAGGCAATATCAAAAGTGGAAGCTTCAGAAGACAAAGGGAACAGCTTTTAACCATGTACTTTTGTGTCCCTTGCTGCCAGAAGCCTTCAGTTGGTGTTATTCCTGTGGTGTGTGGCAGCTGTGTTGAGACCTAAAGGTTTAATCCTTAGACCTGTGAAGTCAGTGGCCCAGCTCTCAGGAGGATCTGTGATGTAGCATGAGCCTGAAATGGCAATTCCATGCCCTACTGGAGGTGTCATCATGGCAGCCTCTGCTACAGAGCAAAACTGGCCATCCTCAACTTAGGTCACAGTTGCTGAATAAAAAAAAAAGCAGGACTGTCTTTGTGTCTTGCATTAGGTTTGTATTTTTTGAAATTGCTATTTCACTCTTGTATTTTGGAAAAGTAACACTTCAGTTCCTTTTAATAATGGAAAACATCTGTCTGAATCCATCATTTAGATTTCATTTAACAAACAATTCCTTCGTCCTCCACCTTTTTTCCTTGATTGTTGTCACACAGGATACCAGGCTAAGGATGAAGAAGAAGTGGTAAGCTATTGCATAGTCAGCCTGGGGCAGGTTAATGAATTAAAATGAGTAAGGATAAAAAGAAGTTACACCAACACTTTCAACATTATTAAAATAACAGGTTTTATTAGGCTGAAAATGTCTACACTGGTATTTGTATAAGTAACTGTGCTCAAGAGAGATCAGTGGCTGCCTCTGTGTTCTCATATTCTGTTCATTAACTCATTATAGCATAACGAGGCATTTGTTACAATGCTGGGTGCAGTATTTTCATAAAGCCTATGAGTGAAAATGGGCAAGCCCAAACACTCAGAGAAAGTCTCCTTAACACTCAGCAAATGCAGCCATAGCAGGATGAGAAAGGAGAGTGTTTCCAGCCTCTTTTGCAGTTTATGACATAATTTGTTAAAGCAACAAGATTTTCTTGCTCTCAGTCTGACGGATAGGCCAGATAAATGAGTGAGATAATAGCTCATTGTTTCCTGCTCTTTGAATGGCATTTCTCTATTGTCTTAAAGCCTCAGTGGAGTGAACTTCACATTGTGGGCTTTGTTGAAACAAAAGCACTTGTGCCCCATGTCACTGAGAGAGCTACAGTGGAAATGCTAATTTGATAGAACTGAAAAGTGTTTGAGGTGGAGCCAATAGGCTAAATATGAGATTCTCACCATCAGCTATTTACAGTCTTTGGTTTTCTGTCCTGGGTGAACAGCCTGTTTCACAGGAACATCAATTTTTGTGCCTTGTCATTTCACCAATTGCATCATGCAGTCAGATTTCAAATGCCTTAAGAGTAACCATAGTAACTGCGGGCCATTTAAATAAGCTGAAAGAAAAGGAATTCCCTCCCTCATAAAACCCTTCAGTCAAAGGTACAGCAAGATTCAGATTCTCCTCTGCTGCACACTGGCACCGCTCCACTGGATTTTGTGGTTCTGTGGATTTGCACAGGTTGATCTGGTTCTAAAAGTATCTGCAGAGCAAATCACCATAAGTGGGTGTAGCTTGTGGAGGAAGACAGAGCAGTGAGTGCTGGCACAAGGATAGATTTGTGTCTTTGTGTGTGTGCCTGCCTGTCTGCTGAGGCGAGCGTGGATGCGTCCGCTCATTGCCTTCCCCGCCCCTGAAAAATGTGACATTTGTGGCTGACACAGAACCACTCCTGCTCTTGTGCTCCTCTTACTCATGGAGTGATGTCAGAGCCTCTGTTTTTAGCTTGACAGTGTTTCTGTAGTCACTGTAGGATGGGCTATAAATCTAATCTTTAATGTTCTGAATCAGAATTCTAATGCAGTTGGGTGGGCCCAGTTCCAAGTGCAACATGCTACACTTGGCAATAGCACGGTGTCATCCATGCAGGAACACCAGGAGTACGCCAGGTTTGAATGTCTTTTTGTTGTGACAATGGGAAAAATCCAAATTTCCCTTTTACTCCTAACCTGAATTAATGCTTACCTATAGCTCTTACCTTTTGCCTGTTCCCTTTGTTTCCTGAAATGAAAATCAGGGTGCTGTATTGTTAGGGAGACCCTGCATGTGTTATTGAGAAGATTTATCCATCCGCTCACTGGGTCATGGAATAATTCCCCCAGATTCATTCTTACATTGATTTCAGTGATAGATGGTGCTGGTGATTCTAAATGTCACTGCTTCTTACATCTCATGATCTCTTCATTTTTCCTCCAAGTTTATAATGCAAGAGGATAAATGCATTTAATTTAGGTTAATCTTTAACTGTTACGTTTTCTGAAAAAAGATGGACTAAGTTAGGTAAGTAATTCAAGTAAGCAATTGTTCCTAACTCCTAAGCTGAATGTGCTAATGAAGCAGTTATGAACTGACTGGAGATTTTGGTGTCTGAGCTGCTTATTAAGAAAACTGTTCTATCTGCAAAAACACTTTAATTGTCTTGTTGGGGATATCAGTGAGAATTGGAAACTAGGCTAAATTTTAAGTCTATTTATAGATTCAATAGCAAAGAATATCTTCCAACATCTTTCATTCAGGGCTAGTATTTAAAATCTTGGTGATTTTAAGTTATTAGACTTCCAAAACCCAATTTGCTATTAAGGAGTGATTAGGAAACTGATTTCAGTACTGGCTATTAGAAGCTTATCATTTTGCCTTAAAGCATTAGCATTCTCTGTTCTTTGAAGACATTCGGGCAATTTATGAGGGCCTCATGCTTAATGCTTGTTACAATAGCCACACTGAAATACAGCTATTCTCATCCTTGTTGGGCTAAGCTGGGAGACAAGTTGGATGTTGTCTGAATTGTTTTTTACTCTCTTTCATTTTTATTTGGTCACTACCAAAACAACATTTTTGGTTTTCATTATTCTTTCTCAAAATTCTCCTAGGGGGTGATTCTTGAAACCCCTTCCACAATCGCACTTACTTTCAGATATTTTTCCTGCCTATATTCCTCTAGTTGGGCAGACTTTTCCAACAAAGTTTCCTAGGGGGCTGTCATTGACTGTGGTGCAACTGCAGAGATCAATAGTCTCTGTGGCAGCATGCTGAACAGGCAAGATTCACAGTCATCCCAGGAAGAAAGGTGTAAAGCTCCCTGACCTTGTGGAGGCAGAGAGGGAAGTGAAGGTGACATTTATACCTCTTGGTGAGGAAGTGGGGATAAAAAGGAAATCTAATATATCATTGAGACATCACCAGTTATAGAAACTCTGAATTTGTCTCTCGTTTTTCATGCGTTAAATAATGTTGTCGTCTTTCTAGCTGAGCAGAAGTAGCATTTTCCCTTCCCTTTCCACTTCAAATGTTTGCTCAGTTTGTCATCAGGCTCTTTTTTTAGGTTCACTGTTGTTCCA
The DNA here is from genome assembly GCF_035770615.1 of Melospiza melodia melodia. NCBI lineage: Eukaryota > Metazoa > Chordata > Aves > Passeriformes > Passerellidae > Melospiza > Melospiza melodia. The sequence continues at coordinate 62,909,701 of NC_086199.1, read as the reverse complement.
TACATTAGAATTTTCCCAAACTTTTGGTCCATAGCCCACTTGGAAAAAATTATTTCTTCCGTTTCAAACTTTCAATTGTTAAACATTACCAGCAGCACCTATTGAAACCAATCCTTTTCCATTTTATTCTCTGTTTTATAACAAGATAAAGATTAAATAATCCATCCTTTAATAGGGTACTTAAGCTTAATTATTCAGTGCTGCCACCTCTGCTCCCCCCCACTCCCAAATTAACATCAAGATTATCTAAAATATTTCAGATTCAATGGCTGGATTTAATGTAGAGAAAAAAGACCCCAAAAAAGGTACCAGATGAGAGCTTGGGTAAACTTCCTGGAGTCTGCAGATCCTGATCCACAGCCATTGCTCCCAACAGATAGCATTTTACTGACTTCAGTGATCTTTGGAGTGGGCAGAGATCAGGTAGCAAAGTGCAGTGCAGTTTGGTGGTGGTAGGAGTCTGGAGTTAGTCACAGCCAGACTGTTGTATAAGCAGTGCAGAGTTTAGGGGTTAAGAAGAGATTTAACTGTTTTGAGAAGTAGAGAGAAAGTAACATTTCCTCTGCTGTATTTCATATATATCTGATAGGATCATGACAGTTTGAGAGCTGAGGTGATCCGAAGTATTTCATTCAACATTTAGAGACTCTGAATCCATCTCCAGTCTCTTACTTCTGAAGTGTAGCTTATATTTCTGACTGATGTCTGCAGGTCGGTACTGCTCACTGGGCAACTGGAGGCTGGCCAGCTGTTAAGCCAGAACGTTACACGTAGAGCTTCTTGAAGAAGAAAATATTTGTACAACAGGCAGCAATATACATACACCATGCACGTTTTGACAGAGAAATAAACCCACACATTTACACTTCCAGTCTGATTTTTTTTTAAGGTGGTGATTTACAGCCCTATTACCACTTGGCAATCCAAGGTCTGGAGAATAATATCAAGCCATCTGCTTGTGCCCCTGTAGGGCAGCTTGTAGCCGTGATGCTGCGTTGCAAATACATCATTGCAGCTCACATGCTGAAAATCTTGTTGCGTGTCTTGGATCCTTTTTTTTTGTTTGCCTGCAGGATGGTGGCAGATGTGCCGGAAACACATGTGGGTTTTGTGTGATTGACTGTGCTGTAAATCGTTGAAATTATGATCTGTGATATTTTTTGCTTTTTTCTTGTTACAAAGCCAAGAAAATGGGGAAGGGGTCTTCGAGGGAAGGCTGGCATGCAAGAGAAACAAGAAGAAATATTTTTTAGAGAAGAGAAATGCTACTTCTCACAAATAGTTTTTGAGCTAATTGCCTTGCTAATTCTTCTCTTGATATCATATTCCTCTCTTAATGGCCTTGTACTTGGATACCACACAAACTAATTGAGGACTTACCTTACTTTGGTTTGATTTCTTTACTATGAACACTATACATACTACTCCACAGCAGATCTAAGTTCTGATATTCCCTACCACTGAAAGTCTCTCCACTTTGGATTTTTCCCCTCCTCTCTTTTCTGGCAAATCTGTGACGACTGATGCTGTTGTTCAGAGAAGAGGACAGATTGCCTTGAATGTTGGTAACATGCAGGGTTGCTGATCAAGTTTCTGTTCCTACCATATTTCCACAAACTGGTGAGTTCTGTTATCTCTGGGACTTAAGTTTTGCCACGCTTGCTCTGTGCCAAGGAGCATGCTATTGTGAAAAATCTGAGAAACAGCCTTTTCAAAGCCTGTGTGGTGATTGAGGTAGGTGCAGTTACAAGTGGTATTGCTGCAGATCCCAACTGGAGAGCACTGCTGGCATTGCTGATGACTTCTGTTTTAAGCTATGTGTCATTAGTCCTCTTGGCTCCAGGCTGTAGAGAGTAGGTTCAGTGGGAATAACACTCAGGAGGTGACTGGGGTCAGCAGTGCTATGGGTAATAAAAGTGAGAAGTGGGCAGATGATATAAATGCCTGTTTTCTGGTCATTAATGTGATATACCATGTAATCTAGCTGCTTTTAATTATTCATTATGTTGGAAGGGTTTACAGTAACAGACAAAAAGACAGCATCTTGGAGCATAGATTTAGAAGCCATTCTGAACTGCAGACTGTGCAGGAATTAGCTCTTCATTTTGCCTCCTTGTGTTTCTCCATGTAATGAAGATTTGGTTCATAGTGTCCCAAAAGTGTCTTGTGTTACTGTCATTACTCATTCGTAACCAACTCTATAAATGAATACGTAGCAAGGAGACTATTCCTTGAAGGGCTGTGGACAAAAGCAGAAAATTTCTTTGGGGTGATTCTTGTTATGCTTTGTTTATGCCTAAAATTACTTCAAAAATATTCTGTTGAAAGTGGAGAGAGAGTTGCAGTAGCACTAACTGCATCTATTCAAGGTTGATGTGTGGATCCCTTTTTGAAAAGTCATTTTAGTTTTAAGGGTAGTTTCCAATACCTATATATATGGTACTATTCAAACAGTTATGATTTACTATCTATACTTCTAAAACTGGAATGTGCTTTTCCTGTTTGTCATCACATGTACAATCTTATATACAAAGTGAAACTTGATTCCCATATTTGTGCTGTTTTTTACTTGACAGGAAGGTTTGAATTCAGAAGACCTCTGTTTCAGACGTGGATGCTGTGCTTATATCAAAGACGTAGTAGTATATTTGAAAATGTTAAGCCAGCAGATTCTCAATTATATTTGGGTCATGAAGAAACTCTGGATGTTGATGAGGCTTACCCTGCTTTTGTGCAAAATTTTCAGGCTAGATCTGCCAGGCTAAACTGTTCAGTTTTGGATACTGATCTCAGTGGGTCTTGTTCTCAGTCAGAAAATTACTCTGATCTTGTCTTTTTCTGTAAATGTGTCAGTAAAGATATGGACAGTCTGTTAAATAAATAAGGAAGGAATGGCTTCTGTGGAGTCTGTGTGTTTTCAGGTATGCAGATACTGGATAGGAAAATAGGAATAATGATGAAATGAGGCCCAGCAGAGACTTGGAACAGACCCTCGTGAAGCCATGCAGCAAGGACAGCCCAGCTTCGCAAACTTGCTTCTGTAAAGAGATTGAATGCAGAAACCATGCAGGATTTCAGCTGCCTGTGTGGAATCGATGCCAAAGGGATGGCTGTTCCTGCAGAGAGGCAGTGTCTTCCTGCAGGCCTGCTCCACAGCCCTATGGGGTGTGTTGTTCCAGTGGTGAGCTTGAACAGAGGCAAGCAGTTGGATGCAGCTCAGGATCATTCCCCACATCTGTGTGCTTGCCTTGGCACACACAGCCACATGCTGACCATAATCCTGTATTAGTGGTATTGCCAGCCATTCCCCACAGCAGCAGACACTGATGTCACAACTGGGAGATTATGTCCTCTTAGCAGATCTGGCAGCAGAGGGAAGGCCAGATTAATGGAGCAGGTAGATGAGGAGAGGAGAAATTATTTATTAAAGCCTAAGCCTTTATCTAAGTCACATTGGCTCATTCACAGAGGAGTTCCAAAAATCTCAGACAAGATGCTCATAAAAAATGGTTTTTCATTTATTTTTGCAAGTTTGGTCATGGGATTTATCTATATATGTCTACATATTTTGCTTTCCCCTCCTCCCCAAAGAGACTTTTTCTTCTGGACTTTTCTTCCATGGATTCAAGGGATTCCTTGTTTTGTTTATCCCAGGTAGATACAAATGCTCTATTTGAGGGCCATGTTGTGAGGAATATGTAGGAATCACAGCAGTCCACATTTGGGTGGGCTGGAGGAGCAAGCTGCAAGATTTCTTTCATATAAACTGTGCATTCCAAGTTGACATCAGAACAGCTGCATTGAGGTGCACTGCTATTTTTTGGAGAAATGCTGTCCATTGATATAGAATAGTATTGTAACTATATAGATTATTATTTTTTATATAGCTTTATATTTATTTTTATATGTGTACACATGTGTCTCCCTGGAAAATCCTGCCTTATTTCCGGTCCAGTGGTTTAATCTGATCAATACTTCCTCAAATATTGCAGGTCAGGAAAGATGCATTGTACATGTCACTGTCCAGAAGTTAAATCTGAGCTCTCTGCCATATCTGCAAAACCCCTCTGGATAGCTCTGCTTCTTCACCAGTGTAATTGAGAGAAGGATTTGACTACATGTAGGATTTTTTAGGTACTTGAGGGAGTAAGGTATCTGTTCTTTTTGAAGGGCAATGGCCATAGGGTGCTTAATTTTCTTAAACTGATTTGAAAAATCCTGATCCAGTGTGAATATTAACATTTGAGCAGGAAATAAGGGTGAATTTGTAATCCTCATAAAGAGATTTGACTCAAAACTTACCAAAAGAGAGAAAAAAAAAGAGATAACATGAACCAATTACCAATTAGTAAATTTTGTGGCCTTTGTTGGAGCTGTAAAGTTTTATACCATCAGTCATTTGGTGTAGTAAGTTTAGCTTTAAAATTAAAGGATATCCCCTGTGGACGCTCTTCAGAAATTAAGACAAGATCAAGGAGAGGGGAAGTATAAAGGGAGAAGGAGGCAAAAAAGAAAGGATATATTGGTATTTTTCAGACATTAGAATTAACTCCCATGGTCTGGGCTGGAAAAAAAAAATAAAAAGGAAAACACAACAAAGCTTTGAAATTTTTTTCTGTATAGCAATATCCTAAAAACTGATCTCCAGTCTGGGTGTCATTTTAATTTTAGGAAAAGCATTGGTCTCGTCTTGTAGGTGTAATGCAGAAGTACAATTATTTTACTGCACACCCATATCCCACCTCTGATGTTTCTGGCTCTGATGTTTCTGCTCATCACTCAGTGTGATGTTGTGCTGCTCATCTTCTGTTAAAAGGATTGGTGTTGCTTGGGTTTGCCTCATGGTCTGGTTTTTGTTACTGATTTTTTTTTTTTTTTTTTTTTTTTTTTTTTGTGGCTATGGATTGGCAAAGTGCAAGTTTGGGATTTTCATCTGGAACGCAAATAGTTCAGCTAGACTTTTTGAATGTCATTGTGTTTTGAGGTGGGTCAAAGCCTGCTCCTTAATCTCACCTAGTTATCCATCACCCCTGGGCCAGCTCTGCTTCCAGATCAGTTGCTGGAGTAGCCAGCCAGCCATGGCTGTGTGCAGAGTGATCATTTGGATAGATATGCTACTTAATTATACAAGTATTAACTTACATGGCTAAATCAGCAACTTGTTAATCAGTTTGACCATGTGATTTTAGTACCTAGATTTCTTCTTTTTTTCTCTGGCATTTGTTTTAGTTTCTTCTTGACTGATTTCAAATTACGGATGTTTCCATGAATGTTTATTATAATTTGTTCTTGCTTTTTAATGTTTCTTTTGCATGTGCTTTACAAATACACATCAGTTTTGCTGGAATGAGGCTTTGTAGACAAAGCAAAGACAAATTCATGTTCACCAACAGCTTTTAGTAGAATGATGTTCACAAAATTTATTCCCCTGCACATGGGAAGGAAAAAAAGACTCCTTGTGTCTGATTCACTCATGCCTGACAAAGCAAAACAGATCCCATCCTAGATTTAGAATGTCAAATCCCAGGAAACAAAAGTAATGAGAAAAACACTGAATAGGCAATGGAGCTTGTAAAAATGCAGACAAGAAGTGTGAACTTGGTGCAAGGTCTTGGCTGCCGCGCGTTGTTCCGTGGGGTGTGCTTGCGAGCGGCGAGCGTCGCGTGCCTGCTGGATTAGGGGGCTTAAGAGGCTCCTGTCTCTCTGGAGGTCTCTTATCTCACCCAGGCAGCTCTCGGTCTGCTTTGTGTACCTGCAGGAAACTCATCTGCCCTAATGGTGTGACCAGAGCGAAAAGGGTGCCAGTGGAGCAGGAGGCTGCGCAGCTGAAAGGGGGAAATGGAAAACAAACCAGAAAATGGGAATTGAGACGGAGCACAGTAGGAGTGATAGGTGCATCCTGTCTGCGGTTTGTCTGTGTAGCCCTTGAAGCCGTGGGGAGCTACCTTGCTCTGCATATCCCCTTGTTCCACTTCATCTGCAGAGCTGTAGGGGCAGCACTGGGAAACCCTGCATCGCTCCTGACCTGTGAGGAAATCGTGCCTTTGAACCGTTAGCGTTTTTGACCTATTTTTTGGATATTTATTTCCTTGAAACCATTAAATGACTCTGAAATAAAACCATTTTGACTTCTCCAAGCTGTGAGCGCTGAACAGGTTAAAAAGGGAAACAAGCTAAAAGCTCTGTTTCCTTTGCCTGAAAATCCACTGATGCAGGATGAAATTAAAGGCTATAAATAGCTCCTGTCCCTTCAGCTTCATCATGCAAGCTTCGGCTGTGTGCAAGGATTAGAAGAAGACAGAATGGATTTCTGTGTGGCGTCAACAAGAGTCAAGGATTATGCCCACTGTGCACATTGTATTGTTCATTTCTTGTGGGCCCTTGCAGGGAAATTAAATCCCTTCTGATGCTCAAGGTGCAGGAAGCAGAGTCGGCTTTGAGCAGGACGCGTGCATTGCGAGGCAGTTTTACACAGTAGCACTTAGCTTCCTGTGGTCTGCTGCGTCAAGCCCTGCCCTCATTTCCTACTGTCAGACAGCCCAGCACAGACCATAGCAGCAGGGGCTGGGGCTTCCCAGCCTTTGAGCTGAATCTGCTATCAGTGAGGTTTATTGCCACTGAACACATTTTGAAAATAGGCTGGTTGTATGTTTGTTTGTCACGTTGCCCCCTTTTCACTCCGTTGCCTTCTCTTGTGCAAATCCTGTGTTGCTGAGCATTGCTCTGTAGTGCCAGAAGGCTTTCACAGAGTTAACTGCAAATAGACCCTTGTGATGGGTATAAGCTCTTGAAGAAAGGATGCCAGATCTTTCCTTACAGGAGCACTCAAGGTTGCCATGACCTTAGCAGTCTGAAGAGTTATTTTATCTCTTCTCTCCTCTCTGTTTGTCTTTCCCACCAATACATTGTGTGTGTCATTACAAAACACTGCTTCAAGGAGGAGTATTACAGTAAATTCCTTTTTATTATTTACAAAAAATAGAAGCATAAAACAGCAGTATTTGTCCAAAAGGTAAAGGAGTAAGTAAACAAACAAACAAACTTCTCCTTTTTGGAACAGTTTATAAAACTACTTTTTTGTATTCCTGTCCCACAAGTTGCAGAAGCCTGCTTGCTTGCAACTCCTGTATGTTTAGATGAGGTTTGATAGAGAAAAGTAACTTTCAGAGTTCGGGCCTCAGCTTTATACATATTTAGAGCAGAATAATGACAAGTACTTTTAATATCTCTGCTTTATATATGGCAATTTCAGTGGGGAGAAGGGCAAGAGAGGAGTAACTTCAGACTGATGTTTTTATTGCTTTATAGCTGATGTCTGAGCATTTAAATAAGAAAATAGTGGTAGTATTTGTCGATAGCTGATAAAAGGATTTTATGTACATGCTGGGTTTTTCACATCCTAAAGATATCTTGGGATTGCAAGGATTGCAGCTTTGTTGTGGCAATGCTGTAATTCTTTCACTAAAATCTCCATGAGTCAGCATTATGGCAGTGTGAGCACTTGCTCCAATTCTGAAACCTCCCCCAAAAACCTCCCTAAGGAGAAAAATGGTTGAGGATAAAGAACTTGCAGTAGTCATGGACAGTAGGCAGAACTTATTTTTAGATTGAATAAAGCAGTTTTGTTGTTAATTCTTATGGGTACATATAGTATTAGAGTTAATATTAGTATTAGAGTGTGCATTTTAATTTCCTTCTTCTAACAAGAAGCAAGGTCCTTTTTCCTAACACTGTAGTCCTGTTGACTCCATCTACTAATTGATGGAAACTGTATTTCAGTGTCCTCCTGAGAAGAACATCCATCCTCTGGGAATTCAGTAGGTATAAGGAAAATGCTGTCCTTTCCTATACTCTGGAGCCTAAGCAGATGTGTACTAACTGTGAGCCTACCACTTTTGCAGAAATGTGATATTTATATTTTCCAGTGGAAAATGTTAGCTCACTGTGATGTTGGCACTTTCTTCAGGGAGAGGGATGTTTGATTAGGACAGGACTCACTGACAGGTACATCTGAAGGTTGTGCAGTCAAATCCCAAAGGCTGCTTCTTTTTTCTTTAGGCACATACTTTGTAAATGTCCAGTTGTGTGTATCAATAATGGCTTTTAGAACATTAAGAACAAGAACAAATAGGGAAACAAAGAATGCAGAGTTAAGGTTGCTGTCCTAGAAAAGCTATAAAAGCCACTCATATCTGCCTTGAATTCGGAATTATAAAACTTAGAAGTTTTTTGCTACTTTGTTCACTTGTTCACTTGTAATGTCACGGGAATCCAGTAAAACAAAAAACCTCTTGCTTTGGGCACCCTAGTTGCTGTGAAGGTGGAAAGGCTGCTGGATGCAGCTATTCCTTACAGTCAAGGTGCATTCTCTCTCCCCTCTGGAAAAATGGAAGCTTACCCGGGTCCTGCTGACCCGTTCGCCCTCAGAAACCTTCTCATCATGGTGCAGAGTAACCAAAATAGCATTTTGGCTTAATGGCTCCAGCACTTTGAGAAAGGTGCACTTCCCCACTGAGGCAGAGACTCCAGTGGAGCAGATTCGAGTCTCATTTGGCTCTGTCCAGGATGGCCACTATTAAAGAGCTCTTTGCCAGCAATGTAAAAGCCTTCACTGGAGCAAACTTGCCTGCACTTTGTACTTCAGATGTTCTAGTGATTGGACACCTTTGTGAATATTTTTGTTGTGATCTATATATTGATTCCTCTTCCCCATGGGTGAACATTTTATCTCTGTGCTCCATGGCAAAGGGAAGCTTATTTCTTGTCTCCAAAAGTTACTGCAAATGTCCTAAGGGTGACATGTAATGTACTGGCTGCAACAGAAAAACAAGAACAGTGTTTTCAGGTGTAGACAGGAGGGAAGGTAGGAGGATGATTTTATGAGGCAGAATGATTTATTCCATTATTTCTGAATTCTAGCTGTTTCATCTTTTCAAATAATGCAATGCTGTAAACTGTGAGTCCTAATGGAATAAAGCAAAGTGCTGTAGCCAGAGGCACATAAGAATATCAATTAAACATACACTTGAAAACATCCATTGGGAAAGTAAGATTTAGTAGCTGTCATTGCAGCATGTTAACCTCCTTTACCCCTCCTTGCCCTCACCTCTTTTCCAGGCTTCTCTTCCGAGTTCCAGGTCCTCACTCCATGAGCTATATTAGAATGGCAGTTCTCCAGAAGTGCCCCTCAAGGATGTGCTGTTGAGGCCTAATTCTGCATCAGTCTAGAAATCAGCTCTCCCATACTTCAGCTGGTGCAACTTACTACCACCACGTTGACTTCAGTGAATGGGAGCAGCCTGCAATCCTTTAAATGTTTTTACTGCCCAAAGAGAAGGGGGTGGCTGCAGGCGTGGCCGCTCCTCGTGGGGTGGGTGCCCAGTGGGGAGGGCACTGTGGGCCTCAGAGCTCATTGTGTGCCGGCCCATTCTGCATGTCCCTGATGTCAGGATGTGTTCCTGAACAGACAGATGGTATCACCCACCAGGGGATTATCAGGTCCTCCCCTGTGGAAGCAAAAATCTACACTCAGCACTTTCTGAGGAGAGGGAGAAAGCACTACAGCCAAACTCCTGAAGGGACTAGCCAGCTGCTGCCTTGCCATTTTTGACCCTAACCTTGACGTAACTCTTGGTGAAACAAATGGTAAAAAATGGCATCACTTCTCCCCACTGAAGCCTTAGAATATGTAGGATGTGAGCAAAGGAGTCAGAACCATTACTATTCCTAGACATCCGTCCAGTCAGACTAGCAGATGGAGAAACACAAACCATTCTCGGAGAGAGTAAGAAATATGGACCAATGCCTATAGTGCAATTTCTATGCCAAATACCAGTGTGAAATCAGCAAGAGTAGGGGTCCCAGTAGGCAAAACCACTAAATTACGCTCAGTATAACATCTAATAGGGGAAAAGACCTAAAATACATTGACTTACAATATAATTATGTAAGTTTGTCATCTGAAAATTATCCCTTGCTTCTTGAAAAACAAGAAAGTCTTAATCTGATGGCTGTAAAATATTGACCTGTGCCCAGTTTGTAGAGTCTGTAATCAGGACACTCTCGTGACCAGGACGACTTGACAAATCCTACAGTGCACCAAACTGTACATCTTGCATGTTTGTGAATTGAAAATGAGAGTAAGAGAACAGTCCTGTTGCTTGTATGTGATGTTATTAGCTGTGTAAAGAGATGGGAGATGTAATGTGAGGAGATGACAGACTAAAGACAAGTTGAGGCAGCAGACATACACAAGCAACCTCAGTGCTTGCAGTTACTGGAGTTAGAAGTCTTTGCTACTCTGCTTATGTTTTGAGATGCTTGTTAAGAGAACAGACAAGGGGCAAGAACCAAGTGTGTGATAACAAGCTGTACTGTTAGCAAGCTGTGCTGTACAAGATGTAATGGAAGAAAAAGGAGTGAGGAAAGAAGATAAAGGATGTAGAATATAAGTGGGGGTTTAATGTGAGGCCATTGATTGACTATTGCAGACATCAGGTATTTGTGAAACAGCAGCTATTGCATGGCTTGAATGAGATGTAATTAAAAAGATAATCAATCTAGGTGGCTGAAGATACAGCTGGAGGAGAAAAAGGAAAGCAAGTATTGATGATAACTCAAACTGCTGCTTCCTTACAGTGCTGATCACTGTCTTTGCAAGGTTCTCTGGTTCTCTGGTGAGTCTGCAGTGCCTGAGGAGATTGGAAGTTCTTGCTCCAGATGAACCATGCAAATACAAAAATTCATAATCAAGACCTACATTGTGCTGGGTGTATTGTGCTGCGTGAGCATTGCCTCAGTGGAGTCAATTAGCAGGGCAAGGAGAACATACAGTCTGAGGAGGAAGTGGAAGAGTTCACTGAGGGTTGTGAAATAACTTATACCACAGCATTATCTTTTAGACACTGCATAATCCAAATCACTACCCACTTCCTCATACCGGACTGGAGTATCTGAATCTGTATTTGGCATGTAGTCCCATGGGAAGCAAACAGAAAGATGAGGCAGTGTTACAGAGGAGCATGTTAGATCATGTAATGTGGCTCTTAGTGAGACCATTGACAGAAATGTGGAACTGTTTCATGGAAGGGAGGGGGGAAAGCCCATGACATTCTCCTGAATGTGTCAAACTAATTAAAAAAATCTCACAAACCCAAACTTGGGCAGATGATGGCAAAGGTGCCTATTAGAGCTGACATACAGAAAATTCTTCATAACTAAAGCTTGACTGTAAGGTTAAAAAAGAAATCAGTAGACTTGTTTACCAGCAAACAAGTAAGCAAAAGCAGTCAGAATATTTACATGTCAACCTGACATAAACTGATCATAACATGACATAATTTGATCATAACCTGTAAGTGCCTGAACTGAGCATTGCCAAAGTTACATCACAAACTATATTTTGGAGTAGGGAAAGGCTGGGATAATTCCTTCAGGCAATGGCATATGCTGGCTAGCACTGAGAATTGTAGCCTAGAAAACTGACCTCTAAAGGAGTAGCTTTCTTCTTTCAACTCAGTCATTCTTTCAAGAATCATTTAAAAATACTTGGCAAGAGTTAAAGCTTGATAATTCCTCTTGCATACTATCAAATCAAAGCCTTTTCCAGGCTGTTTTAAAAAACGTATTAGTATGTTTACTCAATATTTATGATTGTTTTACAGGCTTTGAAGTGGGGAACAGGGGAAATGTTAATAGGTTCTGAGGAAGGTTACCAAGTGATTATGTTGTAGAGGATGTCCTCTGCTGTGACTCCTCAAATCAGTCATTCATAATGTATACATGTACTTCTGAGAGCAGCAGTGCCCCACCGTGAGACTGTGTTTTCCCTCTCTGTGACAGAAGGAAGATGTTAGGCAGGAATTCAAAGTCTCATAGCTCCCATTGGAACTGTGCTCTATTTTTTAGGCTTATGTTTGAAGGAGCTACACCTTTTCATCTTGGAACAGAAGCTGGTCAGCACTCACAGGAGAGCAAGACCAAAGTTTTTTGCAAATCCAGAGAACCCCAGTGCACATCTCCTTTATTCATGCAACAGATCTAGATTCTCTCACAGACTTGCCATTAGGGTTAGGTTCTAGACGTGCAATGTCCAAAGGGAATAATTTATCCCTCCCTCTTCCTTCCTTTGTACATCCATGTGAGATAAAGCCACCCTGAGGCTAGATTTCATGGGAATCCTTCTTTCATGACTTGTTCTTCTAAAAAGATACCTACAACACAAGATTCCAGAGAGGTCTTTGAACTTACTTTTCATTTCCTTAATGGTCATACTTTTGCTCCTAGGATCTATGGCTGGAGAGGAGATGCACTATGTACTTAATTCTCAGGCTGCACTGAATGGTAGAAAGCAGGTGAGACCTGTGCCAGTGGATGGGATGTGCACTCCCTGGCGTCCAGCAGATTCATTTTGTGATTTTTTTCCCCATTTTTCCTCTTATTCACAAAATCTGACACCTTGAAAGACATTTAAGTATCTGTCAACCATGAGAAACAGTGACATTCAGCTGGCTAAAATAGCTAATTCCTCATCTGTGAAAGAGTGATTAAATACTATTTCAGGTTTGTTATGAGCATAATTGCACTAAAGACAGTAAGGCACTCTAATTACCCGACAATTGCAGGGAGGAGTCCATATTTATTAGAACAGTATAAGATCAGTAGCCTGGTCTCTTATACTGATTCATCCAAATATTGCCTCAGTTCATAAGGGACTGGAACAAAGGACTGTCACAGGAGAGTTAATGGATCGTTGACCTGCTATATGGTGACTTTTTACATTATTAAAAACATTATGTCTCCTGTATTTTGTGGGCTTTGCTATTTGGATGCAGCATGCAGGTGACCTTTTGGGAATAGAGCTTTTCTGTATGTGTATTAAGGACATTTTTAGAAACAACCTAATGTATTCTTATGTTTTCTTCTGCTTCTTCAGACAATGCCTGTCTACTTTATGTACAGTGTCCATTGTGTTCCCTCTGTTTCCTTTTGTTGTTTTGTTTTTTTCAAATAGCACATTTACCACTGAGTTTTTGTGTATGTAGAAACGTACAAAACTCCCACTTGGAGGTTTTAAAGAGCCCATCAGGTCATTTAATGAAAGAAGAGATTTTTTTAGACCCAGTTTTCTGGGCAGAATTCCAGATTGGGAAATCACATTTTTCTCTCTGTCTTGAGCAGTTTTGTGCTATTGCCTCACTTTAGTGAAAAGCTATCGCATTTCACTGTAAAAGATGCTACATTTCAATACTCACTTTTTGAAAAGTGCTTTGGGATTTGCTCAGATAGTTCCTGTATATGTTTTGTCTCTGTAGTGGTTTGCTTCACCACTTCTCCTTCAAATTAGAAAACTTGTCTTGTTTCCAAGAAGAAGTGCCAGGTATGACTTCAGGCTTACACATCCTACTGGATTTGAGATCTTTGTTCACTGACTAAGAATATATTTATGTAGGTTTTAAGTATTGCTGTGGCTGTGCTCTGGGATTAGAGATATTTCTGTTGAGGAGTTGCAGTGGGCAGCCAGACAGAATCTAATACGAATTTGCTTGTTGTGTTTCCATGTTTAGAATTATTGCTTTGTCTGTCAGTTGTAAGCACTTTGGTGCAAGTATTCAGTATTCAGTGTTCAAAATCTAATCAGGTTGTGGGATTTTACTTTGATTCTTAAATCACCTTATTTATTCTAGAGTGGGTTTTGTTGTGCCTAACTGAGCATTTTAGTGGAAGTCTGTTTTAAGCCACTTGTGTGGCTGCCATGAATAAGGAGAAACATGGGACACACACTACCATAAGAACTTACAGGACCCAGTAACAGTGAAGGGAAACTTAAAAAAAATTGTTTTCTTTCACCCTCACATTTGTCTTGTGTGTTTTGGTTGTAGGAGGCTGGAGTATTACTTCAAGAAATACTGGGTAAGATATTTTTAAACAGCATTGAGATTTTTAATGGGATTATGTTCCTTTAAAAAGATTTCTTTCCCTTCACTCACCTCCTTTAGATTTCTGCAAATAAAATCATTACTATACTCTTTCTGGTGACTGAACACAAAAGGATAAGGAACATGGAAGGGCAGAAATCAATTTCTTTCATTTGTGGGAAGGTAAAGGCCATAGCTCCATTTAGGTGTACAGCTGAAGACATGTTTTCATTGCAAATAAACTGTGCACCTTGATGTGATTTTATTTTCCCACTTTGCCTGTAATTGTTTTGATTAAAGGGTGGATGCAGCCATGGAGAACTGGAGAAAGCAACCTCCAGGTAGGGATGTACAGACAATGGATATGTGTTGTTTCCTCTACCATGGTGGATGACCAGAGGATAACATACTGCTGTAGCAGGTCTGGTTTCTGTGCTGCACATCCACAGATGTCTGAAATGCCTAAATCTTAATAGTTCAAGACTTTCCTTTCAGCTTCCTGTCTGCCTAATCCATTCTGATCTTGTAGCTGGGGCAGAGACAGCGGTGCTCCTGTATTAAACTTATTTAGGAAGGAGCATTTAGCTGTTGCTGTCCCCTCTAGACTCATTAATTCAGGTGAATAGCAAGCAGAGGGAGAAGGTGGCTTTGCCTGTGTTGCCATGCTGCAATCTTTCTGTGCTGTGGAGCTGAATGAGGGAGCAAGGGAAAGAGGCAGCTGCGTTAGCCTGTTGTCACTGCCATTGCTAATAGAACACGATGATTTCCATCTTTTCCCATCTGCCCATGGGGGGAGAGACGCCGATAAGGCCTTGGGATTGGTTACAATCTCCTGAAATCGCCCAGCAGATGGATATTGAGCAGATAAGCGTTAATCTGTCCTGGGAGAGGATTAATCGGGTGAGAGATGGCAATCTACGTGTGCTGTGTGCGCAAGGGCGGGGGTGAGAGTGGTGGGCAGCTGGTGCTGCTGTCATCTCTTCTGCTCCTGCTTTTGTCCTCTGGCTGTGCCATGATGGCAAATAAGGTCTGTTTCCTACACAAGCCTTGTTACTCTAATTTTCACTGAACTTTGACTTCAAAGCCTGGGGAGAATGTCTTAAGATTTTTAAGCAAGCTAAGTCTTTCTTTGATTGCCCACTTTTCCTCTGTTCTTTTAGCCAGCCTACTGTTTCTTTGTAGCTTGTGGGCATGATCTTTCCCCAAAACCATTCAATGGTTATGTGATGTTTGATTTAAATTATTTTTCTAACATCTACAGGATTTTATCTGAGAATCTCTAAACATTTTAGAGGCATTAGTTAATTAATCCCCACAACATCTCGGAGAGGTTAGGTAAGAACTAAAGACTTGAGTTTTCTTAATTTGCTTGTTTGTTTTTCCCTAGAGCATTTGAATACCTGTAGCACCTGTTGCCTGAATTTAGTTACAGTGTTAAGCACTTCTGAAATTCAGACCTTATATCCATTCTTGGTGAATATGCTGTGACACAAGGCAGTGGGATCAAAACTGGAGAGAAAAGTGTATCAGTGACAAAGATGGGAATAAATGTATGAATCCAGCCTTTCCCCCTTCTATCTCTTTTTCTGACCACAAAAAACAGTGCTTTTCTGATGCGGCACATTGATTGGTAGTCTCTGGCATCTCTCTAACTACAGCTGTTTCTTTTTTCTCCCTCCCAGTTGTGGTTCCCATGGTCCCTTTTTCTTTTCTCTGTGTCTCCTAATTTGCTTTTCAGTGTAGAAGAATATGCAGTGATGCCAGTGTCCTCTCACAGCTATCATCTGACGTGCCTATTCTTTTCATTGGCTTTGTTGCCAGCATCTGTGAAAGATCTGGCAGCCTTGTATAAAGCTGGAAGGTTATAAAACTACCAGGGTTATGTGGAGTGCAGAAGGGCAAATTCTGTCCTGCTCTTCTGCCCTGGACTTACCTCTTAGTGTCTACACTTACTTTACCAGTGAATGGTTGAACACTTACACAGGTTATGTGTGAGGTGTAATTGCCTGCCATGGGCAGATTTTCTGAGGGGCCCTAACTCACTGTCTTATTTTTATGTGCTCAGAACACTTATTTCCATGTGTAAATCAGCTTGTTCAGAAAGGCATGTAGAAAGAGCCTTTTGCAGATTTAAAACTCAGCCAATCTGTCTATTTCTATAGGAGCAGTATGGCAAATGAGCTTCGGTAAATTGGGTGGGTAATTAGGGGCTTCATCCATCTGTCACACCTGCACGGTGAAGATTCCTGCTGGAACTGGGGTCTCTATAAACAGTGAGACTGGAGCAGACCAAAGAGTGGGCAGTGTCTTCGACGCCTGGGTTGGGTCTTGGGTTTTCCTCCTTCCTCCCTTGAAGCTGAATATTCAAAGTAGCTTTTTCAAAGCACAGTACAGAGATTTTACTGTCACAAGCTTGAGAAGAGTGGCTGTTGTTTCTGTCTCTGTGGCTAGGTGAGTGCTGAGGTGTCATTTAGTATTAATCACCCATATTTAGAGGCATTTGTGTGAAAGTTTTCATTTTGCCACGTTTTTATGATAAACCTGTTGCTGTGGCTAGGACGGGCATGTTTGTAATTTTTGCTCCATCTTACTGGGGAAATTCCCAAAGGCATGAGAACAGAGTCAGTCAGACAATCATGAACTAGGAATAGCATGCAGTTTTTATTTCTTTTTACAGTTACAATAGCAGTGGTACAAATTGATGGGAGTTTCCTTCTTGTAAATGAAAACTGGATAGCTTTTAAATTATGTAACCTGTAGTCTTGACAACAGTTTGCAGGCCTGTTTAGTGGGACAAGATAGTTAGAATGGTACTTTCTGGCCTCAAATCCCTTACTTGAATAGCAAAAAAATCAGGGGTCTACAGGAAATGCTGTTTTGAATCACTTGCTGGTCTTTTTTCTACATATTGGGGTGAGGAATGCATTCTTCTATCCTTATTCTTCCTGTAATTTGTTATCCTTGACTGAGTTTTTAAAAGGTGTTTTCTCTACCTTACGTTGTGCTTTGAATGTCCTGATGTTGTTTTACAAGTTTCCTGTGGTCAAACTGTTTGCCAGAGCTTGACACATGGGGTAGAAAAAGGAAAACCTTTTCAGACATCAAATTATTAAAGACAAGGGGACACACTGGGAAAATAAATTGCCACCATCATGAACTGAAGTAGAAATATTTGTTAACTTGCTGTCAGACACAGATTTTCTTCTATCCTGAGAAAAATTACAGACTCTTTCATTTTTCTTCCATACCTGTTTTTTTCTTTACTTCCCTTACTGTTTTGTTCTGCACCCTTTCAGACAACTTCAGAAAGAGCTTTTTCCATCTCTTCATTATAATTTCCTTGATTAGAGTGCTTAAATATTTGGGGACTTTTTTTGTAAAAGCCTAAGTTTCTGAGAGGTAAGAGGACAGAACAATATTGGATTCTAGTAACAAATATTTGATATGTAATGTTCATCAAAGACACCTCATAAAGAGCTGGATCTATGAGTGCACTGGTCGAAGAAGAGAATTCTGTTTGTTCCTGTGGTTTAGGATTAAATGCAAAATGGTGCTCTGCTGATAGCCCTTTTAAATATTTCTCCACCTTTTTTTCAGGTCCAAAGTGAGGGCTTTTTTCTTTCATCAAGGCAAGACTTGGCATAGTCTGGTTCACATACCAGAGGAAAAAAAAAATCAAACTTCAATGTATTTTTTGTAATTTGGTCAACAAGCTTGACAAACAGACAAAATTTTTGTTCTAGGTGAGAATGCATGATTATATTCAGTGATCTCAAATAAAATTTAAAACTTCCTTCATATTGTTCTAATGACAATCACAACGGAGTCAAAGCAAGAAAAAATAGAATCAAAACAGAAAATATGCATTTGTTTCCCCCACCCCTTCCTTTTTTTCTAGCAAAATTCAACTGTGAATGCTGCAGGTCATCACTTCATTCCACTGCAGTGCACCTGACTGGTGGTAATACAGGGACCAGCCATATCACCTCTCATGGTGTTTGCAATTCCCTTCCCACAATGGAATTTACTCTTAAATACCAGGCAGGTAAAAATGAAGTAGATGAAGGGAAGTGTTGTATATTATTATGCTGTGTAGATTAAATTGGGGCTCTTGGATTTGATAATCTGCAGTGTACCAGACAAGAGGTAGAAAGCTTCTTACACAGATGTTTCCATGACTTTATAAAAGCAGACAAAGTTGTGAAATAAGTTAGTACTTCCCACTGTATTTTGAGAGGGTATACGTAGTGTGCATGAGTAGTTAGACACCATGGGTACGGCATTAAAGCTTTCAGTGTACAAATACATGTTCCAATTAATCTCATTTGAGAAAATTGAAGCTTTTTTGGCTGTGCTGGGATCAGTCAAGAAACTGGAATACAGATTGTATCCCTACTTGCATGAAATGTTTAAATTACTTAACTTAGAGAGATGATCACACTGGGAAATACTTAATATGATGTGCCAAATCCTTAGCAAATATAAATTGACATAGCTCCATTGAATTCTCCAGCCAAGGATTAGAGCTGATTGAAAAACAGGAAATGGCAAAGAAAAAATCAATCAGCTGAAAATACTTACTTTAGTTTAATTCCATTCGTTTCTAAAGTTTTTGTTTCATTTTTGGTTTTGTTTTACTTTTGCTATTTTTTCTTATGCACTGTGGCAGACCTGTCAAGTTTTTTTTCCTTCTTGAGGTTTGCATTTATATTTTTGATGATATAAAAGAGAATATGAAGGAACAGAGAGTATCTGTGGTGAAAAAGATGAGAAGAACTCAACTTGGAATTTTCCTTTCTGTGAAAGTGTCAGATTCTTTTTGTTCCAGTTTTTTTTTTTTCCAGTATGAATTCATTTTTTCTTGCAAACTTGCAAGTAAATCTGTTGACTGAGAATGTTGCTGAAGTATCTTAGAAAAGTGCCTTTATCACTTTTACGCTCATTTCTCTGGCCCTTCAGGTGGTGAGGCACTGCTTGGTTCACTCTTCAGTCCCGCTCTGCGTTATCAAATGGTTTTAATAAGAGTGCAACAGGAAACTACTCTTGAGGAGTACACTGAGAGCAGGTAGCTGGGTGTGCAGCTGCAGTGAGAGCTGCAGGTTGTGCCCTGGCTGAAGGACATGGTGGGAGCCTCAGGAAAGGACCATGACACGGTGCTGACCCTTTGCACCACAAAGGGCACAGGGACCTGTGGCACTGGCCAGGGGACTGGACACTGGGGCACAGCAGGAGCTGGCGAGTCAGCAGGAAGACCCCAGACTGTCTGGGTGCACAGACTGTGAGGGTGTAAAACCCAGGGCTTCCTTTGTTGGGGGTCCGTCCCTGGAGGCACCAGCTCGAGCTGTTTCTGTGTCACTGCACCGTGATGGAATTGCTTTAAGGATCCAGACATCTGGGACTCAGCTGTGGGATATCCAGGGCTGAGCCAGTGAGAAAATCTTATCTTTCTTATTTTCTGTGTGAGTGTGGGGTGTGCAGGGAGCCAAAAGGGGCACCCCTGGGGTCACTGGAGCCACCCACTCTGAAGGGACCTCAGTCCCCACTGTTACAGTCTGGAGTGGTGGGAGTGTGACTGCCAGAGTGGATGGACAGATAGGAAAACTTCCATAACATTTGAAACATGGCCACTCTTAGGCCTAAGAGTTGTCTTTTTCTCTGAGAAGGATGCAAAACTCTTAACTTAATGAGGTTTTACTTGCAGCAAGATAGTTCCAGCCTGCTTTTCTTCTTGTCCCTTAATTTCTTAATGTAATTGTTTCTGGTTTTCTGCCTTCTCACTGTTAGAAATGTCATGTTGTTCAGTTATCAGCATGCTCATTTGGAGAAGTTTATTAAAGGTGACATAGACTTTCTGACATCCCAGTGGCAGAAAAGTAAAATGAATTTCATGGCTCGTTTGGTAAAATGCTCCTTTTTGAATTGCTAGATTTAATGTGACTATTATCTGTTGAAGAAATTTTCTGTCCAAGAAACAGTGTTTTCTGTGGAAGTAGTAATTAATGAGGGAGTGGGAAAGATGATTCAACTGAATAATGTTGCGTGAAGTGATTTAAAGCAAATGAAAGGTTTAGTGTGTTAATGGAACCACATTGCACTTTGATTTGTATTTTGCATAGTTGAACAGCATTCAGGTGTGTGGTCCATCTTTAATTTAGTTTAGTCATACCTTAAAAAGTTGGAAGTGACAAACTTTTCCTCATAAGCAACTTCTGCTTTGTCCCTGTTCTGCATTTCCCACGTGCAGCTGCAGTGAGAGATGCAGGCACACACTGAAATGCATTACTCTGTCAGTGAGGATGGGATGTTCATCTCAGACAAGCAGGAAATCAGCCAGCTTTTCTTTCAAACCAGAAATTCTCAGTTCAAAAGTTAGTCCTTTATTGCTTTACACAAATGAAAATTGAGGTTAAAATATATTGTGGCCAGGAGAATGGGAGGGCGAGGCCTAAAACATACTAGATTTTAAAAAATTAAGAATTTGAGAGATGTTTTCGAAACATTTTCTTTTGAAGACCTACCTGTTTTCTAGTATTTGCTATAAACCTTTTGATGAATGAAGTTCAGACTTGAAGGTGCAGGAGAGAGTTTTGGTGTTGCTTGGTAAAATTTCACAGAGCATGATGTTTCTCAAGCAGAAGTTTCTCATCTTTATCAGAAGCTCTTCACCAAGTAATGTAAAACAGAGGTTATTAAATTCCATTAGCTCTATCCAGGGTTTTAGGAGAAAGTAAATACCACAAGAGACATTTTAAAGATCCTTTGAATTTCCCATGCTGATGTTAGCCCACCATGTTTAAGAGAAGCACAGGAGCTGCCATGGCTGACTCTGTAGCTGCTGCTGGGGGCTGCCCTGTGCACCAGGACTCACACTTGGTTAAGGAGCAATTTGTAGCACATTTGCATTTTTTCCCCTCCTGAAATAAATGGCAGCAATATAACAAAACACTTTGATATTTTTCTGGCACTGTTTTATTGTTCAGTGTGAAGTTTTCTTTTGATCTTTTATTAGACTTGTAGCAGTCCCAAATGAATTGGCCCTTGTTAGGACTGGGAGAACAGCCCATGATGGTTTGAGAAGTGCCTTTCAGTCCATACCATGTATTTTTCACTTGTTCAGGGTTTGTAAAAGTAGAAATAATAATCAAGGGGGGAAAGAGCTATTTGAAATAACATTACATGAGTATTTTAGAAGTGTGTTTCTTTTAAACAAATGCTGAAAGATAAATTAAAGTGAATACTTTCCTTCAATATTTTGTGTTTTTGAAGACAGTTGCTATTTTTTTGTATCCAGACTTGGAAAGTGATAAATAATCGTGGTTTTCTGTAAGTAATACCCACAATTCCCCCAGTTTTAGAATTTTCTTTTAGGCTGAGATTGAAGGGAGACGTAGTGATAGAACAGACAAGTACAGATGGAAACAAAAAAAGTTGCAAATTTCTGATCTCCTGTGGTTTGCATGAGGAGTGGTGAGAACACAGCTTTATGTACAGAACGTGAATCATCCCTTAACACCCATTCTACTGTACAAAAAGTCTTTTGCATTTATAATTGACTGGTTTGGCTTAAAAGCTACAATTGCTTTAGAAATTATTATTTCTAATGTGCGTAGTTCCAAGGGAATGTATGCTGCACATCTATACTGCTTTATCAGCTCTTTCTTTCCTCAAGTTACACAACTTCTTTTGCAACTGTTCACTGTTTTTTTTAAGAGACAGGGCCAGCAAAACTAATTTTCTTGGAAGTGAAGTCAGCTCCAGTGGAACCAAGCTGAAGGGGAGGACTCACCTGTGTCACAGTCACCTTGTATTATAGATGTAGAAAATGCTGAATATCAGGGTTTATTGTGGGGTTCAGATAGCTGTGCTTTGTTTATTCCTGTCTGTGAGACAAGGTACTTTAAATATTGTTTTGCTTTTGGGTGGTAAAGCTGGGAGATGGTTGGAGGAAAGTACAGGTGCAAAAGATTAGTGTCTTCCTGAGGTCACCTAGAAATGTAATGGCAGAATCACAAGAAGATTACAGGTCACTTGAGACCCAGTGTGTGGTTAATATAAATTATTTTCTTTGCTCTGAGTACACTTGAAGAATGACTAGAGGAGGAAATTCACTCTCTCATTTAGTCTTAGTTTGTAGTCTGACAATAGCATACCACATAATAGCAGTGGCTGCCAATATTTAATGTTTGATCCATTTTTGTATATATGTGACCTTTCAAATATTTCAGGATGGAAATAGATTTGGACTTGATCTGCATTTCATCTTCACCAAAACAAGTCTGAAGAATTTCAGCCTGCATCTTGCCTTTCCCACAAAACTCTGTCTGGGATTGAGAGAGATGTTTGCAGAAGAAACTGTGAGAAATGCAAAATATGTTGGTGGAAGTTGTGACAGACATTGCATACCCAGGGCAGTGTTTCTGGAAAAGCATTCAGCAATTTCTATGCTCTTAAACAAAACAAAAATGACAATAGTTTGTGCAGTCAACGGCATCTGATTGAGTCTGAATCATTAGATCTTACCCTGGCCACCCTGTGAGGTGGGAAGCAGTTATCTATATTACACAAAGAAGAAGCTCAAAGGTGTAATAAATTAAGCAAGTTGTTCAAAGTCATCCAGTGAATTATTAACTGAAGAGGGCTCAAACTCAGGTGTCCTGAATCCTAAATCCCATGTCTCATTTACTAAACCATCCTTCATAGCAATTCATTGGCTCCTGTCATAGAGGGGTTTGCCCTGAGGGGGCAGCCAGCCTTTTTATAACAAAGCCATTCAAGTAAAAAGATTATTTTTTTCTTGGGTGAATCTGCTCTTTCTGTAATTAACTTCTCCTTTTGGACATATGAAAGATTTTTGAGTTAGATTGATGCCTATATGCAGGAGGAGTATGAGGGGAATGCATGAACACAGAAACATCAGCCCATAGGAAATGCATAAGTGCCTCATACCTTGCTGAATGTAATTTAAAATAACATTACCCTCGCTATAATTCATCTCATTGTTCCAGTGAGGCAGACTAGCAAGGGATCAGATTAATAATTTAGACAAGCCTACCCCTCAGCTTTCTTCCTCTTCAACAGAAGGGTTAGGATTTAGCAGAACACCATTGTGAAGACTTTAATTGGTGTTTCAAAGGGTGTAACTGTAGGTGCACACTTTGTGGTAATTGGGAGTGGGGCTGTGGCAGAATCTCATTCCTAATGGGCACAGCTGTGAGGAGCAGGTGAGCAGCACTGACAGCAACGAGCCCTGGAGTGCCCAGGGCACTGACCAACCACCAAAGGGAACAGAGGGCACACAGGTGCAGTGCATGAACATGAGGGGTATAAAAGGTTGGGCTAAGGAACAAGGGCAGATGCTTGCAGCTTTCTCAAGTGGTGTGGTGGTACTCTGTGTGGGCAGATACCTGAAGCCTTCTGATGGGGTAAGGTGTTGCTCTGTTTGGGCAAATGCAAAAAGCTTTCTGGCACTGTTTAATGATACTCTATGTATTATGGCTGTCTTGACTGTGATGTACAACCTTATTCACCCACAGAGCATTTTTAATTTTTTTTTTTCTTTTCCTCAAAAGTTGATACAGTTCAGGTTTGCTTGTTTTCCAGGATTTTTTCCCCCAAAAATATTTCTAAGTAGTTTAACGTACAAAGGAATTAGAAGAAACCTGTACTGTGATCTTCTCTATTGTTCATTCAGGTCCAAAGCCAGTTGAAGTAGCTTAGAGCATTCTTTTAGGTTTATGTAGAGCTGAATTTCTCAACACTTAAAGAAGTAGTGGTTGAAGACAAATAACCTAGTCTTTGATTCAGTCTTTTCAAGCACCTCTGTTTCACTCCTGCTTGTCACCTCTCTGTGGTTTTATTGCAATATCTGAATGGAGCCTTTGCTATTTGTCCTATTCCAAACATCTCTTGAGCAGAGAAAAAGTAAAGAACACTCTGTACAATATTGTGATAAAAATATTTTGAAATCACTTTGTGTAATGGATGAAATATAGATGAACAAAGATCAAGGCTGACTTGAAAACAGAATACCAAATTCAGTTATGTGAGTTAATATATTTTCATTGATTTCAGACATATAATGAGCGGCCTTACATTATTAACAATCTTTCACTTTAATATAAATTACTTTTGCAAGGTAAACCATCCTTACAGCACCCAGGAATTTATTATCCTATTAAAAGTCAGCATGCTACTGGATGTCTGTTTTCTGATGTTTGCAATGTAAAGCAACAGGTTATATACTCTGACCACCACAGTCCTGAGTTTATTGAAAAAGCTTTTGATGTCTAAAAACTGGAGCTTAAAAGTGTAAATTAATTTACACTAGTCCTCACTTTATTGGGGAAACTTGACAACAACATATATGGGTTTTGGGGGAATTTTCATCCTTTTCCATCTTGGTATCATAGCCTATTCCTAGTTTTAACAGTCCGTATAATCTAGGTACCAAGTAGTGCTCCAGCATTCAAAATGTGATGTACCTTCTAAATTAAAAGAACAGTTCCAGCTTTTGTATCCTGCTGTACTGAACCTTAATAATAGGTGTGAGTATAAGCTAGGTAACAGCTGACTATCCAAAATTAATGATCAAATGTAAAAAATGCCTTTAGACACCTCTCTTCATCTTTCTTCTGAGAATCTGAGTTCTCAGAGTTCCATAGCAATTTTCACTTTACAGTACCCAGTTTCAAACCTTAATTGTAAATTTTTGAGCATAAACCCAAATTGCTATAGCTGACCCAAATTTGTTATTAAAATCTGCTAATATCAACTCTCCATGTATGATTTTACATCATGTAAAGGGAAAGGATCACTTCAGCTTTGTAGTTCTTACTTTCCAAAATCCCAGTGCTAGCCCTAGGATTTAGTATAACATCAGTAGTTGTTGCTACTTGAAAATCAGTAACAAAGCGTTCAGAGTCAAAATACGCACCTCTGTTTTCTCTCTGCTGTCTCTTGGGTAGTTGAGCAATAATGCCACATCAGCATCCCCTGTGATCTGGAATCCCAACCCAGAGGAGCTACTGCAGTCTCCCTGTGCTGGTTTTGGTTTTCTGTCACAACCCTGGAACAATGTGTCAGTTTTCTCTACCATCCTAAGCACTCAAAGTTTGCAGTTCTGCCAGTTTTCAGCTGACAAAACTGATGGATTTGTACCATACCTTTCTGCATTAGGAAACAGTTTGCTGTGGTGTACGTGAGGCTGAATTTTTTTATATTCTTTTTATAGAGTATTTATGCAAATTACTGGATCAGGAAGCAGTGGTCAGTATAACATAATAAGTACTATTCTTGGATTTGTTCTAAAAGAAATAATAAGAAATAATTTAATATTTAAATTATAGAAACGTGATTAGTGCTTGGAGATTGTTTACACAGGTAGGGTTAGTAATGAACCCCTGGGAAGCAGCCTTGGATTCCTTTTCAGTAGTTGGATGTGGAAGGTGAGGAAATCTGGAGCAGTATGTTAGCTCTGTTTTTCCTCTGCTTACCAGCTCAGTTCTTTCCTTGCTCTCTCTGCCTTATTCATTGATGTCTCATTGTCTGACAATTTCTTTCTCTCCCACACACCAATTTAGCATTTTTCTCCTTGGCTTTTATCAGATACCACTGTCTGTATTTCACACACTTCTTTCTGTCCTTACTTTTAACCTTTTCTCTGCTTAACCATCCCACCAACTCCATCCCTGTCCTTCCAAGGAGCTGGGCAGGAAGATAGGAAGGGAGTGAATTCTTCCAATAGCTGCTGCTGCCAGAGATTTGAACTTGTGAAGAGGTGAATGCCTTCTGATAAGGCTTAGGGAGCAGGGGTGCAAGGACAGGGGAGTGAGTGGAAGAGAGCTCTCTGCCCAGTGTGGAAAGGCAGGAGAGGTCAAAGTTTATAACAGAGGTGAAACCAAGCTTACAGTCTGGCCTGTGCACCATGGTAGTGTTGGTGAAGTATAAGAAAAGGGACCCTGCTTTCACTATTAGCCATAGCTCACTTTTGAACAGTACAGGAGTCCTCCCTTTGTTGCCAGTGGTCCTTGAATGACATCTGTGGCAGGATGGCTTTGGATTCTGGTGGTGTCAAAATGTTTAAAATTTTGTGGCCATTTTTAAGAGAGCAGACAGCCTCAGATTTTTAAATTTGTATATTAAATGAGGTTGGTTGAGGGTAGCAGTGGTATAGAATGTCCATCATGGAAATAAACTCTGCTTTGGGAGGGAGGCTAGTGATTCAGAAGGCAGCACTTCACACAGATTCATTGTGACAATCTGATACAGGAGGCACAGAACTTTAAATGGCAGGTTGAGCTGAGGCTCTGTCTATCCATGAGCATCAAAAGGTAGTGTAGCTTTATTGCTGAGTTGCTAACCTCAGTGTCCAAAGAGAGCCTGTTATGCCTTGTCAGACTCTCTCCTGCAGAGTGTCCTGGTGTAGGAGCCTTTGTTGCCAGTTTTTAAATGACTGTGTTGTGGCACAGTGAGAGCTGCCATGCTTCATCCCGGTGATGGGAATGCTTGTTGTCTGGGGAATTGTATGTGTAGTGGTTGATAAACTAGTATGCTAATCCTATTAATGCTTGTGTGAATCCACTAATTCTGACAGTGTTGCACTGTGGCACAGTAACAGGATTGTATGGGTGATGCAGGTCCATAGATTGGCGTGAACTCTGTCATATCTTCAAAAGGTTGTTGCTATGATTAACAGTTCCTCAACCATTTCCCTAGAAATTGTAGAATAATTGTGATTCTCCTTAGGTTGCAGATACTGTCACGTGTTTTCTGCAAAAATAGCTAGAGTTGAATGCCCAAGCACAGGGTCTTAAATGGAGTCAAGAACAGGGTCAGTTTTGGTAGCAGCTCAACAGGGGAGCTCTACAGCATCCTCAATAACAGCAACAATAATAATTCTTCACACTTACCTTTTTATCTGTAGTTTTTGAAGAGTTTTATAAAGATAATGCATTCTCCATTTTACAAATGCAAGACTAGCAAGCTTAATTCCTGAAGGTAAGAGTGACTCAGCTAGAGATATCTTGGTGGAAAAAGTATTATTCAAAAAAATTGCCTTCTGTCACATTGTGTTTTCTCTTGCTCCAAAAAATATGCTTTTAGTCTTCTCCACTCTAATTATGCAGTCTCTCCACACCCAGGTGTGTGTCACAGGTGGTCTAAACTGATGTAATTTCTCTGAAGTTGGTGGTTTTGCCTCTGCCACTTATCTCTTGTCTATGTTTTTCAGTAAACTTTCCTCAAGGCAATTTCCATTTCATTTTTATGTTTATTTTGGCACCATTTTTGTGCTTCCTCTCTGCTAGTGCTGTTTGAACAGCTTGGGAGGATGGATTTTGTTTAGGTTCAAGAATCCCCGCAATATTTGTTTTAGAGGAAGAGAACCTGTGGGCATGCCACCTTTGAATTGGTCCTTGCAACCATCTCACCAGGAACATGTGCCCTGTATCCCTGTTCTTCCCTCTGCAAGCTCCTACAGAAAGGCTCCCATTTGTTTCCCTCTGAGTCGTGTGTTCCTGGTGCAAATGCAGAGGGTTGATCAATTAGTACTGCCAGGCTTTGCAAAGAGTTCTTGGGATTTCACATGGATTTAAATGCTAATGAAAGATTTGTTGTTTCATTTCTGAGTCTTGTAAGTAAACATTTCCACCATGGATGCACTCAGAGGAGGAAGCTGCTAATTATGCCTTGTGCCCCTCTCTTCCTGCTGGTACCTGTTCCACCCTCATGGTTAGAGGCTGTTGACACAGCACCAGTCATTTATCCTGCTTGGGGGTGGATTCGTACATCTCTGGTTAGGTGGTGGAGAGAAGCACACAAACAGGAAAGGCTATTTTCTCTCAGTAATGGAATAGAACGTTGTCACAGAAGTGTTCCCTTTTTGTACCAGGCCTCACTAGCTATTGCAATTTAAACAATTTCTTTAGCATAGTCCAAAATTCAGTATATTATAGTTGCATTCTTAGCTATTCTTACTGCTCAATCTTTTCATCAAGCTATGACAACCAGTAGTGAAGAATGAAATAGGAACCTGTGCCTTCTGTGTCTCCCTGTAATCTTTGATCTGGAAAGAGGTTACACAACAAAACCTTACTTCTTTAATTTCCAGTTCTCAGATAGATGGAATTTAATTTGCCTCCTATTGTCTGTCTGCCCCCTTATCTTCACATGTCTTGTAGTAAGTTGTTAGGCTGGCCAGATTTTCATATTGGCATGTTGCCAATCACACGAATAGCCTTTGTATCTTTAAAACCAAGAGAATTCACAGAAAAAAAGGTAAATATTCCAAGACTGTTTGATATATGGACAAGCTATGAAGCACTGTGGCAGCAGAAACATGTACTGAGCTCATTAAAGCTGTTCCAGTGAGACAAGGGGTCTTCTAATATCCTGCTGACATTAGAAATGTGCTTCAGCATTTCACACAGAGAGTTCCTAAATATAGTCAGAACAGTGACTTTAATGGTAGTGCTTTTATGTAGCAGCTGTAAGAGGTAGACCTCAACGCATTCAATATGTAAAGTAAATAGTGTTAATTCCATTCTTAAAACAGGGGAACTGATTTAGGCTGGGAAGGTGAAGTGAATTGCAAACATGATGCAGCATGCCATGGACACAAGCATGAAAAAAGCTCAGGTCTCAAGTCTGGAGTCCTGTGCCTAGTGACATTACCATCTTGCTGTTATAAAGTACATTTTACTGTAGCTTGGATATTTATGTTTTTTGCCCCTGATGACAGCAAGCCAGGTCAATTGTCCAGCCCCTTCTGCTACTTTCAATTTGGAATTGTGCTGGGTATCTCACAGCATTGCTCATGAAGCTGTTGTGTACCAAGGCTCTGTCCCAGATTCCAGGATGCAGGCACATGACTCTGCAGAGATCAACAGCCAGTGTAGCTCAGCCTAAAAATTCTCTGCATTTGTCCCATCCTCTTTAGTAGCAGAGCAGTGCTGCTGCCTGCTGTGTCAGTCCAAAGTATCTCTGCAGCATGTGAGGAATGGGAATCCTGCAGTGCTTCAGCAAGGCTGGACAATGTGCTGTTAAACTGAGTGTATCCAACAGTGGGAGGAGCACAGTCCTTAAAGAGCACAGTGCAGACACATTATAAAGTGATCTGTTTATATCAGAGCTACACCTGGAACAAAACAGTGATTCTGCAGGCTACCAGTCAGGGCTGCTCTACTATTAAAGGCATGTGACAGAGATGGTTTCTGCAGTAATAATTTCCTCTAATCACTCAATAAATATTCTGTCCCATGCATCTTTCTTTTGGTATGTTTTAAAGGATTGTGGTTGAATTTTGTTGTCTGAGGGTTAATTCCAAGTGAAAAATATTTACTGTAGATCTTTGCAAGGTCAGGCATACAGATCTACAGGTAAAACTGTGCAAGTTCCTCAGTTGGTTCTTCTTTCAAATGAGTTCTGCATCCTGGACCTGCAGGATACCTCCTGGTTATCCCATCTGCTACAGAGCCTTTCTGTTCTCTGGCAATAACAAGTGCTCACACTGAGGTATATAGTGCTTCTATGGGAAAGAAATACGTATATTTCTATGATATCCATATCTGTGTTTACATCTGTATCCCTAAGGGAGAGTTGGAGTAGATGACCTTTAAAAGTCTCTTCCAAGCTAAATCATCTATGATTTGACCACACCTTCCAGTCTGTAAGGTCAGATGAAACTGAATTGTTTTCTATGGCAAATTTAGAAGCAAGGTTTCTATAACAAAAGATGGAAAACATTTAGTTTTCAGATATTTCAGGGGTTCTGCTTTTGTTATCACCAATTATTTTGATGTAGGCAATGTGTGGTGTGTTTGCAGTGCTGGTACACTGAGCATCCCTGCTGGGGCTTGTGGGGTAACTTGGTGTGTGATGACCTGTTCTGTTTTTTCCTCTGAGTAGCTGGAGCCTTATACAAATGTGCCTGTTGTAGCCAGACAGATCTTGATGGCCCTACAGAAGAGAATCAGATGAAACAGGTTGCTTATGGCAAAGGAGTCCAGAAGGCTTCAATTCTTTCAGAAGATTGTGAGACTGTCTAATGAAGGACAGCAGAGCAGCGTTAGCCTTGCTGGGTCCTTTGATGCAGTAATATGTTAATGATGATGTTGTTTGCAGTGAAAGAAGCCTGATAGTGTTGGAATAAACCTCTCTGCTTGACCAGTCCTCAAAGATTGCTTGTTTGTTGTAATTAATAGGGTGGACTAAAGTAACTAATCATCAAACTCCAAGCTCGGTCTGATGCCAGTGCTTTAAATTAAATTACATACAGTTTTGGTGGCATCATTGGACCTCTCTCCAAGCTTTTGTGTAAGGTGCTGCCTGCTCAAATAAAGTAGCAATTTCAGAAAAAGAAACCAGTACTCAGGTGCTTACCCAGGGAGAAGTGTGAAGCCCTGAAAGAGACAAAGCAAAAGGCTTCACTGTGGAAGAACATTTCAGACTGTCACAATGTGTGTAGAGGCTGCAGAGATACCTGGTGGGAGAATCTGGTCTAGTGAAAGGCAGGGATGGTTGGAACTAAATGATCTTTGAGGCCCCTTCCAAGCCAAACCATTCTGTGATTCTCTGACTCTATTCTATGCTGTGTGTTATGTTATGGTAGGGTAGAAAGGAGTTTATACAATTCTCTTCAGGAAGGGGGAAGAGGTCAGCACTAGAAAGCTCTTCTGGTGAATTAATGAGAGGATGGGGCAGGGTGGGAGAGAGGCAAATGGCTTGGAATGAGAAATGCAAATCAGATTGGAGAACAAAATTAAAAAAGAAGGAATAAAAACAAGGCAAATGCCATTGGGGGATTGTGTGCTGCATTTTCTGTATGTGTTGGAGTATTAAACATCTTCAGGCCGCACTAATGATGTTGATAACAAGCCCGATCTTTTGATGTTTCTGAAAACATCAAAGTGAAGGTCCTAGAAGGCTTCAGTTCATCAAAATCCCAGACAAAAAGAACTTTTTTTTTGCTTTGGTTTAATAGGTATTGATATTTTATTACTCTTAATTTTATGTTTCCAGGGGCATTGGGAAAATAAAGGAGGAGATAGAAGAAAAATAAGCAAGAGTTTTGAAGTAGACATGAATGGAGCTGAAATGCAATTCAGAATAACACCTCAGAGAACAGTTAAAATCCTTCAAACTACTTTTTGTCTGTTCTGATTTGTCTAGAGAAGGCAGAGTCCATTTTCCATGGCTCTGTGTTTTAGTGAGGAGAGCTTTGTCAATTAGGAACATCAGTAGATCCCTGCGGCCTCTAAAAAAGGAATTATCTTTGTAGTTACTTTGTGACATCTGCCACCCTTTTCCATTACTAAGAACAAGCAGTTTTAAGCTCTGGCTCCTATCGTCCTCCTGGAAGGACTGCTTCCAAAGTAAATTCAGGTGTCCAGCACTGATACTGTAACCTGCTCCTGTGTCAGGGCTGCAAAGGAGTTATATAGATTACCAAAAACATGTAAAGGGGCTGGAGTCAGGTAGTTGGGATATTTATTAAGGTTTCACTTAATTTTGGAAGCCATTGTTTCTAATGGTGTGAAACACAGGCAAGACATCCCTGATACTTGGAGTTCAAATACTTTTAGAACACTGGGAAATTATATTAAACTCAGATTTAGAAGGCTTCTGCTGTAAGTGAAATTGCTGACATGTATAAAAAGGAAGAGCTTTTCAGAGAACTTCAAGTAGAACAGATTCACTCTTGGGTGCATGAGGGACAGTCATAGATAAGTGTTTTTAACTGCTCTGTCAGAATGTTAAGCCCAAGTTTGGACCTCTTGACATTGATGGTTCTTGTGTGACATCTCTCAGTTTTGAGTCAGGTATACATTTGTTTGATCACAAGCACTCACTTGGGCTCTGGTTTTCTGGCAATAGGCATGAGAAAAGAATTAAATTCTTCATGTGACTAGAGTTTGCTGTGTAGCAAAATGGTACTGAATAACCTCTTCAGATGTCATTGCTTCTATGCTCTGTAAAAATGGCTCTTGGTATTTTCAATTTGGGAGTTATAGTGCAAATCAGGCATTGTTTCAGGGAAATTTATCTAGGCAAAGTCCTGCTCATGGAAGGCTGCAGTAACTCAGGGTGAAATGCCAACAGACTGTCCAATAATGTGCTGGTTTAGAGGCCTTCCTATCAGGTTCAGTCTTGTCATAATTGCCTGCATTGCCGTGAGAACTCTCAAGTTCTGTTAAGGATAATATGGTGGAGGAAAAGAATGAAAATCACTGCTGGTATGGGGGACTGACAGTTCAGTAAAATGCTCATTTCCTTGCATTTGGAAGCTGAGGGGTACTTTTTGCTCCTAGTGGTACAATAACATAGGGTTTTTTCCTGTTTAATTTCACAGATTTAGATGGACATGTGATGGACTGCCCTACTCCAACAGCCCTTTCTAAAAAGGTTATTTCTTCTGGTGCTTTGGACTCCTTACATTGTAGATTGTAGACACAGGGTGCAAATCACCAAAGAGAGATCAAGAACAAAGTCTCTTGCACTCTCAAGAACCATGAGGGCAGTGGATTTAGGGCCCCGTTCTTGAATGGTGCAGTGTACATCTATATAACCCTGTGTGGAGAGGGTGAGACCCAGCCTCATCTCACTCTTTCAGCAGAAATGGGAGGGAACTGTGGTTCTGGTTCTCATGCATACTCTGTGTCTGTGAAGGTTACAGCAGTATGAGCAGAACAGTGTTTAGCCAAGTTAACAGATTTCAGTTGTTAATCTTTAGGGTAGGAACCAGCACCAGATGGAAGTCTAGGATTGCTGTACAGGATAGGAAGACATAAAGCAGACATTTTACCATTGACTCTCCTTTCTGCCCTTCTTATTGCAAACTTTCTACCCCTTTATATGTGTGGTTGGTGGCAGTAAGCTCTCCTACATGGAGATGTAAATAATCACACTGTGAAGTTCTGCTCTTATATATTTTTTAAGTATGAAAATCAAAAACTAGTCTCTTCTATTCCTCTATCGAAATGAATAACTTTTTTTTCTTCACCAGTTGAGGGCTGGTGCATTGCTCCAGGTTTATTCTTGACTTTGCTGTGTTGCCACATCTATTCTGATGCTGTTAAACTGTAATGTGTATTACAATCCAATTTATTCAGTCCTGTCCTCTAGCCTCTTTCCTTCTGCCATCTTTTCAAAAGGCAGGCGGGCTTAACCAAGCTCCCTCTAATCCATCTAGTTTGACTGTCGGGAGCAGTGAAGTCACACTGCCCTCACCCCTGTGCTGTAGCTGTGTTCTCCTAGTTCAGCCATGTGAACTGGGCTGTCTGAGCCTGGTCATCATCCCCCAGTTGCTTTGAGCAGCCTGCCGCTTCCACAGCATGAGGAACCGACTTCTTTTCTCCATCAGATAATGCTTAGGACTGTGAAAAACCTCCTGTTGTGGCTCTGCAGCCTGGAGCTGATAATTTCATGCTGGGTTCTCTAATTTTCTTTGCTGTAAAAGAGGCTGTGGACTTTGTCTTCCTGTGGCTGTGTCTGTACATAGCTTGGTGAGAATAGTGATAATGAAAAGTTCTCATGATGGGAATGGAAGCATTGTTGGCTGATCACTGTCCAATAATTTGCATTTTCTTTTCTTCTTGAGAAGTGCAAGAATATGTTCACAGGCTCTAAATCCCTGTGGCTGTACAGATGAGCTGGCGGCTTCATTGCTGGAATCCCTCTCCATATGTGTTGATATTTTTGTTGCTATTTTGTTTAAATGTCATCCCATCAGCAGTGTTAAAGGAGACTGAACAAGCACTCAGCACTGAAGATCCATGGTCATGGTTGAGTACGTAGAAGATTGTGAGCATGACATTCAGAGATGAGTTTCAGAAAGAAGAAAAGAGGGTTTTAGAAACAAATAAGTTTAAGAGATGCTATCCAGCAGTTCCAGACACATACCAGACAAGACACTTAAAATCACTGAGCTGTTAACAGCAGGTTTGCCTCACTTCATCAAATGCATCAAGCACAGAGAGAGAAAATATCAGAATTCATACTGATCACTCTCTTGGAGTTTCTTTCTCTTTATGAGTGTTTTGCTGCTTTGCTTTCAGGGACTGGAGGGAGAAAAGGAGTAGTGTCTCTGTTGAAGGAGGTTTTAATTTAGTGATTGACAAACTCTCCCAAGTGAGACTCATTTAGCCAAGTTAACAGATTAGGGAGTTACAAAGTCAGGAGACAGTGGTTTGCATTCCAGAAATCTTAGCATAAGGGAAGTTCTTCCAGTGGGTATAACCAAATGACTCAAAAGCTGTTCCATGCCTTTAGAAATACTAAAGTAGGTTTTTTCCTGCAGAAATTTTACATCTGATAAGGTAGATGTAGTGTGCTTTAAAATAAAGAAGCAACGAAGGTGCCATCAGAACAGGAGAGGCAATCAGAAATAGACCACTCTGGATATCCTCTTGTAGTAATCTCTCTTGAGAGATTATCCCTCTTAGGTCTATCTGAGGTGTCTGTGACACCTTCTTATTCTTGCAAAATTCAGCATTACAGTTCTTGTGATTTTTGCACACTTACTGGGTCAGGCACTAATAGAACTGTTTTATTGGCAAATTCATGTACTAGGAGAGAAACCAATGTTTGTCTGCTGGTTCTAGCTGTTGTTCATGTTCTATCACATAAAAACAAGAAGGGATTTAATGTAGCTGAAAGATCACAGGCTTGAGTAAAAGGCATTTGGTTTCTCACATCACCTTTATGTGCAACTATTTGAAACATATTCCTCACATATAACTTTGTTGATTGAGTTTTGCAGATTTTTGTATGAAGAAAGTAGGCAAATACAATGTCCCTGAAGTAGATAACTCTCTCATAATCTGCCTACCAGCAATTTTAGCTTTTAAGTTTTGCCTTTCTTAAGGCTTCTTAAGATGGTGAGGCAATCCTGACATAGAGAACTTGTTTAAAATACTCAGTGTTTGTCATTGAAGAACGTAATTAGGCAGATCCAGATAGCTAAACTCTGAGGAATAGCTTCTTTCAGCCCCAAAACTTAACTCTGAGTGTCTGCCTGCACTGGCAAAATTATAGGTCTGGTTTTTTTCCTCTACTCCCCATAGTCACAGAAGTCTTTTCCTCATTGGTCTCTCTAAACACCTCTGTCACCTCAAATTTTTTCCATTTGTGCTAAAACATTCTTCAGTGCTTGTAACTTTAATCATGTCAGTCTCTTTGATTCTTCCAGTTACTGTTTTATCATACCAAATTCAAGCTTCTGGTTATCACCATCAAAGCCCATTCGCTGCTTTTGTGTTCTCACTCCCTCTCCCCCTTCTCTCCAGCCATTACTGTATTTATCTGTCTTCCCTGCCTGTGGCACTATGTCCTTTATGCACCTGACATCATCTCCCCTCCTCTAAGACATCCTTAGGAGTGACTCCTGTTCAGTGTCTGGAAGCAATCAGCTTGCTAATGATGGCCAGGTTTAGCAGCAGACTAGGGATTGCTAATGGTGTTTATTTATTCATGCTCCTTGTGGAAGATAAAGCATCCAGTTGATTGTGATTAGCTGATTCAGATAACCTCATCCTTATTTTCATCTTTCCTCTCAGTCTCTATCCAAGTCTTTTAATTTGTTTTGTGATTCAGTTCTGAAGTTTTAAAGTCAGTGGTTTGTCCTTTTCAGCTGCAGCTTGCATTGGGAGGGCCTCTTCCCTATTAGGAAGCTTGAACTTAATGATATAAATGATAGCTACTGCTACTACTGCACAGTTTTACTCTGGGATTTTCAAGAATCATCAGGAATGTAGATATGAATGTGATCTTTTGGAATCCTAAATAAACTGTAGCTGTAGTTGTTATAGTGGGATTTTTCTTTGGAATTTTTATAGTTTGTCAAGGGGATACTTGTGGGGTGTGAAAACAATGTCATTTGGGGTGCTTGGTGGAGAATAGAGTCAGTCCTTGCAGTAGAGGTGAGGCTGTAAGAGAGCACTAGCAGTGCATGCTCTGCTCCAAGAAGTTACATGGCTCAGCACTTCCCATAGGTAATGGAAGCCAAAGGCTTTGTTCCCTGATCTGTGTGCTGTGGTCATTGCACATCAGCTACTTTGGATTCTGTAGGGTACAATTTTACTGTTCCATTTGAATCAGAATGAAATCAGTTACATTCTAAATGTCTTAAACTTCAGAGCATGTGAAAGAGGTCCTGAAAGTGCAAATTGAGGTCAAGGGTATTTATTTGGTCACTGCTCAGAACTTCCAACCCATACCATTTTACTGCTTTCTGTCATAGACCTTGCACAGGTCAGCTGCTAGAGGTCTCTTGAGAGGAACCTCAAGAGATACATTGCATTCTTTATCCACACCACCTCTGGCGTGTTCTGGAAGACCTCCCAGGTGTGGAGATTCTGTGACCTTTCCAGTAGTTACCTGATCTCACCATTCGAAAGGTTTCCTGGACTCTGATTTTCCTGTTGCAATTTAGAATCATAAAAGAAGCTTAAAAGTTGGGGTTTTTTGATACTCCTATGAATTCACTCACATGAATTACCCTACAACCTTTTTGAAGTTTGGTCTGTGATGGTGCTGAGCCCTTGGCAATATAGAATATATAGGCAAGAGTGTTGCTTAAAGGGTGTGGGTACAGGTGATTCTGGAATGCTGGGATCCAGTGATCAATGACTCTGCTGGGCTGGACACAGCAGAGTCCTCAGCAACCACACATCTGCTTCTGGAATGGAATTTTAGCTTTCCTGAAAGAGTGAGAATAGTCCCATGTTGTGAAATACTTTTTATAATACAGCTAAAATTGCTGCTTTCTGCTGTGGACCCTCCAAAGGTGTATATGCTATGAAACAATGTGAGCTCATTTTCCATGCTGACTGTGAGGAAATCCCACTGGAATTCAGTGATCAACTCCCAGCTGTGACTCATAGGTGCTGTATGAGCAATGCTGATGTCATAAATAAGCACCAGTTCAGCTGAAATAGTTTCTGGAGAATGAAATAGGTAGGCACTTCATTCTTCCCTCTGTCAGTGTCTGTTTTAAATATAACTCCATTGGTCCTGGGGCTTGGGGTGCTGCTGCTCTGTGGTCTCATTGTGAAAAGCATGTGGAGAAGTAAAGGATGCTTTGGATTACTCACCTGCTGATGTTTTGGTTTGTTTATGGATATGTGTGCATGAGCTGCAGGTAACTGGCAGAAGCAAAAAAGCTTTTTGCCAGTATGCATTTGGTTATGAAGCATCTCTTTATCCTTCAGGTGTCTTTAGTGTTTGGGGTGGTACAAGTGGCAGAGCACAAGATAGCTACAGATTTTAGCAGCTCAAGTGAGGGGAGAAAATACAGTAGGAAGCATTCAAATGTTTAGCCTTAAGGCATGAAAAACAACTTCTTGAAACATTTATATATATATTTTTTGAAATATAAAAGCACGAATTGTGACTGTATTTTATCTTAGTCGAGACATCAAAAGTGCCATCTGCTGAATTTTCTGCAGGTTAATGGACCAGTTCTTTCCTTAAGAGTGTAGCTTAAGAGTGAGAGAGAACAAGCTCTTCATTTTGCATGATGGAAGATTTAAGCTGTAGGTGCAGAAATTTTTTGAGCACTTCTCTTAATACTTTGTTTATAAAGCCCTTTATGTCCAGGATAGGACAAAAAGGAAAAAATTGTTCAACACTTGCATGCTTACTGGTTTTTAACCTTTAAATGCTAATGGGATTTAATTTTGCACTTACTTCAGTTGGCCCTCTCTGGTTTGGCTATGCTTGAATTACATATTCAAAACAAAAACAGTACTTTTCTAACCACTTTCTAGAAATTTGCTGCTTTTCTATGTTCTTACCTATACCAGAAATTGCAATATCTAAATGCTTGTGTATTCTTACCAGTTCTTCCATCCTTCTGCTATTTAAGAAATTGTTTTACAACTTCACACCCATGGCAGGGTTTAAAACATTGTATCTTCTCAGCAAGCTTGCTTTTTTGTTGTTTTTTTTTTTAATAATTTGTGCTTTTATTGCACGATGATCATGCACAACTGATGTGTCATGGAAGTACCTTAAAAGCTGAATTCTCAAGAGAAAATCCTGAGGTGGGGTCCCAAAGACCCTGTTACAGGCAAGTTGTTTTTTATTGTACATGAGTGCAAGTGTGCATGAACTTGTGCAGTACATGAAGAAAGGTATTCTCTCCTAAAGTGGTCACAGCTGGACTCTAGCAAATAATGCAGTAAAGAGAAGAGTGGTGTTAAGCCTAGGTGAAAATATGACTCTGGAGAAGCTATGCTTAAGAAACTTTTTCATGTGAAACCAGGCTTTCAGATTGCTAAGAAACAACAAAAGGTTTCATCAACAGTAAAAATAATGAGAAAGTACCTTTGTCACCAAGAAAGGCCAAAAAAGAGAGATACACATGCCCTGTAACAAATTTCCTATGCTATTTAAATATGTTTGTTTGTATTTGGATGAGACCTCTTGTTCTGTGACACTGACCTTTCTGCAATGTCATTTGTGGTGGTCCCAGGAGGGCACTGAGCTCTCGTGCTGGAGTTAGTCTTGCAGGACCAGGCCCTTGATAGTGGGAGAAAGATGGAGTGCAGGGAGGGGAGCTGGTAGAGCAGGGCAGGTGCTGACAATTAATTCACAAATTGGAAGGGGAGACTCATAAGGTCATTGTGTCCCCCACTGAGTTGTTCATATGCTTATAGAAAATCTTGCCCATCTCCCCCTGCTGATGCGAGGTGAAGGGAGGTGTGGAGCTGACAGGATGAATGATGAAGGCTTCCCCCTGCCCATTGCCTCACTGTGATGGAGTGACATATTTAACCTCCCCTGATGCTGCTGCTGCAGGTGAAATGAATTATGCGACCCCCTGAATCCCTGATCGGTGCTGGGCCGTCTCTGGGGCTGGATGCAGCTGCTGTAATTCTGGAGTTCTTCCCCTGCTTTAATGCCACGTACAAATCATGCACATTTCTCTGCTTGAAGACCCCAGGCTGCTTTGAATATGGAACTGGGCTCCCTAGGGCATGTGCAGGGGGAGGGGAGAGCAATGATAGGAGACAGAAAACCTGCACAGAATCTCTAATCAGACTCTGTCCTGTGTCTTCCCTGGCTGCAGATGGCTCCTTGCTGTGTTGTGAGCCTTGCAAAGCCAAACACCTTCGTTGTCAGACTTGCAGAAAGTGCTTTAAGTGTCTGCTGCAAAGAGTAGGTGGAGAATGGATAGCTCCATTTTTTGAGATTGCTGGGGAAGCCTAATTAAGCTGGTGATTTTCTTGTTGGGGAAGTAGTCACAGGTAGCCTTGAAGGAAATGAAATATGTTAGTCTGAACCACTTTCCAACCCTCTGGAGCCATGGATTTTTCTTGTCAAATGGACCATTGCCAGTTTTACTCTGGAGGGTCAGAACTGCAAATCTCTCTTAGCTTCATTCCCCTTTCTACAGAGGCATTGTTTGCTCATGTCTCTTATTTCCTTTCACAAAGAACTGCAGGCTCTCATCTAACCTGCATGTCTGGCTGGATAGGAAGATTATTAAAAAAAAAAAAAACACTAAACCCAAAACCTTAACACAAAATGAACTTCATCACATTGAAGAAATAAGTACTGTAGCACTGCAGGATGTTTTATGCTTTAAAGCACTGAGAACAAATACCTCAAAATCCAAGTTCTGTGATATTGGATGATTGAAGGACCTGTGGGTGGGGATGCAGTGAAGGTGCTAATAGCATTCTCAGCATTTAATTATTAATACAGCCTATAAATTGCAATGGTCCATTTATACTCATACTCCTTTGGCTTCTGTTCCTGTTGAGATGAAGCACTTGAGCCAGTAGGGAGCTTTCCTGTGTGGTGCCAGGGGCTGTGGGCTCGATCTCCTCTGCTACACACACTCTGTGGGGTGGAACTTAAGGGAAATTATAGAATAAAAACAAACAAAAAACAGGAGTAAGATGGAGAGCAGGGAAGTGCTCACAAATACTCTTGTGCACAAGCAACAATTTGTCAGTATGTGTAGGACATTTTGTCAGTTATGAGTGAATTGTGTCAGATATTCTACTGATTGATCAATCATTTTCACTGTCTTCTGATAGTACATAGTGCAAAATCTGTATTCTGAAAAAATTCAAGTATTGTTTTTTATGGAAAACATTCAGTGTTTTATGATTAGAGGTAATTCAGAAAAAAGAACCAGAAAAATACCTTAATTGATTTTGAAGGAGTTGTATAGGCTAGGCCTATCTTAATTGTTTTCAGGCAAGGTTGTCAGTTGTCACACTGCCTGGAAACTTCTGCAAGCCCTAACATGGGCAGATTTTTCCTGCATTCAGTAATGGGTAAGGGCTTCATTGGAGAAACAGTCAGCAATAAACAAGTATTGGATTAATAAGTTTCTCAAAGTTTTATTAATGAGCACAGGTTCTTTTCTCTGAAATGTAAGATAGCTCTTTGCTCAACAACATCAGAAAATGCCATCAGAGATCATGCAACACTTCTGAAGTAGGTTACTTTATTTTTCATGATTTAGGAGGCTCCTTTGTTCTTATCTTCCTGCGTACTATTGCATCCAATTCAATGTACACTGGATTTACACAAAATAGCTTTTAAAAAAATTAGCTTATTTTAGTTGTTTGGTTTCAGTTTGTGATGGAAGTTTATTTTAGCATTGTATTGGGTTATGTGTACACACTGCTCATGGTTGCTTCCCTTAGCTGCTTGGCATAGAAAGAGAGTTTTAAGTGTTGAAATGCTTACTTGCTTGTCATGGGAAATAGAAGGAGAGTATACATCCTCTTGTGAGGAAAACTGGATTGTTTATTTTGTTCCCTTACATTTCTAGTGTTTCATCTTGTTTCATAACATTTGTCATGGGCTGCATGTTGCTGCTCATGCTAGAGGATGGTTGGAGAGAAGACGCAAAGATGTCAGTTCTGGTTTCTCTTCCCAGAAAAACTAGAGGCTCATGTTTGTGTTAAATGGGAATAAACTACTTTGAAGGATTGCTGCCAAATATCAGTTTTTTGTGGTTTAGTTTTCATGCCTTTCATCACAAGAGGCATTGTGCAAGTGTAGAGAATTCAATGGGTAAGAAAGAGTAAATAGGTGCCAGTTTCAATTTTGCAAGTCTTTATCTCTCTCCTATGAACTGTGTATAGGAAGGGCATTTTTCCCTTGTCATGTTTAGGAAATTCGCCAGCTTAGTCTAGTCAGTATTTCCTTACATTTCTTGATGAATACTGAAGTTACTAGATTACTAAGACATCCTTACTTGTGCAGTCTGTCTCCTGTGTGTGGCTGAGTGATACAAGTAGGTCTGAATGTATCTCCTCTTCTCTGTGATTGAGCCTAGCTTTCATTAGTCTTAGGTTTCATGACTACTGTTAAGAGCACCCCTTGTTCCTAAACTCGCAGAAGGGTGAGCAAGCAAAAGTGAGGCAGACAGCAGCAATTTTAAAGGCATTGATGTACAAACTTCTCAAAGAGGAGCTCTCAGTATCAAGTGCTGGAACCTGAATTTTAGTTTCCAAGTGTATCAGCACTTGCAAACTGCTGCTCTGTCTTGTCTGTGCTGTGTGCCTTGCTTTGGCTGCAAAGCAGACTGGCAAACCTGGGCCAAGGCTTTGTTTGGAAGCTGGGGCTGTTTAGCAGAAGGGACCAAGAGAAGATGAATGACTGTAACAGGCAGTGTTTGGGATCAGTGGCTGCCCGTCAGTCCCCAGCTGTGTGTCTGTACCCAGCACTGGTGCCTGCCAGGTGGCCCTGCTGAGCTCAGGTTCCTCCTGCTCTGTGTGCTGGGTGGAGGCAGCTGCTGCCCTGTCAGAGCTGGGCACCACTCACCTTCTCCCTGGAGCTGAGGCCTTCCCTGCTGCTCCTGCTGGTGTGTTCTGTGATGCTAACACAGTGCTCTCCTTAGCTGCACTGCCCTTAACTCTTTAACTCCTTAAATGCACCAGCAGCAGAGCTGGGAGATG
The DNA here is from genome assembly GCF_035770615.1 of Melospiza melodia melodia. Taxonomy (NCBI): domain Eukaryota; kingdom Metazoa; phylum Chordata; class Aves; order Passeriformes; family Passerellidae; genus Melospiza; species Melospiza melodia. Next base: position 62,867,865 of record NC_086199.1, on the reverse strand, counting down.
CCAGAGCTGAGTCATCTCTCTTTGCTGTGCCTTCCCTCCATGGCTTTTTAAAAATCTCATCACTCATCAGGAGCTCTGCATTTTCTTTGTTTCCCAACGTGCTGCATATCCTGAATAGCACATGTTGGAAGACCAATGCAAAATTTTAACCCCCAAGTAAGTATATAAACAATAGTGAGTCAAGATATATTATAGCAGCATCCTTTCATCATCTCCAAAAAGTGAGTTGAGTTTTGGGGCCCTCACTTTAAAAAGAATATTGGGGTGCTGGAGCCTGTCCAGTGAAGGGCAGCAAGGCTTGTGAAATGTTTAGAGAATATGTTTTATGAGGAAGTGCTGTGGGAGCTGGGTTTGCTTAGTCTGGAGAAGAGGAGGCTCAGGGGGAACCCCTCGCTTTTACAGCTACCTGGAAAAGGAGGTGTGATGGGGACTGGTCTCTTCTACTGTGCTGGAGTGAGAGGACCAGAGGAAATGGCCTTAAGCTGAGACAAAGGAGGTTCAGATTAGCTATTAGAAAAAAAAAATTCACAGTTAGGATGGTCAGGCATTGGACTAGGTAATCCAGGAAGATGGTGGTCACCATCCCTGGAGGTGTTGAAGAGGTGTCTTGATCTCGCAGTGGGTGATGGTCCAGTGGTTTAGGAGTTCCAGTGGTAGTGCTGGGTCAATGGTTGGACCTAATGATCCTAAAGATCTCTTCCAACCTCAATGATTCTGTGATTTTTATGAGTGCTTGCTTTTATTTATTCCTATTTAGATTTCCTTCAGATCTCTCTCCTTGCTTTTAATGTTGCATTTGAAGTTGCAATGTGATCCGTGCCCTGTACAGCTTTCTAATTTTCATGACCAGTTTTTAATTGTCTTGCTGGGGTTTTTTTCTCTCACACTGTTAGAAGAAAGAGAATCTTTGAGTAGGGTGTATTATGCTTTTATTTCACTGTGCAGAGTGGAGGGATGTGTTGAGATTATGTATTGTAAATGATGGACCAGAAGCAACTCCCAGCATTCTGGGGCACAGGTCAAATAAATTATCCAGATCCTTTTGAATATGTATGGATGGCCTCAAGCTTCCCATGAAAACCTTCTTCTGTGTAGTGTCTAAGGCTTTTTCTGTTTCATTAAGTGATGATTCCTTGCCTGTGCTGCTGCACTGAAGCACTGTGTCTTTTCCTGGCAACCAGATGGATTTGTCACTTTGAGCAGACACCAATGACTTTCAGGATTTATTGTTGTACTGAGTGTGGAAATTCTCTCATTGGTGTCTCTGGACATTGTAGGATCAGATCTTTACTGACACATTCTTCATTTAGCCTTCTCCATTACATGGTTTTCAACAAACTATATAAAGAGCAACTTTGTGCATGTTCTTTAACACTTTTCAGTTTTAAGCTGTGCAAAAATCGATGAACATTTTTGAGAGATTAGGGCTGCATTCCCAGTATGGCAGTCTGGGACTGGAGAATGGCTAAATCATTATAACTTTGGCTCTGCTGTAGCACCTGTTTCTGTGTCAGGTTTGTTTTGGGTCAGACAGCTGTGGGGTGACTTAGCATCTCAGTACCTTATATTGTCAGAGAACATGGTAATAGGATATACCAAACAAATTAGGTAAAGTGGGAATAGAAACATCAGAGAGAGTAAGTTCTGGTTAAGAGTTGCTAATATCATTGTTTCCCCTAGAATTTCTCTGTATGCAAGAAGAGGGCAGCAGGATTTCATGATCTATGAAAACCTTCTGCTGAGGTCAAGATTGTGATCATCTGTATCAGCTGGACATGGCCCAGCTGATGCCATGAACTATGGCCACCAGTACTTTTACTCACACCTCAGTTGCCCCTGGAGTCTAGCATCATGATTAAATCTGCCAAACACTGCCTTTGTAGTATTACTCAAGATGTCAGCTCCTGCAGCCACAACCAGACTATGTGTCTAGATTTTGTGCCTATTCATGTATCTTAGCAAGTTTATTTTTATGAAACTGGAAGGGAAAACAAGATGGCTTTCTGTCCATGTAGTGTTGCAGTTGGAGACAGGGGTTGTTTCACGGGTGTTACAAGCCTCAGGGCTTCTAACAAAGAAAATAAAATTTAAAAAAAAAGCCCTAAACTCTAACTTTAGAACAACAGTTCATTTGAAAGATAATAAGTATAAAAGAACTGCATCAGGAACCTCACTGACTATAAAGACCAGGAGGAGTCTTTTCTACCTTAATTTTATACTTTCCCATTCCACACACTTGAATGAGCACAGTGTGATTTCATTTTCTTTTAATGGAAAACAAAGAAGTAATGTTCTGTACCTTTCCAGCAACTGACTTCCTTGAGTTCAATGCAGTAGACAATTGCAGGTTTATAAAGTGATGCTGGTAAGTCAGGGAAAATAAAGAAAAGCAAGCCTTTGAATGAGTAAATAATTTCTGTGACTACAAGAACAACTTGCTGATTGCAAACAACAGTTGTTGTAATTTCATAAGCTTTTAGCTGAGGTCCTTGCTGCAGTGAGGGTCCCTCAATACTAACATGCCTTGCAGCGGGGTGCAAGAGTAAGAGCTGGTAATGTTCAGACTGAAGATTTTGTGATACCTTTGTATCTTCATGTAAGAAAGCAAGTTCACTCATACCAGTGATTGCCATTTGATTAACTACATTTCCTTAGATTTGGCAAGCAGCAGGATAAAATATTACTTTCTACCATTAATTTTCTATTTAAATTTTTCTTCTGTTTGAAGGGTATAGTGGTAATACTCTGCTGAAAAACATAAAATTTGCTAGTCAAGACCTTTTCAGTTACTAGAAATCACTTGGCTAACTTTTGTCTTACACAACTGAAAACAAATTTAAACAATCCAGCCAACCAAACCCCATAATCCTGTTCTTGATGAGTTATTTGGGTCCAGGAGATAAAACTGACTGCATGAAGTGGATGTGGGTATTTTAGACAGGTTGTTTGGATGCCTTATTATTCAAGGGTCAGCTGTTGATACATTTAGTGTCATCCTGGGCTCTTTCTCCACATATTGGGTTTATTTAATCTGTGTGAAGTATATGTACTGAAAAAGGGGGGGAAAAGGAACATTCAGTTTACCTCAGATGGTGTAGTTCATTCCATCAAAGGGATGAGTCCTGTTCTCCTTTTTCTTTTACAAGTACTTTCAGCAGAGCATCTTGCAGAGTAATGTGTTTTTCAGGTTGCCTGAATGGATAAATGAGGGGTGGAGGGAAGCTGCTCAGGATCAAAGCCTAAGATAATGTATCCTCCTTCTTTCTGCCCTATGTTGCTTAAAACATTTCAGCTTTTAACCTTATTTCTTCCACCACAGAAGGGCCTCCTTTCCTGTTATATCCTGTCTGCAGAAGAATGATTAACAGTAGTTTTAATAGTCCTCAGAACATCATATTTTAGTACAAGCTCAGGTGGATTTTTCACAGTCCCTCATGCTCTCATCTCTTGTTAATGAGGACTTGAGTTTGAATCTTTTACCTCAGTCAGTTATTGTGAAGTTGCGATGTCCAAAATTAAGGTTTCAGTTTTGACCTTTTACTTCCTAGTTTTGTTAGCTGGACTTTACAATAAAGAGGACTTACAGCCTGGGAACTTACTTTCTCTCTAGCTTTCAGTTCTCTTTCAGTGGGAAACACAAGAAAAAAATTATTTTTCCATAATCAAGCATAATACATGTAAATCCAGCAGTGCTTGCTGCCTTGGCCCTTGTTGCCCATGGAAGACAGATGTATGTTTTAAGCAATTTAAAGAAAATAGTCATAAAGTAGTACTGAACCCTAGCTTTGTCATTTTTTTCCTAAGGGCCCAGTGACTTGGATTTTAATTATTTTGGCATCAAACAATTGCATTTGCAAATGAAGTTATAACCAGCAGCCTTTTTATGAAGTTTCTCTCCACACTGGTTTGAAGCCTGGGGGTAACTGGTGATTAATCCCTGAGCCAGCACTGTGCTCTCACATGGTGCTGACCACTTTCTTCTCTCTGTGCTTGGAGCTGGGATGATCAGCCATCTCTTACCTCTTTTGGTTGGGTTTTCTTTGTCTCTATCTCTCTTAAAATCTTTATTCTGATATTAACTATGGATGCTCTAGAATTTTTCTGGCAGGCATCTTTTTTTTCCTGACTGTAATTAATGTATGCCTTGTCCTTCACACTAAAGAATGCAGACCCAACCTGTTTTAAGCTCTAAGCAGCTGAACAGGTAGGTGGATAATGTACAAAGATGTCTGCTTTCAGCGAAAATCTGGAAAATTCCTGTCTTGGATGTATGTCAGCATCTGGAGAGAATTAAACCTGGGTTCTGGTTGTCCCAAAAATTCCTCTTGCAGTAGAACCCTTGGAGAGCAAGGACAGAATTATGTTTTCAGCTTTATTCTTTTTACAGGACTCTGTAGTCATTACAGTGTCATAGCTTAAAACAAGACATTGGAAGGACTTTTCTTCAGACAGCAATGCCAGCTAATCTTTTTCCAAAAACTTCTCAAGCTTGGGCTTGACAGCTGTTTGCCTATTTGTTTTTTTGACCGAAACAGTATTATTGGAAAACTTATCTAAAATCTAAGAAACTCTTTCCTTACATGATTTTTAACATCATCTTGACTATTCACTCTTATTTCTTTATTGCTCATTTATAATACTAACCTATTAAATCTATTAAAATTTGAAAATATGCTAAATCATTTCAAGGGAAACTTGTACCTTAAGTATCCTAAAAATAGAGAGATCATGATGTCCTTAATTAAATATTCTGAAATATCTTCTCAGGCAATTTTTTTTCTGCTGCTTTGCTTGAGCTGAAGTGTCTTGGTTTCTTCTTTTCAATAGTGATGCAATCTAAAAGTTGTATGTTTGTTTCAGGTCCTTTTCCTCTGATGTGAAAGCTAGAGGGGCACTAAAATGTACCTGTAGTGAAGGGACTCTCTCCTCGTTTTTAAAGCATCCTGTTTTAGTCAGGGAAACCCACTGGGAAAAGCCTTTGGAACACAATTAGAGGAGTACACAGAAGAAGGTTATTCAGATCCAGGAAAAAGCAGGAAAGACACCATGACTCTTCTCACCAAGAGCTCAAAAGAAAACCAGCATTGACCACTGGGTGCAGCTGTGTCAGAGGGCACTCACATGGAAACAGCATCCAGTAAATGCCATTGGTAACCTCTCCTTACCCCAGCTCTCTCTGAGGCCTCTGAATGGGTGGCAGGACAGCAAACATTCTTGAAATACTCTTATGTGACTGTGAAATAATTAAAAACCTTCTGGTAAGTCCTCCTTCAGTGTAGTACAAAGCAGTTTCAAGCTCCTCTGAGTCAGAAGAAAAAAGCATTTGCAGTTCAGTAGGACTGTGCTGCTGCTGTTGATGTGAGCCTGCACTTTGCCTGCATGCCACAGTCCCTGGGCTCCTCTGCAATTCCCTTCTCCTCCCAACATCTCAGAGCAGGTTGACCCACCACAGTCCATTTGACTTTTCTCTGCTCCCCGTGGTCTGCAAGCACACTATTGTTTCAATTGGAGGTTTTTTTGTAAATAATCAAGAGTGTTTATACAGCAAAAGGCCTGCAGTGATGGGAGTTCTGAGGGTTCAGCTGCAGTGCAAGTCAGGATTCCTGGCTGCAGGAGGGCAGATTGGAGGAGTGAGAGTGTTTGCTAAAGCAGAATTGCAGGGGGGTTCTGACACTGCACACTCTCTTCTTTCACTTACAGAACTGTACAAATATTGTCAAGAAGTATATTTTGGGTTGTTTTTCAAGTGGGGAAAATCTTTTTAAAGCTGCCTGGAAGTGACATTTTTTACAATAGAAACCTGTATTAGCAGCAAGCACTACTTCCTTATTATGTTGTTTCTTATTTCCATTAAGTTCTCTTTGCTGCTTTCCAGCATCAACTGTTACCCTTCATTTCATAGACACAAGCAAACCTAACATAAATCCCAAAAAAACTTAGGAAGAAAAAAATTCCAAGTGAATAAAAGTGCAGTAAGATACAGGCCCAAAGCACTCGGAATTGAAATCTTTTCATATGAGGAAGGAGGACTTAAAAAAAGCAAACTTGGAACTGTGTCACACAGCTCTATGGTAAGCAAAGGCAGCTTTACTTCGGAGAAAGGAACAATTCTTTATTAGTGCATGTAGCATGTCTAATAGTGCTAATGACAGTGTCTATATCCTGCTGGGTTTTACCATATTTATATTGGCAAGCCAACGGTGCTGGATCCAAAATAGTGAGTGTTGTTAATGTGCTACATCCAGCCTGTAAGTAAATAGTAAATCTCCATGGTTCCTGCTCTCACAAACATGCCATATGAGCGCTTGATCTCATTCTCTTTAAATATGATCTGGAGGTCACTGTAGATATTTGTAGTATTGACATTTTCCTTTTGAAATTTATGTAGGGATAAAGTTCTCTCATGTGGGGAAATAATGTTTTTGGTGTTTTTTCAAATCATTGAATAGCAAAGAAATGACTGGTAATGTATGTCAGTTCTACCTGACTCAATCTGCTTTCCCTCCCCAGTCAGCAGCCACATTATCATTTCATTTCAGTCGTGCTGTACCAATGTGTTTAAGGTTAAGATGGCATTTTCATTGGCAAATTTGTATTCTCTTTTGTTTAAAACTTTCTCAGAATGATACCTTTCATGCTAAAATCTCCGTATTTTCTTTCTGCCAAGAAGTCTGAATGGGTAACAAACTGTTTTTTCTTTAAAACAGCAATGGTGTTTTTCTTTCCTGTGAAAGGGTTTGACTAACACAGAAAATGTCATTCTAATTGTAATTCTAACAGGAACGTGATTATAATTCTGAAAGAAAATGGGCATGTTTCCTTTCTGTAAATATGTGTAAAAATTGTTCAGAATCAGATCTTACCTGGTGTGCACAGCCTTAAACACATAGAGGAATGAGTAGGGAGCTGCACTGCACTGCCTCTGGTCCAGCACTTGTGCGAAGGTTTAGCATCTGTGTGGAAGTTACTTCAACTGCTGAGCCCCAGGAGAATAGGAGTAAGAATTCAGAAGAAGCCCTGTCCCCATGAGTGCTTGCCACCTTCACCTTTGGGGTGGAGCTATTTCTCAGACTGGGGGATATATGTGAAAGATCTCCTCTAGTCTCTATCAGTTATTTTCTGTAACATTTGAGATCTTCAGTGAAAAGGACAATTAAATACAGGCTGTAGGTCTGTGTCTGTATCAAAGTGTTTTGCTGAATGAGGTTTTAGTACCCACTAAAGCCTGGCAGAATTTTCCCTTTTACAGTAAGTTTGTCACTGACTAAATCAAAAGAGGCAAGGAGCTGATGGAGAAGGGTAGAATAGTTTGACCTAACAGAATTTCAGATCAAAGAACTTTGTTCAGCCTGATTACATACTCACAGGTCTGCTTTGTCTTACTACTTAAAAGGGCTGTGACTGCTCTTTAGAGGTTGGGCTCTACCACTCATTTGTTGTCTGATGGATGTCAGTGCTTGAGAGGTGTGGGCTGCTCCAAGTGAAAGGTAAGAGCAGAGTGTGACAGAATGAGATTGTGGTTTGAGCATCTCTGGCTTCTGTTAGTTACAAAAAAACCCCACTGTTTGGTCCAGACAGTACTTGGGTAAGAAATCTGTGAGGTTTAAAAAGGAGTCTGTTTGTATATGTAGCTTTTGTTCCTGATCTCTTGTTTGCAGATCTCAGAGATCTCTTGCCAGGAAAAAAAAAAAGGCCATTTTTCTTAGTTCAATAGGTCCCTTTGCTGCTTTTCGATTCATGAGTCATGGTTCAATTTCTTGCTGGAATAGATTCTTTACAAAGGAGAATAATCCTTCATTTGATTTTATTTTCTTGGTTACCTTTCAGGATTTTTCTCTGTCCAAATCACGCTTTACCATTTTATCTTTTCTGGATTGAACAAATCTAATTATTACAGGTTTTCATTATGGTTACGCTTGATTTGGCATTGTAATTCAGAATGTATCGTTTCTGTGGCTTCAACCAGTCCAGCACAAACACTTTGATGTCCTAGAATTTTATTACTCTTCTCAACAAAAGGATGAGATAGTATTTCCTATTTCTGTTTATTTTGCAGATGATGGAAAACTGTTTTCAGTGAAAGTAAAATTCCTAATTTTAGCTTATAAATGCTAATATGCCATAGGATAGCTGTTTTATTCTGCGGTGACAATGACTTTAAAAAATCAGCAATCTCACAAGTACAGCTTTATTCTCCCTCAATTTTAGACATCAGCTTTCAGGCTTGGAAGGTACAGAAAATTAAGGCAAAATAAAAAAGCATAGAAAAGTCTGGTTTTAATTAAAATCCTGATATTTGCAGTATTAGTTTGACATTGGGACCACGACAGGACAGCTAGAGAGAGTGGTAATGTGAGAGAAAGGCGAGTGGTGTTTAAGTTGTCAACTGCTTGCTTAGGATTTTGTGAGAGCTTGTTTCCTCTATAGATTTTAAGGAAATAAAGTTACAGAATATGTTTTATGAAGGATTGTTGTGCAAGAATTTTTGGAGCATTGTCAGGTTTATGTCAGAAAAGGTGTTTATACCTGTTCAGACATTTACAATGCACAGATTCCAGAGGCACCCAGTCAGGACCATTTAATGTAAAATGAGAGGGAAGGTGAGAAAACAAACATGACTCTCCTGTGTAAATGGGAGACTGAAGCACTGCAAAATCACCTACTTGGCTGTATTGTCATAGAAAGTAAACAAAGATCTTCAAAGCCCTATTCCATCAGACTTTCTATTTGTGCAATTAAATGCAAGATTGGATTTGCCTTTCGTAGTAAATATTTAAATAAATCTGCAGAGTAGCCTTGGATGTATTTTTTCATACATGTAGAAATGGGTGCTGATTATTCTCAATTGGAAAGATTTGAAAGGTTTTAGTCTGTCTCTGTAAAACTGGGAACACAAAATAATGGTAAAATTTAGTGTGATATAAACATGACTGTGCCTGCATGCTTTCTTTGTCTAAATTGAGGGGAAAATGATAAATAATCAACTAGCAGCAAGTAAATGGTAAAGCACAGTTTAATCTTGATAGTTTTTCCATTTTGGTAATGTAATGTGATGGCTGTAGCAGAAAGCAATTTTAAAAATACAGGCTTCATATCATGACAGTTTTATGGCTAAATTGTTTTGTGGCTTGGAAATGTGCAATAAAAATATTGCATTACATACAAAAGCCTAATGTCACAAGTGAGTCTCAGCCCATCAGGTGTCATAGCAGCAAAAGAGTTTGGTATCTTGCCCTCATCTGTAGTACACATTCAGAGCAGGTACTAACCTCCAACAGAGACTTGTAGCATTGGAGCAGCTTAGCTACCAATCCAAGAAGCCATTTTGAATACATATATGTGTATATATATATATAAATATTCTGTCTGTGCCAGTGTTTAAAAGAAATTGGTTCATTTTTGGCCAAATGACAATAGATCAAGGGAAAAAAAATTAGAGGAAAGAAAATGGATAGCTAAAGCTTCTAGTTCAAAGGAGGATGTTAAACCAGTACAAAATTCTGACTTTAGGCTTTGGTGTTTGGGTTTTTTTTTCTTAATCAGGGAAACTGAAGGGCCTGTGGCTGAAAGTTCCCCATGTGCAGGTTCTGAAAGTAAGGTACAATTAGTATTTTAATGCCAGAATTGGAATTGCCAGTACAGGCTACCAAATCTTTTACTTTATGACTGAGACATCTCCAAATTCTCATCCCTACTCAAATTTGCGTGTGAAAACCCAACCCACGCGTGTTTAAAATACTGATTGATAAATAAGTTTTCTGAAGTCCATTTGTATTGCAGGTGCTGTTGCTTCATCTGTCTTTCCTCACGCAAAACTTAGCAGTGAATTTTGCCTATTGGTGATGTTAAATACTGATTTAGGAGTGTTGTACCAGCTGGTAACTGGTGCTAGACTGTGGCTGCTCAACTCACAGTGGTTTAAATCAGAAATGGGGGTGTGGATAGATGGACTGCTGTGGATGCTGACTGTTGAGTGACCTGTTGTACAATTAACTGTGAGAATTGGGAGGCACCAGAGCACAGACCAGGCTATGACTTGGAAGTATGCCTTGAGGTTTCAGGGGCCACTTCACTGTGCCCTCATTGTCACCTAGAGCTTTGTGCAATGCTTGTGATGGTTTGAGGTTTAAAAAGGCAGCAGAGCAGCGCTCTCTTGCCTTTCCCCAAGCCAAGAAGGTGATTCAGAGGACCAGAAGGGATGTGTTCAAAGAGCAGGGTGAGAGAGAGGGTGGTTCATTCCTGCAGTGCCAGCTGTGTATGGTGTAACCTGACTACAAATGCTTCTGAGAATGTGATGTGTGGCCCTCCCTGCGGGCATTTCCAGAAGCTGGCTGCAGGCCTGCCTTTCTCCCTTCATCAGCAGCTAGGAAAACACCTAACTACACCTCTGGACAAATCTTAATGTTATTCCTGTGCCATCATTACAGCATGAAGTTACTTAAGGTTCATTACTGTGCTGAGCGAAGCTCTGGCTGCTTCCCTAGATCCCAGCTCATGCCATAGGATATATATTGCAACATTAAAACATCAAACAGTTTGGTGTTCTGTGAGCTATTTGCTGAAGTAAAAGGCTTAGGAAAAAAAAAAGTTTCAATACTGTGTAGTAGTTTTTGTGCTCCATACTTTAATTCCCAGAGGGTGGGAAGTGGTGTCTGAGCCAGTGAGCAGAGATCTCCCCAAGTCTGTGTTGTCAGTTTTCTCTGCTTGCCCTAAAGACAAATAAAGAGAAACTGTAGGAATGTGAATTGACTAGATTAAGGGATTTGTTGTGCAGGTAATGCTTTGTGATGCACCAATCATGCAAAACTTGGTAGCCCAGGTTTTGTTTCCTCTCCAACTGTAGAAAGTGGCCCTGTGTAATGACAGCTTAAATAAACTGCTTGGAAACACATCTTGAATTACCACTTACCTGTCCTTGTTGCTTCACAGCAATTCAGTAACCAAAAGGCCTCCCCCCCCCCCCCCCCTTTTCTGGTGGTGTTAGTTCTTGAATCAAGACCATTTTTGCACAGTTTTATCAGCTAAGTTCTCTTCATTCTTGTACATATTGATGCCTTTTTGGTGAAAAGTACTGTTAGAGAATCTCCAAGAAAATCTCATTGACTTCTAGACTGACCTGTTTAAGATAGAAAAAGAAAGAAGGCAGTGTGATAGGGAAGGAGAACTATGAAGGTAAGAGCTGGGATTCCAGGGGTCCAGATTCTGTTCTTGCCTTCAGCATTGACTCCCCTGGGTGAGTTGCTTTGGCCAAGTCAGCATATTTCTCTGTGTCTTCATTTCTCAGCTTCTGTGATGGTGAAAGTCACAAATCCCTTCTGACGGGAAAAATACAAGGATTTATTGATTGTGAGTACTGTAAGGAACTGAAATAGCATGCTCCTGAGTGTAATAAAAGCATAGATAGAAATAAATTAGATGTGCTCCTAACTACACATGAATCTTTGTTGCTAGCTTTAGAGTATGGGCTTGGGCAAATCATCTAATCTTTGTGAGCCTGAGTCTTCTCACCTGTGAAATGAAGGTGAAAATTCCTGTGGCTATTCTGGAATTAGTTAAAATCTGTTGAGGAATTTAAACAGTTTTGCATAGAAAGTAAAATATTATTTTGCTCGGATAGACTACTGCAATATATTCTTCATTTTAGATGTGGTTTTACTTGATTAATGAAATTCTTGGAGTTTGAAAAAGTGTTTTTAGCAGACTCTCCCCTCCAATGAATTGGAAAATAAAAATGGCATCTACAGCAAATAACTGCTAAATCATTTGATAAGAATAGTAACCTGAGTAATCATTTATTTTATATATATATAGCATGTATATGCATAGTAAGTTATTCATGCTATAAGCTGCTTATACAGAAAAGCCCCAGTTCAGAAGAGCTCAACAGGAAGCTTGTCTCTATTTGGTGCAGAAGTTAGAAACAAGCTTAAGATAAATATGTAAGTAAACATCTGCAATTTCAGTAAATTTGGCTCCGATCCTTACATCCATTCATGGCCTGGGCTGTTTCCCAGTTTGACTCCTAAAAATGCAGGAAGAGCAAAATAACAATGCAGTTTCTTACTAGGGTCCATAAGCGTTGGTTTGCTGTTGATTGGGCTGTGGCTGTTTGGTTTTCCATTTGGCTGAGGTGGTGTGGAATGTGTTCCCACAAGAGTTTCAGCTGCAGGTTGTGAATTGCTCTGAAGGGACAGGGATGGAAGCTGTTCTAGGTCATTTTCTTTTCTCAGGTGATTCCCTGTGTTATATGCTCCACTGCCATCATCTGTCCTGTTTCAAAAGGAAGTGAGAAAGATGCCACCTTTTCTGCAGGGAGGTTGTTTTTTTAGTCTGATAGATTTTGCTGTTAGGAAATGGTTCCTGCTACTTAACCCACATTTTCTTTTGGCAATTCTATTACATTAAGCTCAGTCATTACTCCAGGCCATACCAAATAATTATATTTCTTTGCCCCCACTTTGAGCTGTTATATTTGAATTTGATTTACAGATTATTTTGAATACAAATAACTCTAAAATGATAAAGTTATTAAACAACTAGGCATCCAGTGGGAGAAAATAATGAAAGCAGAAGCATTTCTAAAGGCTTCTGTGTTATTAGGTGCAATGGCACAGGGAGAATGTAATGGGAAACCAAGCTGGAGCCTTCTAATACACCTCAGCAGTTTAAAATAAAGATCTTTGAAGCAGAAGGGGGTTAATATAACTGGAAATTGTTGGCCTTCCTTATTCTCCCTTCTTTCCTTGAGTAATGCCTATCATACATCTCCATTCCTTGTGATGTTTTTTCTACTTCTCACACCTGTTCAAAAGCTAAGCTGTTGAGCTAGGCAGAATTTACTACCAAGTATAAAATATTTTCTTGTCTGCCCTAATATTTTATGCATTTGTGGTTTGTCCTCTCATCTCTGTAATATAAATAATAAGACTTCTGCTGCCAGTGATGTTTTGTGGACAGCTCTTTTCTCTATAAACAGGATATTGGACGGTTTATCTGTACTAACAGATATGAGTCAAGGCAGGCTTTCTCTGTACCTACTGCTTTTGGCTCCCTCATGTCCCACTAGGACAACTGTAGATGGAAACCTCAGATGGTATAAAAACCTTTCCTTCTCTTGTTTGGTAAAGAGTGTATTTTAAACCTTTTTGCTATACTATTATAGTATATATGCTATAGTATACTAAAACTATACTCTGGGCGTTTATAATCTCGGGATGGAAAGATGCCACTAATTCGAACTTCTAGAACTAACTGTAATGAAGGTAAATAAAAGATAAATATAATAATGAGAAATAATATTTCCTCTGCAAACTTTCTTGTCTGTCTCTGGCTTTCTTGTATTTCTGTCTGACAGCTGAGGGTGTTGACATTTTTGCTGTAAGCAGCATGTTGCCATTTCAAGTGGAAAGCCACAGCATCAGGTTTTCTCCCCCATTTTGAATGAAATGGAGTTAAGTGTCCAGCACTAATAGACATAGGGAGGGAGCCTGCTTTATTTCTGGCTGTCACAGGTTATCTGCCCTCTGTGGCTGAGTGAGATGGTGACAGTGGGTTTCAGCCTCGCCTCTAAAGGACAGAGATTTCAAAGCATCCATTTGAGTCTCTGTGCTGGCTTTCCAAAAGCAGCATGTGCTTCCACTGCTGGAAACATGGTGTGTGAAATGTGTGAGGCTTCTGTGAGAAGTACAGCTGTTATTCCCATGTCCAAACACTGCCCAGGGCCTGGAGAAGTGCAGAGAGCTCAGGAGGGTATGAACCTTTTCCCACTCCACCCAAAGAAAGAGAGCTTTAGTAGAAACTGGCAATCTGAGACGTGGTTTCTAATCTCTGTACACGATTTTTAATCACTATAACCCTTGTTTCTGTTTTGGTTTTTGTTCACAATGATGTTCTGCCCTGTGAGGAAGTGTCACCCAAATGACCTATTTCATTCTCCATCTAACAGCTATATGATTTCAGCATTGGCTGGAATAGCACTGAAACGTGAGGTCCTCTGGAAAATGTTCATTAATCAGGATTTTATTTAAACTCTATGTGGCTAATTATAGCATGACAACTGATGTACTTATTGCAGGATTCCTATTACTGTTTCTAGCTGACTGCTAGGATAGTTTTTTATAGCATGGCAATGTCTCAGTGTTCATGAGGGGAAAGTGGGGCTGTGCTGTGTTAGGTGCTGTGTGTGTATTTAATGTCCCCAGTGCTGCCTGCACTGAAGTTCTGTAGCACTTTACCTGCACTTTTCTTCAGCCAGGGTAGGATTCTCCCAGAGAAAGGTGGATGAAAGCTGTGCTGGACTGATGATGACTCCAGGGGTCCTTGGTGAATGAGCAGATAGCTTTGGGATTCACACTTCAGTGCTTAACTGGATTTGCTTGTAAATGTTTTGCTTCTCTAAACAGTGTTTATTTTGCTAAAGTATTAGGATTTTGGTGTTGTTGATCTGTTTGGTTTAAAGCATGATTGAAATGAGCTTAGCTTGACTCTGGGTATGAAAGTTGTCACAATGCGTCAGTCTCTGTGACACTGGCAGAGGGGAGCAGCACAGAGATACTTGCTCAATGACTGGCACATCATATTTGCATGGCTAACCTGTCAAAACTAGTTTCTGCTACCCTCAGCCCCGAAGCACCAACCTGGCTCCTGGGAACTGGGCTTCTGTCTTTCTGCCTCTTATTTCATTGCCAAATAGCCTAAGGAGAAGCAAAAACTAATTTGGGATTGCAAATCATAATTGCTGATCAGGATATAGGAACTCAATATTTCAAATATCCACTTGAGACATTGTTGTGTCCTGCAGGAATTGCAGGAACTGGACAGAGAGATGCCATTTTCTGAAGTGTCCTTACAACTAATGTGGGAAAACTAAGTATGGAAGGTCTGCCCTTAAGTTCAGTGCAATCCAGATGGGGTTGATCCAGCAATGCTTTTTAGAAAGTTGCTTTCACAAAAGTGCTGCTCATCTTTTTGTATGGTAGGAAAAAGAGCTGTTCTGACATCCTAAGGGTTTTGTCTTCACAGTAGGGGGTTCTTTAGCGTGGTGTAGAAAACATTTTGTAGCAGCAATAACGTAGACTAACTAAGCTGCTGCTACTTTTCTCTCTTCCCCTTCCCCCCTAGGGCCTTTCTGAGCTTTATCTACACCTCCTCTTCCTCTGAGAATCCCTCTCAGTTTTAAAAAGTGAGCCCTGATGGTCTGAATGACATTCCTTTTGTTTAAACCAAAGCCATCCCAGAGTGCACATACAAATGCCACTCCTTTGACTATTCAGCACAAGAAATGCAAGATAGCTCATTAAATCAAATCAAAAATTGTATCTTGCCCTCATGCACTCCCCCTGATCATCCCAGCTAATATTACACTGTTGCATTCTACTGACTCCAGAAGGATTGAGGGATCAAAGCCAATTGCTCACTTGAATGGTTTTGTGGCCATGGACTTGCTCGTGTTCCTGCATAAATGTCTAAATGTTTTGCTGGATCAGGATCTGAATGCTCTCTGCCTTTGCTGGGTCCAGGATCACAGATTTTCAAGTGCCTCTCACTCAAGAACTTTAAAATTTGCATTTAGAGATGCTTAGCAAAGGGACTCCCCAGCCCTCTTTATCCTCATGTCCAGCTGTGTGTTCTGGCATAATTTATTTGGCACACCTTTAGTGACTTATATATAACTTACATATAAGTCTGAAAAAATTGTCTACAGTGAAAATAATTTTTCAGAATTATTCAAAATTTAATATAATAATAAAATTATATTTAATACTATTATTAAATTATTTTTATAATAATCAAAGTCCTGCAGCAGGAGAACTGCGCCGTGCTCAGACTGGGTTGGAAGAGTTGTGTGTAAGAAGCAGGCAGAAGAAGTCTCACTGCATTCTTCAAAGAGTTCCTCCTCTGGTTTGTGAATATCTTTTTGAAGAGGAAAAAAGAACAACACTGCTACCTTAAATGTAAATTCTCACAGTGAAAACAGAGGTCATTAAGCCTCCAGTGTATTCATTACTGTAAAGAAAAAGCAAAATGTGCATTTATTTTGTTTTTTAATTAAATTTAGGAAAGCATACAAAAATTGTATTTTTAAGAGTTCCTCTGAATGTTCTGGACAGATCTGTGTTCATGACTTCATCATATATTTATATAACCTTTTTGGGGTTAATCCAGGGAGCCTGAATCTGTCCTGTGATGTACAAGTAAAGACAAATAGAGCAATTATATACACTGTTGTTTATTTTATACGTATGCAATTTATTCATGTGTAAGAAAGCAAGGAACAGTGATGAGAAACACAGTTTGAAACTAAGTGTTTAATTTTGCACCCAGCAGATTTCTCGTTGTTTTCACTCAGATTCTCTGAGTGCCTAGAAGTCTTAGGTGCTGTCCATACAGATGTGGACATTATGGTCTGTGAGCCACCCAGGAGCTTACAGGGAAACAGTTGCTGTACTTGATGTGAATTTCTGGTTCTTGTCAGAGCAGGGGGAATTGGGGAAACCGTAGTTACACTTCAGATCAAGGCTGATTCATTGGCTTGTTCCCACAGTATTTTAACTAATGCTGTCCTTTCCCCAAAGGGGAATAGTGGCACAAAGGTGCTGAGGCTGCAGGGGCCACTGCCCTCTGTCCCCAGAGACACCCATCCCCTGGAGCAGTGTTCCTGACCAGGACTGGGAATGCTGCAGGAGAGATGGCTTCCTTCAGGTGGCTCAGGCCTGTTCTGTCCATCCTTGAGTCCCTGCTGCTCTGTGCCATCCTTATGGACAGAAAATGCTGGCCACCTTGGATTTGACATGTATTGCTCCTAAGGGAATTGAGGGGGCAAACTGGGGAATTTATTAGCTTTGCTAGCTGAAGCAGAATTCAAAAGCAGATGGGAATGCATCCTGTGATAGCTCAGGCTTATTGCGACAGCGGATGAGCGGCGCCTAATGTTGGCAGTGTAGGGTTCCCTGTGCTCCTGCAGCATATGGCAGAGAAGTGGAGTGTGTTTGGATAACAAAGTTGGATTGAATAAGAGTCAGTATTCAGAGGTTTCAGGAATTTTCTATGGGAAATATTAGACAGTGCTGCATGTACTAAGGAAACACATCTGTTTATCTTCAGTTAAATGATTTCTTGGCCTTTAAATTACTATGGGCAAATTTAGGAGCTTTGATTTCACTTGTTCCTCTTTCTTTTTTATTATCGTGAATGAAATGTGTGTAGAACTGCAGAATATTGACTTAACGTGCTTCCTGTGTTTGCTCAGAATTATTTACTGAGTGATATGCTTGCTGTGGGACAGGGAATAGTGAGATGATCAGCTTTTCCAAACCTGGCACAGGTAATTAATTGTGCTAGACCAGCAGCATGAGCAAGAGTGCTGTGTCTGCCCAATTAATTACTTTGTGTCTCTGGCTGTAATGATGACAGAAAATAACAAACCAATAAATTCTAATAGTAATCTACATGGCAGAGCTGTGTGCAATGTAGTGGTTAGATTGAAGCTCCCTGGGAGACTGGCACAGGGAATTTAATAGACATATCATTGATACAAAAATACCTTTGCAATTGCCCAGGTATGCCAAGTGATTTTGACTGCAGGTTGCAAGAGGAAAACCAGATCAGTATTCTTTTTTTGGTTGACAGCATATTATAGCTTGGTGGTTTTTAAGTTCATGTCTTGGGAGAGGCACACATGACTAAAACAAAACAAAAAAAAAATTGGTAGTACTTTTAAATGCCTAACATGACATTGTTTCCTACTTCACAAAGTTGTAGATTTTTGTGAGAGGTCCAAAGGCCCAGACTTTTCCTTTAGACCTTCTAAATGTGAAACCTGTGCTCAGCTGATTGGGGAAAGTAAGGTATTCTTTCATAGGGGATCAACTGATGGGGGTCTAACTCTTAAGATAAACACAGCTAAGCAATATCTGTGGTTTGTGTATTCAGTACAATTTTTATTAATTGTGGATTGATAAATCCTCTCAGAAATAATCCATAATAATCTGATGCTGATGTCTTCAGTACTGTTTACTTTCCATCATCCATTAAGAGATGTCACCAGGAATCCACTGGGGCTCTCAGTGAGGTGAAAAATTAATTCACTGTAAGACTGGCAGCTTGGCTTTTTAGGAATAACTAAATAAACAACAAATTGGAGGGAACCACAGTCTCCTCTGAAATGCTGAGATAATCTCTGTTGTGGTAGGGAGGTTAAATTTCTTGGGTTATTTATATAGGTGAATGACTCTGACCCAGTGACTACATGGTGATACCTTTAGTTTCTGGGTCAAGTAGTCATATATATGCAGGGTGAGCAGGCAGGATCTGTCTGCATATTTTTTTTCTTGTGTGTGTATATATTTGTTTACAATCTGTCTCTCTAATGAATTTATATCCTTGGAAGAACTGCATCCAAATTGGATGAGACAGGATTATGTGACCTAGATGTTTTCCAGTACTGTACTGTGAGGTGGTCAAGAATTGGAGGGCTTGTTTTTGAGTCAAATTACAGTCAGCTGGCCCTGTAACCTAGAAGAAAAGTACATCTTTCTAGGGAGAATGTTAATCCTATTGCATGTTGTAGGGTAAAAAAAGAAAAAGCCTTCTATCTGAATTGGTTTTATTTTATTAGACACTGTACTAGCAACCTAGATTATTTTTTTTGCCCTTTACATCTATTTTATTTACATCTATTATCCTTTAGGCTTGTCAAGCAGAGGAGAATGCCAAAATAATGGAAAAGTAGTAAAATTAGAGACTTTAAATCATGCTTGTGAAATGTCAGTGGTACTGATAAGCATGTTCTGGGCAAAAATAAATGTAAAAATAGATTTCAGAAAGGACAAGTTTTTCAATTTGTTGTTTTAAATAATGTTCTAAACTGTTTGGCAGAAAAATGTGAATTTGAAAGTATCTTATTGTTACCAAATCTGCAGACTGGATTGTGAAAAATAATCTCGACTGAAATGTGTTGTCCATCATTAGCTAGAGAGCTCCTTCTTTGTTCTGATTTTAGAAAAGCAAAGCTATTAATTTACAGGGCTGCTTATCTCCAAGTGCCATAGTTTGAAATTTGGTTAAATGTATTGCTGAGTTAAGCTCACATTTATTCATTGGTGGATAGGAGTCCCCCAGCCATTTTTCTTAACATCAGGTCAGAACAGGGAATAGATTGAGAATGCTGATCTGCCATTATCCATCACCTCTGCTTCATGTAAGGGTTTCCAGGCACCAAGTCCAGAAAGAGAATTTTTAATCTAATGTTTGATTCAAGGATATGATGTGGTGATTTGACCCCCTAGTTCCTTGATTTTGCATCTCCACCTGCAAAACTCAAGTCCTTGTAGGCACTTTCTGATACTGCAGTTCTCATTCATCTTTCTTTGTCAGCATATTTGGAAGGAGGCTGGGAGGCAATAGAAAAAGAACATCCTCTTTTAGACAAAAATAACTTTTATTCATAAGAGATTTTAAGATATCTCTTTGAACAGCTACTGCTGAGTTCTTTTTTTTTTTTTTTTTACCTCCAGCCCTTGAAACTGCTTTTTTTAGTTTGGAAAGTAAAATCCTGAAAAGTGGCTCAGCTGGCCATTCATCTGTCTGGAAAACTGAACTGTTTCTTTCTGGTTCTCACCCTGCTTATTAGTTGGGTTTCAGGGTGGATTTGCACTCTTACATGGCAGGCAGTAGATACCCTGACAGAGACAGATCCTTATTTTTCTACCTTGACTTGCAGAAATCTGAGTTTGAGGCAATGTAGTCTGATTTCCTCTTTTCATCAGGGTGTGTAACATCACTTCAGTTCATTGGTATGCTTTAGAATTTTAAATTATATCTCTTTTCTTTTGAGGAGATCTTTAATCAGCTCTGAAAGCATCCAGAGTATAACCTGGGCAAAGGCAGTTGTGTCAGAGCATAGAAGCCTGGAACTGTTAGAGGTTTGCATTTGTAGAGGCTGGAAGGAAGATGTTTAGGGATGAGAGATAGGAAAATCCAGTCTCATCAAAGGAAGCCTGGATGTGCAGCCCCCAGGTAAGAACAAGAGAAATGGAAGTTTGTGACTTCTGGACCATTTTTCATCATTTTTACTGTGGAAACTGTTTTCATAACTGTTTTCTGCTCCCTGTTCACTGGCTGTATTATTTAGGCACTTTTTAACAGAAAACATTGAGCTTGGTAGACTGGTCAAAAGATGTTGAGTGTTACTGAAGCCTTTTAGCTGGGTTTGCCTGAAGGGAAGATTTCCTGCCAGTGTGATTTTCTTGGACTGGACATAGATTTAGTGATGCTTCTATGTGCAGATCAAATGGAGCACTCTTAAGTTACTTTAATATCTGGCAGTCTTTCCTGGTGCTTGACAAGTAGGAGGACATTGCCAGAAATGTAGGTATTTTTTTCTTTCAGGGTTTTGTTGCTGTTATTGACGGGTTTTGTTGTTTTATTTTTTATTGTAAACATTTTGTTAAAAACAGCTGAAATTAGAGAATTTAGTGGACAATTAGATGGTATCTAGAACAGTGAAAGGCTAGAAGCATAACATATTTATGGTTTTGATGATAACCTCCACCAGCAGATTTTCTTAGAAATTGAAAGTTCAACTCAAGATTGATTTGATTTGGTTTTATTTTAAAGATACTGTCTTATAATGCTTCATTACAAATGCTGTTCATTGAGTGGGACTCAATGTTTATTTTGATTCTTTCAGCAAATACACATGGATCTGGACTGAATTCTGAATTTGAGACAGAGAACCTCCTCTACCTTCTGTAGCAATTCAGAATGTCTGGTGCTTTACTCAGAGGTCTTACCTTATGGACCTTAGCTTCATCTGGCTTGTACTCAAAGTGTTGTTTGTGCCCAACCCTAATAAAATTCTCAGGAGTCCTGTCCAATTTTGACAGATTTGAGACAGAGCTACTGGGCTGAAACACTTCACAGCAGGAACCTGGTTCCTTCCATGAAGCCAGATGCTGTTGAAGTCAGTGAAGAAGGCTCCTAATTCATAAAGGACTTTGAATATAACAGCTCATAGCTAAAGAAGTGGTTTAATGAAGGGAAACCCTGCATAAAACTGGTACAAAACTATGAGCCTAATCATATGCCTTGGGGCCCATTAAGGAACCACTTTATGAACAGCTGCAGCTACTTTCATTAGGATCATGTCATTAAAACTTCATGGTACCTTGGACTTGAGAGAGGTGGTCTGGACAGTTCAGAGTTCTGCACTGTCTCAGCCCACCAGAAACCAGTCTGTCTACTTTAAAGAGATCTAGGGTTGGAGGGACAGATGGCTTGGAGGCTCAAAAGCCAGAGAATCTTCCCCAAACCTTTTCTTGAAAGGAGGATCACTGATAATGGTGCAAGGAGATCACAAGCACACCATTCTTTATGTTACAATTTTGATATGAAAACCATTGTGAGGAAATAGGAAAACCCATGGCACTGTAGAGAGTCTCTGAATAGATTCAGTGCTGCTCTTCTGCAAACTTGGAGCTACTCCTGCTTTACACTGGTGTGATGGATAGCATATCATGGTCCTTACTGCCTCATGTTTGGTTGCAGCCCTGGTGGAAATCTTGCTGTGGTAAAGAGTCTTGAGAGCTGTGTTTGCAAGTTGGTTCAGATGGGATGTGTGTCTAGCTGTGGGATCTCCTTCAACAGCTCAAAAGTCATGAATTTATTTCTTTTTTTTTAAGATTTGGTGAGAATTGGGTTTCCTGTGGTGTGTGACTGTCATAAAGACTAACATGAACTTGTGTGTAGTAGAGTAATTTTTGTTTGCATAATGTGATGGGTTTTTGATTTGCATAATCTTTTGTGTGTGTGTATGCACTCCATATCCTTCAGAGGAGGCTTAGAGCTTGACTGTCTCCAGTAAAGGGATCCTAGTCATTAATTGGTGATGCTTTTCTGCTCTGTAGACTGAAATGTATTTCCTTTGGATTTTTTAAAATTCAAAATAAGCTTAAAATTAATCTGTAGACTGAGTAATAGGGAAGCAGAGGTCTAAAAGTGAATTTCCCATTCTGTAAGTGAATGAAATATATGCACTCTTTAGGCCCTTGGCTTTCTCAGCTGGTTGAAATCTTTGGCATTGTTTTCTTCCACTCAGAAGATGAGTTACAAGCTTGTCAGGCAGTGCAATGGTAGATTGTGTTCTCAATTGCTTGCAAAGGGTGATTGTAGTCCTCCCCTGTTAGCACTGATATAACCTATAAGTAGTTCCACTAATTTCAATTAGTTTTCTCCTTGTTCACATGCTTTTAACTGAGATCAGATTATCTATTTTTTCACTTGTATCTATTTTGTTTATTGACTTGAACTTGCTTGTTTTACTGCTGTTGGTATCTCCAGCATAAATGCATAGGTTGCAAAGGCTGATCCATCCTTCAATACATAGCTATAAATTCTGCTGTGCTGTTTGGAAAGGAAATTGCTGATTTCCTGGTATGATGGACCTCTGATACAGACAATAGGAACAAATGGTAAAGGACAAATGACAAGAACATTTGCTGTCATAATAACTTGCGCAGCGTGGTTATGGTTTATGTAACTGGGCATCTCAGAGTTGGGTCTGAAGGACAAAGGAATGTTTCTGTCTCACAGTGGCGTGTGCTCAGAGATGCTGGCCAACACAGACTAACTGCTGTTTCGTGAAATACACATTTATTTTTAACAGGCAACTTTGAAAAGAAAACCACTGAACTAAATAATCCATCAATTTAAGCAATTAAAAATGTAGGCATATGTAGGATTAGACCAGACTGAAGCTGTGTGCAGTCTGCCTGTTACCTGAGTTTGAAAGGAGAGTAACTTGCTGAAGAGAAGATAGACATTTTTGCAAAAAGGGACACACATGCTTACTCCATTTGCTGACCAATTCTAGTATTAAAGGGCATAATCCATTCTGAGGGATGTGTTATGTAAAGATTGAATTATGAACTTGGGGTGGACATGGTACCAGTGTGGAGCTGTCACTGGGAATTGATGGGCTCTCCTCAGCCACGGCTGTACGAGACTTAGAAATAGCAAGGTCAGCAAATTATCTCTCCTGCATGATTCTAAGGAGAAGGAAAAGGAGCCTTTATAGAAACACCTTAGAAGTACTTCTGACATTTCACCAACCCCAGTACATTAATCCTTAGTATTTCTGTGTGGCAGATTTATGTTACCAGTGGAAAAAACAAAGATGTAGGGAGATTGAGGCCCGAATTCAAAAAGACCTTGGAGTAATTAGGTCCATGTTGACTGATGCACTTGAATGAGTGTTCCCATGGGACATTTTCTGTGATTTTAAATTGTATGTAGAGCTACAACACATGACCCTGTCCAGAGATTAAAGCTGGTGAGTTATTTTTTCTCTGCTTTATTAACTGTCTTACATACTGAACTACCCATCCTTCATGTAAACAGGCAGTTGATATCAGTAATATTCACTGACATTTTCACTGGTGCTGAGGATCACCCAGCTAATCAGGCTGTGAGACAGCAAGGATGCATGGAGAAATTTTAGTTTTCTGCCTGTATTATCACCATTTTGCATGTTCTGAAGGTACATGCTACCTCCTTCCAGTCCCTAAGTGATAATTTACAGAGAACTCAGTGGTGGAAAAATATCTTTAAATTTGAAGAACTAACCATTTAAAAATTATTCCCTGAAGCTTAGTAGTTTCACAAACAAACAAATTAACCTCCTATAAACACCTACAGGAGACACACCCAAGCTCCTTAATTAGAAAAGATGCCTCTATGCATTCAAAATCTGTTCTTTGTTTTCCTGTCAGGCCTCATTTCCATAAGGGACCTCTTTTCTAAGGCCAGCAGGACTGCTGTGATACAGGAGATAAATATATATGACAATGGATGTGAAGTGGCAGAGCCCTGTCTTGACATTGACACAGATAATTGCATTATTGGGAAGTTAGTGTTCAGGTTGACTGTTTCTTGGGAGAGATGTCATATGACATTTTTGTGGTGGGAATAATAAGTGTCCCCTAGCAACATTTACATTTGCCATTTTAACCCTTTCAATTAATGTTTCTAATTCCTTTTGGCACTATTTTCAGAAGCTCCGGGGTAGATGTTTTAGGAAAGAGATTTTATATATGTTGCACTGTATGCCACCTGGTCACCTTGGTAGAGATCATTGGCAGATGGGGTCCTTCAAGTCATTGCTGTTTGTAGCAAGAAAACCAGTTCTATTCACATATGTTTATGAAGGGTGCCAAAATTTAACCTTCTCTCTAGATTCTCTTCAGAGTACTTAAACACTTAATCCAGTGGTTTAAATGGAAATCTGGTATTCCTATATGAGAGGGAAAAAAAGATTTTTTTAGCTATGAAACTTGCATTCTTTGCATCTAATATGCACAGAAGTGCAGATATAAATGTTTGATGTTGTGAGTAGTGGCATTAGTTAAAGCACAGTGTTGTACACCAGTAATTACAGACGTTAATTGTAAAGGAAAACTGGATTGTGACTTTGGGTGCCCTCATTAGGAGGGGACAGTGTGTAAGTAGTCCTGAGAGGCTTTGTTAATTGGAGAAAACTTGTTTCTTAGCATCTTCCTTGCCTTTTTCATCAGGAGGTAGTAATTTACTACTACTTATACAAATACCAAATGAAACACAGCTGCTGTAGGTCAGCGCTGCTGTTCGGGGAGAGGAGAAGTGAACGTGACTCAGCTTTGTTGGTTCTCTCCAGCCTTTCCCTACCTTTTGCTTTGTTCTGCTTCACTTCTGCTTTCCTGGATTTGGGTTGGGGAGTCCATGTGGAAGTGTGGGTGTGCATCCCTGGATGCTTCATCAGAGACTCCCTTGCAGGACCTAGTGCTCACAGGGGGCTGCTCCTCAGGGATGAAGTATACCTCTGGCCACTTTCCATGCTGCCTTGGGCATACAGCCGTAGGTGCACACAGAGGCACCTGTGATTCTGGACAAATACATTGGGTGCAGTTACCTTGCAACCAGGAGGCCTTTGCACTTCAGCAAACTTGTATAACTCTTCTGTTTTTGAAAGGAAAGTAACCACAGGCTCTCTGGAACTCTCTGCGTGCAGCTAATTATTTTGAGAGTGAAACGGCACCTTTGAGGCATGTCCATGAAATACATAATTAAAGTGTCTTGTGTTTTATCATACCATTGGACAGCTAATTGAAAATCATCTTGTGTCTCCATAATGAGTCAAATAATAAATGCATTTGTGTGCCCATGGAATGACCTATCCCATGGTCTTTTCCCCCCTTTAATTGCTATGATGCCAACTGGCAGAAGAGGGCCACATGCTGGGCTGTCCTTGATCAGCAAATCCAGCAGACACAGACCTACTGTTTGGGATCCCATGAGTTCAAATGAATGAGGCTCTGAAGGATGGGACTGCTGCTTCCAGCAATTAATGTATAGATGTGTAAGTCAGGCAGAATAGTTTGGGTTTCCTGCTGTCCAGGAAGTCAGTGGTTAGCACAGCACCTGCCTGGTCTTAAGAAATGGGCAGAGCACATGTATTTATGGTGAGGAATGAGATGAATGGTTGTGGGCTGTGTCTGCCCATAGGATGATGCCATTCAAGACCCTCTGTGATGCCCAGTTGGCTCTGATACAGCAGAGGGTCCCTGCAGAGCAACTGCTATTTCAGGAAGGGAAGGTCTGGGGATTACCAAAGTCCAGGTACCATCCTGAACTCTTGCAAGCAGTGAATTGTCCTCAGCTGGTCTCCTGGGAATCTGGTGGCTCAACAAGTATTAATGGCAAGGAGTACATCCCTCTTAGTCACATCCCTTGTGTGTTTTTTAATCTTTCAGTATCTATCCTGCCCTCTGTGGTAGGGGAAGTGCTGTGCTATGTTTTATCACCATGCCATGAACATATTTCTTAGAAGGTAAGAACACAGGAAGAGTTCCTTTGCCCTCCTCTCCACCATATGTTGTACATTTGTGAAAGACAGACATACCGTGATTGTTAAAATAATTGGTTTGCTTATCTTTCTTCCTGTGGTTTATAGATATAGGGAAAGACAAGATTTACTGTATTATGCCATACAATTATTTGTGGGATCTAAGGTTGCTTGAGAAGAAAATCAATTTGATAAACATAAATGAGGTGAATTCTAGGCTGGTCCTAGCCTGTGAAATGCACTGATGGCAATAGCCATAGCAGGGAGGGCTCTGGGATGTCACTTAGAAGATTCAGGGCTGGACCAGTGCTCAGCTACCATGATTCTTATGGTCTTATTTTTACAATGATGACTTGCATAATCTCCTTCTCGTCACAGCAAGAGCAGCCTTTCAGCTTACAGGGTCATTCATTTGGCAGTAGAATTGCCTGGGAAGAACTAGTTATTTCAGGTTAGCATTTACACATATGTATGTTCATGAATATGCCCTTTCTGTGAAATAAATAATTTTTCTCAGCCTACAGTCATATAACCAATCACAGCTTTCCTCTGTAGCTCTTGTACTTTCTGACATCTCAAAAAATGTCATGGTGCATTAGTGCTAGGGAGACAAAGACAAGTAAGGAAGTCTGCTGATGCTGCTTTTTACATTTAAAATCATGCAACATATCCAGGGGTTTAGGATGCATTTTCTCAGGAGGTTCTTATGACCCGAGTTCCCTGCTGTTTATATTTTGCAGTCACAGTCTTCTAATTACATTGCCACAGTTTTGGGAAAGGTTATAGTTGCTTCAGCTAGCTTCAAGCCTCGCACTGCAAAATTATATTCTGCTGCTGCTAGTGCTTGACAAAGGTCTGGCTTCCAAACAAAGGCAAGAGGAAAGAATAAAGCAGCAGACCCTGCAAGAGATAGAATATTGTCTGTGTGATTAAAGCTCTTTTAGGGTACGGTCTGTAATGGGAAAGAAAAGGCGTGATCTCCACTGATCTGCATTTTAAACAGTGTTGAGGATTAGCAGAGGGGCAGCAGATGCACCTATTGAGCTGCAGGGGAAGGGATTCAGAGCTGTGTTGTGCAGATGGAGATTATTGTCCTGTACCTCCCAGCCCAGCCGCGCTCCTTGTCCCGGGCTCAGCACCGGAGGCAGCGGGAGCCTGCCCCACGCCAGGGGACACAAACTGGGCTCTGGCAGCCCTGCTGCTGCTGGGGACGTCATGGCACCCAGGTTTGTAACACCCTAACACAGCCCGCTTAACCCTCTCCACTAAAACAGCTTGGTCTGTCAGTGCTGCCTGTCATTCTGCTGCAGATCCATCCTTTTCCTACAGCAGAGCGAGTGAAATGCTTGCACAGAGGAAAGAGATTTCCCTTCCTTTTTTTGTCCTGTTCTTTCCTTTCTTCCCGGAATCAGCATCCTTTCTCCTATCTAAAATACAGTGTTGTGATCTTGTTATTGCTGTTTTCGTTAAATGGATCATAAATTTGAAAGCTCTCTCACCAAATTTATATATTCACATATAACACAGAAAGCACCCCATTTTTGCTCTCAGATTTTTTGCTCTAAGTCAGGAACAGACCTTGTGGCACAAATGGAAATATTATCCTTTTATACTCTTGTAGCAGGAGGTAGGTATGAGGTTTGTCTGGAATTTTATAAAAATGACAGTCTACTGGCGAATTTTTTATGTTCTAGCATATCATTTGCATTTTAAAATGCGTTCATGGTGGGTTTGTAGCATTTTTGCAGCCTTCTCCCACCAACTTAAGATGTGACTGTGGCATGTGCATGGCTTCCAACCCTGCCACAGGGTTTCTGTGTGACCTTCAGCAAGTTTCCCAGTTCCTTAATGCCTAAAGTCTTTACCTTCAAACAGAGAAATTGCAGGTAATTAGGTGTACTCTGTGACTGCCTTACCTGTTTGGATCATAACCATCTACCCCAAGGCAGGGCCAAGCACCTATTCCATGTGAATGCATTATGTTTATTACACTGGAGTCCCAGTCTTGAGTTGAGTCTTCCAATATAAACAACAGTAACATTTCCATGGGGCTCTTGTTCACCTATTTCTGTGTTATGTTGCATATTTTTCTCTTTAAAAATAATCTTCTCTGTAGTCCTGAAATATGTTCATGAGGCCTGAGAAAAAATACTGGAGAAAGCTATTTTCTGCTACATCCTATCCTTACTTGTGTCATAAAGCTGGGCTTTTCCAAAGGCAGCCAAGATATTACCCCATGCTTTGTCTCAGATGTGGGCAGGAGAGAGAGGGCACATTCCTCTATATATGCAAACGTGACTATCTTTTTGCTTCTTGGTTAGCATGGATTCTACCTTGTTTGCTTCAGTAGTTCTAGCACTTGGTACAGTTCTCTGGCTTTGTCTTGAAGCTGGAGCCCATCTCAAGTAGTGATGTAATTCCTTATGTTCCCCCATCTTGAAGAGTTCCCACACTCAACAGCAGATGAGGGAAAGTGAATCTCAAACCACAGAGCAAGGCTCTAGGCGCCAGTTAAGTGCAGAAGGGGTGAGGAGGCAAGGCTCTTGTTAAGCTCTGACATGGAACTTAGCTCACAGCTGTGAGGAGAAATATTATCTGACAAACTGATTTGATAAATTTATGTAATTTATATTTAAATCAAGGCACTTTAAATAGTGGATTTTTATTATGGTTTGAATCAGCAAGGGCAAAGTCTTGATTTTGTTTATTGATTCCATCCTTATTTTGTCATTTCTACATTTTAGGTATTTTCCAAAGGAAGGTTCATTTTCAAGTTGGTGGCCATCTAGTTATGATTATTTGCAAAATAAATTTAGCATTTCTGTGGTTAGGAAGACATTCTTTTCTGCTGCCCATTCATTGAACTCATAATGTAGTTAATGTGCATTTACTTGCATCCTTTCTTGACAGTTTTTTGCTACATTATAGATTGATGACTGGCATTTTCTAGTCACTGTAGATGGGCGTATATTCTTTACAGGCCATTTGCATCAACATATATTTGGCCTGAAAGTTGAAATGAAATGAAATTTATTTTAAAATGAAAAATCATTATTTATTATCCAGACATGCTGATTACATTTAAAAATAAACATAAATCTAAAAAGATTTTAAAATAGCTTGTTTTGACCAGGTAGGACAGCATGTGAGGCAGATACTATGCAGAGCTCTTTCTGCTTCCCAGGACACATCACTGCCCACCTGACAATTTCTGGGCAAACAGACTCTGTTGTGCTGGATCCTCACTTGGAATGAGAATGAGATGAATCAGACCTTAAAGCCAGGTCTCTGGAGGAGAAAGTCTCAGCTTTGGTTATGTGCATTGTTGCTCTTCTTCCACAGTGGCTCTTCCCTGCTGTGTGGGAAGAATTAGAGAGCAATTTGTATGGATGGGCTTCTTTAGAGGGTATGTAAGCTGAAGGAGCCAGTAGGAAGGTTGGGGTGAGAAGAAGTCTTGTTTCACACATTCAGACAATAAAAGCAAGAATTTACCTTGCAGTGGCCCATCCACAGCATTGTCTGTAGTCAGAGAAGCAGCGTGTGAAGTTTCCCTTCAGTTATAACTTACCCAATGCTTATAGTACTCCTGAGAATGAACTGTGGTATGGCTGAAGAAAAGCAACCAGCTCATTCACATCTTTCCTTATGTTGTTCTCACTTTCCTTTTGTTGTACAGGTTCTGGTTTCGTTTTCTTTGGGTTGTCTTGTACTAACTAGAAAACCCTAGGGGACAGTTTCTCTTTTAGGATAAAACATGTAGAAAACATAAAGAGTTACTTGAATTTAGATAATATTCTTTAAAATTGCTGCAAAGAAGCATTGTTTTTCCATTAAATATCCTTAAAATGCTCTGAAAGTGTTCTTTGCTCACTAATATCTACGGATTCTCAATGGAAGAAAGCCACTGAATGAACCAAATTCAATACACTGTATTTTTGAGACCAAAGCCAGTAGGAATGTCTGATGGACCAGGTGGTTGTGCTGCCATCCAGAGGTACTTAGGCTTGAGAACAGAGCAGCAGGACTGTCACAGGAATGCAGAGTGCTGTTGTTCCTTAGGAAGGAATAACCAATGGATCCGTACACACAGGGGACCAGCCAGCTGGAAGGCAAATCTGCACAGAAGGACCTCAAGGTCCTGGTTGACACCAAGCTGACCATGAGCCAGCCAGGCACTGGTGTACCAAGGGTAGGAAACTATCCTGGGCTGCAGAATCAGCTGAATTGAGGGAAGTGACCCCTTTCCTCTGCCCAAGCTCACAACTGGAGAACTGCATCCAGTTCTGGGCCTCCACAAGTCCAGGGAACATGGACTTAGTGAATCCAGGATAGGGCCACAAACATGGAGAAACTGAGGCTTCTTCTGGAAGATTAGAGGTGAATGATTTGGTTTGTTGGAAAAGCATCTCATCATTGTGTATAAATACTTCTTGTGAGGGAATGAAGAGGGATCTGATTCATCTCAGTGGTGGCCACTGATAGGAAGGATGAGAGACAATGGGCACAAATGAGAACAGAATTCATCTAAACACAATAAACACTTTATTTACTGTGAGGGTGGTTAAACAACAGAACAGGAATCCATGGAGGTTATGTAGTCTTTATCTGTGGAGATACCCTAAATCCAACTTGGTCTTGGACAACATGCTCTAGCTGTCCCTGCTTGAGCAGGGGCTTTGACTTGATCATCTCTAGAGGTCCCTCACAGCATAATTCTGTGACACTGTAACTAACAGCAAATTCTAGATTTTTTTTTTTTCCCTCCTCAGCAGCAAATTATGGACTGCTGGCACAAATCAGAGCAGCATGCTTAGAGAAGGCCTCATTTGTTTCTTTACCTCTGTTGCTGAATACCTGGACATCTCCTGCCCTGATTTTCTTTATGCAGTTTCCAGTGCACTGCCACCAAGTGCAGTCTGGATGTTCCTGCTCTCGTATTCCTTCACCTGGTTGCCTCTGTGGTTTCAGAGGGCACCTTCTCTGCTCATTTCAGCATTAGGTACTGTTCACAGCAACACTCACATGCAGCTGAAGAGGAGGATTTTCGGAAGAGTACACTGCAAAGAGAGACAGATTTTTAAAATAACCTTTATTTAGGATTCTTCATGTAGTTATTAGTGGGATTTACAGTTGATGCTCTGGAATGAGGGATTCTCTATTGTATTTAACAACTTGTAATCACACAAAAGCCACAGATTTTCCTTAATTCCCTTTAATGTGACCTGAGGAGAGCACCTCTGCTCCTTCTCAGAAGGGAGGTTAGCTTCTCTCTCTAAGAAGTAAGCTTTTCTTTCTGTGTTTCTCTATCTCCTGGAGCTTGCAGGGGCTTGTATCCTGTGAAATAGAAGGGAAGAGTTAAAGTCTTGTATATCCAAGTTAAAATGGTCCCTCAGGAAACCCAGACGAGGTCATTCTGCAGCAAAACTTGTGGGGCTGTGTCTGCTGCACCCTCTGCTGTTGGTAGGGCTCACAGTACCCACATGCCTCCCTGCACTCCTGTTTCTAATGTGTGTGGCCAGTCTGCTTGTGCAGGAAGCCTCACTGACCTGGCTGGAGCTCAGGAAGCAGATTCTGTGCATATGGCAGGGCTGTTCCACCATTTTGTGACATTTCACAGGTCACTGCAGCTCACAGTGTTTCCCAAACTGGTTTTGTTTGTCCATCTGACCAAGCCAGGCTCACTGCTTTGTGGACTGAGGTACCAGAATTAGGCTGTCCAAGTCTGAAGACTGAGGCTTTTCTGTATTCAGCCTTTGAAAGTTCTTGATTCTCTTCTAAAAGTCTATTTCCATTCTGGCTGAGAGGGTTTTTTAAAATTATCGACCCTAGTAAAATTTGGACTGCAACCTCTGACTCTTGGTTATAAGCACAGAGGGTCACACTTGGATAGTGTTGCTGTGATACCTGTCCTGCCAGGTCTATAAGCTGTTTCAGCTGCTGATTTTTGTGTTCAGGGAGAAACCCTTCATATCCAACTCTGGGCAACTTGGCCATGGCCTGAGCGTGCAGGTGGCCTGACCCTGCAGTACAGTAAAGAATATCATAGCAGTTTCTAGTTGCTTAGGAGCTCATAATAAATACAAAACCAAAGAACTGAAGTGCATGTAATGTTCATAAGGACAAAAGAGTATTTTCTGTGCCCTGTACAGGCAGTATCCCTTAAGGCCAGAGGCTTTTCAGGAAGCGATACATGATTTGTCTAATGCCATTATTGCTGAGCAGTATTGTGTTATTTTAGCACGTTCATCCCCTGTGTATGCTGGGACACTGAACAGGCACAGCACTCTCAATTATTTCTGAGCTGCCTTCTCTTCTGAGCGTGAGTGACTCTGAGTCAACACTGAGCTCCTCTGTGGCCACTGTTTGTAGCCTGTGCTGTGTTGTGTCACCTCCTTGGAGAGGCTGGCAGGGCTGCTGTGCCTGTTCTCGGTCACAGGGAGCTGGGAACAATTCCAGGGAAGCCAATGGGGTCACAGTAACGTGCACGTGGGGAAAACTGGGTCCTCACGTGGGAGTGTTGTTTTTGAGGGATGATATTTTAACTTTTGCTGAGGTTTGTAGCCTGTAGGGACAAGCTGCTTATTGTTTGTTTGTTTATTTCTATGTACTTGTCCAGGCTTAAAAATTGTCCTTCTTCTTACAGTGAATCTTCTGATTGAACCTCCTGAAGTCTTCTAATGCTTTGTGATAAATGTGTGGGGCCAAGAAATAAAATCATTAATACAATAGAAAGCAATCAGAGAAAAAAGCACAGGGCATGAGACTCTAGATTGACTTCTAGAAAGTTCATCTACTCTTTTCTTTATTATTACAAACACTACTTCAAGGCTCTGGCCTTGAAGTAGTGTTTGTAGGAAGTCTAATTTAAGCATTTTATTCTGATACTAAGAAAACACCAGTGTGATTAAAAGCAGAACTCTTTCCTGTGTATGGAGGTGGTGCAGTAAAAGTTTATGAAGATTAAACAATAACTGTGCCTGCAGATTTGTTCTACCTGAGTGATAGTTAACACATACAGGGAGTTGTACAGTTTGGTAACACTTGAGAACAGCTGGTTCTGGAATAAAGTCTTCTACAGCCAAACCTGTAGCACTTCAGTGTCATTGTCTGCAGCAACACCTATTAGAATAAGCCAGGTTTTTACAGGTCTAAGCTGCTGCTGAAGAAACTGATCTGCAATTTCCTGAAATAGATGAGCCTTTGCATTGACTTCAGAAGGCTTTAGATCAGACCCATGGAATCATTCCAGAAGAGAAAAATTCACTGTGAGATCTTCCAGAAGCCCAGGCTGGAGTTGTTGCATAGAAATCCTGGAGGAGAAGTATGACACAAAGAGGTGTTTTGACAGCACAGGTCTCATCCTTTTATAATCACTGGCTCCTGCCTGAGTTTGAAATTGATGTCATATTTCAGGACATACTTAGCTTCAGACCCTGTGGTATGAATTCCATGTGATGAAACTGGGTGTCAGAAGGTGGGCTGTAATGTTCCAGTTTATCTAACCACCTTCCTTTTGCGAGGAAATTAAATTCATTTTATTTTCTTTCTTTTTATTGTGGAAGCACAGCTGATCGTGCTCTGTAGGCATTGCATTGTTTCTCATACCTAAAATTAATGAGGTGCTTGGGCCTTTTTATGTTTTGAATATGATGCCCTGCTTTCCTCTCTTTGTGGGGAACATAGTGAACCAGCTGTAGTGTACTTTGTACTACATGAGCAGACAGCTCCTGTTCTTCTTGGTGTAGGAGTCAATAAATCCTTTCAGCTCCATGCTGTGACCTTAGCCATTATTCTCAAATTAAAGGCAATACTTCTTAAAGTTTGTTCAAATTGGCTTTTTAAAAATATGC
Organism: Melospiza melodia melodia; assembly: GCF_035770615.1. Lineage (NCBI taxonomy): Eukaryota > Metazoa > Chordata > Aves > Passeriformes > Passerellidae > Melospiza > Melospiza melodia. Next base: position 62,834,139 of record NC_086199.1, on the reverse strand, counting down.
CTGTTTCTATTCATTAAAATTATAATAATCTCATTTTTCTTACATTTTATTTTTCTCTTTTGCTGTGACTTTCCTGTTTGTAAATCAGAATTCAGTTTGCAGATGGTCGTTCTTCCCATTGTCCTAAACCAGTGGCTTGGAGTTTCTCATACTCAGTATAATTAAGAAATTGTGGTATTTCCTACACTTCTTACAGTGACCATGTGCTCACAGATCTGGACTGGCCGTGGCATCTGTTGTCTTTTACACAGGAGAAAGGAGATAATATGGTACACAGAAGGAAATTGTGCAGCTGGCAGGTGAACTGCAGGACAAATGGCTAAAACTATGGAGGGCATTACTGCCGGAAGCATAAGGAACTAGATTCAGTGGAGATAGAGGTGTGGGAAGGAATTGCAGATGTCAGGACACTGGAGGAGAGTGGAAGTGAAGTAGGATGTCCATAGATGTGATGAGTTGGGACTGGAGGAGGATCCAGAGTTTTGTGGTGGATAATGAAATGAAATTCAGAGTGTGGAACTGCAAGTGGTCAGCCTCTGTTAGTTCCACAGGATACAGAGCAATTTGTCCTTGGAAGAATACCAGTGTCTGTAGAATAACATATGCTGTGGCTGTCCAATGCATCTCTCCTCTGCCTGTGTATGGGCCATAGCCCACTGCTGCCAGCAAGCCCTTCTGGAATTCCTGGGGGCTGCCTGAGCTTGTGGCTTGCTGTTTGGCCCCTTGTCCAAGGCATGGGTGCAAGTGTGGTTAATCCAATCACTTCTTGAGCCCTTACTGAAGGGCAGCATATCAGCACTCAGTGAAAATCCTGTTAGGAATCTGTCAGGGGGTGATTAAGAGATGTCAGGGGGCAGAGTAAGCTGTATCAGCACTGAGCTGGGTAGATGAAGTGTTCTGTGGTGAGCCTAATCTTGTGAAGAGCATGACCTCTGTCTGCTCTATAAAGGTTTGCCATGGTAACCTCCCCTTTTAATTACATTTTTAATATACATATAACCTAGCTGAAACAGTCTTGGCTGATGGGAGGGTCAAAAGGCTGTGAGGACTTCTTGATGGAACATGGAAAGGTGTGGTAAAGAAGGGGAGATGTAAGAAATTAGCATAGAAAATGGGATTAGCATCAGCTAAAAGTACATGTGAAGAGCAGTTTATCTGCTGTTTCCCCTCCTCCTTCCTCACCCTGTCTTTCTCTGATGCTCACTGTTCCCTCCTTATTAGTGCATCAGTGCTTCTCAATAGATCACTGGATCAAGTGGGGATGTTGTGGCTCATTACCCAGATGTTACCTAATTACAGCAACACGTTTTCCAAAAGATACCATGGGCAGGATAGACAGACTTCTGCTGGCTTCCTGCTATACCTGAAAATGGCTGTCTTTGGCCATCTCCTGACAAAGGATTAATGAAGTCTGAAGGGAACATGGCTCTCATCATTCCACAAGAGGAGCTTTACAAGGGGATGTACAGCTCCTGGAAAGAGGAAAAAATTGGCTTCTGACTAGGGAAGTTGTGAGTGAAAGCAGAGTTTTCCCAATACCCATCCAGACATATAAAAAGAGTTGGGCTTTTTTTCCTAGTGTATCAGTGGAAAGATCTGTTGTATTTTAATTTGTCTTTCAAATATGAAACCAGTGAAACCACTCTTCTCCTTCCCTGTGTGCAGGGATGGGGGTGCTGCCCTGACACTTCCAGATGGCCGCATTGGAGGCTGAAGTCTGCACTTGCAGCAAAGCTTAGTCTCCCAAGCGTTCTTACACAGGAACAAAGACTTGAACTCAACCCATAGACATCACAAGCTGCTGATAGATCCCAGAGGACTTCAGGAGTTTGTTAGAGTTTGTCTGATGAAGTAGTGGTATTTTGCAAAAGCAGTATTAATGTGCCAATGAAGGTTTGTGTCCTGGTTCCCTGAGGGGGCTTCTTTAGTTATGCGGGTGTGTCTGGTGAGAAGGGAAAGAGGGCACATCAAAAGGGCTCAACACTCACATTCTTTGCTATATTTAGGGGCCATAAAGGTTTTCTGAGAAGTATTGATTTATGAAATATTGCAAGAAAGAGACCAAGATAGAAATCGATAGAGGTGATGTTGGTTCTGTGTGTTTTGATCCTGCTGAGCTTGGAGGATGATCCTACCATAATCTCTGAGGCATCCAGTGTAAAAACTGCTCCTGCTGAGCTGCTCTGGGTGTGTGTATATATATATATATCTGTACGTGTTTGTGCCTCTTGTTCCCTAATATCAGGCATGTGGATCCAGTCACATCTGAGCTGATGCGTTGTTCTCGCCAATCTCTGAGCTTAGGAGTGTGTCCCTCTGGCTGGCCAAGCCAGCAGACATTTGACAGTGCTCGTAGCTCAGGACAGTAAATCTGGGCTGTGGCAAGTTAGTGTGCAGCTCTCCTGAGCTCTGAGCTGAGGCATGTGCATCTCAGCACTGATGAATCTCTCCTTCCATGCTCCTGCTGGGCGTTTGAACTCTGGCTTTAGTCCTACCATAATTACAGTTTGTGCAGTTTAAAAACAATTAATGCATGAGCTCTCAGAACAGCCTTTTAGCACTAGACTATCTCTGTAGAAGTGTCCACAGTCAAAATATTTCATTACCAGCCTGGGTAGCTCTGTCCTCATCCTTTTAGATTTCTAGATTTCTCCTATACCTCCTTTTCCTATTATGCAATTATAAATTGATACCATGTAATTTGTGTGTCATTTGTTGTAAGTCTCTGTTTATTTTAAATGCAATAATTAGAGATAACCATTGCTATAGAAAAATAAACATCTCTTCAATGAAAGGACTGAGTAATTAAGGGCAATTATTGGTTTCTGTAAGTAGGATGCTCAGTAACAAAGTTCTTTCCAGTGCAACTAAGAGTAGTATAAGATGTGCATCGTTGGAGACCAGAAATCTGTGCTCTAAAAGAATTGGGATGTGAAACTAATAATAAGAAATTATCTAGAGGTTTCTTTCCAGATTGTATTTAGAATGCAGTTTTCCTGATTGTAATATGTAAAACTTGGATAGGATTTATATCCCTTTCCAACATTCTTTGTAAGGATTAATCAGTTAATCCTTCTACAGCCCTTGCAAGGTAAGTGAGTGAGTGTTATTATCCTTATTTTACAGCAATGGAAATCATGTTGCTCTGGGCCAAATTTTAATCCATTTTCCACTGTTGCAGATCTAAAGCAACTTCACTGCAGTCAGCAGAGTTAGACACTGTAACTGAACTGATTTAACCCTAATTGAAACTGCAGTGTTTGTGAAGATAAATGTGGAGAATAAAGAGGAGGGATATTACATTTTAGGATTGTCCTCCACCCCACATGCACTGATGCTTTTGTTTGCTCTAAGGGTTGATTTTCTGGACTGGCATCCTTGGGGTTTGCAGGTGTTGCAAATGTTAGTGCATGTAGTTTTCAGGAATGAACATCCATAAATTCTTTTAAGATTTACAACAGCAGCCTCCAATTTCTGGGGATAAAAAATTGAATTATTTATATATAAAGAGCATATATACAAAGTTTATGTGCAGCAATACTATATACACATCAAGCTTTTTGAAAAACAGTGTACTGGAGTTTGTCAGCCTAGAACTTTTGTTCCTTTTCTAATCCAGATAGTTTGTTGCCAGTACATGAGCCCTGAAGTAAACCACAAATGTTTGTGTTTTGCAGTGCCTAGATTAACATTTGCAGAGTGTTCATTGACTTGAATTAATTGGCAATTAGCTAACTCCAGTTAAAAGAGGAGTGATATTTCTCTCTAGACATCCCTTTAATTGCTCATCCAGCCAAAATAGACACTTCTGGCCAGGCCAGGGCTTTCTGCTCAGATTTTTTAAGGTTTTTGACAATGTGCTCTGAAGTGAAGAGCAAGCAACATGTGTGTGCAGATGATCTTCTGAAATCAGTGTTGAGTTTTCCTACTACAGCAATTTTCTTTAGGTTGGTTTTATTTTAAAAGAAAGCAACAGGCTTCTGTTTACCAATGGGAAAAATACTATGTGTTAAATATAGCAAATCTACCTTTATTTCTTTGAGTAGTTATTTGCCTCATGGTTAAAAATCAGGATAACAAGTTACTTGTGTTTAGCATTTCTGAAAGACTTGGAACATCACTGACAATGAATATACCATAAGTGCTGTATTTAAACAACAGCGGTGTTTCATTATTTACTACTCTCTCTTTCTGGCTCAAAATGATAATTTATTTCAGATTGGTGTCTTTGGCAGACTTCAGGTTTGGATAGTACTGAAAACATTCTTTCTTGTTCCTAGAATGTTTCTTTCTCCAAAGAAGAGCTGTAATAACAGGATCCTTAGAAAGATGTACTATTTACACAACTGTAAAGTGCATATCAAATAGCACTAGCTCCAAGCTCTTAATGCTTTATTCAGTTTCTGTTAGAGAAAAACTGCTACACAAAATGCAAGGCAAAAGTAAATGAGTCTCTTCTGAAATCTTGTCCTTGGCTGAAAAGTCCTGAAGGTGATTACCAGATACAATATTGGCCACTTGCTGTGGTCACGGATTCACAGTGAATATATTGTCTCAGCTGGAGGGAGGCTTTCCTTTCTCCATCCCCACAGAACATTCTTCTTGGGTAAAAGAAGAATCTTCTCTCTGTACTGCTTCAGGATGTGCTTCCACCTTCCCAGCTGACCTAAATCTGTCCCTTGCTCATCACATAAGCTCCTGTCCTTTTCAAAAACTATCCGTATATCTGTAAGCATCCACAGAGTGGGAATTTGCAAGGAAAAAAATGCTCAGGCATGATTATTAGCAGGTCACTGCTGCATTGGGCTGTGTCAGACCTGCACACTTCCCTATGCTCTTCTTCCTTCAGTGGCATCTTTGTGTCATCTGGGGTTTCTCATGGTTGTTGGTTTCCAAACTGTGGCTTTTAATTCTGATGAAAAGACAGTGTTAACTTACACAATCCCTTGCTTTCCAGTGTGTTCATGTTTTCTCCTTTACTCCCCAGCCTGCAATTATAGGGCTGGTTCTGATGCAGTTCAGTGGCTAAGATCAAAAGCAGCCCAATGTTTGCAGTTCATTGGATGCAACAACTGATTTTAAAGCCCCAGGATGTCAGTGTCCAGAGACCCCAGGAATGACCCATAGATGGAGATCTGAGGTGTGCCTGAAGCAGTGAGTGTGTGACAGCTGTGTGGGTGGTGAGGGAAACTTCAAGCAGTTGATTGCCACAGCATCTTATATTTTCTGTCAGGACAGACCAGAGTTAACTTTAGCAGTCAGAAAGGTTACTTGCCTGCATTTGAGGGGTTAATTACTCATGAAGCAGACAAGTTCAAGATCCGATTGTTGCCTGGCAGACTTGCTGTAAGCCAAGCCAGTGCAAAATATCCTTGCAGCAGCTGTGTTTGTTTCCTTTGCAGAAGACACACACACCTGTGCTGGCCTGACTGTGTAGATAAGCTTTACAAATAAGTACCTAACTTATTGACACCTCTGTATTTGGAGGGGGATTTATATAGTTTTGAAGTGCTCATTAACAGCTGCATATACAGAAGAGGAAAAAATGGAAGATGCACCACCTCTTCCACAACTCTGTAAGCACACTTTGGGCAGTTGTTTCCAAGCAGAATTTCTGCCACTTCCATTATTTCAGTTGCAGCCTAGGAATTTATTCACATAGTTGCTTTTCTCTAAGCTCTATTATTATGTAGATAAATAATACATATTGAATGGTTTGTGTTCTCTGTGTCAGTGAAAGGGCTTCTTAAGAATAAGAAGCCCACAGGATCTCAATTCCACATTTGAGATATTTCATCTCAATTGTGTAGTTCCACAATTGACTGAAATTACAGGACAGAAACAGAAGTCCTGAGGACAGACCCTTCCTGCCTCAGCTCAATGAGGCTTTCTTCATAGTAGCAGGAGAGTTATCCTATAGATGGACTTACTAAGAGGGATTTTTTTTTTCCTTTTTTTCTGCTTAGGCTGACGTGCAAATGTCAAAAGGAGGTGGCCAGGAGAGAAGAGAGAAAGCGAGGCATAGCGACATATTTTATTTTTTATCCTAAAATTACATTCAGTGAATTTAGTACAGTGACAAGTGCTGTCTTGGGCTGTTCAGAGGGTTGTCTAAAATTTCTATCTCCACAAAACAGACAGCAATGACAGTGCATTTCTTTTTTTTCTTTTTTAAATGCAAATCAGGAGAAGAGGAAAGATGCATTATATCTCACATATGTTTTCTCATTCTATCCTTTGATACCATAGCAGAAATCAAGAATGACTTCTTGAGGTCAATGAAATTAATTCAATATAAAATCAGTGTAATTCAGTAACAGTTTTATTTTTGCAAAGTGTTTGCTGTCTTCTCACAGTTGGTTAACCTTTTATTGGAGTAAACAGAATAGTTTAATCTTAATTTTTGAGTTTCTGTGCTAGGTTGATAGCTACAAGGACAGAGGACACCGTGAAGATACCATATGCAGCATGACTGTGTCCCAGAAGTTCATGGTTAAACCCTTCTAGGGCTCAATGACAGGGTGCTTCAGAGAGGACAAAAGAAAAATAGTTTAGAAATCGGCCACATTCAGTCAGATGTCTTGATTTGGGAGCAACAAGATTTGAAATCAAACCCTGAAGTGTGAGATATAAGAAGTCTGGTGTATCACTAGTGGAGAACCAGTTAGAGAGTAGTTGTTTCTCACCCTTATTGACCTCTGAAAATAACTGGTACAGTGCAACACTGCCACAGATCTTGGGAGTCTAGATATAAAGGACTGATTTGGAAGTTCTGCTGAGATATGAAAGTGTAACTAAGAGCGATGTAGAAAGTGCTGTCATTGTGCGGCAAGAGTGATGTAAGGTTGTGGTTTGTCCTAGAAGCAGGAAGGAAGCAATCAGCACAGATAGAAACAGTGCACGCTTTCAACAGGGTGGTGCTAAGTAGCCTCTATCCAAACACACAACAAAGCCAAAGAGAAGAAGCATAAGTAAGACTGCAGGTGCTCTGAACAGTGAACACAGAGCCAGAAGTGCTTTGGTTAACATTACAACTTGAATAGAAAAAATGCAGACAGAAGAGTGGGTGTGGTTGGACATCACAGCATCTTGCCCCAGCTCTGGCTCTCGGCTGCTTCAGGCAGAGGACACACTATTGCTGTACACAGCTTCAAATGGATTTGTCAGTGCACTGCATTCTTAATTTTTGTGACTTGTTTATGTCGTGGCTGAAAGTGAGGATGTCAGCATTTACCCAGATGAGACTGAGAAATTATGTGGCTAGAAATATCCAGAACGTTGAGCATGCCATAAAAGAGATGTGACTGGAAACAAGTTGGGAGTTTATTTCTCCACATAATAACCAGTGATAAATAATTCCGAATTTACGATTAACTGCTTAGAAAAATGATGGACAGGTACCTGCAGAAGATTGCTGAAATCCCTGATGAAACTCTAGTTTACTTAATTGGGCCCAGTTTGTAGTAAGGCAAGAATCTATTTGCCCCTCAGTAAGGCATGTGAAGTCCTGTGTTCAGTGTTTCATTGCTTTATCTGCAATTTGTGTTCAAATTCCAGATAAAACAATGTGTTTGGCTTCATGCTTTGCATTAGGGGATGGGGTTGGCTTCTTAACTGCAACCTAGCCTAGAAGCTGGGAACTAAGTTAGTCTTTTTTCTACTGTTTGATGTCATTATTCATAAATGCCCTGCAAAACACAGCAGGTCTCAGTGACATCAGTGGGGTACCATTTCTTTTTTAGTTCAGTTACAACTGAATTAACCTAAATGGCAATTTGGCATGTAGTGTGTGGATTGGGATGGTATCCAGCCCATCAGGTGGCGTGCTGTATGTGCATGTAAGACAAGAGTAAAACCTGAAGCAAACAAGATCTCACTTGAATAACCTATGAAGTACAACTTTTCCAGCTACAAATTTTCTTAGTGGCAGTAGAGTTAAGAGCTCAAGGGACCATCTTAAACTCACTTGTGGGTGGTATCTCAATGTACCTTCATGTAAGTCACCAAGCTTAGATGAAAATTTTGCAGAAGATAATGGCTCATATATGTTACTTACCTCTTTCTTTTAAGTCTTGGTGTTCCATATTCTGATGATAGTTCAGATATCCTAATCCTGTCAGGGATATCAACATCCTTTTGCCAATATAATCAGTTAACAGTACTCTATCTTTTTTGAGGACAAGAATATAGTAAGTAATAACAAACAAGAACTTAAAATTGTAGCAGCATAAGCTGATGTTCTTCCACACCACAATGCATTCATCACAGTACTAACTTTATCCAGCAGGATAAATTAAAACAGTAAGGGAAGCCATAATTTAGTGTCTTTTTATTGTGATCATGGAAACTTTAGAAGAAGTTAGAGAAATGTAGAACCAAACATTTGACCATCTAGTTTTTCTGATTTCCAAGCTTTTGTTGATGTCAGGTGTCAGGAAAAGCCCTTAGTCCAGTGCAGTTCAATTGCCAGAACTTCTTCCTGGTAGAACACACTTTGAGTGGTGAGAGCTGGGCTACAGTGCTTCAACAAAACCACAGTTTTAGTGCAGAAACTGCAGGAGCATCAGTGATGTTGATGACTTCGCTGTCAAATGGTCACAATGTGGGCTGAACGGTTTCCTTTACTCACAAGACCTTTTCTGGCTAGAGGAAGTACTTATGGGAATTTTTTTGCATATAAGCTGCCAATATCTGGATGGTGTTCTAAAAGGAAAACACTTGACAACTAACCTCAACCTCTAACCAGTTCTTCCTTTCTATTTTGCTTTGTTTCTCCTGCAGGGCTTGTGAAGTTGGGGGTTCACTGTGTCACGTGTCAGAAGGTCGCGATAAAAATTGTCAACAGAGAGAAGCTCAGTGAGTCGGTGCTAATGAAGGTAATTTTCTAATGCAAGATTTAAAAAAAAGATTAAGTTCCTGGCTCTGTGTCTCCTGTTCCATGCAAAATTAATATCTTTAATTATGTATAACAAACATCCCTGTCAGTACTAGGATTATGTGGAGCATAATAACAATAATTTAGTTATGGGGGAGGTGAGGGCAGCTGAAATGAAATGGGAGAATGCCTGTGCTTTGTGCACAAAATAAAAGTCAGCTGCAGAGATGGTGTTTCTCTGCTGGGGCCAGTGTATGTTGGGCACCTGACTTTCAGCATTACCACAGTGTCATCATGGGACAGTGCAGGCTGAGGTGTACAAATATCAGTATAAAGAGATTTGGTGGATGTTACTTGAATATTCCTACTGCTTGCTCTGCTGCATGAGTTCTCTGTGATGACTGATTTGCCAAGTCCACAACTGCTTAAAGCTGTTGTAATTCAGTTTACAATCCACAGAGCTCTGCCATTGGAAACCCTCAGAGTGTTTGTCCCAATGGTCCCAATGGCTGTTAGTGTTCAGAAGAGCTTTGTTTTTTACCTAGCCTTGTGATTCTCCTCACATGAATGTCATTGATTGATCTTGGAGACCTAAAAATAAAATAAATGTATGCATAGCAGTTTATTCATGTGATTTGGTGACTAGAGAGGCTAAATTCAGCTTGAGGGAAGGAACACAACTGCACTGCAATCAACAGAATTCCGTCACACTGTCACCTGCAAATTACGCTAACATGTTTGCATGCAGTGTTGAGCACTTTATTGAGGTGACTTCCCTATATAAGCACACAGAGCTTCTCTAGATAAGCTCATCTCTTTACACTCCTGTTTCCCATATGGACTTCTGTGTCAGCTGTTTCCCAGCACAAGTAAGTATAGCAGCCTTACTCAGAGCAGAAAGAAAATGGAGTGTAATTTGCAGTCAGTGAATGTTACACAAAAAATGTGAGTTCATATTTTTTTCAGACAAAGATTCTGAAAGTTTATACTCAATTGTAACATGTTCAGACTTTACCTTTTTGGAACTTCATTGATGCATTCCTTTTCCTGCAGTACTGTGGATTCAAGCAGACTTCTAATGTAGACCAAAAGTTAGAATGTGAAATAGGTAAGAGAGCTGTGTATAAATGGTAAAATCTGAATGGGACACTAAGCACTGACTATATTCCACAGCAAAATAATGGTAATCTTTTTTTTAAACTTGAGCATTTTATTTGGTGAGAGAAACTGTCTGGTATTTATATAAAACACTTTATTTACCTCGCTGATTTTCAGAGTAGGAGGCAAATCACTTAGCATAGCAAAGCGATCTCTCTGCTTTAGCTGTGTTGCATTACCTCGGTTGTAGTATGAAATCTGAGTAGTGAAACGGTGTGTTAGGCCCTTGTTTACACAGCCACATGCTGGAGCATGCCATGTTTTCTGTAAGATTGTACAGCATCTTTCTCAGGAGGAAATTGCACATTGCATGGTGGTTCCCATTTTCAAACCCTTTGTGAGATTTTTCTCTTTCCAGGATTCTGTTCTCTGTGCTCAGGAGGTTGGAATAACAGATGGGATTGAAGTGGTTTGCCCAGTTCTTACATAAATTCAGTAACCAGATGTCTTTTCAGGAATGCCCTGTGCCTGGTGGTCACAGACAGGCCCTGAGACTTCTATGTGAATTTAGAATACTGATAGCCAGTTTAATCCAGTCTGGCTGGAGGGGAAAAGTGCTGCAGCTTTTGGCAATCCCAGTGTGACCATTGCAAAGCATCCAGCTTGCTGTGTGGAGCCAGCAGCCACAGGGAGATAGCCAAAAGTGTGGCCAAGTCATCGTGGTGTGGTGGCATTCCTACTTTGCAAGGCTTCCCACCAGCTTATCAGTTCCAGTGACTTTCTTTGCCAGTGGGCCGTGCAGAGCAGCCCCTGGAGCCAAATGATTCAGGACCACAGCTACTCTTCCAAGCCAGGCCCAGATTGATGGATTTTGCTTTAATGTCTCCTTGGACAGAAAAGCTGGATCTGACAAACGTGCACACCTGCCACATGAAGCTGTAACAGTGCAGTGCTATGGCCATTTATCCTAGAGCATAAGGAGAAAGTCTGCTCACGGTGCTTTCAACATCTAAAGTGACAGGCAGAAGCATATACAGCAGGCTGCTTTCTTTGTCATCATTATTCTGTTTTGACTTGCTTCTTGTAGCCTTCATTTCTCCAGTGTTTTTGCAGTGTTTTATTCTGTATATTCAGGGAACTGTCCCTTCTCTCTGCAGCTGCTCTTCATCTGAGCTGTGCAGAATTGAGAGGCATTTGGTAAAGTGCTTTCTAATCATAACGTTGTAGTATCGATATTTCTGGAGAGAAGAATTTGGAATTGTAGCAGCTGGTCTCAATTAGCAGAACTGCTGCTATGGAGATGATACACGGGCAGGCACAATGCAGCACAGGCTGCAGTAAATGTATCATCCAAGTGCTCGCTGCCCTGTCAGGGGATGGGGCTGCTCCGTGCACACACAGCCTTTTGCTTTGTCATGCCCTGACTGCTAAATGCAGGCTGGGGAGCAGCGTTCCTTCTCCAGCTCCAGCTTGGGCCTGTCTGGGTCCTGGCTTTGGGGCAAAGCTACATATGTAATTTCGCAGTTGAGGGAAAAGGTTGGTTCTGTTCTCGCTCCTGCCTTCCCTCAACTGGTGAAAGCTTCACTGGGCTTCTTCAGCAGGAACCCCACTGATGTGGAGACCTGTGTCCCACAGTATTCTGGCTTGCTCTAGCACAAATTGGCAGGAAAGATTTCAGAAAGCAGTGTGCTACAGGAAGTGTCTTGAGATTGAAATATGGTTCATTAACTTCCTTGAATTACATCTGGACCACTGACAGGGAAATTAGGCCCAGAATTCCAGAGTTGTCTATAAAGCAGTAACATTTCCTGAGCAGCCAGGTTCACTACTGATGGTTGCATTTTCAGTACCAATACAAGCATTTGGAGTTTATGACTTCAGAATATAAAGGTTAAAGCAAATCTTTCCTCTGGTATGGCAAAAGCTCATTTGAAAACACTGAGGTGTCTCATGGGATATACTCAGAAGAGTCCTTACTCCTCTTTATTGTCTCACCAGTTCTCTTCCATTCCAGCCTTCCAAAAGAATAAACAACAACAAAAAACCTACTCATTGGTGATCCATCAGACAAATCATTGTTTGGACAGAAATTGGTAGTAGAAGCAATGGGAGCATAAAGGGTGAAGAATTAGAAGGGGACAGCTGGCCTTGGTCTAATTACTTGAACATGCAGGCATCCTCAGAAAGCCACAGATGTCCCAGGCCTGATGACTGGAGCCCAGAGCTCCATATGTGTGCTTTGTGTCAGTGTGCCTTTTGTTTCTTCTGAGTCCTCCAGTGCTGGCCTTGAAGCAAGGCAGGTATTTCCAGGGTAGGGAAGCACTCCCACTGCTGTGGAGATGGGGAAAAAAGCAGTCCCACTGCTGTGGAGCTCAGTTGTATCAGGTGGTGAGTTTTGGGGAGACTAATGAGCTCTGCTTCCAAAAAATTCTGCACATAATTCTGTGTTCTTAACCACAAAAGGTCTTGCAGCAATCACTATTGGATTGCCTGGAATGGTTGAGTGGAAGGATAGGTAGGAGAATCGAGTGTCACTTCCTCTTGGAACTGACAGGATAACTTATGGAAGCATACTTGTAAATAACTGCTGCTTTGCCTGATCTGTTCATCATCTCTTACTTCTTCCTGAGCTTCTACTTCAATGTTTATTTCTCTGCTACCTCATCCTACTTTAGAGTCTTTGCTTCCCTCTCCATTTTCTTTCAGTTGTCTCTTTTTAAGCCATTCATTCTTCATTCCCTTCCATTCTGTGACTTCTTCCTTTCTTCTGTTTTCCCTCTTTTGCTACAGAAAGTCATGTAGTAGCTGTCACTGTTTGTTGCAAAAACTGCTGAAATGCACCCTGTCTGGTTAAGATGCCTGTTCTTCAAGGAAAAAAGTTTAGAAATTGGGCCCAATTTAGAAAGTATCTGAGAGAGTAAGAAAACAATCAGAGGTTGTGCTTTATAAGACTCAGGGGACTTAGTTTATTAAAGAGAAGGCTAACACATAGCTTAATTGGAGTCTGTAAATACTGATAAAGAGGATAGGCATGTGATAACAGAGGATATTACAATCTTGGGTATAAAAAGCTGATTGGAAACTAAGTTGCAAGCTGTAGGTAGATTACATGTAGAAATACTAGGCCTATTTGACCACTGGATGAAGTTTCTAATTGGAACGAGCCCCCCAAAGCTCTAGTGAGTTTTTCTTCTGAAAGTCAAACTTCATCTTGCACTGCAGTGTTTTTTCCTAAAATCCAAGATCCTAAAATCCAAGTTTAACTCCAGATGCTGGACTTGAAGCAGGAGGTGTAGTTGGTTTCCTGATCCATGCTATGCATTAGCTGTGATCAGATCAATGCAAAAGCCTCTCTGGCTTGACAATCCATGGAGCTGGGAATTTCAATCACACACTTGAAATCTGTGAGAAGTCCCATATTTCTGTCTGGGGCATAAAGAGATGCCCTTGTGCAAGTTGTCTGTAGAAGCAGAAATTTACGTTCCCCCAAATGAATTTAAAAAGGCAATACTTGAGAACAGCAGCTTCTACTTGGAATACCTTATTTTCAAACTTTTGGGTGATATTGGGTGACCTAGCTGTCCTCAACTGCTGTCTGCAGGCTGGTCTACAGAAATCATTACCAGAACATCAGAACAGCATCAGGGAGAAGTTAAATCTGAAGCAGAAGTGGACTGAAGTTGGTTCAAGTTCAGCTTTGATCACAACAAGGGCAGTCTCCCTGACACTAACAAAGCCAAACTCACCAACACCAAACCTCAATTCCACCAAATCAATATTTTTTCTGATGTATTCAATACTGGCCTAATTGTTCCCCAGCTGCAGTATTTAGGAGTTTTGCTATTGATTGCAGTGGAAATGGTGTTAAGCTGTTGCTGAATCCCACTGAGTACCTCTAGCATTGTGTACAAATGAATAAAGAGACAAGGGCATGGGATATCCTCAGTGAAATACATTTAAAGTACTCTAGGATATTGGATATGAGATTTTGAAGGTGGTTATATTAAAAATAGCAAACGGGAGGGAAATTATCTCCATTTATTAAAAAGAAGTACCAAGAAAAATATTTTAAAGAATTCATCAAACTTTCCAGGACTTCTTGATTCAGGAGCACTGTGCTAACTTGCTGACACTCATCTATTATTCTTCTAATTGCCTGGCATATTGCTGTGAGAAGAAAATAACCCAGAGGACCTTGTACTTGTGGCAAAAAAAAAAAAAAAAAAAGATGAAAGGATAAAGGAAATTAAATCTCCCCAAACATGTACTTGCTCATATTTTCACTTGCTGTTGAACATGTAGGTTTCAATGTATAAATGAGTATATTCACGCTTATACACTCTCATCCTCATTGTGGTTTATCTTTAACCTGGAGCATTACCACATGATTGCCAGCTTTTAGCCCTGAAAGAGAGCAGATTAGAAGTGTGTGACATGCATAGGCACTGAGCAAACTGCAGGAATGATTGGCAGCCATCAAAGACCAGGAGCGCACAAATGCAGGCTTAGCCCCTGTGTCTGTGACCCTTGTTCATATTCTAGTAGCAACCCAGTTAGCACAGCACAGCATCCTGTCTGCAAGTCTCTCTTCTGAGTTCAATGAGATAAAAAAGCACCTTGCAATATGAAAAATACGGGCAAAATGAAAGGGACTTTTTTCCCCCCCCCGGCTCCCTCCTGCTAGAGGGAGTTTGGGATTAGGGATCTGTTACTGAATGTATAATGGAGAGTGTTTTGTTTTAAACTGGAGCTGCTGGGGACTATTGAAAGCCTGTTCACTTGTCATCTGTTTGAGCATTTAAAGAAGTTGGGTAATTATGTTTTCCTTCAGAGAATGACTCTCCGCCTCCACTTTCCACCACACATACAAGGAACACAGTTAGAGGCATTCTTAAGGAAGGAAATCAAACGGGAATCACGAGCACATGATGTACCTGTCAGAGGAACAAACCTGTCAAGTGTGCATAGTGCCTTTTGCTTTCTAAAGTTAGTATGATCAATTGAGGCATTTGGGCAAGCTATTAAAATAATTGGCCTTTTACAGCAGTCTGGCTCAAACCTCTATTGTACCCAAAATGTTCTACCCACAGCCTTGTGTGTGCAAACACATAGGCATAGACAGTCTACCACTCTTGTGTACTGGCTTGGTCATGCAGCAGTAAATGTCCCTCATGAGCCCAGGCCAGAGCTAGCTGAACTTAAGGAGTGCTTTTTACTTTTCATTTCAGTTGATTATAACCATAATGCCTCAATGGGAAGTAACTGCTCCTGGAGATGAGACATCTGAATGCGCACAGCATTCTAGCCCTCATCCACCTGTGAAGCTTCTCTCAATAATTATCCTATAAAATCCCTTTCTGTTCAGCATTGACTGTTTCCACTGTAATTGCAGTGTCCTTGCACTTGGAGTGAGACTGACAATAGTTTAACTTCGTGTTGCTTTCCCTACTGAAGCTTCTGTAAATTCTCCTTTTCCATGGCCAAAGCTTAGTTTTATCAAAAGATGTTGGTTGGCTGAAGTGTTTTCTCTGAAATACTTCATCTCAATGATCTCCTGATATATCAAAGTCTAGGTTTCTTTTGAACTTCCTCTGTATTTGTAGCAGGCTGTTGAAGAGTCCTCTTTGCATTTTACCCCAGCAGAGACCCTGAAAGTCCTGCCTGTTCGGTACTCCCACTGCCTCTGAGCCCAACGTTATCATGCCAAGATGTTGGAAGCCTTGAGACAGGCTCCAAGAGGCCATAGCTTTGGGGCAGACCCACCATCCCTAGCTAGAAAGATGTGTCCCTACACCACATGTAGGAATGGTAGAAGGTGCTGAGATCCTCAGCTGTTATCAGGCTTGAGGCTCATTTTTTGGGGAAGGACAAGCAGTAGGAGTTACCCTGAAAGGCAAGGGGAACCACAGGTGAAAAGGCTTCTCACTCCGTTGTACATTGGTTTGCATTTCACATTCCAGAATCTTGTCTGGAAGGCTTTTAATTCTTTTTTTCTTTCATCTGGAAAGGAGAACCAGTGGCATCAGAACAGCTCTAGCAGTAATGGGACATAAATCCTTGAGTAGATTGACTGAAACCAGTTGGTTCAGGTATTTAACCCTGCAACATCATGTAGAATAAACACCATAAATATCAGTACACTGATCCATGCCAATTAAGGGATGTAGTCCATTCCTGTATGTAGCAGGCAAACCATTTGAGTGAAGACTTTGTTCAAAGATTATCTTATTTTTGCTGAAATAACTGGATGGTGCCCTGTAAACCAGCACTACCTTTCTGTAAGAAGTGTTTCTTAGCACTGTTTAGTGTATGAGTTTCCCAGCTCAAAAAAAAAAATGTCTCTTAATGCATGTTTAACTGGTACAGCTGAGAGCCAAGAACTGTGCTGTCATTTAGGGGATACAGGCTCTTCCTGTTTGTTTAGCATGCTTCTGTCCAACACGAACATTTTACTGATCATTTGTTAAGTATAAACCAGGCCTTACTCAGTCAATTCCCTGCAGTTTGTGCTATTAAGTAGTTGGCAGAAATTTAGGAAAAATCTGGGAAGGCCCAATCCCAGTGCAATTAACTGTTGGTGCCAGAGCTGTCAGATGGAGCTTGGTGCACTCTGCTGTGGGTTTGCTCTGCTGCTGTTTAGAGCATGTTGATCTCTGTAGTGGTGAGTTTTTAGGTATTTGATCATTTTCTCTTTTACCAGGTGCTATTTTTGAACTTGCTGCCTTGCCTTCTGGCATCCTGAGATGCTGTATCCACAGCTGGCATGGGTTTAACACACTGGTCTGTTCATGAAGAGCCTTCCTGTAGCAATAAACCATTGTTTGCCCTCCCCTGCTGTGAGTGCACAAACCACACAGAGAGGGCTCCCGAGTTTTAGTTCAAAATGGTGTTTCACATCCTACTCCAGGAGAATTTTCCAGGTGTGCCAAAGGGAGAGAGCCCAAGCCCAGCTACCACACAGTGACAAAAATAGCAGTCATAGCTTGGTTGATTTTTCTCCAAGGTGGGAGCAGAAATGGCTGCTTTGTCAGAACACCTGGTATTCTTGAGTCCTGTGGCGTAATGGAGCATGTTGTGCTCAGCTGCATGGGGAGGCAGCAGCAAAGGCTTTGTGTTGTGTGAGGGATAATGGAGATGTTGCCTTAATTCCCTACAAACCAGAGGGAAGGTGAGATTGAGTTTAATCTTGAACTTGTGCATCTCTGGCAGTCTCTCAGCATGCAGCAATTGCTCGAGAACATCTCTTTTATAGCATCATGCATTGTCCCTAGTGGAAACAACGACTTTTAAAAGTGGCAATAAATTCTGGGGTGCGGGCTGGCTTTTTCAAGAACACTTGGTGAAAACTCATACAGGCAATCAAAGTCATTCCCCTTTTGGGAAATTTGGAACTGGTACTCCAGGTTATGCTAAAATGAAGACATTCAAAGTCTGGTTTTAGAACATTTTGGTGTTGGCAGGGGTGAATAGCTGTCAACAGTCAAGAAGGAGGATCTGGCCTATAAAACAGGATCACTTGTTCCTGTTCCTGGCACATAAACCACAGACACAAACATTCTTATACTGCAGCTCTCCCAAGTACCTCCTCTTCTGTACATTGAGTAGGGAACTTGTGAAGGAATGTCACTGGTGCAAGGTGTAACACAGAGTGCAGGTCTGTAGTTTTTTTCTACTTTTGGGTTTCCTGTTGGTCCAGGAGAAAAACATTCTTTATTATCTGTAAGTTTCAAATGCAGGCATAGCTACAGGAAATAAATAATATCATTATGTATAAACCATGTTTTATCTCAAGTCCTTTCATAAGGAATTGGGCTGTGAAATTTAGCTTATCCTCCAGTTCCTAATAGCTTTTTGCACCCTTCTGTACAGCTCTATATATCAACTATAATCAAGACTAGAAGATCTGAAATGAAGTTGAGTCACCAGAATATGCAAAAACCATTATAACAAATGTATCAGGAGATGGGGATTGTGTTGCTAGTTTTCTTCATTGTACCTGAAACAGATTTTCAACGGTCATTATACAGAAATATCATTGTCTCATAAGAATTTCCTGATAGATTACATTTTAGAGTGTTCTGGAAGTCTGGTTACACTGTCAAAAATGTCACCATGGATCCTTGTAATAGACTGGAATTTACTATTGCTCTGTGGTCAGAAATCTGGTGTGCATTTCTACATCTGTCTGTGTAGATGGTCCAGCAGAAAGAACTTGCTATCAATAGAGGGAAATTTCCTCCATATGTAAAATACTTTAGCATAAAGTTCTTTTTTAGAGATCTTTCTTCTTATATTTCCTTCCTAATACCCTGAAATAAATCCCCTCAGTCTAATGTTCTTATCTCTTTTCTTTGATGAATTTCCTCCCTTCACTCCTGCTCCCTCAGCTGCCCCTGAATTTCCCTCCTAAATCCCTTCTGTCCTTTGCCAACCTCCTGTTGTCCCCCACCGTCCACTGCCGCGCTTCCAAAGGAAAGACGCACACAGAAAGAGAGTACATGTTATCCTCTAGGTATTATGGGTTCATTTTATCCTCATTTCCACCTCTTAAATCAATCCCTGATTTATCAAATCCAGAAAATAAAAACATTTACTTAAGAACAAATGGCTAAGGTCATTGGACAGAGGGCAGTGTGGCACACAGCTGTTCTCGCAGTCATTTGGGGCTGTGTTTTCACTTCCTTTTCCTCTAGGAGTGTAAGCTGTGACTTTAGCAGCCACAGAGGAACTTGGATTAGGAAGCAGTCTTGTGGAGGTACCTCAGAGTACCAGACTCCTTCTGGGAAGCAGTGCAGTCAAACTGGAGATTTGGTTGCTCTGTAGTACCAGAATATCCCCAGTATAGCAGACAAGGTACCTAGACCCTGCTCAGTAGACTAAATTTATCTATTTATCAGAATAAAAAGATGTATTTCAGAGGGACTGGCATGGAAATCCAGCAACTGGTAGAAAGAGATCTAAATGCTGCCTATAACAGTAAAAAAACCCCTTGGAGATCTGTTAACATCAAATCCTTCATTTTTGAGGAGAAATGGTGTCTTTGCCTTCCTGCACGGCTGTGCAAGGCTGACAGTGGTGAGAACACTTTCAGGAAAAAGCAGCAGTTAGCAGTGCCCAAGGACATGCTACCTGCTTGGTGCTGGGCAAAGCCACTTGCTGCTGGTGCACAGAAAGGGTGTGTGTTTCATTTTGCCCTCCTGCTAACTGACCTGGGTTTTTGGCAGACACCAGTGATTTAGTGTTTCTCTGAGTTTGTTTGGCTGCAGATGCAGCTCAATACAGACTGAGCCAGGGTTCAGACTCTCAAATGTCAAGTCTGGGGCTGATGACATACTGCCTCAGGAAGAGAAGAGATATTAAGGATGGAGAAATCTAAGACAGACAGATTGTTAGAGTGTGCAGGAGTGAAATATTGGACAAATGTGCAGAATCATAGAAACAAAGGTTGAAGGGACCTCTGAGGGTTTGTGTAGTCCATCCTCCCACTCAGACAAGGACTGCTGTTGCCATGGGTCAGCTTTAGCTTTGTCTGACTTGGTTTTGAAAACCTTAAGGGATGAGATTCATCAGCTTCCCTGGACAGCCTGTTTCAGTGCTGCATTGCACTCCTAGTGGTTTAATTCATCCCTAATATCTAACCTGAACCCCAGTGCAGATGTGAGGAGAGAGATTGACCAGCTATTGTGGCTGTTGCTTCCAGCAATACATAAACTTGTGTCAGTCATCAAATAAAGACTTCAAGCAGTTTTTTAAAAAAAAAATCTATAGGAGCTGGAAGAAGAAACACTTTGGAGCTGTGGAGACAGTATGGTATGGTATGTTCTGCCTCATGGCAGAAACAACTGATCAGTGAAGTCAGGAGTCATGCCACAGAAATTTAATATGAAAAGGGTCAGCAAAATCAAAATTGATGTGTAAAACTGAGCATCAACAGGCCAGCATACAGAGAATGGGGGTCTCAACAGCTGAAAATAAACATAGCAAGAAGTGGGTTTAGGACTAGTTCAAAGGCTGCTTTACTGAGGGGATGCTGAGGCTTAAGCAGCCTAAAGGAACTCATGGTAATGATCACATTTCATTTTTGGTTTGAATACCAACAAGAGAGCAACCACATTAGCAGGCAATGGAGGAATACTCTCTTAGAGCCTGCCTGGAGACTTGAGAGGTGAGATCTGTGAGAGGTAACACTGGAAGTAAGATCACAAGTGCACTGGACTGGAATAAAGGACATGGCAACTGAATTTCTGTGATTTAAGTGTTAGATACAAATCAAATTCGAGGTATAGACAAGTTCTGTGGGTATAGTTTGAGGAACAGCTAGCAGACGATAGATGAAATAATTAACATATTGACATACCTTCACTGTGCTTCTAAAGAGGTCTTAGCTATTTCTGACTCTTTCATTTCTCACTCTCTCAAATTGCTGGTTCTCACAGAGACTCGACCTCCATCGTCTATCATCCCTCCAGCTGTCCCTTTCATTACAGTTTCTATTTATCTTCCACTTGTTTTCCAGGTGCAGATCATTAGAAATGCTTGGTTTCTCTCCCCTTATTTTTTCACATTTTTTGAACAGCAATACCATTTGTACAATTCCTTGTTTCTTCCTTATTGCTATAACTGTCTACTACTCCTGGAAATAAAATTTTCTTCTCCTGTTTTGATTCTGAGTTCTCTATGTACCACTCCTTAGATTACCCCACAGCCATCCTTCTTTAAAGCTATAACCCCCTCTGATTAGTTCTGTATCCTCAGACCTTTAGCTGTGAGATACTACTACTCATATATATGCCTTAGAAACTTTCATTTATCTTTTCTTCAAAGGTTTTTAAATTTAAAGAAAGCGAGGTGTTGTGTGCATCCTTAACCTGAAATAAGATGCCACAATCCTGCCATCATTGTCTAATAATCTGATACCCACTCTCTGACCTTCAGTAGGGCAGAATTTAACATAGCCTGATTTAAATAAAGTGCTGTAAATAGCCAGTCAGAATCATCAGGTCCTTTATTTGCATATGCAGATATGATTTTTCAAAGTTACAATATCTCAGCCAGTGTATATCAGCACTTCAGGCATTATTTTTATGGTCAGGAGTTCAAGTGCCTAGACCTGTAGCACACAATGTAATGGGAGTTTTGGGACAGCCAAGCAGAATTAAAGGATTCAGGGCATAGCAAAAAGGTTGTCTTGATAGATTTAATACATATACTGATGTTTAGATAACCTAATCTTAGAGCCTGTACTTAATCTGTATAGAAATTAAGAATGTGTTTCAGGATTTTATAGGCCAGGCATGTTCCTGAGAATATGTTTCAATTAATTAGTTTTCATTATGAGATTCAGGAAGCTAATGATTTTGTAGTTGAAAGATGAGGATTGCTCCTGGATGCATCAGAATGTATAGGTGGGAATTTTTAAATGGATTTAGTAGACAATAGATGACAGGTATTTATCACCGGGTGAACAAGTAGCAGATGACGTAATTCTGCTACTCCTAGTGGAAATATCTTTCATTAATTTTCAATCGAGACTTCTGTGGCTCAGAATGCATATAAAACATGCTAGTCTAATCTCAGAGTTATCATAAGAGGATTCTACTCCTGTTGGATTCAGCAGAACTGCAGCTAATTTCTGCAGGAGTTCTTTTTCTGCTGTGTCATCCCTGAGATGAAGCTCAGAGGCTCCCTGATCCTCTTGCTGTGATAAATAATTTTTACTCACCCACGGGCATTTTCACTCCACCCATTTTATGCATTTTCCAAGCCATAACCTCCTTCTTCTCAAACAGATGATTTTATTTTAGTTCATTTTATTTTTAAGTGATTTCCTGGGAATGGGACGGATTTCCATGCATGCAGAATGACTGTTAAACTGAATCCTCATTATAGTAACATCAAGTGGCTGGTTTAAACTGCTGACCACCCATCTGAGTCATTATGCTAAATGTTCTTTGCTCCTGGGCACCTCCCTCTCTGTGCATGCCACAGTGATGTGAGAAGGAACACAGAGGTTCCTGTGGGATCTTGACGTCTCACCCAAAGCACCAAAGGGCATGGACTGCATGGCTTTGTAAGTTAATCTCTTCCCCTAGACTTGAATTCACCCCATGGGCCTGCTGGTGCAGTGCAGTCACAAAAATACACAGATGAGAAAACTGGAGTAGAACTGGAATAAGTTGTAATCAGTTGCTTGTAAATGTGTACGGATAGTTTAGAAATTGCACCTTTGAAAAAGCAGCGTGCACGTAGCATGGACCATAAATGGATTCCCAAAATATACTGCAGCATAGAACACACACGGTGTATTACACCTGATGGTACCTATATGGGCTTCAATTCCCATGAAGGATGTGTGACTGCTTCATAAAAAGCCAGCTTTGGAGGCAGCAAAGATCACAATATTGTGTCAGAGGGGCTGTTGTCCTTCAGCCATTCACAGCTGCAAAACCTAAGGTGGCACGTTTCTCCCCGTTTGTGTAGTAATTTGCCTTTCATTCCTCTTTGCTGTTGCACACACCCTGGTAAGTCTGGCACTTGCTTTGGGATGTGTGCTGGCCATCTGCTAGGAGGCATGTGTAAATATGTGCATACAATGCTTTCAGCAGGGCTGCCTTCTTTCGGGTCTTGTCAAGTACAGAGTCTGACAGGACACTGCACAGGTACAGACCCCTCAGCTCCTCAGTGTGTGAGGCTGCAGTCTTGGTGCATTCCCAGCACTTTCAGGGAAGTGGCTCCACAGAATAGGTTAGCTGGAAAGTATATTTAGCCTAAAAGCTAAGTAGGAAACCCAAGGGAAAACAGACTTTGTGGCAGCTGTTTTCCTCCCCTGGACTGCTCTGTTTTCACTCTGTACTGTAACTCTCTCTTGCCCTCAATTAACCAGTTCTTGATACCTGCCCAACTTTGCAAATCAGCCACTTAATCACAGACAAAGGCTGGACTTTCTTCTTCCTGGAACAGTTCAGCCTCTGAGCCTTTGGTTCTGTGTGTCTTTCTCTTCACCTGCTTTTGCATTTCCCCAGCTCTGCAATCAAACTTGTTTAAAATATCTGCAAACTTAGTGCATTTCTGTTCTATGTTATTACCTATAATGATGAATTAGCATGAGTGCAAAAATGGGGCCAGTTTTCTGTTTTCATGTAAGGAGTTCTAGGCTGCAACATTATAAATGGTTACTTTAGAAAACCTGGAACTGCTGGTGGGGAGAGACAGGTTTCAGCAGGTTTCAGCTTTGAAGTAGGCTGGGACTACTTTTTGCCTTCCTTTGTTACAGTATTCATATATCCATAAGAAATAGGGAAAGTTCTGCTCCCTGTCTCACCTGTGCTGTAGTTCTATTTTGATAACATATCCACAGCTCATTTCCATTATTTTCCTTTTCATTCACCTTCCACTGCAAGTTGAACAAATGATACACTTAACTGACAGACTGTTTCATCCTTTTCTGCTAGCCTTACCCTTTTTTTCATGCAAATAACAGGTCAGACTTCCCAAGCAGTTCTTCATGTCACAACAGTGTCAGAAATACAGTGAGTGACTAACTGGACTACCAGAAGCCTATTTTCCTGTTTGGGCTTCATGGGGCAATCTCATCTCAGCTAAGACTTCCAGTGTTGTGGAAAACTATTCTCTTGCAAGGTTTCATAACCATTCATTTTCCCGCAGTGAATTCTCTTTAATTTGTGCCTTTCCCTCCTCATTTACTAACCTGTGACCAGTCCCTTCGTCCATTCTCTTGTATCCCAGGGCTCTGTTTCAAGTGTTAAGCACCTTGGGAAGTCTCTGCTGGGGGTGTTTTGTGTCAAAGCCAGTCGACAGCTGAGTTGCTGCAGGTTGCATAACTCGCAGTCTGGCCCAGTGTGTCTTTTCATAGGAAAACAAGACAAAGCAGATGCCAGAAACAGGTCGTTGTTTTGTGACCTGCAGAGCTCCCTGTTGTCTACAGCCGCGCTTTATGTTGCTGTAGGACAGCGCTCTCTGTTTCAGAGGAGTCCTGAGCTGGAGAGGGAGGAGAGGTGTCCTGGGAGACATCAGTCCTGAACTTTGGGAAATCCCAAAGCAGTTACTTCCCAGGTACTTCTGCCTTTTTACAGGTTCTGGTTCTCATATGGGACTTCAGGAGCCAGAATTGTGTGGATACAGGGCAGTATCCACACAATAGTGTGGATACAGTGTTGAGAACTCTTCTCCACATGTTATTCTATTTTTCTGGTAAAGCTCTTGCAGTATGGAGCCAGCAAGAGTAGCTTGGTGGAAGCAAATTATAACCAGTGCTGCCTTCTCCTCCTTTTCTGTACTGATGTGGGCTTATAGCCATGCTTTCCTATCCCTATCCCTTGTTTTGGGGTCTTGAAAGCTGGACTGAACATAGTTTGCCAAATCAGAAGAGTAGGCTTGGTGCTGATGTGTAGCAATTTATCAAAGCAGAGCAGTGACCAGCTTTCCCATTTCAACTCTCCTGTTGCGTATGAATTTTAGAGACAGGGCTCAATAAAGCTCTTATTTATGTACAGTGTTTATAGTTTGCTATTTGATTTAGGAATCTCCCAGTCATCTCATCTGCAATACAAGGCTCTGCTTTGCAGAGTTTATCACTACAGTCAGAAGGCAGCTTCTCTCCAAAAAGAGCTTGCCTGTGACCTTGAGTGTTCTTGCAGTGGTTAGATGCTTGTGCAGGTTTCCTAAGGAGCTGGAAGAGCCAATTTTGCAGCACAATTCTGCTTCGAAATGGGTCTGTAAAAACCAATGGTATTTTAGGTTTTCCTGTTTGTTTGTTGTTGGGGTTTTCTTCTCTATGCTTTGTAGCTCAGATTTGTCCAAGCTTGCAAGTGAGAAAAAGGATTTTCCATTTGCTTGTTTCAGAAACTCACGTACTTGGTAGAGGTACCTGGAGGCAAAGCTTTCACACCTGAAGGTTAGTTCTTTAGGAACCTAAGCAGGTATTACTCCTGTCATGGCTGTGCTTACTCTGCAAGGATGATAGGAGTGTTTAAACCTTCTTTGTGTCATTTGGCTACGCAGAATTGTCTACGAATGCTCAACAGGGAGCGAGAGGAGGTTCTTTTAAAGCTGTGCCAGCCGCACTGTGAAAGTGCTTACGCAATACCAGCTCAGCACTGCTGCTGGGAATAGAGCCCTGCTCGTTCCTCTCACCCTGCGCCAGGCAGGCTGAACCAGTGAAAATTGTGTTTTCATGCTGTCACTGCATCGACGGTGGGGACTTCTGTGGCTGTGGCTTTTTTTAGTTCCGTGTTGTCATGCCACTGTCTGAATATAGTCATGTTGGCAGTCCCCTGAAGTGCAGCCACTTTTCTGGCTCTAAGGATGCTTTTAAGCTAACCTATTATGGAAAGGCATTACCTACCCCCTCAGAGCAGGAGACAGATCTTTCCTGATTTTCCTCAGACTACCAAAATTGTTTAATTTGAGAAAAGGATAATCAAAATAAGACACTGCATGATAATCAGAAAATGTGGTCCTGCAATGCAGCATTATGAAAGAAAGAAAAAAAAAAAAAAAAGGCAAGAGAGAAAGAGGAAACAGAGCAGTTTATCTCCCTGCACCATACTGGGGAATTCAGAGCAAGAGAATTGTGTATTTGGGTCAACTGAGTCCTAAAGGAGAATTCTCATGCAGTATTTTCAACCCATTTTCACTTAGGGTTGTTGAAGATGCCAAACCTTAAAGGGGCAAATATTAATAAGAAATAATCCTATAGTTGTGACCTGCCTGTTCTGTCACTGCTGCTATAAAGCAACAAAGCAGCTGGGGTATGTCTGCATGATGCAATACAGAGTCATGCAGAGACACCTGAGTTAGCTCTACGTGTGCCCATGTGGGGACAGAAACATGAGAGTCATATCAGGGCAGCACTCAGCTTGGGCTCATTAGACAGCTTGTCTGGAGCTAGCTGAGACATCTCTGCCCAGCATGGAAATTTCTTAGTTCTCCTCTGAATGAGCTTAGGCTTCATGTAGGCCTGCCACAGCTCAGTCAAATTCTGAGGGAGTCTTTCCACTGATCTCGGTGGATTTTGGAACAGACCTGGGCATAATTTCAGAAAGGTGTTCCTCAGCAGGGTTATGCTTGTGTCTGGCATGCTGGGCACCTCTTCTGCCTGGGGTTCTGCTGGCTCAGGAGAGGAACTTGCAGGGGACAGTGGGAATGGTCAATATAAAAAAGCATCACACTGTAAAACATAACTCTAGTGAGAAAGTGTTTAGCATGAAGTAATCTTCTGGGAGATTCTGCGTGAAATAAGAGCAAAGTCAAATATTCATTCCTCCAAACATCTTCATCCAACTCCTGTTACTCCTGTTTCACTGCAGTAACTTTCTGCTTTAATGCTTTTGATCATCTTTGTCCCAGGCATTTTACACTTGTCCAGGATAACCTCCACTCTACCACTGCCAGGGTCAGTTCAGCTTGGAAAAATCTTTTCCATATCCAAGTTTTTACTCTAAACTAAGAGATCCAGAGAGAACAAAGTCTTGCCTACATCTGTGCTTGGTAATGACCATGTTTT
Organism: Melospiza melodia melodia; assembly: GCF_035770615.1. Classification (NCBI taxonomy): domain Eukaryota; kingdom Metazoa; phylum Chordata; class Aves; order Passeriformes; family Passerellidae; genus Melospiza; species Melospiza melodia. The sequence goes on along the minus strand of NC_086199.1, from coordinate 62,807,641 downwards.
ATAGCAAGCCTGACCCGGACCCCCTTGCCCCCCCAGACCATTCTTCAAGAATATGAGCATTTAAAAGAAACACACAAATATTTTTACAGAGTAATCAAAACTTTATTTTACTGTGTGAGGATACTGAAGAACAAATTGACAGCTGAATTTAGACTGAATTTTCTCAAACTTGTGTGTTGTACATCAATTAAGCAGTCTACTCTGTGTGTGTGTTTAAGGAAAGGTGACTTGGATTCTTCCTTCTTTTAAGATTCAGGGATAGGAAAGGATGTTTGAGAAGATCTCTCTGATGTCCAGATCACTAGGTCTTAAACCAGACAGATTTTTTAAGAAATGTAAAAGGTCTTACAGTGTTTTAATGTGCCAGCTACAGATTGGCCCAGAAAAATTTCATTTGTTTACAGAAGATCCATTGTAGTGGTACAACAAGAATACTTGTGCTTTTCTACTCAGAAATTACTGGAGTCAGTTTGAGCTTTTGATGTAGACTGTTGTTCTACCTCTTCCTGAGGGTCTCCCATGATTGCTATTGCAGATATGTTTAATCACCTGAGTTTAAAACAGGATCTGTCATGTCCTTTGCCTGGTGATCTATTCTCCATCTTTGTTTTCACAGTGTCTGAGGGCACCACTGTGCTTTGTCTTTTTTGCCAAGTATCCTAAGGTGAAGTGAGCATGAAGCAGCTGTGAACTGGTGCTGGACACTGTGGCAGTGGAGTTGGAGTAATGCGTGTGTGTGAACTGCTTGCGATTAATATCAAGTGTGTCTTTTTTTAGCAAGAAGCTGTCATCTTCAAAGTTCCCCCCCCCCACACTTCATCTTCCTCATTAATTTTAATTTTTTTTCAGTCTTCCTGTTAAAAATGAATACTTAATGAGTGCTTCTGCTATTTAAAATGCCTCAAATTCCCTCCGTAATGATGCCTCTCCATCAAACTGAAAACACATTCTTTGTAAACAAAAAACAAGACCTTGTGGCATGCAATTTGCATACCTTCTGTGGCATCTTTTAATTTATAGTATTGAAATTTATTTTTAATTTCTTTCTATCTGTTTCATTCTGGCTGTGCTGCATGAACACATAATGTTGATGGTTAGTTGTCATTTTTTACTTGGCCTCTGTTAAAAAGCTGTTCCTATAAAAGCAGCATTTGTAGTCTCTCTATTTCAGAAGTTTAAATAAAGTTTGACTTCTTATCAGCAAATGATTCTTCTCTAGCACCTGTGTTTTGCTATCATGTTGAGCTATGGAAAGATATTTCAATAACTGCTTTTGGTATTTTTAAAATCTGTTCCTGCACTTGGGCAGAAGTTTTAATCCCATTGACATGGGCAGGAATAAATTAATTAGCCAATAAGTTCTGGCCAGATTGAAATCAGAAAAAGTTTTGTAGTACTCAGCTTTTAATATGAGTACATACAAAAGAAAATTAGTCTCTTTTAGTAAATTTATTGATCTTTGGATTAGGCAGGATAGCCAGGAGCTGTGGCTATCATCAGCTGTGGCTGTCTTCTGTGGAAGCAGAAGACAAAGTTTGGGAAGAAAATCCAGCAGTATATGTGGTCATTCAATGCAACTGGACTTTATAGTGAGTGCAAAGGTGCACTGTCAATTCCCTGTGTGTGTTTTGTGGCAGAGGCCCATATGGTGGTGGCCAGCTCTGTGCAACAGTGTTGAGAGCAAAAAGTCACAGTGTTGCCTCCTTAAATAGGTCGTTTGTCCTCAAATCTCAAGGTCAGCTAATCTTGCGAGATACCAACATATTGCATAGCAAAGTACATTTAAATAGGTGGCATCAAAAATTACCTGTCAGTTAAATGAGTGTGCTCCAAACTCCTAAGTTGCTTTCCTCACAGCCTTTGCCTCACAGCTTGCAGACTGACAGAAATTTTACCTGTCTTAATTTCAAGGAGCCTGAGGAACTAAAACCAGTTTATCTGAAAATCGCTGCTTTGAGCTCTTCATCTAGATGCTTTGCAGGGGAAAGAGCAAATTTTCAAATAGTTTTGTTTTCTACTGTAGCCATATCTTTTACTCCATTTTATTATTGTTAACTGTCTTTTCTTGACTTTACAACCAGTTGCTTCTTGACACCAAGGATGTAAACCAAGACCATTAGGGGGGAGAGAAACTGTCCATGTTATAAAAGAAGACATTGTTTGTACATCAACAAAACTGTGACAGAAATTGAGAGGCTTCCTAATGGAAGCCAAACAATTATTCATGCAGCAGAGGAGGATGTAATTTCCAATCTGAAGCACTTCATGGGCCTCCATCTACCTTTTGCTGTGTGCTGGCTAGCATCTCATTTCCAGGAGTTATTCTGCCTCTATCAGCACAACTGTAATCTGCACCCAGTGCTGTGCTGGCTGATAAATCACTGCAGCCAGTTACGTGCTCCAAGTTCTTGTGCACAGTCTGAATGCACTACCAAGGTCCCTTTCCTGCCAGCACTCAGCTTCCAGGAAAGACAGTTCTGTTTTCCCTTGCTAAGACTTTAATTTCTGGTTTCCATCTTAATTTCAGACATCTGCAGCCTGGTATAGAGCGCTCTGTACAACCCAATTTCCTCTTTGCTTGGCAATCAGTGAGATATAAACAATCTACTGCTTTTGTTATAATAAACCCTCTGCAGTGTTTAGTGTAGATAGACCCATGTCTTTAAGTTGTGCTGGTGATAGGGAACTGTAAAATTGCAAATGCCATTTTAGTATCTTTTGTCTTTCTTGCTGACCTAAATGCAAAGTTCCCTGGAGCATATTCCTCAGCAAATTTGGTTATTATATTAATTTCAAAGGAATTTGGGAGGGGTTTCTGCTTCCAGGTTCACAATCAGGATGCTAGTTTGTGAACTTACTGAAGCTTCCATGAATCTGTTTGTCAGCATTACAGTGATGCATTTGGGACTCAGCAATTTTTCAGAAACATATTATTAGCAAAACCATTCATATTAGCTGCTGGTTTATATTCACTGTTTCAATTTGTGTCCCTTGTTATCTTGGTTATATGGGTTACCCCCCTCCTTAGCTGACTAGGTTTTTTAAGCAGGAGAGAGAGAGAAGAGGTAAATAAGGAACGGTGTTTGTCCCTCTTTTTACATAAATAGTGGATATGCACAGAAAATAATGCAATCCCTCCGACAATGAGAAAATATCTTGCCTGGTGGTCCTTAGAAAGACCAGATAGAAAGGGACACAGAGAACAAAGTGATCAGTAGGTTCTGCACAGGCACTGTCTTGCTTCTTTTTAATTGTTTCTCTTATTTTAAATTGTTAGCAGCCAACACTGAGTGAAATATTAACCAAACGTGCAGAAATAGCCTTGTAGTGTGAAGGACGAGGGTGGCAATCAGAAGGAAGGGCTGGAAACTCTCCCTCTCCCTCATGGACTATGCAGCTTAGAAGGAATGAAGTTGTCTTGCTTTTTGGTGCCATTTGGCTTTGGCGTGCTGCTTCTCAGCTCTTCTCTTTTCCTCACGGATCCATAATGTAGTAAATCAGTTTTTGGGCTTTAGGAATATTCTGCCCAAGACAGAGAGGCTGAGTGTGGAAGAACAGAAACGTTCTCCAGATTTTTTACCAATGTTTTTAGATTACTAAACAGGAATCAAAGCCTGCTCTTCATTGTCCCACCAAGTGGGACTGGGGACTCTGGTCTCCTGCAGTGGTTTAGGATGTTAACATCCTCTTACTGCTCATTACTGTTCCCATCTCAGAGCTGGCAGAATACAAGGTCCATCAGTCACACTAGCTTTTAAATTAGCACTTTAAATTGATATGGACAGTGAATGGGAGAGGCTGAGGTGCAGGCACAGGGTTCAGTTGTATTAATTCTGCTGAAGAACTAAAAGAAGGAATAAAGAGGGTATGTGGATGCAAGGACAGCTGACAGACATGGCGAGGTGAGAGGTAGTTGTCAGTAGCCTAACTTTGTTATGGGTTAGCCCCAGTAGTGACTGGTTTGGGGAAGTTTTGGGGAGGGCGGGGTTCTTTGTCGTTTCTGAAGGTCAAAAAAGAAACCTGTCCAGAGGCTTGGCTCTGAGGTCTGTATTTTAATCACTGTTGTTCACAATGGCAAACAAGAACAGTATTTCTCTTGTGTCTTGTTTGAAATTTTGTGAGGTTGACTATAGGACTTGTGTAGATATGGAGGCTATCTGGAATAGCTGTTCAAACAGAAGCTTCTTATAGCACCTCAGAACTGAACATCTCATTCTGGACCAAGATTATTTTAACTTTTTTTAAATTTTTTTTTTTTTTGGTCATAGAATGTAATACCCTTTCAATTTTCTGCTGAACAGGGAAAGAAGTTTTTAGTATGCTTCCTGTGCAGAACAATTTGAGAATGCTTATTTTTTTCTAAAATTTGGGGTTTTTTTTGTGTAAAGGGGGGCTAGACACATAGATGACATAGATGTGAGGAGAATGTGCTTTATCCTGTAAACTCTAGATGAGAAAGAAAACTGCTTTACAAAACTAAATCCAGCCCCAATAAGAAATCATAGGCAAATTCAAAGGTACAGAAGTGTAAACTCTACCAATTGCAAGTGAGTGGCCTTTTATGGTAAGTTTGAGAGCCTGATCTTGTCACGTTCCCAGTTCATAATAAATGCAACCCTGTGATTGCAGCTACATCATGTGCCTGGGAGCACAGAAGGCACACTGGGAGGTGCTGATCAGGTGAGGCTAAGTGTTAGCCCTGCAGTTGCAATTACAATCCCTAGTAAATCTACTCCTGGTTTTGGGCCACAAGGATATTTATCCTAAGGAGAAAATAGGCTGTTTTCTCTAATGTGTTGTGGGGCTGGGGAATAATGTGGGAGGGAGTTCTTCTTGGAGCAGAGTAGGTTTGGCTTTAGTTTGTGTGCCGCCCTTCCTCCTATTAATTAGACAAATTTTGTTCTGTGTATTTTAAATAAATGGAGGACTGTATTTAGCTGAACTTCTCCCAAAAAGCACAAGTTTCTGAGTACAATCTGTGAAGCTTTCTCTTCCAATATCTCTGTTGCTAATAAAACCCGTAACTGCATCATGCTGCAGTTTCCACCTCCCTCTCTTTTCTGTGGAAGCTGCTCTTCATGTGAACTGAGGTAACCCATTTGTAGAGTCCCCATCAGAGTCTAAACCTGTTTCCCCATTGAGGCTTTCTGGTTTTGGGGGGCTGTGGAAGGCACATCTTTAGCAAGCTCCAGGCATCTGCCTGTCCAAGGCTCTGACACACGCCTCAGTGCCGTTCTTACCAAAGCTGATCAGTTCCAGGCTCTGTCTGTCAGCAAGAGCAGCTGTTTGCTTCCTAAAGGAGAATTCCCACACCTGCATCAGCTCCATCCCCACCACACTGCCTCTTGCTCTTTTCCTTCCCTTCCAGCACCTCTTCTAGCTGGAAGCCAAAGCCAGAGATTCCCGTGGCCTGCAGGTTCTGTGTGCCACAGGACAGCTCGGAAGGATCCTCGTGGTCCGGCGGCTGAGGGAAATGTCCGCAGGCCTGGCAGCACCAGGGATGGCTGAGCAGCTGACTGCTGGCCTTGGGCAAGACACTTGACCTCAGCATGCCTCAGTTAACCCAGCTGGAAAATTGGGTAAAAAGCAGAAGCCTTAATGCTGTCTCTGAGCAGAGTTCTCCTGGGGAAAGATATAAATGGCAGGAAGGTGGGTGTTTACTGCTTTAGGCTTATGAATTATGTGAAGTATTTGGATGACTGGAAGTGCCAACTGGTGTAAATAGCTAGTGCCCAGGTGCACGTAGAGAATGGTGACAGGAAATGATGGCCCTGCTCCCCCAGGAGAAGCACACTCAGATTTCGACTCAGGCCAGGAACAGGCCATGTTTGGTGGGAGGCAGTGACCAGCTGTGACTACAGTTTGCTGAATAGCTGCTGGCCTCAAAATGCTTTGTCCTGGTATATTCTTTAAAGATCTGGTATTCTATATCTGAGGCATCCCAGATTTGGCTGAAATACTAGGAGACTAGGAGATGAATGAGAAATATAATGGGCAGAATTCAGTAGAAAATTCTGTGATTTTCCTGTAACTGTAAAGTCAAAACAGGAAGAAAGGAAAGAAGGGGAAGGGATTAGATGCCACAACTGTAGATGTGGAAAAGTAAATATCAGGAAGAAAAGCAAATTAAGAGGAAGTTTCAGACTCAGTGGTTGCTATTTCCTTTGAAATATTCTGGCAGATTTGGTTAGCTTGTGATTTAGCAAAAGCTAAGGGCATTGTAGTCTGGACATTCACAAATTGGCTTCAAAGAGCTTCTCCTATGGTCTTGAATCAGGCTCTGGGTCAGGAACCTCTCTCTGAGTTCAGACTGTAGCTCCAGGCTGTCATTTACCAGCCTACCACAGTCCTTCCCACTTCTCTCATTGAGGTCCTGAATCTCCCAACAACTCACACCATGCAAATTTTTCTACTAAACAAAGATTAGGGCTCTTTGCATCTTGAAAATAGCTTGGCAGATGTATCTTAACCTGTCAGGAAGAATAATAGGTAAGAAAAGACCTGTCATGTTTGAACAGTTCCTCTCTCCACCCACGTTTTCCTCCACTTTCTTTGAGCCTCATGACCGACTCAAATGTGCCATTTGTTTGTACAGCAGGGAGGTGTGATACCTGGTCCCAAGAGAGAAGGTTGCACAGCATGGAATTCAGGCATAAACAAAATTATTTAAATGGCAGTAAAAATTCATCCCCCATCTCCCAAGTTCCCCAGTGCAGCCTGAGTGGCATTTTTCCCAGTTACAGTCCAGAGGAATTAATATTAAGAGCAAATGTGAATGTGCTCTAAAACAACATTAGTCATTGGCCAAGGTCAGGAGAACAGAGCCTGCAGTAGTGAAATATGTCTAGTATGTGTCTTCCTTGTCATCTTTTTTTCTGCTGCTCAATTTGGTTCACCTGTGTGTGTTCACCAGCTTGTGCCACCCCCACTGTCCTTCCCTCCTCGTGACATTGCTGAATTTGGAGGCAGGCACTTTGTCTTGGTGGCTGGCTGCCAGTTCATCTAACCCAGGGCTGATGCATTTGACTTCAGGCTGTGCTGTCACTTGCCCCTGAGCTGTGCACCTGTCTGAGGTGTTCTGCCCATCCTATTTGGACTCACACTCACTCCTTTGCCAAGGCTTCTTGCAGGCTGTCTGCTATGGATAAAGCAAGAGCTGGCCAATGGTAGGAAGAGCTTGCATAGAGGGAAAAGAAGGAATAAGAGCAAGGAATGGTTATAAATTACTAACAGTCAACACTGTGTGCCATCTGCAGAAATCCCCATGATAATAAAGACACTGGGGATATTGCTTGTAAGCAGTGCTGTTAACACCTTCTGCAAAGGAAAAGCTTTGTGAACACCCACTGATCCCAGAGAAGGCACCCACTGGAAGCCAAGTTTGCAGCAGGCATTAATAATCCCATAGAACAATATGTGCCACTTAGAAATAGCTGAGCTATTTATCTCCAGAGCTCTCCTTGGGCAGCTGCAGAGGGGCAGGCTTTCTGTATTTCTGACTGATATTTTACTAATCTAGTATCTTTTCTGCCTCAAACGTATTAACAGAATTACACAGGGTAGAAATAGTCTTGGAAATTATTTTTTGTTATTTTGCATGGACTTGGCTGAAGTGTGAATGGGGTATTGTACAAACAGATAAAAATAGGAAATCCTTTCTCTAAAACTTAATCATCTCAATAGTCAGTGAAAGGATAGATCAAGGGAAGTGATGTACCTGGCATCACATGAAAGCTAGATGACAGAGGTGCAGAAAGGCACCAGGTCTTGCCCCTGGTGTGATACCTTTCTCCTGTACTACCCTGAGTGCTGGTTTTCACTAAAGAGTTTCACAGTCTTTGCAAGAAAATGTGAATGAATCTCCACCAGAAACCCATGAAGAATTTGTGAATGAACCTATATCACAGTCCTGCAAATAAAGCATTATCATTTCCAGTTTGTAGGGGGCCATTATGTGCCTAACCCAAAGGTGAAGAGCAAGCAAAACCCCAAGGCTTGCACATCGGATCTTTTTAAGGTATTGCTTAAAGCATTATTAGGTGATGCCAGACATCATTCCCCTTTTTCATGTGAAAAAAATCAGTCAGCAATAGGCTGCCATTATTCACATTTAATGCATTCTTCCTTGCATGGATAATTACCTTATCACAAGATAGTACATGACCTAGTGACTAGGAGACATAGGTGTCGTGTGGCCAGTGTATATCAAATAAAATTTTATCCATCCGCTGAAACCTTCCCTAAGATTGAAACTGATTTTGCTTTTCCTCACCTTTCCTCTTGTTTCTGCCCCAGAAACCCCAAACTCCTGTGATTTGAAGCTGCACACAAGGGCCCAAAAGCTTTTGGGGCATTTTGACTGATGAAATGTCATAGAACCCTGAATCTGAGCTCGTCAGGTCAGCTTGGCCTTGGTGTCTGCTGTTAGTGGATGGAAGCAAACCACCAGCTGTCACTGGGGGACATGCAGGGATGACTCCTGCTTGGGGAAAAAAGGGATACATCCTCTCTCAAAGAGAATTCCTCATAAATAAATAAATGGTGGCCAAGCTTTCCCAAATAATGCAGCAGGCAGGTGGAAGAGAGCAGGGTTGGTGTCTCCATTTGCATCAGTGAATGTTTATCCAAATGGACTGACTTTCCAGGGAAAATGCATGCTATATAAAACACCTGACATCTGCTGAGTTCCAGGTGCCTGCCAAATTCTGCTGTGTCCCAGGTGTGCTTATTCCCTATGAAGTTTGCTGCTGCCAGCACAGTGACAGCATGTCAGAAGGGAAGATAGTGATGATCAGTCCCCCCGATAGCTGTTTTGGCTGAGTCAAATTGTGTTGCCATGCTCTCAATCCCCTGCTTATCACAGGATGCAGCTGTGTGCTACTGGAACCAGCTCTAATTGTGCTTGTGGCTGTCTCCTGGAGGATTTTAATAAGCTCTGCAGAGTATGTAGGAATTAGACAGTGTCTCTTTAAGCAATTTGTAAAGCCCTGGGAGCACTGTTGGTTTTTCTTGCAGAAGCCAGCAGAACCAACCTGCATAGTGGTTCATGCAGGTACTAGGGCTTTGCTTGTTTAGCAGGGACTTGAATTTTGAATGAAACAGTGGCCATGTGACTTCTTCATATTCCTGACATGGTATGAAGAACAAATACACCCTCCCCTGGTGAGGAGCCTAGTCTGAAGAGATCTGTCTGTAGAGCAGAGATGTGCAGTTCCTCGAATGCACTGCTGCTGTTCAGCCGGTGGTCGCCCATGATGCTGGCACCGAGGGCACCTCCTGCTGCAGCCCTCTGGGGGCTCAGCAGAGAACTGACCTTTGTCAAATGGAGCACCCCATTAAGAGCTCTTCTCATTTATCTCAATTAAAGGAAAGAGCAAATTTTTGTATCATAAAGGACATGTTTATTCCTAAAAGCAAACACAAGCAGCAAGTAGTAAAAATAACTAATTCTTTATTGCTGAACATCTGAAATAATAAATATTTACCAGTTTAATTCAATGATATAAATATAAACTCATCTGTGACTTTTCTCCACCAGGGCACTTCCTCCATCATGATATGGCATTTACCTGTTACCTATCCAACTGTTTAGTCCTTTTGTAATCTGCCAGTGATTACAGATTCTTCCTTTTTGTTTTTTTCTGGTTACTTCTCTAGAAAAGCATTAGTGAAGAGAGCTAGCACATTATCATTTAGGAACTTCTTATTAATGAATAGGAAAAGATTTCATTGTCTTTACAGAGAAAAAAAGAAAGACAAACATATACAGTCATCTATTGTGTAGTTTCACTGAACAAAACAGAAAACACTGCTGCTTTTAGTGAGTGGAATTCTTGAACAGAGCTAATTCCTGGGGGGGAAAATAGGTTGAAAATGGTACTGCAAGGTAGCCTTCATTTCTTTTCCCAAATACTCTGAAGTCTGAGTCATTGTCCTGGCTACTGTTGACCATAGGCCCATCATGAGAACATTGGTTTTAAGAAGTGAGAGATCTGCCAGAATGACTGGGAAGTAATTATGTGATTGTTTTAGTTGGGGGGGTAAAATGAACAAAAAGCACATAGTGGAACTTCAGAATAGTGGGAAGCCTAAAGTGTGTATAGGTTCAAGAGTTAGAGAGCCTTTGGATAGACATTCCAGGTCAAGTGATCCTCACTGATTGCCAGAAGATGAGAGGGGCAGATGCACTAGGGAAGCCTCACTCCTTAGTTGCTCAGTTTGTTAGTGTGTTTCCATAAGCAATAGCTGCCAGTATCTGTTGGGAAACCTCTGGACTAGCCAGAGCCCTCTTCTAATCTCCATTCCTCACTGCCTCCCAGTCTCAGTAAGGCTAGAACTGTCTGGTTTGTACTTGCAGGTGTCACAACAAAGGCATGATGTTAAGTGGGATCTTAACAGAATATGAACAATTAAATGATAAATGTAAAACAAAAAAATCCTTGTTTTACCAGCACAAAGAATTGGATTATAAGACCAAACTCACCTGAGTGAATAAATCCTTCTTTTAGTATAACATTTGCAAATATGGGACCAACTTCACACATCCAGGCTACACATGGCTTTTTTTGGCCATGACTTGAGTCCTGTTGTGCCTGTTTAGAGGTCTCAGAGGAATGGCCTGGGATGTCCCAGTGAGCCAAGTAGCTCCAGCTGTGAGGCTGGAGAAGGAGCCGTGCATCAAGGAAGATGAATTTCTCTGTTTTTCCCTGGCTTGGTAGAAAAATGCAGCCCCTCACCTGGACCAGACCAAGTATTGGGTGCACATTCTCTTCACCATTAGGAAAATGCCCTTTGGAGCATTTAAAGGACTCCTTTGTTTCATAAAATGTATTTGGCATTTCATTGAATGGAAAATGAATTAATTGCAGATTAGCTTCCATTTGTAGCATTTTTTTTTTTTAAGCTGTCAGTGTATGGGGGCTGGACTTTGTGTCTAAGCCCCGTTCTCTGTGAGAGCTCATTGGAAAAACTGAAGATGTGATTTCCCAGATGTGTTGTCATTATGAGAGTTTGGGAATTGTATCATCTTCCTCCATTGCAGCTCTGCCTGGGCATTTTGGTTTCACCTTGGTTTCCCAACCCAGGATACCTACAGGGAACCACAGATTTAGTTGATGTCATCCTTCCCATCACCTCTACTGATCTCCCTTTTCCCATTGCACTGTCTGATCACCTCATTATAGCTTGGAATGCTGTATCTCTGGTGATGAGGCTGAACTCCCTGTGTGTGCCTGGACACAGACTCACACAGCTAATGTTGCTTCAGGCTGGGGCTGCACTGAGACCTGTACCTGCAGAAGGCAGAATGCAAACACATGAGGGTGGTTAGATTACCAAAGCCTTTCTCCTGCTTTCCATGTTTTCCAGGTTTTTTCTTGTCATTTGCATTGGGCAAACTCCAGAATAAACAACTTTGGCAATCAGTTATTGAGAGAATTATTTTGATTCTCACCCAATGATGATGTGCAGTGTTTGAAGAGCAGAGAAGGTGGCTCTGTGAAGGGAAAAGGAAGGTCTCAGTTCCCATCTCAGTGCTCAGCTGATGGATGCCCCAGCTGCACATGCGCTCCCTGGCTCTCTCTCTGATAAATTGTTACACTATTAGCCCTGTTCAGAAGAGCAGGAGCATTTGGGATTGGGCAAAGATGCCTTTAGGATGAGTGTTTATTTGCACACAAAACAGGAGGCATACGCAGACTGAAAAGTGAGGGAATGGGAATTGGGTCAGACAGAAGCTTCCACAAAGCTCAGCTTATTTGGAGAGTAGAAGAAGCAGCCAGAATAACAAACCATAGGACAGTGAAATTGATTCCCTGTTCCCTCTTCATCATACCCTCCTCCGGGTAAACCTGTTTTGGTTGATAGTGAATATTTCATGCAGTGCTGAGCGTTTTCCAAACTGTGGTGTCCTAGTTTTTCCACCTCCAGCCCCAAAGGAATGTTTTTACATCATGGAGCTTTATTTTTGGGAAGGGGAGGAGGGAGCGGAGGCTGCAGGCTTGCGAAGAGACGGCAACAAAGGGTGTTTCAGAGAACAGCTTGGCTCTGATGTCTTGGCTAAGAATCTCACCTCTGCTCCTTCACTCCCTCCAGAAAACTCCATGAGAAGGGTCACATCCCAAGGGACTGGAGCACAGTTCCAATCAGAATAAATTAACCCTAAAAATGGCACCTTGGGTCTTCTCTTGGCAGACTAATGTGGTAGTTCTGTGTTAGCTGACAACGAGCTGTTGTCATTGTCAGCGCCACAGGTCCATGGAGCTACCAAGAGAAGAGCTGTGTCTGTTCTGCCTCTTGCAGCAGCACCCAGAGGACTGTCTCTCTGCTGCTGTGCACTGACAGCCTCTTCAGGAAAGGGCAGGCACTGAATCTCATCCCTCTTTACTACCCCTTCACCTCCCCTCCACATAGAAAGACCAGATAAGAGTTTGCAGGTGTGGCAGTGCAAGTGCAAGAGCCTCACAGGCTGTGATCCAGTGCTCTCTGAAAACATCACAGAAGAATAAACTGCTCCATTGATCTGCCAAACAGTTCAAAGCCTTTCATTAGACACCATCCCAGAAAACTCCAGAGGAGGAGGCTGGTATTCCATATCCTGCTGTGCATTTGTGTTTCACAAGTGTGTCTTCCTTTTAGGATAGACAGAACAGCTCTGAAGCCTGGAAAAGTCCCAGAGCCTCAATATGCTTGCTCATATTAGCCTCCTGAAAGCACACTCTACCTGACCAGCTGAATTAGCATCTATTGTAACTAAGATAGCAGCACAGCAATTCAGAATCTGACTCACCCCTATGACAGACTGCAAAGCCCAGCACTTGCACCATTCCCTGGACAGCCTGGTTTCTCCTGCCTAGTCACACTTGCCCTCTATGCCCACTGCCCGTTAGTAAGGGGGACACAGTGGCAGAGCTTGTTCCTCAGACCACTGAGCTGCAGCTCTGGATCCTCTGGTGCCCTGATGTTAGTCCCCAGTGTGGAGCGTTGCTGTGTGCCTTGTTAGTCTGCAGAGCAAGCTGTGTTCACGCACCTTGAAGGACATGGGGCAGGAGCAAAGCATGGAACTGCTTAGTTAATGCTTTAGATTTGAAAGGCTTTAGTGGGTGGGGAAAAGGCCCAAGGAAGGTGGCAGTATACCTTTCTTTCTTTCTTTCTTGATCACTCTTGTCCCCTTACAGGAAGGGAAGGATGAAGGGAGGAGAGAGGAAAAAATGGTTCTTTTGTGGTGCAGTGGAGGCAAGAGGAAGGCTGTGGAATATCCCCAAAGCATTCTCCACCTCTACTGCATTACAAAACAATAGTTCAGCAGGGGACACAGAAGCACTTAGGGAAACTGCAGCTGAAACTAAGTGAACCTTTCAGTACACATATCACAGCATTTTCATTCTCTGCTTCAAGGAGAAACCATAATAAATAAAAAAAAAAACTTGCAAAAAGATCTAGTATCCATCTAGAGAATTGGATGAAATAAAAAGTGACAAACAAAATCACCAGCTCCTGTTTTAGAAACTGTTGTTAAAAATAAACCATCATTCAGTGCTGCAGTGCTGCCAGCGTACTTCCTGTCTTTACATCCCCTGCGCATGTTGTATGGTTTAACTGCTCTCTCTGTTGTCATGACAAAGATTCCCTGCTTTTCAGCATGAAGTTTGCTCTGTTATTTCTACTGCACCTGTAATGCTGTCTGCCCTCCCTCCCTGCTTTCGGGGCACTGTATTTTCCTGTGCTGGGAGGGTGTGAAGTGCCTCTGCTTCCTCCTGACTTATGTGAGCACATCTGAATTATTTCCTGACTCCTGATGCCGTGCATGGAGCCAGGGCAGTAGGGAGGAGCCCCAGCACCAACCACAATCAGGTGCCCAGCCGTGAGCCGTGGCAGCATGCTTTGAACTTGTATTTTGCTCCATGTGACATATTGCAGACTTTACCCCCCATTGCTTTGTTCTCTGCAGGCTCTAAGTTGAGTTAGTGGTGACATTTGAAATGTCATTTCTTCATTTGTCAGAGGTGTGTCTTAGCACGTGTCCTGGCATACCAGACACCACAGCTGTGTTTAAAGACAGAACAAGGGACCACCTCTGACCCGAAGCATTTACATCTAAACAGGCAATGCATGTAAAAAGGCAGGAAAATGTGGGTAAAATCCAATATCGGAGTGTCTGCCTTCTCTGGATACTGAACTGTGACACAGATAGATTAAGTAGCCCATGCAGGGCAGAAGAAGCTATTAAGAAAATCAGAAAGTGAAGCTAGAGTCTGAATCACAAATCAGCGCCTCAACCTCACAGGCTCCCTTATATATCCTGTCAGAGCAAGTCAATATTGATGATGGCATTTGCCAGAGTCTTAGCAGACCCAGTGAATCCAGACTAAGTTAGGAGACACTTAGACAGCTTTATGGCTTCCTTTGGATATCACTTCAGATAATCATTCCAACTTTAACCCCACCCCATGAAACCTCCAGGGCTTAGATGGTTATGATTTTGTTTGTAGGTATGCCAAAGGTGGGTTTGGATGAACATGTCATTCAAATTCACGTCTGGAACTGTGTATATTTATGCAATAGAAAGTATTGCACTTTTTCTTTCATTTTAGCGTTCTCTCTGGTCTAGATGTGTATTTATGCCAAAGAGTATTGATGTATCCTGTATTTGGAGTTCTTTTCTTGAGGAATGCGTAGAAAATATTTGCTGTAATGAGACTCACTACTCCTACCTTTAGTGGAACCCTGCAGCATCCTTTTATCACTTCCAAAATTTAGGCATAGGCATAGATTTTTCACAGGGGCTCAGCTTCCTTTCTTAGACCAGATTTTCATTAGACCAATCCACTACAATGTCTGAAAAGCTTGGAAACCTAATTTTTATATTGTCCCTCACTGGAAAGGGGATTCTTCTTAATATTTTAACTGTGGGTGGTTTAACAGCTGAAAATCTGTCCCCAGGGACAGATTGCAGAGAACCTCAGTTCTCAGTGCAGAGAACCCAGCATTACTGGGCCTTTTGAAACTGTGGGCATTACTTGCTGGTGCCTCCTGCAGGAGAGCAGCCACAGGGGAAGCATCCTTCCTCAGGGATATTCCTGATGGGGGAAGTTGTCAGGATCTGGTGAAGCTTCCACTGACAGCACGTGAATTCCCAGCAGGAAGCAAATAGTACCTGTAAGAAGTATTACAGAAAGCTTTTTAGTGTTTCTCAATGATGATTTAAAAATATATATATATAATGGTTGCATTTTGGGGGAAGAAGAAAAGCTTCTTTAAGAGACTGAAAGCTCCTTCATTCTAATATAAGGAAATCCCTGTGCTCCAGTTTGAAGAATATTTTTCTTGGGAATGAAAAGGGTGCTCCCAGGTATCAGGGGCCTGATGCAGGTTTCCTTAGCACCAGGAGGTGGCTTTACAGTGAGTGGAGCAGTCTCTGGTGAGGAAGATGTGCCAGTGAGGTGTTCAGTGCTGATGCTTCCTAACACAGCCTGCTGCTCACATGTGTCCTGCAGGTCCTGGGGCTGCTGTCCATGTGATAGTGACGGTGCTCTGAAGTGACAGCTTGTTCCAGGGTGCCGAAGATAATTTCCTTGGAAAGGACAAAGGAACAAAATGCAAAAAGGATGGTGATCATTCCTGAATAGACTACCTGGCACCTGGCCATCCCAGAGCTGTTGAGGACTGGGAAGGGGCAGGGAGTGGGGAGGGGTGTCACTGAAGGGAAAGAAAGGTGGAAGTCGCCATCAAAGAAATATTAAATCCTCTCTCACTGGGTTTAAGTGGAACTATTGTATTGGCCAAGTCCTGTGCGAAGGTAGAAGTGCCCCAGGGGCATCAAAGCTGCCCCGGAGGTCTGTGGAAAGCAGTTCTTTTTCTTAATTTCTCTCTGAATCCCTGCTATTTGTCCTGCAGGACAAAGCAACCACATTGTGAGGGGTCATCTGTGACAGTGAAGGGGTTGTTGTCTGTTGTTTGCGCTCAGCCAGTGCTGCAGAGGGAACAGAAGCTCTGACATGGCTGCATCTGCTTTGCACCAGCACATCAGGTCTTGTGCAGCTGCCTCGTTTTTCTGTTGGTAAGCTGAAAAATGGGATTTTGCCTTACATTTTGGAAATGCTTGGCAGTCCTCTTCTGGCTGGTGGCTGATCTCTGGTTTGGCAAAGCTGTTACTGTAAGAGGACTTCCCCTTCAGTACTGCACAGTGTGTTTTTCCAAGCAGTTACATTTGTCAGGCGCTTGAAGGGCACAGCCAGTTTCCTCAAGTCTCTCTGCTGCATTAAAGGCAGAAAAGTCACCTGTCTCTAAGGGAAAGACAGAGGAGCCTCAGAAATGTTCTGACTTTTGTTTTGATTCCCATGATTTTACACTCCAGGGACTGAAGGGGAATAGGAGTTGTGCTTCATCCAACAGCTGATACTTGCATGTGTCCCTGACATACCTGGGTAGGAAACAGACACAGAGTCTTTAGTCCAACTCTGCAGGAATCACAGTGGCCTTTTGCATGGGATGTTTCTTGCAGGCATACATTTCCATGCTGGGACTCTGCTGGAATGTCCCAAGAGCCAGCCACAGCCACTGTGCTTCTCTTTGAAAGCAGCTGGGGAAGGGAGAACAGCCCTGTGTGGCAAGGAGGAAACAACATCCTCACTCTTTGGGTGTCTGCAGCTGTTGCAGAAGCAGACACGTCCCAGATGATTAATGAGCGGGCAGGCTGGGTGTGAGGAGCAGAGCTCAGGGTGCCTTGCAGAGCTGGAGAGGTGGGCTGCTCCCCTATGGCAGAGAGAGGACTGGGGCTGGCTCACAGAGCTGACTGCACGCAAGGCAGCTGCTCCTCGTGGTGCTGATGTTTTAATCACTGGTGGCTTCAACAAGAGCTTATCTCATGCCCCCATACTGTTTAGGTGAACAAAGGACTCGAGAATCATAGCTTGACCCCTTGGCATTAGGTGGGTTTGGGGCTCTCTATTTCAAGAGGTGTCATAAGGGGAAGGGAAAAAGGAAAGAAGGAAATTCTCCAGCCTCAGTTAAAAATAAAATACAATTCCTATTTTGACTCCTTGCCAGATTAGTTTTTCTGGTTCAGGATCACTCCTGTAAAATGCAGGTGGCATTTCAACCAAAATGAAGGTGTTTCTAGAAGGGCACCCTGTTTTTTTGTAGCAGAGCAGCAGTGCATGCCCTCCTAAGCTGCACAAGAAACTGTTTGGCAGTGCTTGAGGCGTAAAGTGATTGTTCAACTCTGTAGTTTGTGCATCTGCTGGATCCCTGGTGTGCTGGGGAAAGGGAAGTTCACACAGGATTTGGAGACTACCAGAAGGCCAAGAAAAGCAGCACGTGGCGGGAGCAACAGAACCAAAATGCTTACAAATAAAAGCCATTCTGCCAAATAGGTCTTCTGGTAAAATGCACACTCACCCATGAAGGCAATCCCCTCAGGTCATCTGAAAATCCTTTTGGTTGAATAAACAGTACAAGGGAGAAAAAATTAGGCTGGGCAGGCTGCTTCTGGCCTACATTTGAAATTCAAACTCATTCATTCATGTAAACCCTCTGCAGATTCTTGCAGTCCTGTGTCACCTCTGAGGTCCTGGCTTCTCTTATAA
Organism: Melospiza melodia melodia; assembly: GCF_035770615.1. Lineage (NCBI taxonomy): Eukaryota > Metazoa > Chordata > Aves > Passeriformes > Passerellidae > Melospiza > Melospiza melodia. The sequence continues at coordinate 62,790,056 of NC_086199.1, read as the reverse complement.
CATCAGACCCTTCTCCCAGAAGAAACTTGCAGCAAACTGGGTGGTCAGGTGGATCCTCAGGTCTAAAGGAGATCACCATTGGAGTGATCCCATTAAAGAGCTGATTGGAAGTGCTGACTTCCATTTGGAGTCCTGGAGAATATCCACACCTGTAATGGAAGAGCATGAGGAAGGGCCATTACAGTTAAAATCAAAGAGAGGACACAGCCATGTACCACGCATTTTCTTTCTCTCTCCAGTGAACATCGCCTTATTTAAAAATATTCAGAACAGTTTTGAGGGAGGGCTGTTTGATTTTTTTTCATCTTTTGCTTATTTCAGATATAAAGAACTGCTTCATATTTCCTTAATAGGAGTGTATCAGAGCTTTCTGTATATTTTCTGTAAGTGAAGCTTTGCTCATTTGTTTGAAGGTAGAAGCGACAAACTCGGGCCTTCAGTAGGTAGGCAGCAGCCTCCTCTCCTGTGGGCTTTATGTGACTGATCTTCTGCAGATCATGAGCAAGATAAGGGATCAGAGAGACACAAGAGAGCTCCAGGGATCTTGGCAAGCCTGGAGAGTGCTAAATTATACCCTGTGGAGACATCTCAGGTTTCTCAAACAGGTCACTGTTCCTGTAGAAGGAAGAGGAACGACAGTAGATTAAGACATGTCCAAAGGAATCTCATCAAAAAAGTAGCTTTGCAAAATGCATGTTTAATGGGTCAGAAGTAAAGACTATCCCAGCTTCCTGGTTGGCCACCAAAAACATTCACATTGGCCACCATTTCCAATTAAATGTATTACTCTCCAATAGGTTTGCTACGTCTTGCAAGGTGATTTTTTTTCTCACTTTCTTTCATCACTTCTCTGTCTTTTATTGCTTTTATTGCTATAGAGTCATGGTGTGGACTAAGCATGCACTTCAAACATTTTCTTGAAATGGAAGTAAAACATTTTCTACAAGTTCCAAGTCCCCAGCCATCCTGAAGGGAATATGGAAAATGTGTGGAAAATTGCCAGGAAAATCACTTAGCCTTAGGAAAAAAGTCGTTAACAATGTGGAAACAATTTGGAAACGTTAGCAGAGAAAGAATAGTCCAAAAAAGGGTTCTCAGTCTCTAGGATTTCATAGAATGTGGTTGTTTTTATGTGGCTTCTGTGGTAGCATAAGGAATGCAATCTAAAATAAAGAACAGGCTCCCAGTTTGGATGTCGTACTCTACATACAGGAATTTTGTCCTGTATGATACAGAATACAGAACACTGTCCTACTCTAAATACAGGGCAGCAGAATAATACCAAAGGACAGGACAGAACTGTGGATAACCCTCAAGTTGTCCAATTGGCTTGGAGTAAGACTGTTACCAAGGAAGGGGAAAACTGTTTAACAGTTGTGTAGATCTCTGCAGGGAAGAGGGATGGCCTCCTAAAATCACCACAATTCCTTACCAGCTGCTGATACTCTGAGCTCTCTATGGTGCAAGGAGAGCATCTCTGTGCTGCTTTGCTCACAAACACGTTTGCATAAGCCAGGATTCAACACGTGAACCTCACAGCACAGGCACTGTTTCCTCATATCTGAGGTTACTGCTGGGTTTCCTCAGCATGGCATCCGCCTCAGCAAGATTTTGGTTGCTTTTTTGTCTGTCCTGTGTTTGTGTGGGAGGCAGTATAAGCTTAGGGGAAAGGCTTTCTCCATTGGAAAGAAGGGAGCTAATTATGTCCCCTGTAAAGAGAGGTAATTGGTTTTCCTTTCTGTAGAGAGAGGACGACAGGAACAGCATCCTTTGCCTTTTCATTCCAAAACTCTGTTGTGACCTTAAGGGTGAGTACTGGAAACTCCCCCATTCACAGGTTGTTTTTCATATATTCCAGACATCTGGGAACAAGGTTCAGCTGACTGATGAATGTGATCTTTTTAAGAAAACACTGAAAAGTTGGGGTGGGAGTGGGTTACATCTAGCCCAGTTCTCCATTTCAAATATTGCTGGTTTCAAATTTAGCCTGCCATCTTCTCAGTGAAATGTTTGTGAGCACTTTTTGATCTGCACATATATATATATTTAAGTATTTGGCAAGTGCAAGAGAGTTTGAATTAGATTGTGAAAGGATGCCTGTATGTGTGCCAAAGCATCCCAAGGTGTACAGGCCTAAGGTGGTATGATTTAAGTGAGCCCCAGTTTTCAAATTCTCATCTTTTTTTTGGAATGCATTCTCTGCCACTTTCAGGAATAAGTGGAATAAGCATGTCCATCCAAGTCCATTGTCCTCAGAGAATTAAGCTAATTTGCTAAACGTTTGAACTTTCCTGTTGCTTTGGCTATGTAATTTTTGAGTCATTAGCACTTTCTTTAGCGATGTGTTGTCACCTGACTTACCGAAGTGTTGCATCCTATCTTTGCTCTTCATCAAAAGCCAAATAGCTGTGAATTCTGTGTTAGATGTGATACATAGGACAGATACAAAGGAATGGGAAGAGACTCAGATAATGGCACCTAAGTTGACTATTTTGAAGATACACAACCACAACTTCTTCAGAAATAATAAAAATACCACCTTCTCAAATTTAAAATGCCAGATTTCATTGCTCTCCCTGATCTCTCTGCAACAATGCTGTGTTGGGGGGTGCATCTGCATTGCAGTACAACACTTGCCATGACAATATAGCTTGTTTTGGAGTGACACAGGTAATTCAAGACCGTACTGCAGAAGTGATTGTCACTATGTGGAAAAGAGGACCTGTTTTAGGGTAGGGAATATGTTTTGGCTATGGCTTAGTGAGGTGAAGCTGAAGAATTCACCATTAGAACTCAGAATGGCTCTGAAATACTGCAGGATCTGAGAAGTAATGTCTGAGGCACAGATTCATAAATAGAAAGGCAGGCCTCATATTACAAGACCCATCTCTAGAGATGTATAACTTAAAGATGGAATTTGCCAATCATTACTGGCTGGCTCTGGTCTCAATTAGTAGTAAGAGTCCCACAGACTTTGAGATAACGAGATAGGCCAATGCCAAGTACTCCTGAAAGTCTGACCTGACTGAATAATGTATTGGAAAACATAACGAAGATGTGACAAATTATTATATTCAGCTCCAGAGCATATGCTGGATATGGCCAGAGGTGTCTTAAGTCCTCATTTCCTAAGTAGATTCAGACAATGAGGAGAAGGAATGACTGAACTTATCCTCATCACTTGTTTTGAGATGCTCAAGAAGCTCTCTTTACAATGTTGTTTGTAAACCTCTCTTGCCAAGAGGCTTCTTGATCCTGATATTGATGTTGATAGTCTGCAAGATGTCATCAGCACCTCCAGCAATAAGGGACTGGTGTGTGATGAGAAGGATATGAGAAGAGCAGAGATAAAATAACTGAGAAACAAAATGTTTCTTCGTTGCTGTCTTTGATCTCTTAACTCCCAGCTGTGAGAGATCCTGGTTGCTGATGGCAGCAATGGGCTAATTTTCTGCAGCTTCTGTTGCTTGTACAAAACAGAGGAACATGTTGTCTTCACTGAGGGGAGTACAAGTCTTGCTGTAATGTCTTCTGTTGCAGGCTGAATCTGAGGAGAGGCAGGGAGTGAGCACAGGCAGCCTCAAGACTGAGGCTAAATAGGCAATATTATTTCCTCTTCTCCTCTCTCTTTCTGCCTCTTGCTTTGTTCTTCAATTCCTGCCTTATTAGTCATTCTTTTGAAGATGAAAGCCCAGTGGAAAACTCCCAGACAGTGCTGCTGTCTTTGCTGTATCCCTGATGTGATGGAAGAAGTGACAAGCACCACGGACAGAGCTCTTGTGTCAGGGTTAGGCTCATAATGAAAGCTTGTGCCTTTTCTCCAAACTGAGGTGCTGTAGGTGAGGGAGGGGAAAGTTTTATGACAGCCACTTAACTGTCCACCAGTACTTTACTCCTGACCTGGAGGTGAGGCTGAGGCCACTAATTTTGTTGTGTGAGTCACCAGAGCTGAGAAAACAGGCTTTGAGCTCATCTGCTGCTGGCTACATCCAAACAGGTAGTGCAGAAATAAAGATATTAAGAGGTTACTGCTGATTTCCCATGCTGTTCAGCCCAGTTTTGCAAGATTTGAAAAAACATGCTTGTGGTTGAGATGGGTCTCCATGAAAAAGTTAAAATCCCACTTCCAGATCAGTGAGCAGGGATGGCTGGAACTGAAGTGCTGGTTCATGTCATTACAGAGATACACCAGATATGGCCATGTCACTAACGAGACACACTGGGGGCAGAATTATGGACAAAGCAGACTGATTTCTTATCACAGATAAGAATAAGTAGTTCTTGGGGTCAGTCAATGCTTGGGTGTCCCTAAGATGGAATGAACATGGAAGTACCAACGTAGAGCTGGTGCACATGAGGTGGGAGCTGCTGTTTTTGCTGCAGGGTGATAGAAACCATTGGCAACCTGCTGGGGCAGAAGAACTGGGCTAGAGGGCTGCTTGGCCTCCCTAAGTATCCAGCCACTGGCCTCACACTTTGGCAGGAAGTCAGCTGTTGGTGCCTCTGCCTGCAGCTGCCAGGCCTCCCCTCCAAGCTCCCTCTTAATTGCAAAGCAAAGTGCAAACGTGAACTCTGTGATTATGTGTTGCCCTTGGCCTCTTCACAGTTCCTGGATGAGGTCCATGCTGCTGTTTGTCTGGGATCGTGTCCTTCTGGAGGTGCAATTGTGCTTCAACACCATATTTTGGAAACAGAGGGGTGAGCTGTGGGTTGGTGCAGACTCTGTTTCTGTCACTGCCAGCTGTGAGGGACTACTGGGCTGCGGGATCCCTTATAGACATCAGCTGTTAGTATCTCACTAAGTTTATTAATTTAGCTGAAACGAGATCCTAATAGACAAATACAGACAAATATCTGTCTAAAGAGTTAAGGGGCAACCAAAAGTGAATGACAGGAGAATGTAGCAGAATAACAAAAATCATATTATCTGTTTTCCACTCATTGAAATCAATTATGTTGTTCAGCTTGTTGTGGAGAAGGGCAAGGCAGGGATGGAGTCTGGCATTCTGCCTCCAATCTCTGCAGAGCTCCAACTGTTCTGCCCTCTCCTGGAGCATTTGTTATCTGCCTTATTTCTTCTCAGGGAACCAGAGATGGCCATTAAGGAAAGATGTTGAGAAGGAAATAGCAGCCATCCCATTGATTGCTTCTGGAAAAGTATTACAGAAAATGTAAAGGACATTTGTGTAAGACAATGCCAAAGAGCTAAACAAGACCAGCGTGACTAATGGAGAAAAAGAGGAAGAGGGAGAAAGAGGCTAGTTGAGACACATAGGAAATGGTAGAGAAATCATCCTTTGAAGCTTTTCCAAAACTGCGCTTTCAAATTTCTCTTCCTATTGATGGTGGACTCCCTCAAGGATCCAGTCCATGGCACAGTCAGCATCACTTCACTGTCTCAGTCCCATTCCTAGGTGCTCTTGGGAACCCCTCTGGCTTATCATATCCTCAACCAATGCTCTCAGAAGCTCTGCACTATATTTTTGGCAGAACATTTTGCTGTACTGTGCTATACTGACTCCTTTATGCTTGCCCATATTTCCTTAATGGGATTCAGCATCTTCTACATTCTCTACACACTCTGGCTCCAGCATTCCAGTGTTGTGTTTGGTATTGCCCATATTAAATCTGTGATGTCTCAAATAATACAAGAAGTTCTGCACCTGTATTATTTGAAGCTGAACTCTCTGTAGCCTGTAATTTTACAGCGTATTTCTCTGTGGGGAGTGACTGTATTTCTGTAGCTTAGCATAGCAGCCCACAAGGCATTAAATGTTCAGGGCTCCACCTTCTCTCTTCAGAAGAAGTAACTTCTTCTGGGGGAAAATTACTAATGATTTGCACTTTTTTCCTGCACAGGGCCCCTGAAATGAGCCCAGCATACATTTGTATACAGGCTGCCCTGGGAAGTGGTCTCAGCACCAAGCCTGACAGAGTTCAAGAAGCATTTGGACAGTAGTCTCAGGGACATGGTGTGACACTTGGGGTGTTCTGTGCAGGGCCTGGAGTTGGACTTAAGGATCCTTGGGGGTGCATTCCAACTCAGGTTCTTCTGTGATTCTTTGATTCTGTGCCTTGCTAGGGGGGACCAGACTTACAGCTCTGCATTTGGGGTGAGCACTGTAGATGTGGCATTGCAGGGAGGGCTGCACACATGACAGGGACTGAGTGTGCTGCTTTGGAGCAGTGATTGCCAGTGTTCACACAGACTTGGCTGTGGCTGCTGCGTGGGGGTGGCAGGTTTCTCAGAAATGCCAGGCTGGGTGCACGAGTTATAGAAAGCACAGTGTATGTTAACATTAAAAACCAGGATAAGGAGGGAAAAAGAAAGGCAATTCAAAGATCAGGTTATTTCTCTTGTAGAGTGGCTGCAGGTTTGTGCAGGCCCTGTGTCCTGCACTATTCGGCGATGGCAGCCAGGATGTGGCACTCACTGAAGGTGACAGGAGGCACAGGGAGGCTCTTTGCCTTCCAGAGGAAGGGACCCATTCTGCTGACTGCTGGCAGAGACTTGTGTGTCAGTCACTCGTTAGCTGTGTACCACCGGGCAGCAGATAATCTCAAGTGCTGAATGAATAAATCCACTCCTTGTCAGCTCCCATCAGTGTCTCTTGCATGAAGCCCTGATGCTCCTTAAAGCAGCATACGCTGCAGATAAGTCAAAGTGCCATGTTTACTCGGGAGCTGATGGCAGAGCCCTGAGGAGCACGGCAGGTGTTAACTACAGAGTTAAACCGTGACCTTCCTGGGTAGGATTTTCCATGGCTGGATAACCTGTAGGGTCTGTCCCTTCAAGACCTTGGCATCTATGTGTCAGGCCAGGCCATGAATCCTGTTGTGGAGGTACATTGGCAACAGCAGAAAGGATTTCCAAGAAAATTAACACAGTATCTGTCCAGTGAACTTCATACTCTCAGATTTTATACTAAATTTTGAAATTCAGTGGAGCTTTAAGAGTTGCAGTTTTGAAGGGACTATGGAAAAAGACAAGCAGAAATTGACATTTTGGTATAATACTAGTTTGTGGAAAGTAAATTTCCCTCCCAAAGCTTCATGGTATAGAAGTCTGCACATGCAAATTTTAAAATCAAGTATGCATCTCACTTGCTTCTCACACATACCTATTTTCATTTTCATTTATGGGGAAATAGCTTTGAAAAGCACACATGCAAACAAAAATTGTGGTGGAATGAGCCCATGATAGAGCCTTCAGTAAAATGAGGAATTGCTTAGCTTTCCAGTAATTTTGTCTGTTTGTTTTATTTTGTAAAGCATTGTCTAGCTGTCTGATTCTATGGAGAGCTAAGTCTAGTTTTCCCCCTCTTTATCTACTTTTTGTAAATCTTCTTGTAATTACTAGTACTTAACAGAAAACCTGAATTCATGTTAAAACATTTAATTAGTCATAATTGTACAGTAGAAGATTTCTTCCAGATACCACTTAATGATCATTAGAAGGTCTGATTCAAATCCCACTTAAGTCAATTGATGTCTTTTGTTGACTTCAATGCATTTTGAATCTGGCTCAGTATATTCAGAAATGTGAGGTTAATGGCTACAATAGTAGCAAGAAATACTCCCCACAGATGCACAACTTTCATGGTCCTCCATTTGCATTCATAATGGACTACTGAATAAGTTTTGGATAAAGGTAATGAAAGGCCATTTTAAACAAAAAATCAGCCAAATTCAGAGCTGCAGAGGAAGATACTTTAATCATTTAAACCCTGATATTTTTTCCACTTCAATTCTATTTATGCTTCCATAGAAATTGTGGATGCAACTGATATAATGCATTAGATGTTTTGGTACTGCTTAGATCTGGTAATGGCTTAATCTGTTTGGAGGAATGATGTCCCATCACAGCAGTGATGACCCTACAGGGCTTAATGGGCCTGCAGTTACTTGTTGTATAAAGCCATTTATGCTTTAATGCTGTTCTCTTCCGATTTCAGGAGTAGCCTATTTCTGTCATTATGGGCAAGAGTGGACAGGTGACCTAGACAGTCTTCACCCAAAGCCAGGCATTTTCACCATTTTTAACTTTCACTCCCACACAACATGAAAGCATAAATACCAAATTAATAAAAATTCAGGTATTTTGCTGTGATATTTCTGCTATGGCAGGAACACAGACTTTTCAGAGAACCTAATATTAGTTTCTTCCTATGAAGTGGCCTTTGGTTTTGGCTCTTCAACTCAGTGAAATACCAGAGTGATTTACTCTGCTTTCTGTGCCCTCATCATGGAAATGCAAATTACTGCACAGCAGGCCAGACATTAGAGAAAGTAGTTGCTCTGGTACAAGGTTTCCAACCTGAGTTCTAGCCTGAGGAGTTGGATAAGCAGCCAAATCTCTATATCCTTTGAAGTTCGTTCTGCGTGTAGAGAATTCTGAAATCAGAAAAGGTCATGTCCTGGATGAGTTTCTCCTAACTGAGGGACAGCCATGAGTTCTGAAAAGTATTTCATTAGTTACCTCAAAGTAGGGTCAACATTAGAGAGCTTGATTTTCACAAGAAAACCTACCACACCTTCCCTCCCTGCACCATTTTGCTCTGTGAGTAGGAAAAACATCATAACATGTTGGCATCCTGCAGGGCTTTGCTGCCCTTCACCATTTCTGCAGCTCTGGAATTCCTTCTCAAGCCAGGGTTTTGAGCCACATGGGAGCTACTGATGCTAGTGGAGAAAGAGAGGGCTTTCTGGTGCGCTGCTGGTGAGCTTCAAAGCTTCCAAGGAGAAATGTCATCTGCTGTCCCCCAGCCTTTTGCATGTAGGGGTACTTTGAGAAACTGCAACAATGGTTGTTGCACAGTGCTTGCACAGGTTTGGTAGATAAAACACAGCCTGGTAAAATGAAACAGCTGTGAGCCTCATTTTTCAAGGAGCAGATGGGTCATGAGTGACCTAATAGTTACTGAGCTAATGAATGCAAGAGAAAAGGAAACTTTCCTTCTTCACGAGACAAACTATCAGTCTCCTTTGACCTGCCCTCCTTGCCTTCTTACTGAATTAACACCCTGTGTGCTTGACTCAAAAGGCAAGACAGCAGAGCACTTGTTGCCAGTGCAAGTTTTCTGACAAAATGGGCTTAAAACAGAGAGATGTGATTTCCTCTGGGGGAGAATGACAGTGAAGTAGAGATGGAGGAGAGGGATGCAAAGTATTGCATGATTCCTCACTGGGCCCCGTGTTGCACTTTGTCATTAGCTGAATCACTGGAGCATCCTGTCAAATCAACCTCCTGCACAGATTTTTAGAACCTCTGATTGGCACCTGCATGGCACCTGCACAGCTACACATTACTAATGCATCTCCTTTTGCCCTGCACAGCCTTTCACAGCTCTTTCTCCCAGACTCAAGGCAGTCAGTAGCCCACCACGGAATGAGACCACCCTGGCTTTAGTTGAGATCCTGTAATGTGACCCAGCGTTCATGTAACAGAAAAGCTTTGCTTTATTCCTTTCTCTTTTAACCATTAGGCAAATGTTTCTCCACATGTCCTGTTTATCACAGGCTCTGAGCCTCCCTAGACAGGCTATTCTGAGCTTGCCCTGCTTTCTGATAATTGCATGTGCATTAAAGCAAACACCCCTGCAGGGTTTCTCCTCTCCCCTGTCCTTGCCAGCTCGGAGCTGGACAGCATTCCATGGCTTGCAAACACAGGGCTGCGCAAAAAAAGCCATGCCAGGGGCTGGCAAAGCTCTGGGGGAGAGGGCAAAGCTGCATGCTATTTCAGGCCTCTCTTATTTTGCCAACGAGTTCAGATACCTCTCCTTTCCTAGTGACATGATGGCTCCTAGGTCCTCCTGAGCAGACCATAGTGACATTGCTATTGAGATCTCAGTCTGTGTCCAGCCTGTATCAATTACTGCCTTCTTTGTAGGCATATAAAAAATTAAGAGGATCCAGGGGAGTCACCCATCAGTACTGACTGCAGCACTAATTCTGAGAAGGTGGTCTGTTGTATATTTCTCTGAACTCTTGTTTTGCTTTAAAAGCAGAAAGAGGCAGGACACTGCTGTGAGGTTTTTTGAGGATGAGCTTTATCAGACTGCTGTTTAGAGAACCTGGAATCTCTAGATCCTAAACTAATACAACCATTAGCGTCTTGAGCCTCTACATGGGTCAAAGTCCTGGACTACAAGAAGTAGAGTGATGACATTTTTCCTTCATAAAACATCTCACTTGAGATAAGTGGATCAGTTTTGTCCTTGAAGACAAAACAGAAGAGGTAGCAGGCTGTGGAAAGCTGACTGGTGCAGACAACACACCACTGAACTGAACACACTGCAGTCAAATGCTGCCAGGCACATCAAGACAGATGCTCTCGACATACCTGGCTTGAAATTGAGACCTCCAAAACTGTATTTCCTCCTAGGATTTAGTTCCCAGGAATTAATATGCATAGAGCCTTTTACACTCACACACTTATGATGAAAGAAAAGCAACTTGGGGAAATTCTTTTCAGTTGGTTCCTGGAGTAAATCTGTAGGTCATAAGTAGATACTGCCTTTCTATTCTGATTGTCTGTTACCAAACATAGGCCACACAGTGCTGTAGCTGAATTCCCTCCTCCAAGTGGTAGCCATAAGTCACTGCCTCTTCTCATGCTTTAGGACGGTAACCAAGCAGGACCCTGACTGGATGCTGCCATCCATCACTCACTTGATCTGAGCTTACATTGCCACTGAACCAACCAAGAGGTTTCTCTGAAGTGAAACACCAATGCAGTTACACAGCTCGTCTGTAGGGAATTTTATTTTTCATAGAAATACTGGAGTTGGATTATCCTTGTCACAGCTAGTGCACTGGTCACATTCCCCATGAAATACCTGTACTTCCCCATCCAAAAGGAATTTCTTTGGAGTTGCAGTTTCTGAGCAGCTGCAGTACATGCTGCTGATGGTGAATCTCAGTACTATTGGGAGAGTGTCGTGAGAGTGGGTGCTTCTTCTGTTTTGTTTTTCCTCATTTTTGAAGCAAATTCAACTTTTATCAGTTATAGCGTTGAACAAGCCCTCTGCAAGTATCAGTGCATATCTTGTAAGAGAAAAGAGTAACAGGTCTTTTTGAAGAGGAGGCAAAAATGGAATAAGCTAGCTACCCCCTGGGTCTGGGGTGAAATAGCTGAACAGTTGAAATCTACCCAGCTTTTGCTTCCTGTTTGTATAATTAGCTTTCATCAGAGTGCTGGTCATGAGTAAGTTAACACCCACAGACCTGTCACCATCAAGCACTGTGTATCACTGAATTCCTAGCAGTGCTGAACTATGTACATACATGTTTAACTGCATTCCCCAGTTCTCTGAAGGAGCTATTTTCAGAGATCCCAAGTGTGGAAGTGGAATCTCTCAGATGACTTTTGACTCTGCAGAGAGGAATAAGTGTCTTTGAAAGACTGAGATTGGCACATGTACAAATATACTTTCTTCCATCCTGGTATGTGGGGAAGGCTAAGGATGATGCAGTGCAAAAGTTGCCTTTGCTGTTTTTATGTGATGCTGTAGAGGAAGAGAGATCTGGGGTGATAACCAACATGCTGGGGAATCCTCCTCTGCAGGGTGCTGCAAACTACCACTTTCTAATTTCCTGCAGAGGATCTTACTGGCATTCAGGTGGAATTGTCTGTGTTCAGCAGAGGATGTTCTCTCAGGAAGTTAAAGGACATCAAGAACTAAAGGTGTACTAGGGCAAGTTCCTAATTACTCATCTGATCTCTGCAGGGGAGACATTAAGGGATGGTTTTGTAGTTCGTTCATGGTTTGTCTGTCAGTATAGCAGCGCTGGGACAATCAGTTATTTAAAGGACTGGAAAAAATGCTACCTGGTTGTCCTTGTTTGCTTCTTTAGGTCTTTTTCCTGCCTTTGTGGATTCCTTGAAATTTGGCATGCCCGACTGTGCAATGCTTTCACTGCATCTTGTTGCAGAGTTTATTTCACATACCCAGAGTCTCCACAGTGCTACATTAACTCCCTTCGACTTAGCCTAGGTCAAATCAGAGCAGTTACAGTGTGGTTTCAAGCAGCAGAGCGATTTTGCTAACAGCTGAGGAATTGCACTGACTCCATCTCTAATGAATACCCTTAGTGGTCATAATAGGAATTTTGGGTGAGAACAGGGCTTGCACTAATTACAGGGACTTAGTCACAACTTGTTAACTCAGCACTGAAAGCTGCTCTTGGAAGTAGCCACACTTGGGCAGCCTGGGAATTGAGGGAAAGCGCAGTCTTGCGCTTAAGGCTCCGAGCACTGCGTCTCCAGTAATCTGGTTTAATTTCTTGTTCTGCCTTGGACTTCTTATGTCACTTCTTATATTTCTTTCCCTTTCTGCACCTCAGTTCTGGAGCTTTAAAATCACATTGCTGTTCATCTTCTCCCCCGCATGCATGGCAAGTTCTTTGGGATGGGGAGTTTCTAGCATTAATTAAGAATGCAGTTTGTAGAGCAGCCATACCTGTGGCTGTGGGAAGTCAGGAGAGCCCTATGTGACATCTTAGAGTTTCTGTACTTTGAGAATATGTCACTGGCTTTGGATTGTGAGGCAGGAGCAGCCTTGAATGCTCATGTAACTCCCACAGCTAATTTTCTTTGGTAGATTTGGGACTTTTCTTTCAACCTTGAAATTTTGCTGGTTTTCGGTTCTGCAGGGCAGGGAGCGCTGAGGCTGAATAAATTGATTTTTTCTTAAATTATGTAAGTGCTAAATAAGATACATTGTTACAATTTTCCGTATCCTCTGCATATGAGGAGGAGTGGAAAATGGATAAATGGGAAGAAAATGTGTGACAATACCTAATGTATTCTAAGACCAAGCTTCTAATCACTGTTTCTTTTTGTTTCTTCCAGGTGGAGCGGGAAATAGCCATCCTGAAGTTGATAGAACATCCCCATGTTTTAAAGCTGCATGATGTTTACGAAAATAAAAAATATTTGTAGGTATTACTGGCTTTTGCCAGAGGAAGGGGAAGGGAAGGAGGGAAGAAGGGAGGGGTTTTGGAACTTGGTACGTTTCTGAAAGAATGGAACTAGGTGTGTTTTCACCCTCTGCTGGTGTCTGTGCAATATTTGGTATTTGGATGAGGAATGAACACTCATTATTTCCCTGGCTTTTCTCATGTTAATTTCTGTACTTTCACAGAATCATAGAATCATTTAGGAAATTTTATCATTGTCTGACTATGCTGCCATATTCACCACTAAATCATGCCCCCCAAGTGCCACACCCATGTGTTTTTTGAACACTTCCAGGAATGAAGATTCCACTACTTCCCTTGTACCTGTAAGATCTGGAACCATTTTGAATCAAAGCTGTAACAGACTTAGAGTGGATAATTTGGATAACCTCCTTTGTCTAACAGTTTTTATTGAACCCTCAATTTTCACTAAAGGTGTTTTAAATTTGTCCCATCAGCAACAGATTTTGATTTTAAAGGCCACTGTAGGCCCCTGATGGTTCTGCAGTGGCAGTTGCATAGCAAAGCTTTTTTTTGTAAGATTTTTTTTCTCCAGATCATTAGCAGTGCCAGACAGGGATGTTGTCCATAGACAATCACTTTAGCTTGATTTAGGGCACTAAATACGTTGTATCTGTTGTCAAACAAACAGGCCACATTAATCATGGCGCAACAGGACAAAAATCAATGTTCTCCAAATAGAAAAGGGTGACCCAGTAGGGAACTCTGCTATTTCCAGCTTTTTAACAGGTTATTACAGGTAGAAGAGAGTGGTTAAAAAAGATTAAACAGTTTTTAAAAGCCACCATCTACTGGTGACCTCTTTTTTAGTGTCTGAACACAAGAAGGGAATGATTGTTTATCCAAAGAAAGTGTGTTGAATGGAGGTAACAGTCCCTCATGGACTATTCATCCAGTCTTGATACTGGAGCAATGAATTCCTCTTCTGAGAAGCGAGGCCTGTCTGCCTAAGGGTTAGCTTAGTAGAGCAGGCAGTAATTTCCCTTGGCTTCCCCCTCCTCCTTTGGGGCAGAGCCTGCCATCCGAGGTGGAATGCAGTTGCCAGAAAGAGCTCGTGCAGGCACTGGGTGGAGGCTGGCTCAGATGTTTTCAGAGCTGCATGCTGAATGCTCGGTCCTCAGTGGCACAAATGGTCATGGCTCCATGAAGCTCTGTTTGCCACAGATGAGACAGAGGCCCACATCTGTTCTGTGTGCAGACAGGCAGCAGAGGGAAATCAGGCTTACAGGGAGTACATTCTCCCTTAATTTCCTAAAAGAGAGGCAGAGGATATTTTCTCTGTATTAAGGTGAAAGAGGGGAGGAGACCCCTTTTTTGCTTAAAAGAGAGGAAATGTTCTTTGTTATGTTGGTTTCTGTGTTGTGTAACCCTAGGTACACACACACACAAGTACGCACTCCTGCATGAAAAGAGCAAACAGCTGATGGTGGCAGTGGTGATAATGTAAGAATACATGCAGAAGAAAGGCCACAAGGGGATGGGCTGTAGAGGTGCTGAAGCTTTCTTCTTGCTCTGAATGCCTGTAAAGCCAAAACCTGAGCTTTCCTTCTTTACCCCATAAGAACTGGGGGCTGTTTTGCTCCTTGTGAAAAATATTTCGCACTCAAAGCAGTGGGAATGGTGTTACTCTATTATTAAAAAGAATACTGCATTTATTGGCAGGACAACATCTTCATGATGAAAATCACCTTGAAAAGGAAAGCATCCCATATCTTTAAGCTATGTCTGGATATCCTGGCTTCTAAAAAATGTTGGGCTCCAAAGCATGCTTTGCCAATGACCATTTAGCCTTGAACAATCACTAAGTCTGCTTTGTGTTGTAGCTCCTCTGCCTGCAAGATTAAGCTGTCTGCATCCCCCTGCAAAGGCACCAAATCCCTCTGCTGAAAGACACTGACTCTGAAAGAACAAATGACTGTTAATTAAGTTTCATTTTTTATTAGTCGCTATTTTAAAGAAAGGGCACAATGCAGAGCTTCTGCCAAGCCTCCGTGTTCAAAATTAGAAACAGCTGTGGCCTTTGATAAATCTGAGAGGTGGAAGAGAGTGCCTGCGGAGGGGTGAGGTGTTACCAGTGCGTGGGGGCTGAGAATGTGTCTGCATGGACCTTCCCAAATAATAAGACACAGTGACCTCTGGTTCTCACCAGCATCAGGAAAGGGATTGCTCTGGGGTTGTGGCAGCACCTTTCCATCATGCATGCCATCCCAGCACTAGCAGCAGTGGCATGGTTTCAGAGAAGCTCATGAATTATGGGTGATATTTCAGAAGCCAGAGACTAATCACAATGCAGCACTGGGGAGCATTTCCTCGATAACTGTTAATTTCACAAATCATGTTTGACTTTTAGTTTGTGATTTAATTTGTGACAAGGGGCTTTGGTTGAGTAGATTCCTAATGCAACCATGAATCAAATCCTTTTTCCACAGTTTATTTAAGACTTAGAATGATTTTTTAAAAATAATAACAAAAATCTGTTAGCATACGTGTGTTAGCCAAGTAGTCTTTTTCTGTTTATTTTGGTATGGTTCTTTTTGCCAAGATAGTTGGAGAGGTGGGAATAGCTATGAAATCTATTATTCCATCTCTTTATCCATCATTTTGAGTTGTCTTATTTAGTAAGAGGGTGGACTACACATCTAGGTGTGGGGGGGGGAAACAGAGGGCACTGTGGCTCTCTCTAAGTGACATACAGCCTCAGATATATATTGTGTTGGCTAAATGAGCAATATTACTGACAGTTGAATTATTTCATATTTGTTGTATGATCACACTGATGGCCTTCAAGCAAGATTGGGAGTCCACAGTAATAGATAATTTAGAAATAGCTACAGACAATCAATGCCTCCATCTCTCCTATCATATAATGTCAATAGACCAAAACAGCCAGGATGGGGGTTCATCCTCCCTTTTTTAAAGATCAAAATTAATCATAGTAGCCTGGTATGTGGAATGATCAGTGGGCTACCAAAACTTGTGTGTGCACCAGTCAGTTTGACTAAGGAAATGTAGACAGTCAGGAATTTTAGGGAAATACAAATCATAGAATCATTGCAGAATGGATTGGGTTGGAAGGGACCTTAAACATCATCCAGTTCCCCCCCTTCCCTTTAATTAGACCAAGTTGCTCAGAGCCTCACCCAAGCTGATGCTGAACACTTCCAGGATGGGGCATGTACTAAGAGAAGGAGCAAGGCAGTAGCAGATAATAACAAAATGTTGGTGTATTCTGTAATATACACTGGAGGGACACACTCCTTGGGTGATTTCTGCATTGCAGGTGAGCTGTGTGAACCTGGGGGGGATGATCCTCTTTTCTCTGTGCCCTGTATAGAAAAGGTCTTTCCTGAGCTAACCCAACACCGAGTTTTATTTACTGTGTTTTATGCACTACATTCAACTTTTCTTTGGATCATGGAAAAGCAGTTGTCCCCTATTGGAGGAGCTGCTAGCATGGCAAGCTAAGGGCCATCAGACAGTCCACAGGCAATGAAGCTTCCCTCCCCAGAGGGGACTGAGCTGACTGATACAGTTCTGTTGCAGAAGTCCCAACAGGGGTGGTATTATCTGTTTTGATCTCATTTGATTAACTGTTTAGTTTCAGCTGTCAGCGGCTTGGTGGGTAGTGGAAATAAAATAGAAAAGAAAATACATACTACAACTACTCCATGCACTTTTCTTTCAGATGGTAATACTGGTATTTCTTGATTCACTTTCCATTGATGTCTGTGTATATATCTCTGTAAATTTCTATGTCAAGATGCATACAGATATTTGTGTATATTTATGTGGATTTATGTTGAATGACTTTCAAATCTTCACATTTAAGATTTCAAATTTTATGGCAGCATTTATTTTACATCTCTGTCATCCAGTTTGATCAGCATTTTAAGCAAGAATCTGTTTTGAAAGGAGTGGACACCTTGACAATTGTTCTCTGAAGTGTGCCATGCATTCCTCAGCACTTTTTTCAAATATAAGTGCCTTTCTCATCTTTCATCAGTACAATGCTATCACTGGGCAAGTGCCCAAATCTCATTTCAATGTACACAACACACCACCTCCTGATTTCAGAGATGAAGGTGCATCACAATGAGCCAGATAAGAAAATTAAAATGATCTCCTAGCTGTGCACAACTCACGTTTCTGGCTCATACAAAATCAGGTGGCAGCAGCAGTCAAAGACTTACAGCTCTGGTGGTGTCTGCAGAGGCCTTTGTGCTGCCTGTCCTCTCCTGCAGGGTTTTCCTGTAATTCTGTTTATTTTTGTTGAAAACTTACTGTGAGATGCCAGAAGATGCAAAAAGATTTAAAAAAAGTTATGTGTGTTCTTGTTAGTGGTAGGCCAAGACTTTGCCATTTAATCCATCTGCAGGGAAACCTCTCTAAAGTAGAGGGAGAGTTCAGAAAGTCAGAGTGGCTCTAAAGGCTCAGCACTGAAAATTAATTTTATGGTAGATGTGCACCTTGGGAGTGAAGCTGTGGGATGTCAAGTGCTGTGATACAGGGAAAGAAAATAAAACAGGATTGGAAGGCAGAATAGCATTCTACCTGAGCCTTGATTAGACTAAGGAAAATATTTGTAACCAGCTACTTTGACTCCCTTTTCTTCTGCTGTTGACTTGTTTTAGGACTGTCTGGAATGACTAGCATGTGTAGCCAGAACAAATCCAGCCAGTGGTAGGAGTGGAGGGTGTGACCACTCACTCACAAGAGGAACACCAAGCCTGGCACAAAGCAGGGCCTGCAGAGCTGCTGGTGGTGATTAATGCTGCACCCTGGGCAACAAAGTCTTAATAAGCACTGCCCAAAAGCCTGACTGTATCCTCTGCTCACTGACATGTGTGCTGGGATACCATCCAGGCCGTGATGCTGGGCATGGGGAAAAGCAAGCCCATAGTGGAGCAATTCTCTGACATGAGTAATTCTGTGAGATGTTGCTTCAGAGCCACAGTACATTGTCATGCCTGACTTCTCTTTTAGACTTTGATAGGCAGTGTTGTGTGTGTCTGGGCCCTGGTTTTTACACCAAAGGCCACTTAGCTCTGAAGAAGAAAGCCCTGAAGTGTAAAGTCACTAACAGAATTGCAGCAGTGACCTGATGAGTGTTGTCTCAGCTCTGCCCATCCTGTGCTGAGGATCCCTCTAGCTAAATCCATTCCATATCATGTGCCCATACAGGATGGATGCTGCAGTGCCTTGGCATCCATGACTATACACTGTGAGGGTACTGCTCAAAACACCTTTCATCCCAAATTAATCAAAGGTACAGAGCACAGCAGCATAATCTCTTACTACCTCTTTTCCCCAAAAGCTCCAACCTGTTCATGCCCAAATGTAACCAGCAATCAAATACAATGTCCATTCAAACATGCAAACTGGAGTTAAAATTGTCTTTTAGAAAACAGAAATCTAACACATGCACATTTTCTTGCAGGCAAGAGGGGAAGAAAAAATACAGAGCTCCTGGCCCAGTGCCAAATAAGGGTTTAAAAATTCATGCCCGCCATAAGAATTTATATAACTTCTGAATAATTTATAGGCTGTGCCAATAACAAGAGGCTTCATATCTGATAGAGATTATTTAATCAATAGTAAATAGTGCAGAGAAAAAGCTGTCAAAGAAATACAGAGCATGTCAGCCTGGGCAACTTTTAACCTCTTCCCTGCCCCATATATGTTCAACCATATATATGTATGGAAGGACATTTTGCAAGTAGGGTGGTAGCCTGGAAGGAGAATGACCAGTTCTTTTTTCTTCTAGAGGCTTTCTTTGTTGGTCTCTTGTTCCCTAAGACGGGTCCCTTTGAAATGTAGTGAGCTTTCTAGCTCTTAAAGTAATTAGTCACAAGGAGTAGCCAGTTTCTTGTGAATCATCTGCCAGGTTAACTGTGAGATGGCCCATGGTTCATCAAGGTTGTGGCTGTGCTAACCCTACCATTTGTGGTGCAGCCACTCCAGTCTGTGTTTAATTCTGGGGCAAAACTTAAGAGAGTTTTACAGCTGTTGGCACAACAAGCATCAGGACAGACGAGAACTAAAGACTTATCTGTCTTTATGATGGAGATTCCTGCCTGATGTTTTATGTCTTTGAGTGTATCTCTTTCTATATAACTGCAGCTGGGTTTTGCATCTTGCTGGAGTGTATGGCTGAAGCCATACATCTTAAAAACTAACAAGGGCTGTGTGGATATCTAGTGAAATTCTAGCATAGTTAAAGCTCTAGGACATTGCTCAGTGATGTGTGATGGTACCCAGTGGTACATTCAGGCTTACATAGAAGAGCAACTTGAAAACCTACTTGTTTAGGTTAAGAAAAGCTGTGCTTTATATGTGTAAAATGTCATATCACTTAATAAAAAATAAATTATTAACTGCTTTCCTAACAGACAGTTAATTGCAAGCACTGATGGACAAACCTTCTATTACCTGACTAAAACAAGATGTGTGAATGCTCCATCCTAGAGCATTAGAGAGTGTTTCTTGGTAATCCTAATTTTTTGCATTTATAATACTTATCTGAAATACTTTGTGTTTCAGCATGAGCTTTCATCTAGAGATCTCTCCATTTAACACTTTTATAATAATAAATACATAATTGGTGTAGCTGTTAGTATCTTGTAAATTGTCCTGAGAAAACAAGAGCTGCATACCCCCCTAATGGGCTGCTGCAGGCAATCCCATCTGGCAAGAATTTTAGCATTTCACACCATTTTTGCTACTGGCTAAAAGACAGTTTTTCATTCTTTACAGATCATAACTGATGTGTTTGTTTGCATTTGGGTTTTTTGTTGTTATTTTGCCAGAAGTATCTGGTAGTGTTAGGTCCTGGTGTTCTCCATGCCAGTAAGTCTTTCTTTAACAGCATTTTTCCTGGCATTGCTCAGAGCCAGCCTGTTTCTTTAGTTACAATCCTGATTTGGAGGTAGCATGTAGCTGCCTTGCCTAGTAAGGGGTCTCTGAGTTATTCCTCAAAGCTCCCTAGGGCATGGGCAAAGGTACCTCTTGAGAAGTTGTGGCATAGTCCACCAGATGGAAAGGAGAAATAACCACAAAAAGTGTCCTTTTTTATGTTTTAAGTGATAGGACTGTAGTGCAACAGCAACCTATCTAATCATGAAGAAGTCCTTGCTGTACTGGCACTGGATAAGAATGGGACAGTACCAGTTTACAATCTCACACACAAAGCAACTGTTGGGAATGGGAAGTCCAAGCTGCTGTCAAGCATCACAGCAAAAACCAGCCTTCAGAAAGGAGCTGATGAGAACTGATGATGTACTATTTTGGCTCCTGAAAGAATAAATAAAATGAACCAAAAAGAAAAAAACCTAGGATTATTCTAAGCTTGCATCTCTGATTATTTGTAATGGGTCATTTGAGGTTAGGAACTCAGAATCTTTTATTGAGAAGGTGGAGATGATGGGATGCAGATGGAAAGATGGTAAAAGGGATGAGATGCTGCTGGATGCAATCTCTCTGCTCATCTCCAATCAGCACAATTATTCTTGTATTTAGTATTCAGCTTCTTTGCTTTTAAAGAGGAAAGTCTTTTCTCCTTCAAGCATTGAAACTCAACTAGAGATTTTTAGTTTCATGTCTTGACTTGTAGCAGGGACATGAGAAAATAATGCAAGATGCAAACCTTGGTGTGTACAAAAGTGAGCTGCAGCCTGTGAGAATATCTGCAATCTCCTAGAGAATATATCCAGTGAGGAAAAAGTAATTGAGACTTTATTTTTAACATACACTTGCCTTCATATTGAGTTGCAGAACCCTGCTGTTTTCTGGCTTTTTCAGTGTCCTCACAGGCAAAGGGGAAATTGGGGGATAGCATGGAGTAGAAGGCACAAGGGACCACAGGTGCTAATCCCAGCTCTGATACTGGGTGACTGTACCCTGGACAAGTCACTTGGCTTCACAGTTCCCTATCAGTAAAGAAAAGGAGGTTAACGCTTGTCAAAACTTGTTTCTCTCATGTGAAATGCAAGGATCGGAAGAGTTAGGGTGTGTCCAGAGCATCCAACATGTGAGAGCTAGGTGCTCTGGCAGAGTCTTTTGTCCTAACATAGCTCCTGTCTGTATCATCACAGCATGTAGTGTGCACACTGCCTGCCAGACACTGGGTCTCTCCTTTCCCTGAACCTTCTTGCAATGGTTGTTGCAGGAGGTGCCACATATATTCACAGGTTTTCTTACGTTTTTACCATGGGAAGAAAGACTGATGCTGTTAATCTTACATAGACAGAATAAAAAAACCCCAAAACTTCATTCACCAATAAGTTGCTTTTCATCTCTAAATGTAATAGGAGAGAAGTTCTGGTTACTCTTCTGGGATTTTCAGAACTTGCTTGCTTGCTTAGAATAAATTGGAAAAGTAGTACTATAATGAAGTGAAAACCTGTCATACCTGGGAAAGATAAAAGGAAAGACAGACTCATGAAAATGCTTTTTAGTGTTTTTCTTCCCTACAGGCTACATATTATTTACCTTCTCCCAGATCCTCCAAGAGCTGGCATTAGCATACTTCCAATCCTGTAGCACTTTGCCAAAGTAAAGAAATTTAGATGCTGATGTGAACACAGAAGATTTGGATTCTTTTCTCTGCCATGGATTCAGGAAAGATGTAGTGTCTGTGTGCCTTATTTTCCAACCCAGGGAATAACGTTCTTCCTTTGCTTTGCTTTTTCTGTTTGGCTTTTCAGTGTTTATTCTCTTCTTCTGTAAAGCCATAGGCACACTCTCACACACAGATGGGTAGATACAGACATGCAGCACTTAGTGGGGTTTGTGTAGCTATCCAGTGGTGCTTAGAACCAGTGCAACACTTGGAAATGTTTAAACCCCTCTTGTCGGCCTGTTTGGAAAGAACAAGTGTACTACTACTGTGCCATGTCCTGTGCCAGCAGAATGCTGGCTTGCACAGAGATAGGGGCAGGTGCTGAATTATGCCCTTGTTTAACAGAAAATCTCCTAGCTGGGGGCTCTCCTAGAAAAATGCACAAGGTACTGGAGGGAATAGGGCTGGCAGATAACAACCTGAGCTCACAAATCCTAGCTGCAGCTTAGCCACATAGTGCTTGTGGAATGATCCCTGCAGCATTTCTTTCTTGCACTCAAGCACTGAGGAATGTGTTTGTCGTCCTTCTCACTCATGTCACGTTGAGGGCTTTGTCAGATCAGAATACATCGTCTCTCATGCTTCTCGGTGTCCCTTGACTTGTCATAGGCACAAATCTTTTTCAAATGCTCTCCCCTGTTCATTTCCATTATTATATCTAGTGCTTCTAGGTGGCAAGCAAAAAATGAATAACCTTGTAAATGTTCCCTGTCTTTCAATTTGTTTTATTTTTCATACAACGTGTCAGTGCATTTTTGTTGAATGTTTTTAATAAGATGAAGTTGATGAAAATAAATTGCTTCACAGTTCCTGCTGTGGGTGACAGAAATGCTGGGTCTGTATTTTTCAAAAACTGTTTGTTTGAAGCCAGTGTGGAGGGTTTTCTGTATCTGTAACTGCAGTCATCTTTGTAAGATATCTCCCAGAAAAAAAGCAGCTAGCAATTTGAATTTTGGGGGCAAGATGCATTGCTGTATCCAGCTTCTTCTGGGCACAGTGAGACAACAAGCTGTTAAGTAGAATTTTAGGATTGATTCTGTGCCAGAATTGGGTCTGCCATATTGGATAGTTAGCCATATCTGTCTCTAATATGAGTGGGAGAATGAATTCCACAGCAAACCTTCTTACCAGACTGTCTGTTAGCCAAGGCTTAGGAACCAAGGATTGGGTTTGGGAACCAAGGATTGACAGTGTGGACACCCCAGTGCCCGTGGCTGCTGCATATCAGCTTTCTTCTGTGTTTGAATGACTTGCTCAAAAAATGTCATGTCTATAAACAGTGCTCTCCAAATTACCAGGGTGTACCCAGCAGACAGTTGGGCAACTACCCATCTGTTGGGAAAGAAGATAACCCACACATTCCAAATGGGATTTTCAAGTTAAGATTTTTCTCTTTTTTAACTGATTTTAATTTTAAAAAGTCAATATTACTATGTTTCTTGTAACTGTTTTGACTTTGATCGAAAAATGCAAAAGTACAATTTTAATTCCCTCAAGTTCATGATTTTATGGTTTTGTCCATTTTTTTGTACTTATTTAGCTGTCAAGACAATACCAATGTCTGTCTTTCTGTAATTCAGGGAAGTGCTTTCTCCTTCTGCTAGCTGAGAGCTGACAGATGGAAGTTACACAGGAGATGATGATGATGGACCAGGAGCTCAGGTCCCACTTTTGCAACTTCAAGACTAATGCCATTATCATTGAGCAAGCTTTACTTTCCTCACAACTGCTTTTAGTCCTTCTATTGTCCTAGCTTTTTGGAAACATTGAAAACAGGGCTAATTAAGACCCCCAATTTATATTAATTTTCCCCACTTTTCATTTCAAATTCAGAAATTTCCTTGGAGATTATGCTGCTTGAGGTACAGAAAATTTTGACAGTATCCTGGATTAATTATTCTTCACTGTCTATTCAAATTTGAGGAGTTTAATTAATTTTGGTAGTAAAAGTATTATGCTGTAAAGCAGAGGGTTGAGAGATCATGGTGCACATACAGTTCAGTGTGGTCTGCAGCACTCTTGGGAGGCAGGGACTGAGAAGTACACTCCAACTTGTTTATTTTTAAAGGATTCCATTGATGGTGTTCCTGCCACTTCCCTGGGAAAACTGTCACTCCCACTATTAGGCAACATCTCCAGAGATTTATACAGTTTTCCTTTGCTTGGCTGCCTTTCACTAGCCCTATTTAAAACAGCAAGGTAGTCCATCCTTGGCAAGTCCTTTCCTTCCAGAAGGTTTCACTCTTCACTCTATGACTGCCAGGAGTGCTGTATGAGGTCAGGAGTTTCCCTTCCTGCTCCTAGGCCCCCTTTGTGCCACATGTATTCGCTCAGTGCCACATTTTTCACCTGTGAGTTGCAAGGCCAGGCAGCTGCTCCAGCCAATCACTGCTGTTCAGCAGCAAAAGCTAAGCTTTTATAGAGACTGCACACACATGTAGTTCTTTTTTTGTTTGTTTTTTTAATATTGTACATTGTTCCCCTTTTCTTAAGTCATTCTGTTTTGTTGACATCTGTCTGGTTCTGACTGCAGCTTTGCGACTGCAGCTGTTTTATAAAAGAATTTTCAGCTTGGTTAAAGGACCTGAGGCTTCTTGGTCAAGAGTCTTACTCCACTGTAGCCTTGAGACCTGCTGTGGAAGCTTATACTTGATTATTCTCTGCTTCCCATCCTGGTCTTTGGAGTAATTTTTAGCTTCCTGATTAGGTCTTGCTATGCCATTGGACACTGAATCCAACAATGGCAGGCCTGAAGTTTGCAGAACCACTGTTAAACATATTAACTCCTGTTTTTAAAATGCCAGTTCTCTTCCACTGTTATTTCTGGAAGTGCTCCCCTTGACTACGTATAAACAGAAGTGTTTGTCTATAACTGTGTGAGTGTGAGGGGGTTGGTGTGATCATGTACTTAAAAAATCCTGACTTTGTGTTTTTCTAGGTATTTGGTGCTAGAACATGTGTCAGGTGGGGAGCTCTTCGACTATCTCGTAAAAAAGGGAAGATTGACACCAAAAGAAGCCAGGAAGTTCTTCCGACAAATCATCTCTGCTTTAGACTTTTGCCACAGTCACTCAATATGGTGAGTACAGCCATTTCCAATGGGAGTTCCCTGCTACAATAAAGGGATCTTACCTTGATACTTTTAATTTTAAGTAACTGATGTTGTAAAGCTCTAAATCATTGGGTAAAGTGCTGATGTATTTTTGAATTCTTGTCCATGTGTGAGACAGTGTACCAGTCACAGACAGACTTCTCATGGAAAAGACTGTCTGTCATTTTTCACTGGAGAAGAATTAATTTGCAGGGAAGGCTTTAAACAGGAAAACCAAAACCACCGAGGAAAAAGAATTTCATTTCCATAATTTTTGTGGCACTTAGTAATAACTAAGAACTCCATACACTGTATCTAAATGAATCCCTGAAGAAACCTGGGACAACTGCAAATGCAGCAAAGTCATTTTATGGTTCCCTTCAGTTTTTGGAAACCTGCTGGCTTTTGGCAACCTTTACTGAGTCCCCTCTGGGCATTTGAGTCACTGTTGCCTTTAATTTCCTTTCCAGTAGGGAAGAATTTTCTTACTGACTCCATCATATTATTTAACCATGGAGTGTGGTTTAACCTGTGCTTTCAGGTACTGTTTTATATTGGACCAGTTTCTCTTTCATCTTCAGCAAGTTGACATAATTTAAATTATACTGAAATCAAGTTGTTGCAATCAGTCTGAGCACAAGAGTTTCTGTACAGCTGCTGACCCATAACTGCCTGCTCCTTGCTCACAAATGCAGCTCCTTGCATTTGGATTGGCTGGGGGAGAACATTTACATTTTATGTCTGCATGGCTGCTTCTCCAAAGCCACAGCCAGCCACAGATCCCCCACTCCAGGAGGCCAAGGGCCACTCAGAGGTACTGCAGTAGCTGGATTTGCATAATCACTGTGTGCTTACTTCTCAGTAGCCATGCAGGGATTTTCTGTACCCCCAGTTCTGTGCTGAAAAGTCACAAACCAGATGGCCACAGTGAAAATGGATGTTTAAATATTTAACTTGGTCTTCTAGCCCCCTCCCCCTACATCTATGAGTCATTTCAGCAGGAAACAGTGATCTGTAGGAGAACATATTTCTAATAAATGGAGAGGGAAAGAAGAGCCTTTCTTGAGGATATATTAAGAAGAGTATACTGTATAAGAAGAGTACAGCAGCATACTCTTAGCAGAAGAGGCAGTTCAAAGGTGGTGGATCTGGGTAAGAAGGTCCTGGGGACAATGCCTACCTGACACAGGAAGGGTTACAATAGTCAAAGAAATTCCTAGAGAAGCCAAGAGCAGGTTGTATGCCCTAACTAGAGGATCTAAGTTTTCTCTGTTGGCAGTGACCTCTGACCAGTTTTATTCTGTGAATTCCAGTTTTTCCTCCCTGCTATTCAACTACACTGAGTGATCACAACCTCCTTAGAACCAGCATGAGCCTTGGCAGGTTGTAGACCTGTTATTTTTTAGGTACACTGGGCAGTGTAACCACTGGTGGATTGAATACATACATGTTTCTATTCCCTACTTGGCTTAATACTTAAGGAATCCAATCCAACAACACTCAAAAATGTTTAAGTGCAGCTGAAGAGAAATTATTTATGCTTCCAAATGAATATTCCAGAGAAATCAGAATCTCCACTGGGAAAGCAGTTCCTACTAAAACATGCACATACCTGCTAGTCCTTTGGACTTCTTGTGGATCCCTCTGGATGTGGGAGACTAACAAGCTGAGGATCATGGTGAGGCCATCAGACAGACTGATAGACAGACTAGCACCTCTGTAGGTTTAACACTCTGTGATATTTTCTAGGCAGATGCATGTCTATCTTGAGGAATCCATTTTCCTCTGTTAAACATACTGGATTGTGGGCAGTAGTCTCGTTGGACAGTAAATCCCATTCCTTGCTAACTCCCACCTGACAAGCATCTAGTGCTGGCTAAGTTAGCAGTAAATCATAAGCTCTGCCTCCAGGTCACTCTGTGTGGTCTGTGTTCTATTCTGTGCTATATTCTGGACAGTTATCAGAAAATCAGAGCATGCATAAATATATATGTGAGTGTAAAACTTAATGTGCTTTCCTAAGCAATGAAGCCTGACCTTGTCCTGTCGTGGGGTAGTGAAATGACAAATCATCTCATCAGCCAGGTTATCCAGTTATGACCACATTGAAAAATGAAAGCTTCTGCTTTGGTTAATGACTAAATGTGGGTGCCTCCAGCCTACTGGCAGAATAGATTGATAGCCTGGTGTCCCCATACCCATATAATAGTCCCATCTTCTTCCTGTACATCCCAAAACACTGGGAAATACCTGTGGCTTACTTTAACAGCAGCACGTAACCACATTCAGCATTCACTGAATGCATTGATACACCAGTATTCCTGAACCAAAGATTCAGAAAGGATTCCCCAGTCCCCCTCCCATCAGTAAAAAGCTTCTGCTGCTACTGTGTGGAGAGATCACCTTTGTCTGAGAGGTATTTTCAAACAAGCAGCTGAGAAAAGGAAGCAGAATAGGCGTGGAGCTTGTGTCTGTTTTTTATTTTAAAAATGTGCTTCCTGTTCTTACTTTATTTACTGGAAGCAGTGGGGCAATATTTGGTGAGTTTCACTCTGTGGTGCAGTCACTTACAGGGCTTTGTGGTGCAGGTTGACCATGGGAGAACGCTTATGAGTAAGGCACTGTCGGGTTCTCTGAGGACATTTGTGTGGACATGGCACGGTGCCACGCCAGGGACCCAGGGGCACGAGTGGCACCACGCAGGGACATCACATGGCATCTGTGCTACCTCGCTGCCTTCCCCGAGCTGGCAAGCGCCTGGCTCCGTGGTGCGGCATTGCTGCTTCTCCTCCCAGCCCTTCCCTGCGCTCCCGGGCTCCGCACCGCGCCGCAGTGCCTGGAGCGGCCGCGCCGAGCAGGGAATGCATGGCACAGAGCCTGAGCTTCCCGGACGTCCATGTGAGGCCATCCCAGACTGGCCATCCCAGAATCTCCACTGGGAGGTTCTCTTTGGACATAACCGATGGGTTTGCCTAAGCTGCCATTCACCTCGTACTGGGTGTCTGCTCTCCCACATTCTGTGCCTTTCGGGTACCTCGGGTACCCCGAACCAGCAGCCCCTTTTGAATGCGGGGCATTCAGCCCCTCTCTGCTGCTTGGGTGCCCGGCTGTGTTCCCTGCGGGGGTCCGTGTGTGAGCGCCCCCGGGGCGCGGTGCCAGGCTCCCTCTCTCCCGTTCGGTTTCCCCGGGAAGAGCCCGCTCCCTGTGTCTGTGGGGAATGCTGCAGCGCCGGGCGGGGCGGGCTGCCTGCCGCCTCATTGGCTGGCCGTGACATCACCGGCGCGAGCCGCCATTGGCGCCGCGCTGCCCCTGCCCCGCCGCGCGCCCGCGGCCTGGCCCGGCTCCGCTCCGCCGTCTGCGGCTCGCGAGCTGACAAATAAAAATATGATTACAGAAAATGCCCCGTGGCAAACCTTATTATGGCTTCAGAGATAACAGATAATGCCAATTACTGCGCGGGGCAGTGGTGACATTGAGAGGAAATCCCCTGCGGTAATGAGCAGGGAGGTGATTATTTCATTTTATTTTTTATTTTGGTTGCGTTTCATTCTGTGTTTCTATTTCTTTTTTTTCCCTGAGCGCGCACAAGAGGGGTTAAGGCAGGTTCTTTATGAATATTGATAAATGACAATTACGAGGGCCCTTTCTGCTCGCCTTGCCCGGGGCTGTGCTTGTTTGAGCGGAGCCGGGCCGGGCTGTGAGGGATGCAGTGTCCGTGCTGTGTGCTGCGTGGGCACGGCCGTGTGTCTGTCACTCGCAGGGCTGGGACAGCAATTACAGCCTGCCTTGGCTCGGCCTCGTGTTCCTCCCTCCGTGCCGGCAGGGGAAGGCTCCCCACAAAACAGCGCTGCAAGATTTCACAGCGCTGCTGCCAAAGTCTCTGGCATATTCCTGCCGGCAGGAGCTGCAGAGCGCTGTCAGTAAGGGAAGCAGGCTTTTAGGGAGAAATCTGGGGTGTCTCTGAGAAATGGAGAGGGCTGAAGGATGCCAGCTGCCATGTTCTGCCATGTAGTGCCACCCTCTCAGAACTCCCGCTCTGCCCTGCTTCATCCCTAAGGAGCGTGCTGGGGTGTTCTGCAGGGAGGGTCTGTCAAATGCTGAAGACTGCAGCACATGGGCACTTTGAAATCCTGACTCAAGGCCTCCAGATGTGAAACTGGTCTAGAAATGGGGGAATTTAGTAAGATTGCTTGCTGGCTTGTTGTTTTGTTTTGTTTTTCTGGTACTTGAGTGTTCTAGTTTTCTTCCAGGCCGTCAGAAGTAAGAAAGGTGCATTTTTACTCTGTTGAAAGCTCACCATTCATTACTTGAATCCAGAAGTTTCAGTTCTGTGCTCAAGAATCACTGTAAAATGGTGAGGCATTTTCAGATATCCCTTGTATAGAGAACCAGAGAAAAGCCATCAAATGCAGCAGCTGCAATGCCGAAGTTACCAGCTCAGCTAAAGTCAGGGAACATGTATTTTTGTAAGTTTTCTTCTTTATGTAAGAAACTGGAAACTCAAAAACGGCATAGTCTTACTGTAAGCATAACCAGGTAACATTTTCTGGGAAGTGCAGCAGTGGTGATCAGACCTGACAGGCTGTTCTGGCTTTGAAACACATGAATATATGCTTTGAGGAGAGGTTGGCAGGGAGAAACAATATATTTTAGTGGATCAATGGAAATAATTGTTTAAAAGCAAGCAGCATTTGATGCATACAAACCTTTCCCCAGGCCTCCTGGTATGTTTATAGATGTTGTCCTTTTTCCTAGCTATAATTATATTTACTTGTTCTGCAGAATTCTGTGAAAACTTACTAAATTTGAGCATAGCAACCATGGCTATAAACCAAGAATCTTCTGTAGGTAGATGCAACTTACATGTTTGGATATTATTTGCAGAAAAAGCAAGAGAAAATAAGATCAAAGGCTTTTTCTGCTCATGAAATTGAAAATAATGCTTCTCATGCTATTAATTGTTACTGATAAGGTATTTGCAGCACATCAGGCACTTTAAGAGGCATACTGCAGAACAATTATTCTGTGGCCTGGCCCTTCTGGGAGTTTGAGGTCAGTAAGAAAAGCATTTGCAAAGTAGCCAACAATTTGATTAGTACAAATGACCTGCAACTACTCCAATTAAGAGGTTTCTTGGGTTAGAAATCTGTGACCTACAATGAGTTGTCATAGAAACTGATGCGACCGTTTCAGCTCAAACATCACCTTAAAATAATGGCTCCGTTTGTCATCTCATGCCAGGTGACAGCTCCTTTGAATCCAAGATCTAGAGTCTGTCCCTACACCAGAATTCTTCTGGCAGCCCTGGGTGACAGGCCGAGCGTGTTTCTCCTGCAGTTGCTGCAGTACAGGTACAGGGATATTCTCAGAGCAGGAGGATGGACTGGAAAAGCACCGGAGCGAGCTAAAGGAACTGTCTGAACAGCATCTCTGGCTGTGACTAGCAAGCAAGCCTGGCCAGTGTGGAAGTGGGAATCTGGAACACATTCATGCCTATCTGTGCCTTTCATTTTCCATGTACCTTCTCCAAGGATGATGCTCATTTCCATGGAACAATTTTTTCAGAGCTCTCTCTGCATTCATCTTAGGCTGCAAGGAAATTGTAAAGCCTTTGTTGTAACTTGTGAAAGAGGGATACTGCAGAGAGTCTGACAGTGTGTGCTTCCCCTGCCACAGCTTGCTCCGTGGCTCTCTTTCACTCGCATGCTCTCCCTTCAATAGCCCACAGGATGCTGGCTCCAGAGGCTGACTTCTTGTGCTGTTGTCTTGGCTGAGGAGCTCTGGGAGTCCATGGCCACTATGAGTCAGGGTTACACTGACTTGTTCTGCAGTCCTGCATTTCTCTTTCTCATTCCTTTTCAGCTTATGCAAGGCTCAGTTGGAGGGTTTGCTGTGTTTGTCAGAAAAGAAGCTGCTTTCTTCTCTTCTGGTTTTCCAGCCATGTGATAAAGCCCCTACAGCTTTAGAGCCTTTAGAACAAGGAAAGGGTAATGAGTCCTCTGTTCACCTGCAGAGAGAGGAGTTGATGCAGTCGTGTAAGACATGGAGAGCCAGAGAGATCAGCTGGAATAGAACCAGATTAAATGCATTTACTCTGCACTGTTCCATTAATGCCAAGTAATTACCAGATACATTGGGAATTTTGTTTTGTTTTGTTTTGTTTCATTTTGGCACAAGAGAATTCTTTTTCAAATGCGAGTGCATTTGACAGTCCGGTCTTCTGGGCTCTTAGGTAAATTATAACAAGCCTTCCCTATTCCCATATGTTTCTCTCCCTTCCCCCTGGCACTTGAAAAGCTGGCAATACAAAGATGGGAAATGCAAATGCAGGGAGGAAGTCTCTTTCCCAGTGGCAGCATTGCTGGTTCTGCTGCTCTGGTGCAAGCTCCTGGCCTGACTGCTATCCCCAGGATGCTGCCTCGGCCAATTCAAAGTGGCCCAAAGATGGGTGTCAGAGAAATGCTCCAGCTAGAGGAAAATTTTCACTGGGACATGTAATTCTCTTGTGGGTGAATGTGCAAGTACTGCTGATCCCACTGGCACCCTGATCTCTGAAAGCAGTGCTGCCAAAATACAAAATTTATGCTCAGGCTGCCATGAAATTTCTAGGCTAACCATCCATACTGAGCACTAGAGACTGTCTTGAAAAAGGGATGGAGAAGGGCCAGAGACGCAAAACTGCACTATCAAAACTATTCTTTTATTTTGGGAGCCAGGCAGCCATAAATGTAACAATTCTCCTCTCTGCTCAGTGAAGTGATAATTTCTATTGTGAAGAGCTGATAAGTTTTCTTGTTTTTATTTTGATGAGTATCTGGAGGAAAAGAAAAGAAAACTATTAAGGTCTGTTGCTCCTCCACTTTTACTTTCACGCATACTATCCTAGTCCCACAGATCCCCAGGTCCCAACTTAAGGTTTTCAAAATGCTCGCTGGGAGCTAGGTCAGTGCCTCTGCCTAAAGACCTCCATCAGACTGATCATTCATGGAAAAACATTGTGCAGCACAGTGAGGTGAAGCTTACTCCATGTTTGGAATGTGGATGGTGGTACCCCCTTTTTCCTCTCTTTCTTGCAGTGACTCTCAAAAAAATCCATAATATACATGCCAACTTATAGGAACCTCATTTCCCCACTTGATTGTCCCTAAAAACCCAGGCCTAAACTGTGTTGTGGATCCCAGCTGATGGGAAGACAGGATGACACAGGGAGAAGGAGAGAAGGAGACAAGAAGGGAGAAGGAGACTCCAGGATTGAATATTGTCTCGATTTTCAAAGGTGTTGTCCCTTCCCTTTCACTGCCTCTTAGTGGTCGGGAAGTGGGGCTTGTTCAAGATTCACACACATTGTGCTCCAGCTGGGGCCTGTGGCAGATCTGCCAAGGCTGGAAGCTCTCAGCCATGGAAAGGGAACATTTTTGCATTTCTTTTAGCTGCACCACGTTCCTGAAATAAGATATTTTGTTCTGAGTGTACATCTGGGCTTGTGGACATCCTGTGCTTAGGTCATGCTCCATCTTGGTTGTTCCTGCTCTCTAAATGAGCCACACAATTTGAGGATAAGCAAAGGATTCAATTTTTAGGCACAAAAGTCACATGTCAGCAGTATGTCTGCTATAGACTGTATGTATGAATCATACCACATCATTCAGTGCACAAGCAGTGGAACAGGCACAGGCAGCAGCACCCTCAACTTCCATACGGTGTATGTGTTCAGCAGTCAGCCAGGAGCAGTTGCCAAGACTGAAAGACAACTATAGCTGCCGAAAAACTCTGCACAGCAGGACACACACTCAGCTTGAGCTGTGGGGAGGTTTCTTGTTTCATAGCATCAAACAAGCAGCACTCATTTTACAGGGGCTGTTACCTGCCCCTCAGCATTGTCCTCAGACAGGGGAACTGCGGCACACCTCCCCAGCTGGATAAGGTCTTACCGTTAATGAAAGCAGTTGTAAGATGAGAACTGTCCCGAATGTCTGCTGGAGGAAGGATGAAATCGCACACTACTGTCTCATTAGCATCCAGCTTTCCTCACTTGCCTTAGAACCATGGGCTCTTCACTCCATTTCACTGCTGGAGCTGGAGTTTGTTAAACTTTGGCAGGTGTTGATGATCTTGCCTTTGTTTGCTGCCGTCCTTGATGATGACATTCAGGGATTCTTTTCCTGGCCACTAACTGGTCATTCGCTGCCTTTGGAACCTTTCCTTGTCACTCATCTGCATTTTTTGTCAGCTAGTTATGACTATCTTGTTGGTTATTATAGAGCTAATAAGTCTTCTGTCTCTGTTATCTCAAGCCTTGAATTTCTATGAGAAGTACAGATTGGATAAAGCACCTTTTGCATTTTCAGATGAAAATGTGCACAAATCTGAATTACAATTATTATCCACAAGCTTGTTTTCTCATTGTTAACAAGGCCATTGTAATACGCAGGGTTCATCATATTTATGTAAGATTGGAGACTAAATTTTAAAAAGCAGGAGAGAGCAAATCATAGGTCTCAGTGGGGTGAATGACCAGTAACTGCTTTGAATGTGTGCTGTTTTCTTGGGAGTCTCCTTTGGAAATAATTGTTACAGTCCCCAGGTATCCTATTACCATGTGCTCTGGTTTTACATAGAATTTACCTGCATTATTTACAAGTTGTCTCTAACCAATCATTCCTCTTCTCTTCAGATCAGAGGATCTAATTTCCAATACATTGACATGCTGCTCATGTTGCTCTGAGAGGGAAGAGACTGTCCACCTTTACATTTTTGTAAGGGTAGAATTACACTTGCATGCATGAGGAGTGTTAGAGCAATGTTTTAAAAAGTGAAGAGGAAATGGCACAAAGATAAGCCTGTCTTCCTTGATTGGTGTCACTTGACTATTCTGACACCTGGTTCTTTTGCTGAGTTCAGTTTCTGGTCAGAGGAACTGCTTTTAGTTGTAAGTTTTTGCACGTGGGTGTTGTTTGCCTGACAGTCAGTGCTATTGGATGTCCATTTCCCACAAGTTTGTGTTCTGCCCATCCATGGAAGCTGACAGTCCTGCCTGTTTGGGTGCTGCTATTTAGATCTTACATTATCAGAGCAATTTTGCCTACTCATAAGCAAAACCAATAAAAGAGCTTTTTCTTTGGTCTGTCTGAAATGCTTCTCTCATCTCTGTGACTTTCCAAGAACTGCAAATAAAAAGGAAAAAAACCTGGCACATTCATCACAAATTTTCTGCAAGATTTTTGTCTTTGTAAGTAAAATTAAGTGAATGTTATAGTTGTACAGAATCTCCTGAGTACTTAGATGCAGACATGGGTGCACAGTGGTTTTGGCTGTGAGCAGTGGAAATTAATAAATTTGTCAATATATGATTTGGAGCAGGAGTTGCCATCATAAAGGTTGTGGTTGCCTGGCTCTTGTCATGCTGACAGGTAATAAGAGAATCAAGCTCTGATGGAAAGGAAGGAATCCTCTCTTCTTCTACTGCTGACACTCTCAGTTAAAAGCACTGCTGAGTTGAAGGGATTTTTCCATCAGAGCTAATTACCCAAAATTATTTCAAAGTCTTATGCCTGTGTAAACAACTCCTAATAGGAGATTTTTGCAGTAGCATTTACGTCAAGAAGGTTTTTACTCTTTATATCATTTGTTTGTTTCTTCTTGTTGACAGAATAAATTGATGGTGTTGCCTCCTACCTTAAGGAGCTGACATATGATAGAGTATACCAGCCCCAAATCCAGGCTGAAATTCTCCTCCTCCTATTTCCCTCAGTTTCTCCCTCATGTTGTGTTGGTTTCTCTGGAAGTTGAACATGTTCCTTTCCTGTCAGGACACTGCAGGCCTTCCATTCATCAAGAGAGGGCATCTAGGGTGGTCTAGAATACTGCAAGGATTGGATCTTGGATATGTGTGTTCCCCTGCCTGGGACAGGAAAACTAAATTAATTAAAGTAAAACAGGTTGGATACTATTCTGGATAAAAAGCAAATCATGGAGTGGGAAAGCTGTTATGGATATTTTAATTTACATTTTGACCCTTTCTTTACAGCCACAGGGACTTAAAACCAGAAAACCTACTGCTGGATGAAAAGAACAACATCCGGATAGCAGACTTCGGGATGGCATCGCTGCAGGTTGGGGACAGCTTGTTAGAAACCAGTTGTGGGTGAGTGTCTCAAAGCATATTACAAGACTGAGGGACACATTCCAGACATAGAACTTGTCTACAGAAAGGGTTTCACTAAAGATCTGCAGTCCTACACACTGCACTGGTGTTTCCCAGCAAGACAGTAAATTTATATGGTGCATGTAGTGTAGAAGAAAGCTGAAAGCAGTGGGATTTAGTGCTTTACTGTGCAAAGCAGGTCACTGCAGGTGTCACATACAGATATAAAAATCAAGGCTTTCAGGTTTGGCTTCATCTGCATATGCTGGTGTGTTTGCATTTACTGGCCATATAATTTTTGGAAACTGAAAGCAGCAGTTGACTGTTTTAAGAAGAGGCTTTGAAAAAATATTAAGGGGTAGAAAAATGTTATTAAATGGAATTTGCATGTCCTCTGTAGGCTATCTGCTTGCATGCAGCTGTTCACATTCATGCTCAACACTGCTTCTGTCAGCTCCCATGCAGGAGTGACAGGGAGGGAGCAGGGTCCTTTACAATGACAGGCAGGGCATGAATGCAGGTACAAAGAAGCCTGCCTGGAGGAATATTGCAGGGGCAGTCTAAAGACATTTCCATGCAAATTCAGTTGCCTTCAGGCACCACTGGACCATGCTCCCGATTCTGAGTGCCAAGGTGACTGTGCAGAGGCTGTGGCACTGCGCTGTAGCAAGGGCAGCAGCTGCATTGAGCTGCTGCAGCCTGACACCACTACACCAGCTTTTAGCTGTGTTAATTTGTTTTAACAGCAAGCACAGAAACCAGATAGTACCAGCAGATTTCCACTTCCTCCCATGCAGACTGACTTCTCTTGGCCATTCGTAGTGTGATTCTGATTACTTCAGCCCAGGCCCATCCTCAGCTGGTTACAGTTCATGTTTTTTTTGGTGTCTTCTCTGGACCAAGGCAGTTCAAGGTAGTCTCAGAGCCATTGTGGTTCCCTCCAAAGCCCAGCCACTGCCTCTCAGTCCTAGCTTTTGCTTTCCAAGTCATGAATAATGGACAGCAAAAGTATTTGAAGTTCATGATGTGATAGAATGCTGGTTGGTGAGTAAACCGAGACCCACCGGTTCTCTCCTGTGCACGTCAAGATCTGAGTTCTTAGCAGAAGCAGATGAAAAGCAAGGAGCTGTGATGCCAAGGTCAACTACAAGGCCCTGCACTTGGGTAGGGAGACAGTATCATCAGTGCAGGCTGAGGGATTAAAGGAGCAGTGCTGCTGAGAGGGGCTTGGGGGTGCTGGTGGATGAAAGGCTGCATGTGACCCAGCAATGGGCACTTGCAGCCCGGAAAGCCAGACCTGTCCTGGGCTGCATCCAAAGCAGCATGGCCAGCAGGGAGAGGGAGGGGTGCTTCTGCTCTGCTGAGACCTGCACTGCATCCAGATTTGGGGATCCGTAGCATAAGAAGGATATGAACCTGTCCAAGTGGGCCCAGAGGAGGCCATGAAGGTGGTTGGAGGGCTGTAACATCTTCCCCATGAGGACAGACTGATAGAGTTGGGGTTATTCACTCTGGAGAGAAAAGGCTCCAGAAGACCTTATTGCAAATTTTCAGTACCGAAAGAGGGACTATAAAAAAGTGAGGACAGACTTTATGGCAGGACCTGTAGTGATGGGAAAAGGGATAATTGTTTTAAGGTAAAAAAAGGGTCAATGTGGATTAGATACAAGGAAAAAGTTTTTTACATTAAGGGTGGTAAAACACTGAACAGATTTCCCAGAGAGATGATAGATTCCCCATCCCTGGAAACATTCAAGGTCTGGTTGGATCAGGCTCTGAGAAACTTGATCTAGTTGAATATATCCCTGCTCATTGCAGGGGCATTGGATTAGTTAAGTTTTAAAGATCGCTTCCAATCCAAACCATTCTGTGATTCTGCTTCCATCTGTTGCTTGCAGCTTCTTTCAGACTTCCCCTCTAGATCAGGAAATGCAGTCCTCCCTGCAGTTGCCACAAAGCCTCTATACCCTCTAGAGAAAATTGTTCCCCTTCCTTCCATGAGAAAAAAAAAAAAAAAACAGGAAGTATAAAAACCAACCCAGCCTCAATTGCCTTGTAGGATTTTTCATACTCCTCGGGAACCTCTCTGTAGGGTTCCTGTTCTTGTTAGCACCGAGCTCTGTTATCCGTATCTGGAGTCTCAAAGGGAGGCTTCCTTCCCATAAGCTGTGCTGGAATTCAAACCTGCATGCTTCAAGCAGATCCAGCCCCCACATTGTGGCCTTAAAATGCACTAATAAGGAAATCAATGGAACGGAAGAGATGTGCCTGTAATAAACAGAACACAGCAGCAATGGTATGATCTCCTGCCTTGCAGATGCATTTTAAGTGTGTTGCCAATCACTAGACCTCCATGTGAGCTATTACACCACTTCATTAATTCTCCGGGCATGCAGCCCAGCATGGCTGCTACTGGTGTCCTGTGATCTCTTTGGTTTGGGGGGTGAAGGAAGGAAGGAATGTATAACAATATGCTACACTGTTCACAGAGAAAGGTAATCCAGTTATGACTCCCTTTCCCTTGGAGCACATGCAGTAACCAGCCTGAGAGCTTTTCAAGGCAACAGTTTTACCTACCCATGCAGTTGGTACTTTCCGCCAGCATGAAAAGGAACAAAACAGAGTGAATCATGGCTGAGATATTGAGCTTTAATGAGATGCTCCTTCATGCACCCATAAGTTAATTTCGAGAATGGCTTTTCCGTCCTGTGAACACTGATAATGAGATGAAACTGTAACATTTCCATTGACAGTCATGCAGGGAGTCTCCAGGTATTTCTGTCAGTCAGAGTGGGAGGCTCAGATGGGGTTGAGCTGTGTGATACAGCTAACTTTGTCAGTTCAGCGAAGCAGGGAGACTGCAGTCAAAAATTCTTTGCTATCACAAGTGAACTGCTAAGTTTAGTCCAAAGTTTGGGTAGTCTTCAGGTCACTGCAGAGTCTTGACTGGCATCATGAAGAGTAGCCTCATGTAGCCTGAGGTGTGATGTGATTGCGTATCTCAGAGTCACTGTTTTCTGGGAGGTACTCCTTAGGCCTGCATGGTTTTCTGTAGCACTGATAGCACTGACAGACTACCTGGAGGACAGTTCTATCCAGATGTGTTCGTGTAGGAGGAGGCAAGGATGGACTTGCTGTTTCGCTGACATAATTTGTCATTGACAGACTGCACATTCGGCCTTTATTGTAATGAGTCCCCATTATAGAAATGGGTATTGTGTAAATCCTGCATATGCACAGCGCAGAGGAATATGCTGTCGTTCTTTTTAGTATTTTTAGACCTTTAAGGGGAAGAGGAGCTTTGTGTAAGCTCTGCAGGACTAATTCTGCTTATGGCAGAAATTGCTCTGCAAGGCAGTCTTACAGAGAGATGGTCCTTGGGATGCCAGAGTAACACAGTGAGTCTCTGCATTCCTTCAGGAGCAGGGAGGGTCTGTCAGCTAACAGCACACAAGGAAGGAAGAGAAAGATGTGTTAGGCTGCTGCTTCTATTATTTTAGATTTCTTCAGCTCCTCTTCCTCTTTACCCGTCCATGCAGAGACACTCCCCACCTCTTTCTCAGTGATTCTTCCTGGCATGCTGCTTTGCAGTGTTTCAGAGCAGGAGAGGTTGTCCAATCCATCCTGGGCTGTCACTAGGCAAGAAGAGTGAGTGCCTTTTGGTTAAACCTCAGGTCTGAGACCCAGGTTATCTGAGCTTGATTTCTGTTTCTGCTGAAGGCATTCATGGTGGTCTAGGACAAGATGCTTTGTCCTTCTCTGCTTCAGTTCTCCATCTCAGCAAATCATTGATGTATCAGCAGACCTGTGGTGAGCAGATAATTCAGAGGGCAGATACACCTCCCTGTCCAAGCACCCTTTCTGATTTTAATTACATGACATGATGCTGCACATATTCTTTCCTCCTTATAACAAACATATATCTAAAACTAAGTCATTGTTAGGGTTGCAAATTTAAGCTCTTCAATTTGGAAATGCCAGTATTAGTGCTTTTTACCTCATCTCATCAAGAGCTTCCATTTCCAGCACTGGATTCCTGTCTCCTTCCTGATTTGTACCACAGTCTAGCTGACTTGTCCCATTCATTTCTGCTCCATATTTGGCCCAAATCCCAGCTTGTTTTCTCTTTTTTACTAGGTTCCAGCTCTAGTTTCTGCTACCTGGTTGTGTGAGTCAGTTGCTGCCAGTCCTAGATCTACTTCATTAGTTTTGCACTCAGTTTGTTTTTAAGTTTGGCACCATGTGGTAACCCCACCCAAAGCAGCTCAGTTGCAGATTAAAAAAATTACTCTGTGAAGTGTTGCCACCGCAGGTAGGATTTTGATCCTAATGCTCTCGAGAGTTTCTGCTAGTAAATGCAAATTGCAGTTTTCTAGTGAAATGGAATATTTCTATTATATAATTTCTGGAGAATGCAAATAAATATTCAGGTTTTCCCTTTGCAGGGGAGGATGCTAGAAATTTTTCTCCTTTTTTTAAATATGGAAAAGCATTTACTTAAAATTAGACATAGATAGTGGAAGTGCTTCAGCCCAATCACAGCATGCATGCATATAAATACATGAAACGCGTCTGAGACAGACAAAAAGCAAGTAAATTGTTGTTAAATTGAAAGTAAGTTACAAGGAATTTAAAATGAAGATTATAAAGGGAAATACCAGACAACCTTATTAATGACCATTGGTACCAGCATCACCTATAATACATCACAAGGTATGTTAAAAGAGCTTGGATTTTGCAAATCAATCCCTGAGAATTTAAGATGTGCTTTTCTTCAGCTTGACGGTGTAGCATTTACTCAGCCTGTGCACATTAGGATATGCCCATTAAGTACGAGCTTGTACAGATTTTTTTTCAACAAATCTTTGCCTCATTTGGTGATTGGATGGTGTGTTTTTGTGAGTAAACAGCTATTTAATGTTTGGGTTTTCCTCATCATTTATTTTATGGATCCATTTATAACTTCTGCTCACTGCATTCAAACCTTGCTATGAATGCTAGGTAGGATTTCATCACTGTGTCTTAGGTTTCCAAGTATTAATTATACTGTTTTCATATTATATTTGCCACATTGATCTGGTTATCTCCATTTTTATGAGGACACAGGATTCTGCAAAATGGAACTCAAAATTGTCAACCAGTTTTGAGTGTACAGTTTGATGCTCTTGGGGCCCAATACCTCAGGATACTTGGTGCTTGATAACAGTCCTTTACTGGGAGAGCACAGTGCCTACCAACTGCCCCTGCTGTTCCACATGCTTATAAATGCTGGAAATTAAACTTGGATGTGGAGCATTGTGATTCTGAAAACTGGGAAACATGCAACTCATAATTACCTGTCAACATCTCTGTTTAAAGCACCTGTTCATTTTCTTTCACTGAAGGATTCTCTAGCAGGGACAGAGAGTTTGATTCTCCCATGTGTTAATCAGCTGCATTCTTGCAAGCTTGTCCTTATTGACACTAAAGTTCCCTAGTACTTCCCAACTTCAGTCCCAAGTAGAAAAGAGGCATTAGCTACGCATCCAACTGACTTACCTGCAGAGCACAGTGTAACATTTTCAACCTTTTTTTTTTTGCCAGTTTTTAACTTTGAGTACCTAATTTGGTAATCCTTATGCCCTTCTAATACAAGGGTCTGGTTAATTTTTAAAATTAAAACCTCTTAAAGGTTCCATGATTTAAAAATATGAACTGATAATTAATGAATTGATTTGCAGATTCCCCAAAAATGTAATTGCACCCGAGGAATAAACAGCTGTAAGATGGCTGAGGGCTAGATGCTGAGTTTTCTCATCCAAAGGTAAATGACTGAGTTGAAGCTTTAATGGCAATCTAGCACTCAGCCGTAACTACACCTACTACCTTAATTACAGCCTTCACTGCAGCCCTGAGTACCCACTGCTGCTGGAGCCTTTCGTTAGTGTCCCCCTGCCTCTCTTTGCTCTGTGATCCGCGGCTGCCGCTCTCTCTCTCGGAATGCCCGTGTCCTTCTCCTGAATTCCCTTTATCTATTTTGCTACTCCTCTGATCTTCCCCTTCATCTCAGCCCTTTGCTGCCCAGAATGGGGGGAAAGCAGAGGCAGCCTTTTGCTCTAGTGGGTAACTCCTGCCTCTGAAAGGCTGCTTGGAGACAGTGATTAAGAGAGGGGAAGGAAGGACTCTAGAATTTTGCAACAGCAAAAACAGCCAGATGTGTGAGGATTTCTCTGCAGCTGTACAACATCCTATATCAAGGTAATTTCATGCCTTGAAGAATAAATATAATAAAATAAAATAATAATAAAAACAGAGGAAAGGAGATTTCTTGTTCCTCCCTCTCTGCAGAAACTCTGTGTCTT
This sequence comes from Melospiza melodia melodia, assembly GCF_035770615.1. Lineage (NCBI taxonomy): Eukaryota > Metazoa > Chordata > Aves > Passeriformes > Passerellidae > Melospiza > Melospiza melodia. The sequence continues at coordinate 62,748,882 of NC_086199.1, read as the reverse complement.
TCTGTGAGGCCTAAAGGATGGCACTCAAAGCAGCTTTTCTTCCCCACATAGTACCATCTTAAGGCATGGGACCAAAGGACTGAGACATGGACACTCATCTTTACTGGGACTTGGGGACCCATCAGGCAGTGTAACACATGATTTGTCTCAATGTGGAGTCAGATCACACAGCTTTTCCTGTCCTTCTTGATCAACCAACCACTTCTCTGGCAAAGCAGTTACTGTGTGTTCCCAGATAAACCATATGTGCCCAATGGATTTGTGTGTGTGCAGTGCAGGTCTCTCTAACCCATGTGAAAAAAACTAACAGGCACATCACATCTGCACTGAAGATATGGCCCTGGTTGTCTCAGATCTACTGCAGCTGCATAAGATCTTCAAGATCTTGATGTGCACAGGTCAAGAACTACTTTTCTAGTTTCTCAGATGAAATTCAAAAAAGATACATCAAGGATATATACATTTCTTTCTGCATGCCTGACTTAACTGTCCCGAGCTGTCCTGGATTTCACCATTGCTCTCTTGTCTTATTTCCTCTGGTTTAAATCCCATGTAAATGCTCTAAGGTCCCCTAAGATCCTTAAGATTATTGTGTCCTAGAGTCACAGCTGTGAATGACCATTCAGAGAGCCCTTCCTGCTCTAGGGAGACTAGCCTTGGAAAATCCCCAGCACCCTGGAAATCAACACTGCCAACATCAGTGCTTTTTTGCAGTGGCACCCGCAGGCAGCAACTCTTTCTTGATCTTGCTGAGCGATATATTTATTTGTTATCAAGGGCAGACTGGGGCTTTTGCTGCACAGAGATGTAGCAGAATGATGAGGAGGTGGCCTAGGGGAAGAGACAGGGAGTGTTACTCTTGACACATCTATATTGAATAATTAGTGATAAGAGCCAAAGAAATATTCATGACTCTGTAGAAAGATAAATAGATTTTTGATTAAATTTGAGTTTTGTCTTAACAGCAGTTGAAGTTGCTGTGTGATTGGTAGCATGGAAATGAGGTTTTTATGGATTCTGGCTGACTGGAGGATCCCTTTTAAAGCTGTTAGCCAAGATAATGCTGCAGATATCTAGCTAGTGTGTGCTGGCAAGAATTCAGAATGGCAATGCCAGAAACCTGTGCTCTCTGGGCAGTTGCAATGCAGCTGTTGAATGATTTAATCAATCCAGCTTGTTCAAAGGATTTATTATAACATTTTCTCCACCCAGACTCTTAGACTTTTGCAGAATTTCAGTGGTGCCTTTTAAGATCTATGGCACATTCCACTGCAGTTGAGCAGACTTCAGGAAGGAAAACATTCCAAGGGCATTTGCTAGTGGGACACATAAATACCTATGTACCTATCTTGAGTTCTTCACAACACTTACATTCTTCTTTTCAAGGATGTTAGCACTTTCAAGGTGGTTGCACTGCTCAGCACCCACAGTTAAGAGTTCTGAAATCCTTGTTGGAGTCATAATATACAAATAAAAATTCAGGAACACTCTGCAAATTGAGATACTGACTCTTCCAGTGCACTTCCGTGCCATTGCTATCCAAAAAGGATTGTGCTGAAGGATATTGCTGAACTGTACAGCAGTTCATGCCATGCAGGATTTGAGAAGTCTGGCTAAAGTTTCTAGGTCAGCCACAGGCACCACCTGTAGTAGCCATTTACTCTGTGTGTTCATGACTCATGCAGAGAGGCAGCTGTACCTTGCAGAACCTAAAATACATGTGAGAGTAAGAAATTCAAACATGGTAAGTGATGGGAGCTGGACTGTTACCTAGAATGTGTCTGCACTCCTTTTAGCTCCCATATATTTTTCAAGCCTAATGTGATGTACAGAACATGTTAGAACTGGCCTTTCTGTTCTGAGGTAAGTTGGGCAGATATCCTTGATCTATGCAAGTCCTGTACTCTTTTTGCTGCCATGCAGATTTTTTCCAAATTCCAGTTGCATTACTGTGTTCCCTACAGTTCCCACACTGCCTTCCTTCAGTGTTCTATGTAAGCAGTTCAGCACTAGTGAGAGTTGTACTTGTCAGGCCTGGGCTGCAGTCCCAGTTGTGGTTCTGCTTCTTACTTGTGCTTTGTGTGTGCCTTAGGGATGGCCTGTACCCTCTACTCCACTGTTAGATATGAGAAAAAGACAACATCACTAGTCAAGCATTCTCCCAAGAATAATTTGTCTTCTAAAAGCTTGCAAAATCATGTGTTAGTCCAGTGTTGTGACTTTCTGTGGTTTAGACTTTGGGGGTTTGGAAAGAATAGGTGTAGTGCAGGTCTTGGTTTGCCATAAAGAGGCAAATTCACAGGAAACAATATATTTTGGAAGTTTGGGAATTTGTACATAACATTAAGCTATTCAGTTTCTCACTCTGGCCTCACTTTCTCTCTTGTAGTGTGAAAACTGCAGTGGCATTGCTCTTCTTTAGTCAGAAGAGTAGACTCCTGGTGAGCTTCTGGTCACTTTTTTCAAACAGGCCAACTGCAGCTTTTAAAAATGTTAAGTAACCTTGTCTATGTTTCCATGGCTGTCAGTACAGAGCTACACAGGGAGCCTGGGTAGTCTGCCCTACCCGCTAGACACAAGACTGTTCTTTCTGGTCTTCCAGTGAGCAGCTCCATCCAGCTCTCTGAGGGAGGCTCTGGCTTTCATTAGCTGTTTTGACTCTTGAACCAAGGTTTTTAAAATGTAGTCTAAACTAAGGCACTACTGAGCAGCCGGACTGGTTAGGGTACCTGTGAATAGCCCATCTTTTAAATGGGCCCAGGATTGGTGTTGTATTAAATATTGGATAAAGTGGCTGAATTCCACTTTTTCTGAAATTTCTGAGGGATCAACTGCATTTCTCTCTCCTCATGGAAGCTTTGCTGTCAAGGTAGCTGTCATGCTCTGCCAAAAGCTGTGATACCAAATCAGGGCATTCCGTGCCCATGGGATGATATTTTGCCACAAGATAATGTAGTGTGTATGGAAATTCAATTAATGGGCTGTCTCACTGGGCATTAATATAGCATCCTAGCACAAAGCTAACCTCGCTGTGCTTCTGGTTTGCTCATTACTTTGTGAGACAGATATTGCCCAGCCATGATTGCATTTGTCACAAGAAACACATGCACAAATGAAGACAGGCTCAGGGACTGCTGGGAGGTGTCAGTATAAACAATAGCATGATTTGCACACGGGTTTCAGACAGTTTGCATCCCTTTTACTTGTCAAGTTACTTTAATGAAGGCTATAAAATAAATAGCCATGGCTATAATCTTTAGGAATTATAATTATTACCTGGCAAGTTGAAGTAATTAACTCTTCTCAGCCAGGAATCAAACAAGAGATATATGGGTAGAAGGATGTGAAAAGAATATATTAACTCACCAGGTAATAGTGCTACTGTCCATTCTTTTTTGTTTTTTTTAAAGAAAAAGAAAAGGCATGCTGCAATCATGTATTGGCAGCTTTTGTGACCATTGGTGTAAATGACAGTCATCTTAGCAGAAGAGACACCAGACGTGGTTTAGAGATGCATCTGTCTTTTTTCCTGTAAAAGGCTTTGCAGTGTGGGCCCTCCTTTTAGTTAGATACAAGGCCAAGTTAAATGGTGGGATTAGAGAGCTGGAATTTTATACTCACAGAATGTGCCTCATCTTTCCTTCATTCCTTGTTTTTAAGAAATTCATAGCAGGACCATAGAGTTGTAAATTATGCTAGTTCTTGACCATTTTCTGAGCTTGTTAGAAATATGCTGTTGTTGAGGTAAGGAAAAATGTGCTGGTTTGCACACTTGTATTCTGTATAAGCAAATCTATCATCATTCTGCTAAACAAAATGGGAATGCACATAACCATAAATACCAGGCTGTTACATGCTCATTTGACTGTATTTTGTCTTTCAGATCACCACATTATGCTTGTCCTGAAGTCATCCGGGTAAGTTGGTTAATATTAGTGTACATAAATACCTTTTTTGAAGTGTCCCTCATTACAAGTACCCAGATAGATCCTCTGTACACGGAATCTGCCCAAGGCAGAGGGAAAGAAAAGGACACAAGAAACCTAAATAGAGTTTTGTTTGTTCGGGTCAGCCCTGAATCAAGCCACATTGGGAAATAATTGTATGTTATTCTCACAGTGCCTTTGCACCATGTGATCAGGCAGAAGTACAGGAGCCTGGCTTAATTTGATCTTTTGACCCAAGGGACATAGTCCCCTCAGCTTTCCTGTCTCTGATGTAGCTGTCATCTCAGTAGAAAAGCTGGGGTTGACTGTCAGTGATGTTGATTTCCACTAAACAATATTTTTCCCCCTGCTTTCCCTTTGTCCTCTGAAAATAAGTATCCAAGATTTCAGTGCCCAGGATTGCCCTCTTCCAAAGCATGTCTGTACTGTAAAGTCAAACAGGAAGCACACAGGAGAGGCTGTCCAGACAATACTATGAGTTTTCAAATAACATGGCTGGTGACACGCTCCCTGAAAAACCAAGGCAGAGAAACACACCTGCTAGATGTCCTTAAGGCACCTGTTACTCTGTTTAAATGCCAGATCTAATAATTTGTGAGTTGTCAACCATTCCTGCCCTGCTCCCACTTCTGAGCCTTTCCTCACAGGTCCCAGATAAGACTGCAAGCTGATGTTCACAAAAATTCATTTAGCCGGCTGTGTAGTGGCTTCCTCCTAGTTGGGAAGGCCAACTTGGGAAGCAGGTAGCTGGACTAAATGTAGGGTTTCCCATTCTCCCCTCTCTCATTCCTCAAGGATAATTAATTCATTTACTAGTGATCGGTCTTTTGAACCCCTGTGTCTTTGCTGTGCAGGGAGAAAAATATGATGGAAGGAAAGCAGACGTCTGGAGCTGCGGAGTCATTTTGTTTGCGTTGCTAGTGGTGAGTCATCTTCCTTGCACTAGCCTTTAAAAAGAAAAGAAGAATCTGAAAGTGCTGCTGTATTTAATGGCAATTCTATTGACATCATGTACGGATGGTTTTTTTTAGTCCTCTATTTTTGTATCTCTCAGTGGCATCCTTTCCTCTTATTTCTACATCAGCCCCAAAGGAAAAGCATGAGGAATATTTCACTGTTTCTTTGAAACACTGTTGCCCTGCACAGAAGAGCATAGGCAGCCATGAAAAACTTGTCTTTGTGAATGTTCTTTGTTGTTTTGTGATGTTGCACCACACTTTTTGATGGGTAAGGATATGTAGGGTTACAACTCCAGGATACAGAGTGTGTCAAACAAGTCATCCTTCATGCGATCAAGATTTGGCTGGGTTTGGGATGTGTTCACTTTTTTCTGCTGTATGTATATGTGTGCTTCAGCAGGTATATGCATACATTAACTGCAGTATTTTTTCAGGGAAGGACTTGAGACCCTCATCTTTGTTTCATGAAAGCAGTGAGCTACATTTTAATTTGGTACACATGGGAATGTAAAACTGAGCCAGTAGTACAAAGTTTAAATTAGTTTCCATCTGGCTCGGTAATACTTTAAGTGTTCAAAATGTGCCATTGTCGAACTTATCCTTCTTTTGATCAGAGTTTCAATCCTCTGTGGAGTTTATTCTGAAATGAAGTTCTATTATAACACTCCTAAACATCCAGCAAATGGGTGTCCAGCTGAAGGCAGATAGGCTTGGCATTTGTTACCAATTTCCACAGTATAATGTAGGAAAATATAGTTTATGTTAATACAAGCATATATCACGTGTAGGTAAAATACTCTATATGAATATAGGTTTAATGTGCATGTTAAGTGCTTTATATCTGTAATAGTTTATCTGATCATCTATAATTATAAAAGTAACAAGCCTGAAGTAAAATTATGATATTTTTGTACATTTATCAGTAAACCTAATTGCTTCACATAAATGTTTTATTTTGGAAAAAGCACTTGTACAGTGTAAAATGAGATAAATTCTGGATATTATTTTTGTTTAAATGCTTTTAAATTTTAGAGTTTTTTTGTATCAAAGGATATGCTGATTCTTTTTTAATGGTTCAAATCAGAATACCTTAACATAATCTCAGTATGATGCTTTAATTTCCCTTAAGCAATCTTACTCCTTTTTTCTTTTTAGTCATTACAATTCACTGACATTTTTGAAATTTTGATTTTTTAATCTTGATGTTGCATTGGAAGAAATTTAACTGTCACACTAGATAGCACCTGGTCATCTCTTACTGAGCAGTTACTTTCATTGCTGATAAAAGTATATAATGAGCTCTTAATATAACTTATGAATTCATAAGGACAGAAGAGAAAATGTGTCAAGATGGTTAGGATTTGTCAAGCAGGCTTTTCATTTTCAGGGGGATTCTCTGTCAAGCTTGGGTGTCTGTTGCTGCATCTTCATCTGTTCCTACATACACACATGAGCCTGAAGAATTATTGAAATAAGTCAATCATTGATGGAAAGTGTAGAGCTCGCCAGTTAATTATGTCAGGACAAACTCTGCGAAAACTATCAAGATATGATAGCAGATGGTAGTAATAAAAGAGATGTAGTTGTTACCTTCAGGAAATGCCACACAGTGTCCTTTCTGACTTCATCAGGGCTTAAATTGCATTAGCCAAAGTACTGAACTATCAGAATTGATTTTCCTTTAAGTCTGGAATGGATAGGAAAAATGCAGGTAACTCCGGAGGTTGGTTACAGAAGGCAGGGAGAGGCTCTGCCTTCAAGGCCACTGGAATGAACAAACACCAGTAAGCAGTGCCCAGTCGTGGCTGCCATCAGGTGGCTTCCTGAGGCTGCTGTAAATGAGCTGTTGTTCTCCCTAAACCATAGACACAGGATTGCTTATACAGATGCACTACTCACTGTAGTAAGAGCAGTGCCAGAGCTGACAACTTAAAACTTCATTATCACAGCAGCTGACAGCTTGCAGCTTCCCACAAGCCATCCTGGAAATCAAGGAAGCTCGGCACCTTCTAGAATTAGGCAGTGAAAGAAGGAAGTGAGAATATCTAGGAAGGTGCAGACTTGTTATAAAAGGGTATCAGCTGCAGTCAGTAGAGTTATCCTAAAGATTTCGACTTCTCTTTTTCCTTTTTGTCCTTGCAGCAAGGATAGGTCTTTTACTGCTTTTTGTGGCAAGCTGATGATCTATTCAAAATGTTGTTTCAGCTAAAAAAACTTCAAGCCATTCATGTAAGTGAGCTACAGTAGGGAAGCAATAGGAACTGATGACCCGACCACAGCATGGGAACTGGATGGAGTATATTAAACAGGTGGAATGTCTGCTGCTTCCAAAGGCTAATGTTGGTTGGGGTTTCTTTCAGCTGTGTCATTTTAATGCTCTGTCAGAAAGAGCGTGTTCTTTACTGAAAGTCTCTCAAAAGCTGTTCACCTCCTTTTCAATGTCTGCAATAAATGTGTCTCAGGAAGATTAAAAATAAGGAGACGATAAACATTGCTGCTGTGAAAGTATGCCCAGGAGGAATACCAGCAGATCAAAAGCTTGAACTGAATTTAAGTGAATCCACGCATCTTTGGTGAATTTGCCTGGAAAGGCAATTCCATATTTTATATTTTACTTTATACTGGTAGTCATTTTCTAATTAAAGGTCTAATAGAAAAAACAATGTCCTCAGTTTTGTCTCCTATGTTACAGGAAATACAGCAGCACTAAGACATTTTGTCTTTTCAATGGATAAAAAGTTTTTTTCACTCATAATAATGTATTATGAGCTGACTTCCTCTTTTCCATTCTCTCACCTGCTTATCCTGGCTTTTCTCCTTTGGCCGTCTCCAGTTCTCTCCCACTGACTGCTCTGTCCCATCCCTGCAGGGTGCCCTGCCTTTCGATGACGACAACTTGCGGCAACTGCTAGAGAAGGTGAAGCGTGGAGTGTTCCACATGCCCCATTTTATCCCCCCGGACTGTCAGAACCTTTTGCGGGGGATGATTGAAGTGGATGCCTCGAAACGTCTCACGGTAAGGAGGCTTCGTGAGCAAGGCTTCATTTCTCGCTTTGTTGCAGGAATGGTTGAGCAGCGAAGGTATCTTGGTGATTTGGTGGCATTCCAATGTGTTTACTCCTGAGCCAAGGAGTGGAGTTGGTGGGGTCTTTGGGAAGAATACCATCTCTTTTGAGTCTTGAGGACAGATTGCTTTTGTGTTTTTTCTGTAGCCTCATGATTCCCTTTCATATGTAACACTAAGCATTTAGGAGAAATCCCTCATAGCTTATCACAAAACTACTGGCTCATTCACACCTTTTCGAGTCCACCTGAGCTGTCTGATTCTTCTGTCTGATACAGCAGTTTGCTGGGGGCATGATGTAAGTGTTTGAAGGTCACAGGTGTTAGTACTGGTATTTGAAGATTTGCCATTAAACAGAGGGTGATTTTCTTACATTTCTGACAGAAGGGTTGGCTTCTCACTTCAGGCCACATAAGCTGCATTGTTTTCTATCCTGCATTTGCTCTGCATTATCCTTTAGCAGCCTTCAGAGCAAGTGTCTGCCAGTCTGCTCTTTCATCCTGTGCCCTGTGGTCCTGAGCACTTAGTCCCACAGTGTTGAGCTCCTGGCATTCAGCTCTGAGTCTGCATCTAGGATACATCCCATCACTACAACAGAGACCCTGCAAGAGTGAGGACTGTGAAGTGATTGTATCCTTTACTGACGCTGTGTTAATGTTTTAGGGAATTAAAAAACATTGGCAATTAAAATAAGAAATTTTGTCTTTTAAAATAATTTTGGAAAGTAAGATTGCCTGCTTGTCAGTGGAGGCGTGTGCCTTTATGGGTAGATTGCCCCTGTAAATCCTATTGTCAGGCCTTGGTGATGATTTTTATACAGATTTACTAAGCTCACAGATTCTGAGTGGGAGTATGTATAAAGAAATGTAAATTTAAAACTCCTCCTGGTTCTTCAGTCTGCTAAAATATTTATAAATAAACTCTCAGATCACTGGTTGGCCTCTCTGCTGAGATTGGTAACAACAGCATCAGTCTGTGCCAGCTGTGACGATGCTTTTGGGATGCAGGCACCTCTCTGCTAAGAAGTTCACTGAAACTCCCTTCACAACTCCCTAAAATAGTACCTGACATCTGGGTTTTTCTTGCATTCATTACCAGTCCAGGTCATGCTCTATTTGGTGGCATAAGGGAAAAGTTTATGTTATTTCTAGTATTTTGCAAACCCAGCAGCCATCACATTTTGCAGTACATAAATAGCACTGATCGAAAAAAAATATATTAGGCGCCTTAAAAGACCTTTTTAAAACAGATTTTTAAAGAAAGGAATAATATTTTCACAAGTATATTCACAGAAAGAACACTGCAGAGGTTAGAGCAATATCCTGAGAGATGAGACAGCTGTTCTTCATGGCCAAGAAAGTCACAAAGTCCCTCTCAAGCTTAGCTTCCTTTCCATGATGTAAACATACCAGCTTCTCTCTTGTTTTGTTGGGGTTTTTTCCTCAAAAAAGTGCCAACGGTCTGAGTATGTTAGGGAGCAGGTCATCAAGTGCTAGATCCTTCTTCAGATTGTTCTGAATTTTTCCACAGGGCAGAAAATAATAAATAATAACCCTAAATAATTTGAGTTGTGCAATACAGCTGGGAATGCACATGCATAGGAGAGAAAGCAGTTGAGGTAATTCAAGGTCTCAGAGTGACACTCATCCCCCTCCCTTTCTTGATCAAAATTAACCTCTTACTTCCTTAGGGAGGGAAAAAAACCCAGATCAGGTAGTTATTGCCACACACTAACCATTGAATTATGAATAAGAATTTGAAATAATACATATTAAAGAGCTGAGAGCTGGGAGGAAGAAAGGTTGGCTCTTTGTTACTAGCTGCAGTCTTTTTTTTCATTATTTGAGGGTCTGTGGGTTTGCTGTCACACTCCTGTGCTGTTAGTGAGCTGCTTGCTTTGACTGCCAGGCAGAAGGGAGCTCTTTGTTTACTGCACAGGAGCTGGGAATATAGAGTTCATTCTGAGGAGAGAGCTGAATTTGATTTTAGCTGTGTCCTATGAAAAAGGGTGTAAACATGGGTTTATTTGGAAGCCTCTATTCCTAGAAAATATCTCACTTGAATCAATTTGATATTTATACAAAGATGTGAGCAAAATTGCAGCTTGGGTACAATAAGCACAGATGTAGCTGTTACTGTTACTGATCGTTTGCTCAATACCTCACTAGTGAATTCAGCAGAAAAATATTGTGAAATGTAAGGTGACTAGAATTTTTTTCTTTCATTTTTCACTTCCCCTCTCTGCTTTGTTCCTCTTTTTTTGATTTGTATCTCTTTTCCTTTTCATCCAACTGCATTTCCCTCCCTGCAGTAATTGCCATTTCACAGCACACCCACATCTTCCCCAGTCCATCTGTTAAAATGATCAACAAAAACAGAACTAGCATTCACATTTAACTGTCATCATTTGCTTCAGTGTTGGAGCTTGAGAAGATTAATGGAGGGGAGGGTACTCACAATTATTGTTGCTGGCCCTTTCCAGCCTTAAGAAGCAGGCATTACCTTTCTTTGTATATGATTCATTTGTGGGAGCAAGACTTTATTATTTCTTAGTGGAATATTGTTCACACTCACCATGTGTTAAATAGCTTCAAATATGGTTAATGGGACATCCTTGACCACTCTCATTTACTCTGCCTGTTTTACTAAACATGCTGTAAAATAAAAGAATTTGTGTTTTTCTTTGATTAAACATAAACTTTTCATTAAAAGTTGATCCTAGCTCCTGGTGATGGTGTGTCTGACCACCCATATTTATGAAAGGTGAAGTCAAACAAAGAATGAGTACTAAGATGATCTGCATTTGAAAGAGCCTGTTTGAATAGTATGGCATAAAAAGAGCTTCAGTTAATGTACACAGATAATGTCTAAGAAAGGTTGTACTGGTCATCTGCATAATCATTAGAGGTAATTACTAGGGAGAGAAGGATTGTTTAAGCTAAAGGAAGATACTGGCATGAAACCAAAGATATGTCAAATGGCTTTAAGGGAAAGTGGGCTAGAAGCAAGAAGAATTTTAGGTATATCCATGGGGTTCTGGGACAACCTTCTAGTAGGAATAGTGTCAGGAGGGAAAAGTGAAGTAGTAATAAAGTTTGAGAAGGCTTAAGGGAGGTGTGCTCTGCGTGCCTAAAGTACTGCAGGATGAGGTTTCTTGTGGTTATGTGCTCTTCAAATGATTCAGTCTTGCTACAGCAGAGAATTATAGCTCCTGTAGTAGAAACCAGTTGTACTCTCAGCCAGTATTTTCTTCTCCAGGAAGACAAAGGGCAGAGGCACTTTTCTTTTAAAGATGGATTAGCACTATTGAAAATTTGTTTCTAGAGCAAGGTGGATCGGAGCAGATATTGCAGAATAAGCTATTCCAATAAAGCTGTTACATAGACATCTTATACTAGAGTAGAATGACTTGTTTTCTATGCTGGGTGTACACATAGGTGAAAATACCTATCCCTGAATATTACCTAAAAATTGCTTTAATTGCACCTAGTTTCAGAATCTTCGCTCTGCTTTCTGATTTTGTTTTTTCTTGGATCTGATGCTAATCATGCTATGCAGAATCTAAAGAATATTAAGAAGTTAAGAAGGGAAAGCTCACCTGATTCATTTCTGTAGAAGGCCTTATGGTTAGGTGCCTATTCCATAATTTAAATTTTCTCATTTTACAACCTGTAGAATGGAGGCAATTGACCAGTTGATGTATTTAGGCTGCCAAGGGCCTGTTCATGCCCCGTGGACGTAGGACAGTGATACTTGCCCATGTCAAGGTCCCTGGAGGCTGCTTTATTACAGCTGCTACTGCTGAAATGGGTAATGGTTTTACCAGTGCTGTTTGCACTGCCAGCCTGAACCCTGTGGCCAAGAAAAGCCACAGGGTTTTTGTGTCTTGACATTACGCAGTAGGTTTAAAGCTCAGACTAGGGGATCTTCTGGATGAAGAAGATTCATTTGAGGTGTGGATGCACAGATGGATTTGAGGCTGGTCTCCTTCCGGACAGGGAAGTTTGAAATTTGACATGAGTTCAAGTTCAGAAGCCCTCATCTATATCCACAGACTTTAAGAAAGTTTTTCTTCAGGGCAGAACTTCTTAGCTTGGCAACTGCTCTGCTGAGATCAGTGCCGAGGATGTAGACAGCGCTGTCTTGTTTTCCATCTGCCTGTCTGTCTCCATCTGTTGTTCCCTGCCTTAGAATTCAGACGTAAGCTCTTTGTGGGAGGAGACCTCTTTTACTGATGAGCTTGTGCAGCTCTGTATCACAGTGGGTCTCTCATCTGTGAGAGAGGCTCCTCCGTGCTTCTTCAGTGTACAGGTTTAGTATTTGGAAGTATTTTTACGTAAAACTATGATAAAGAAATTCTCCCTCTCCTTCCATAACAGCATCTTAGCCTGCAGAAATCTCTCTGACTGTGCATGTGCAGTGGATCTGAGCATGTTTTGTTATTTTGGAGATGATGTCATGAGACAGTTGCCTGCAGTGATTAGGAGGCATTAGGAAGCAGCATTTTTGCAGCTTCCATAAAATGGTATTAAACTGGGCAAACTCATGTGCAAACAGTAAGAAAAACCCTCTGGGAAGGGTTGTTAAATGCCTTTGTCACTTAAACACATTTAAACATTGTGTTTAAATGAAGGCAGGAGTGAGATTAGCTCCCACTGTGTATCTCCCTCCCCTGCACTGCACAGTAGAAAGCGTGCAGACTTCTTGTCAAAACCAATCGCCCTCCCATAACCTTCCTGTCACTTCAATGCAGACAAAAAGCAACAAAGCATTAATTAATCACCTTTAAAACGGTAGTGAAGATGTTGGCAGCAGCAAGCACACTTCTAATAACATTTCAATGCAATTACATTTGAATCAGCATAGGAAATGCGTTTGTAGAATACTTTTCATGTCTGGGATATCTCAGCATATTTCACAGCAATGGTTTTGATGTGGATTGAGTGGCAGATGTGTGGGTAAACAGCAGCCATGAGAGCTGTCATACACCTTCAGATGTGTACCAAGGTGCAGTGGGGCATCTCTTTCAGAAAAATGCTGTGTGTTCATTAGTTTGAAGGAGGTTGATCAACAGGGGCAGGCAGGAGTCATTTGACATCTTCTCTGAAGGAGCCCAGAGGCTCTGTGACTAAGACATGGACTGGTGACCCTCTTTTCTTTCCCCTCTCTAGCTCAGAAAGTGAAGTGCTGTTGTCTGCTTTGCCATGGTGTTTCTGCATATCACAGGCATACAGAAGCACAGTGTTCCATGGAGACAAAAAATGCAGCAGGAAAAGCAAGCATGAAAGAGACTTGGACATTGCATAGCTGTATCATCTGCATCTTGTCTGAAATCATTAATCTCTCTAACCCTCCATGTGGTGTATGGGAAATAATGAGTAGATGTGGTTTTACCAGCACAGGAGGCGCAGTTCACCCCTTAGCAGATCCTCACAGAACTATGTATCTGTTAAGGAACAATTCTAAAATCCTGCCCCATGGAAGCTGTACAAAACAGGCTCTCCTTATGTTCTGTGATTGAACTTCAGCTTGCACAGAACCAGAAGGAAGAGGGCTGTGTCTCCAGGCTGTTGGGGGAACTCCCAAATCATGTCTTCATCTCCACAGGAGGTGACAGTGTGTCAGGAATACTCCACTTTGCTCTTAAGAGAGCAGGGGTAGAGGACTGCCTAATGCAGGGGACTGTGATGAAGGGGAGTTACTGTGGTGGGCTGGTGCCACGGCTGGAAGCTGTGCCAGTCTGCCTGGGCTGCTGGATGTGTGTGCTGGGGGCATTGGTGCTGCTTAGACAGATATGTGAGTGCCAGCCACACCTCTGGTTGCAGTGTTGATGCAGTCCGGGGTTTAGAGGAGGCTGTTTGTTTCCCACACTGTTCCCTCTAGCCTCCTGTCATGCTTTCCTAAGCTGCATTCCATTGTTTCTTTGTTTCCAAGAAAAGCCCCGACTTACTTAAAAAAATGATCTCATATATAGCCAAACTCATGTCTTACTGTTTTCTCAGACACTGAGCTGTTCCATAGCACAAAGGTCTCTGATTCCTTGGTCTCTGAGGCAAACACTTTGTATCTTTGAGATTTTGTTGTTTGTCTGTTCCTATCCTTTTCTTTTTGTTTCTTTTTCTCTCTGATTCTAATTATTGTGGAAGTGGAGTGTAATAAGAGCAGGACAGCTGTCACCATTCTTCCTGACCATTGTAATTGGTCTGTGATTTCCTCTCATATGAGTTTTCTTGCAGCTCTCTCCTGTCTTTCCCCTGAAAGTTGCACAAATGTGAGCCCATGTGCAGTGAGTATGCATTTTGTTCTGCACCTACAAAGGTGCTGCATAATGATGAATATAAAAAAATTCCCACATAACAAATAATCCCTGGACATCTAAGAAAAGTTATTTTCTGCTGTGATGATTAAAACAAAACATATTTGGAAGGTTCTGCTGAATGTACATCATATGAACCTTCTGTTCTGTCTGCTGTTAAGGGTTTCTCTTGGAAAAATCATATTGCCTGCTTCTCCTGTGCTTGTGGGAAAAGATGTCATTGTAATGTTGGTGGAATCTGCCTTCCATAGTGGTCGTGGCTACTTTCAGCTTTAATCAGTCCTTCATTGCATAGTGAAATTCTCATGTGTAGAACAGGAAAGAGGGAAGTAAAACAAATTCATGGTATCGTCTTCAGGTGCAGAATTAGTAAATTGCATAGAACTAGAACCTTTTTCTGCTTGGTCCTTAGAGTTCAGTGATAAATGTGAAGTCAGTCTAGAATGTGTCCTGTATCCAGGAAGGTCACACCACAGATGCACAAATTATTTTGTTAATTATCTATTTGAACCTATTTTCTTCTTTCTTCCTTTCTCTTTTCCCCCAAAACAAAACTAGAAATGCAATTTAAGAAAAAAGGATCAGCTATTATGCTCATACAAAAAGGAGCAGTTAGATTACAGACGGAAGGACTTGGGAAGGGAAAAGCTTGAATTTCCAAAACAGTTACCTGTGAAGCTTTGCACTTAGCATTTGCCTGGGAATTGCTCCTGACTGATGAATTATGTCTGGAATTACAGTGCCATTTACACTGTACAGGGATGGATATTTATTCCAGTAGGATGAGCAGCTCTTTATGCAGCATAAAGTTTCTGTTGTATGCATATGTCCATCTCTGAAATTTTGGATTTACTTGAATAAGCCTTGAATAAGGATGACTTGTAGAGTTACCTTTTCTATTTTACAGCACTAATTCCTTGTTTTCTTTTCCTTTACAGCTAGAACATATTCAGAAACACATATGGTATATGTAAGTAACTTTTTAAAAAATTTTTTGCATACGTTCATTGTTGATTCTGGTATTCTAGTGTTCTGTGAAGAAACCACTAGAAGAGTGAGACTGGAGTTTGAAAGCAGGTATCACATATGTGAGAAAAAGAGGCAGAGAACAGAAAAACATCTTATTTTTTATTTTTCTACCATTTGCTACTCATATAATTGTATTTATATGTACCAACGCAGGAACATTTTTTGTACAATGGCTAACAACTGTTTAAAATACGACATTCAGTCCAGCAACTTGCTGTGTTAAAGAGATACCTGCAGGTGATCAGCAAAAAAATACCCACCTAGCAACCATATTTAGTTTGCTATCCAAGTGCTACAGACAATCCCTTGTAATACCTTCTTGACAAGAAAGCTTTCATTTGTTCCTTCTTGGCATCTTGGCTTTTCTCTGAAGTAGAAACAAAAATGATGATATTGATAAGTAAGCACCTGTGACCAAGAGCTTATCTGTCTCATAATCCCACTCCTTTTTCATAGCAAGCTATGAGGCTGTTTCTGACCTTGTAACCTGTTGATGTGAGAGTACTTCTGTGACTTGATTAAAAACAGCAGTCCTGACAGTGAAACAGGAGGTCTGTGAGAAAAGTACATACTTGTCTGGTGGTTTGGGAGTAAGGAAGATTGATGGCTTTTAAAAGTGACCTTGCTCTTTGTGTAGCCTTAGTAGTATTTCAAGAAGCCTAAGTAAATAAACTTTTTCTACTATGATATCCTAATCAAATTAAGGAGAATATTTCACATAATAAACAAGGAAATTATGCTTGGATACATTTCCCAGGTGGGTGATAAGCAAAGTCCTACCTTCATAATCCTGTCATTACTCCTGAGAAGTACTCGAGGATGATGTGAACTGATATATAAGCCTGTCACCGGCCATGTTCACCTCTGGATTTATATGACTTCAGTAGGACCTGAGGGGGTTTTGTTGAATAGTTAAGAAAAAAAATTGGAACTACAAAAACCTTAGTTTACCTGAAATAGTGGCAGCACTCTGCTCATGGCTTTTCCATGTTCTCTTCAGTTACCAGACATGGCACCTTTTTAAATCGAAAAAGTACTGGAGGTTTCCTACACATACTTTTTTTATTTTTTTTAAACTCTCATGGGTAAATATGGAACAAATGGAGTGGGGAAATCTCTAATTGTAATCTCTAAAATCCCTCCCATAAGGTCTTGCTAGCAGTTGCAGAAGTAAATGGTGTTTACATCAGATTGCACAGATAATTCCCTGTTTCTTCATGGAGTGAAATCAGCTGACACTCTCCAGGCTTTTATCAGAACTGGAAATTAAAGGAAAAGTCAGTGATCATGTATATTGTTATTTTTATCCTCCTCAAGATTTTTGCCTGGAACTTTTCACTTGTTGAAGGACTGTTGTCCCAGGCTCACATATGCAGTTGTGCAGGTGTGCATTACTTTAGTCTATATTTAGAATTTGAATTTTTTTTTTCCTTTGGAGACATAAACATTTGAACACTTTCATGTATTTCTCAATGAAGGTCAGACTCTTTGATAATTGACTCAGTAAACTGCATCTGAGGCTGTTTTCAGAAGTAGAAACTGGATTTTGCAAAAGCAAGTCTCCTCTGGACTCCCGGGGTAGTCAGTGCAGAAAGGCTCTTCCAGATGTCCCTTCAGATTGCCTGAAAAGAAGTTTCTGCTCAAAATAGCTTTTTTAATGAGTCTCTTTCTCATTTTCTCTGTACTGGCCATGGGTTAACCTCAGGAGGTTAACATCCTGTGGCTAATTTTAGTCAGTGAATAACCTTGCCGTCTCCAAAACTCAACTGCTTTCATCTGGTAATGTTTCACAACCTCTTTGCATTTATTTTGCCTGGAAATACTCATGCTGACAGAGAAGGGGGTGTAGTGTTTTATCCTATGGCTGTTTTGCTCACCTCTTAAATTTTTTTCTTTATTTTATCTACTATTCTATGTAAAATCTTCATCCTTTGTCATCTATAGGTTACTGACCTGAAAGTTGTACTCAGAACATTGAAGCGGTTTCACTTGATTCTTCAAATAAATATTGAGGCTACTATAAAACTGAAGAAAAGATTTAATTGCAGATTTAGGCAGGCAGAGAAAGAGGTCTTGAAAGTTGAAATCATGATTCACAAGGCTAAAAAAGGAAGAAAGAAATCTAAGTGAAACCATTCCTCAGCAACCTCCAGTCCTTGCTCTCCCACCCGAATTAATTCAGTGAGGTTTTTCAAGCCTTTTTAATTTAAATAATTTATTTTTACCTCAAATGCAGGTTATCATAAACCAGAAAATAAACAGCAGTTATTTTCACATTTTTAAATAAAGTAAGAGGGCAAATAAAATTACCTATTATGGTAAATACTCACTCCTGTAACATTGAGTATATTGCCTTGATTGTGAAGGTACCAACTTGCTAAATCAAGAAAAAGAATAAATGTACTGATTCTGCTTTGCTTTGCACTGATGCAAATGGGCATCTTGGTGAAATTCATGAGAGAATTTCATGGAGAGACTGAAAAAGTCCACCCTGATCAGGAATCACAGCCATTGTATCCACCAATCCTCACAAAAGAGGGTGGGTTTTAAAGCAGCAATTACATTCATGTGGGCCTTCAAAAAAATATATGTGATTTGCAGTAGTCACTATGTGACATTGTTTGATGTCTGTGTGGGCTGCAATGCAACAAATTTGTCACTCTGCTAGACTGAGAATGGAACAGGCATTGCAGTCATGCCAATCACAGCCCAGACCCGGTGATTTTTGTTTCCTGAAGCTCTGAATTGCGCTGCCAAATGACAAGACACCTCTTTGCAGATTCTACTTGTACCTGATGAGGCGGTGTGAAAATTCCTGACTGTGTCTGAGGCTGACCAGGTGCAGGGCATAAGGAAATGCCACCCTGGAGTGCAGGGAGGATGGCAAGCTGTGCTCTCTAGAAATGATTCCTGTGCTGACTTGATACTAAAGAAAATTGTAGATTCTATTCAGACAAGGGCAGCTAATGGGAAATCCAGGTTTCCTGGAAATTTTCAAAGACAATAATTCTTTTTAATCTCTTTTAATTACCTTAAGGACATCTGCTTGTAACACGAATGATTAATTAAGTCAATACTTTTCAGAAGTGAACTGTAGATCATTAAAAAGCAAAAACACTCAGCTGCTGTTCAAAGGTCTATCCTGCAAGAATTTATCTTAATGACAAGCTCATCACTGGATTTAATAGTGCAAGGTTATGAACTAATCATTGCTTATTACCTTCTGAGAGCTTGATTTTAATTCTAAGAGGTAGGAGTAGTGACCTCTTAGAAGGAATAAGATGTTTCTTTAGTTGAACAAGGATTTTTGAGTTTAGCCCTTAGATTCAGGACCATGGTGGCATTACAGAGTCTCACTTCTGCTAGACTCAAAGGAGCCATCAGAAGCTGTGTTTTAGTGGTTTAACACACAAGAACAAATCCCAAGTAGCAGCAGATTTTATGTCCTCCATGTTTACTTGCAGTTCCCTAAATTGAGTAAAACTGAAAGGGTATGTGTTAGTGCTCCTTGTAAGAGAGGTGGGATCCCAACCCATGTTGTCATGACCCATGTAATGAACACCAGAGTCTGACTCCATGACATCCAGGTAGGGCTGAGCACATTCTCACTGCTTCAGAAGAAGATAAAATGAACATTTCTGAGGACTCTTTTTGCAAGTGATGTCCCGCAAACAGAGCAGATGTCTCACAACTGCATTTCTTGCTTAAAAATGAATTCCAAGTAGCACTCAGCAATCTCCTGTGGTTGTCCCAGCGTGTGACTGTCCTATTCTGGATACACTGACTTAGTATTGCTTTCTTACCTCAGAGGAGATAATCTGCATTGGCTCTTTTTAAGGTGTATGGTCTCTCTTTTTGGTACACTGGCTGAGACCTTGGGCTCATGTATATGAACTTACCAGAGCTGATTTCTAACTTACACAAGAAAAACTAAGGACACTTGGATTGGAACTCCTTTTTCTGTGTAGATACTTGGATAGCTTACATTGAGTCAGGAACATTTTAAACTTGTGTGAGCAAATTCACAAGTTGTGGCCACCTTATTTTTTCCAGCATCAAAAAGAAGGATCTCTTCTAGTCCAAACACAGCCCCTACAAACAGCAAATGGTGGCAGTTGAAATATTCCTGATTGCTGTTGTCCATGCTGGGAGCAGGGAAACTTCAACATTGCATGAAGCGGCTATTGAGAAATAGCAGAGGTTCAGAGTAGACAATTTCTCCAACCAAAACACAGACACCACCACCAAACCCACCTCTTTGAGTGGATAGAGTTTACATTAATTGCTCACTGCCTTCCAAAATAAAATCAAAGGATATTCAGGATGTCTGCAATACATATCATTAGTCAGTTAGATATACCCTGACACCTTGACCTGTTTCTTGCAGTCATGGCCTTTAATTGCAATGAATAATCAATATTTCCTGAGCCTAGTGAATGGGATGAGATAATTGTGCAGAAAGCCTGTGTTAACTACATTTGAAAGAGTAATATGTTCTACTGCTAATGGTGTGTTCTTAGGTCTGCCACTGACCTCGGGCATTGCACTTGAGCCAAAATTTTCAAATTTGCATGTCTTAAGAGAAGCAGAGATTGTCATGTTTGGGTGTGTAATTAAGCAGCATGGTTTTCCCCCAAAGCCCTTTAAAGTGTGTCAAGTGGGAGCCTGAGCATGAGGTCTCTTAATCACATTGGAAGTGTTAACGAAAGAAACTGCTGCAGTGCCGGTCATAATCAGAATTGGTGAAAAAGATTCTTTTGATGATTTGTTCAGAGCTCCTTCTTTGAAAGGGAATCATTCAGCTTGTACTTTTCAGCCTGATAGTCTGAGGTCTGGCCAGCTGATGAGACAAAATCTCTGAAAACATGTAGTGTTTTATAAATGTTTGGCATTAGGATGCTGAACAGCTGCTTCTATTACAAGGGCACTGGTAAGTGAAGTTCCTATTGCCTCGCTGGCTGAACACAGACATTTCTCATTAAAGACCCAAATCCACAACCTGCTGGTCAGTCTTAGCCTTCATGACAGTTTCTTATGAGAATAATATCTGTCTGGTTGGAAGCTCTGGTCTCTCAGTGGGAATTTAGCAAGCTGTTTCCATCTGTTGCTGCAGGCTGCGTTTCAGAGTATGGGTTCATTTGTGACTCATGTTTCTTTTCTCTCCTTTCCCTCCCCCTTTCTCTCTCTCATCTTCTTTCCTCTGCAGAGGGGGTAAGAATGAGCCAGAACCAGAGCAACCAATCCCTCGAAAGGTGCAGATTCGTTCTCTGCCTTCCTTGGAGGATATTGATCCAGACGTGTTAGATAGCATGCACTCGTTAGGCTGCTTCCGTGACCGAAATAAACTCTTACAGGACTTGTTGTCGGAAGAGTAAGCACTTGCTCAGTCTTCATATCAGTTGGGTGTCCAGGGGCTGGGATGCTTATGAACCTGGGGAGAGGCAGAGAGCACTTTAACTGATGTCTCTCTCTCTCTCTGAGTGACTGGTAAGAACTTCTCACCCTCTGGCCGTTCATTTGCTGGTGAGGTGATGGGAGTGAGCACTGAGCCTTTCTTGCTCCACGGGTCAGAAGCTCACAGCCTGACCAGCAATGCAGCCACTGTGCTATTTCTTCCCTAGCTGCCAAGCCAGGTCATTTCATGAGAACATGGGCTGCACAGTCCACATGGGGAAGTATCATTGCTGATGTTTGTGTTGGATATGCTTTTGTTTCCAAATGTTTATTTATTTCAAACCTATGCCTAAGTCCTGAGGTGTTAAGAGGGACAGGTGGTAGAAAGAGCACTCAGAGGCTCAGGAGACCTGTGTGGCTGCCACTCTTGGTTTGGACTTCCTGGGGACACATAACCTTGACTGTCTGTGCCTCTGTTCCGGGTTGTGGAATATGGGAATCTTATTTCCTTTCCTCACTAGCTGCTTGTTGGAGACAGCAAGGGTCTGAAAAGCTTTCTGGGTTGTGTATCTAGCTGTCATGTACATGTTATGACCACTTCCAGCTCATTTAGAGTCACTGTGACTGTTTATTTGATGAGAAAGTTTTATGTACATGTTGACCTTTTTTTTCTTCTCAAATGTAAAAGGGTTTTTTTCTTCCTTTTTTCAGAGAAAACCAAGAAAAAATGATTTATTTTCTTCTGCTTGACCGGAAGGAGAGGTATCCTAGTCATGAAGATGAGGATCTTCCCCCTAGAAATGAAATAGGTACTGCAGATATGACCTAAGTCACCATAAACCTGTCTGAGCTAGTTCCTCTTCACTTTTTTCTTTTTTAGATTCTGATTTTATTTTAATTTAACCCCAAGCCCTAGCATCGCTGTTACCTTCCCACTGAAATGGTGTACTCAGCACTGGTGAGAATCCTCAGCCTGGGGCAGGCAGGTCTGTTCTGTGGTTAAACTAGAAGGCTTCATCTTTCAAGACATGCCTGTCTCACAGAGCAGAAACATCCAAGTAGGTCTTGAATGGGATCTTAAAAAATGAGCTGTGAACGCACAGGCTGACTCTATGCAGGCAGATGAGGTTTAGCAATATAATCTAGTGGCAGAATTTTCTAATTACAAGTCTCAGTGTGGTGTTGCAGAAGGCTGCTCCTGGACTTCACTTAGTAAGAAACTGTATAGCTGCATCCCTCTGCAGTTATATATGTGCACATTCTCTTCTCTGTAAGTGAATACATGCACTGCTGAAAGTATGAATCATATAACTTAGCTGTTTTATAGTACATAAATCAAACTCCCATGTTTTTAGACTTAGAAAGATTTTAAAAGCTTAATTCACAATAAGATTACATACCTTACAAAGCTCTTGTGATACCACTTTATTCCTATTTATTCATTGGTTTTTTAGGATGCTGCTCATCACCACTAATGCAGACAACAGGAAAACTGCTTCCCAAGGAGCTAACTATATAAGGGAGTCTTGATGTGCAGACAAGTTTAATAAAGGATTAGTCACTTCTAGCAATTATCTGAAACAGAATTTTGCATAGAAGTGTGGAGATTTTCAGGTATTGTACTTGAGCACTTTGAAGACTAGAAGCAAAGTGCCCTTTATTTTCACTGGAAGGCCTGGAATCTCACGAGCTTTCAGGGCAGTGCTATATTGCACAGCATTTGCTAATGCTTCATTGAATTATTAACCTATCCAAGTTCCAGGCTCCAAGCCCTATAATTTTGCAGGGAAATCTCTTCTACAGGAGAAGAGATGAAAGTTCTTAGTTAGCACAGCAATTTTAAACTCCTACCTGGATGGAGCTACAGAGAGCATGTTAGCAGGGATCCTGATGAAGATGGGTAGCTGTGCCGGCTGCAGGTCCTGTGGTCAAAAGCCCCTTGTTCAGTGCAGTTTGTCATCTAGCACTCTGCTAATCAGCTTTTGACTCAAACTGATTATCCTGCCATGTAAGGACAGCATCATCTTGTTTTAGAAATGCTTTTGTCATAAGAAAAGAAACAAGGTGACTCTAGAATCTTCAAACCCAGCATGTAAGTGAATATGTAGCTACGCCCTAAATGCAATGCATACCTCTTCTACATGCCAGAGTATTTTCATGGTTTGAACTGAAATATTATGATCCACTCTTGTATTTTTTTGTGCAGGGAGTGAAAATGTTTCCTAACAGGGAAACACTGACTGCATCTATGTGCCTTACCCACACATTTGAGCATTATTCTTTGAGTGTTTGTATTTCCTCTTCCACAGGGGGTTTCCACGTCCTCTGTTCCCAGCAGTATCTCTGAGAACATGGGGCAAGGTTTAATTAGGAGCAGTCATGTGTCTGATGAATATCATCATTAGCCATTAGCAATGGCCTTGCACAAACAAAGAAAAGCAGAGAACAAGTAACAGTTTAATAACAGCAGCTTGAAGAAACCATGTTCATGAGAGTTGTGTATTGTCTGAGCTCTTGCAAAAAAAAAAAAAAAGCATCTGAGAGTATTTTGCTTTTTCATCTTTGTTGGCATATTAAGTCTCAGAAAGAATGGATACAGGTAAAAATATGGCCAGCTACAGATTGCCCTTTCTTCTGGTGTCCCTTTGTCTGTTCCAGCTGTATGAAGTTTCTTCCAAGAGCCAAGGAAGGGCCACTTCCAACATTTTTCACATGCAGCTCCATTTTCTTTACGTTAAAACATGGGAATGAGAAACTTCTCAGTAAAAAGAATGAATGTCAACTAATGTCTCCATGAGAAAAAGGATTTTATGGGGTGAAGTTTCTTAATAAACAAGAGAACAAAAGTTTGGGCCAGAATTCATACAGAAGATAGAGATGCCTCATCCAAACTCAGAAGGTGAACCTTTATTTCCCACCTTCTGTGAGAAGGCAGATTTGTAATTGGATCATTACCTATATGATTCTATCTTCACATGTAAAAATCCTTAGCTTTGGTTTTCTGATATGAAGCAAAAGGAAAAAGCATCCACAGTATTGTCACTGTCACTGGGCTATGGCCTGATTTTTTTTTCATCATGTCCAGAGAGTTAAAGAAGAGAAGAGCAAATACTGGGAATTTTCCTATTTTTAGTTCCTGGGCTTATGCAAAATCTTCTACAGCTTTTGTATGACACCACTTAAGTAATTTTGGCAGGATGGGTGTGTATATAAATAATTCTTTAGTATCTTTAGCCTTGACAGTGGTGGTGCCCTGTCATTTCTTAATCAGATCTTTCTAAAAAGTATGTACAATACTTGCTACTCTTGGCCATGTGTACTGTAGGATTGTAGCCAATTTTAAATAGGCATCAAATATCTTTATTAGAAGCTCAACCGCACTAATGCAAGCTTTGGATGTGTTTTCCATCCAACTTTTGTGAATTGTTGTTCCTGAATTTATAGATGCATTTCACCACCCGCTCTTTTTGCTTATTGTCTGTCTTTGATAACTTAAAATATAGATTAGAAATCAATTTCTTCCAGCATCTTAAGCAGAAAGGGCTGATACAAAAGAATCATTTAGCTTGTTAGCAATATCCTTTTCCTCCTCAGTTTTCTGTTGATTCCCTCATGGCCCCTCCGGCTAATGTCCTTCTCTCAGGTTTTCTCTTTCTGATGGCTGTACAAAAGACTGTCATTCAAGTTTTTAGCTAATTCCTCTTCAAATTTCTTCTTTCCTGTGTTTTAAAGTCCAGGTTTCAAGAAAATGGCATGTCACTTTTGTAAATGTCATTTGGCTGAGTTTCCATTCCTGTTTTGAACATTCGTGGATCAAATTGACTTTTAAAATATCTGTTCATAAAGTATTTTTCTTGGCTTTTTCTCTTTATTGTTTAACTTCTCTTGTTTGAGCTTATTCATACCATTCTTTTGACATTTGATGCTTTCTTCATCTTCCTTCTTCCTTTTTTTTAAACTGCTCTATTTTTCTTTCCTTTTTTATGTCTGGTATCCTGCTAAAAAACTTGTATCCATTTTGTGTTATATATACACTGAACATCCTTGTTATGTGTGTTACTATGGTGTAGATACACTCCTGAACCACCAGTTGTTCTGTAGCATGAATTCTTTCTCATATTTTGAACTTGCTTGAAGCAGCAGGAGTTTGAAATATCTAAACCTTGTCCCAGCTTACTTTTGACCACTTACACATATGCAGCTGAAGTCACACAGTATGAATGCTTTATTTGGTTTATCTACCTTTGTTTTTCTGTCAGCTTTATGCACTCTGTTTTTTTCTTATCTGGAGGTCATTGCCTATACCGTTTTCTACTATCTTTTTATTGCTGGATAGAGTTTGAAATGGAGTGAGATGCAACTACACTTTTTTATCTAATTAATTTTTAAGTGGAATATTACTACTTCTAACACAAAGAATACTTGGGTTATACTGTAATGGGGTCAGTTGTTATCACTAATTGCATTGAACCATCTTAGCTTATGCTCATTGTTTCAAGGATAAGCTCTGCCTCAAAGAGATCTTGTTCTAAAAAACATGATGTTAGAAAGAGAGAAGGAATGAGTACATAGTGGGTGTGAGGGCAGGATAATAAAGAGCAGGCAGTACAGGTAGAATTGTCAAGTGTGGTATTTCTGGTTTTGCACAGGAATTCTGGCAGAAGAGGAAGCCTTAAGGACTGGGCACTGTGAGCTCCTTTGTAACAGCAGGGGTGAAGGATGCCTTCTTTCACAAGTGGTCCCCACTAAAATTAAAAACGTGTCTATAAATAGAGGCAGGGAACTGAAATAGCCCAAGCAAAGGAAAGAAAATCCTTCTGTATTTTTTTTCTGCCTTTCTCCTTTATACTGTTTTGATGCCATGTGTGGTGTTAGCTATAAAATGTCTCAGCAGGTCTGTATTTGGTTCCCTGCTTCACCATGAAGAGGTGGATGATTTGGCAAGTCACCTTCTGCAATGCATTTTGGCATCTAAAGACTCTTCTCAGAACAGTTTAAGTACTCCTCAGAACCTCAGTAAATGTTTGTCAACATCTTTAGGAATGAATTGCCTTTAAATATCTCTTATATATCTTTATATATCTTTTATATATCTTTAAATATCTATTATACCTCCGTTTTCACTCTGCAAACCTAAAGTAGCACTTTGATACCTCATACAATTGTTACACAATAAAATGTGTATAGTTGTGGTAGTAAAAGTATGGTGTTGCTCTCATTGAAAGATTTGTCTCAGGTAGACAAGCCTGTTTAATTTGTAATGCTTCTGAAGGAGGAAAAATATAAATCAGCAGGAAGGACCTGAAATCTAATCTTAAAGATGCAAAAAAAGGGTATTCTTTCAGAGCAGAATGCAATTCTGAATGTACTCCTGTTCCTGTGTCACATTTAATCTGGCTGGCAGGGATGTGGAAGGCAAGCTCTAGCAACCTGGGTACATACACAGGATCCCTGGATGGCTCATGCTCTGCCTAGCAGCTTGTGCTATAGCCCATGCTGTCACCTTGTATCATCCTGTTATTACTGTTACCAGCTTTGTAAGCTAATTTCTGCAAGCTGTGGTATAGCTGAACCTCTATTTTGCAGTGCTCACAATACCTTCAGGGCAGTGGCAGGGTTCCTTCTCTCTGCAGGTGGATTGCAAGTTACATCTTAATGCTTGCAAATTTGGAACAAATGTCCACCTCCATCATGAAGAGATCTGTCTTTGTGGGGGAGGTGTGAGAGTGAAACTGTGGAGAGAGCATTTTACCCACGTGTGTGAGGTAAATCCCAGCAGAATTGAGCTGACAGCGCTTTGTTTCCGGGCAGATCCCCCCAGGAAGCGCGTGGACTCCCCAATGCTGAACAGGCACGGGAAGCGGCGGCCCGAGAGGAAATCCATGGAGGTTCTCAGCGTGACAGATGGTGGATCCCCAGTTCCTGCTCGCAGAGCCATTGAAATGGCACAGCATGGACAGAGGTGGGTCTGTGCTGCGCCCAGGAGCCCTGCCTGCCTGGGTCTGCTCCCCCCCTTTGAGTTACACATACAAAGGAGCTGTGGGGCTTTCCTGTTTGCTCCAGCACTCATTACACCTTCCAGTCACATCTGCAACGTGATCTGGCAGCCAGCAGTGCTTGTGCAGGAGTCCTGCCAGGGACTTAAGGGTTCTGTTTGCTTGCAGTTATTCCTCAGGAAGCCACCATGTCCTCTGGGCAAGACCCATCTCACCCCTTTTTAATTATTGAGGGTATGGGCATGCATTCTAAGCTTGCAATACAGGCTGGCTGGGCAATGGGAACACATGAGGGCTTTGGGAGGTCTCAGACACATGTGTCCTGTCAAACAGGATAAATTACCTTCTGCTTGTTCTTCTCTGTCTCCAGAGCCTACAACAGGAATCTAGGTGACTATCTGGGATTAGGTTCCTAGCTTTTGGGCACCTGAAGTTAAATGAACACCATGCTCCATGTCATCAAAACAACTTGAATCTGAAAAGCCCTGTCCAGGCATCTTGTAGATGCCTCCAAAATGTGCTGTCAGAGCCAGAATGCATCTGAAATGGTGCATAAATCATCACATGCTTGTAAAGTGATGGAATATGTATAATTGTCCTCTTTTCTATCAAAGAAAGTGTCAGTCTTGTGGAGAAACAGCAGAGGAAAATGGTGTCTCCTCAAGGCAAGTTCTGGGAGAGTAAGTGAACTGTGGAAATTCACTTATGTGAACCATGGAAGTTGCTTCCTCAGTCCCTATGACTAGCCTAAGGGAAGCATATGCATTTGGTTTCACACTTGCATTAATCAATCAGTATAAAGAACACTTCCCATATATGAATGATGATGATGATGATGCTGTAACTTCTGTTTCAGTTTTTACATAATTTTTTATTTGTTCAGCTCTTAAGATCTGTTAAAAAAAAAAAAAAAGCCTGCTGTGCCCAGAAGCTCCCTTTGCTGACTGGGAACTGGGAGAAGAACATGAAATAATTTCACAGATATTCCAGAGGTCCCTAGAATTGCTGGAAACTTTTCCTGGCAATTGTTACAGTTCTATCTGCAGTGAAGAAAGAATGCTGATTTCCAGAATCTGCTAGGACTTATTTCAGACTGGCTATGTGACCTTGAGACTGCCATAAAGACTTCTTGACATATTGTAGGTTGGGAAACCTGTCTCAAATATGTGATTTGGTGTGAGGTGTGGGTGAAGGAATTGTTCAGAACAGGGTGTGCTCAGTGTTCCTAACAGGCCTCAAAGGAGTAAGGATGAGCACAGCACTGACTCCTTGTTCCGCCTGCAGTGTTTACTCTGCTGCTGGGTGATGGGGGGGACATGAGGCCTCCAGAGCCAGGCAGAGGCAGATCACTTCTCCCCACCCCAAAGCTCCTTCACAAGGGAGTGTCCAACTGAATGGAACAATCATGAGGTGTTAAATTGACCACAGCATTTTCTGAGAGCTGAAATGATTTCTTTCATATCTGAACTTTGAATTTGGGTTCAGAAGCCTGAAGAGGCAAAGCTGTCTCTTGCTATCCAAAGTATTTCTTTTGCTTTTAAATGTGTCACTCAGTTCTGCGCATGAGGAAGCAGTTGAAGTCAAAAGGTCTGGGATAAGTTCAGAGCAGAGATATATCCAGGCTACATATCAGTAAAGAAGGGCTTTGGCTTAAGGAGGAAGCAAAACCTGCAGGCACAAAAGAGATATGGGGCAATGCATACCACAGGTCAGGAATGGACATAAAAGTGTGATTAAGGGTAGAGAAAGGGGTGTAATAACACCATGATTGATGATGATGGGCATGGTAGTGCTTGTTTTCGAAGGGGTTAAAGGGAAGTTGTTATTTTACTCCACGTGTGAGCTTCCGTAATTCATCCCATGCACATGCAGAGATGACAATGGCACATTTCGTGCTGCTGGCAGCACAGTCGTTCATAACACGAACTGGCTTCACTAATGAACCCCACTGCATGGGGAGTGTCTGGGGACAATGCATTGCTGATGGGGCACCATCTGTCAGAACACTCAGTAACAAAGTGACAAGTGCCTTCCACCAAGAATGGGGATTTTTAATGGCTAGGTGCGTATTATATCCCATGAAATGACCCACTGACAGTTGGTTTTACAGCAGTAGGGTTTAGATCCCCAAGGGGAATGCTTTTTTAAGAATTACCTTTTTTTTGATCTCAAGAGACAACTATTCAGTGTTTTATCCTACAATACCACCAGACTGACCATGGAATCAGGTCTCCTATTTAAACACAGATGACTTGTGTAAACATCTGGAGAAACAGTGCCATTGCTTCTTCCTTGAGCTGGCAAAGATATACTTCTGACCAGTGGGCAAAACACACCCAAGTGTCTTGTGATTTAGTCCTACTTTCCTCTTTCCCAGTAGTAAACAGATATTTGCTTGCATAAGGAGGATTTCTGTTACAACTTCGGGTTTACATGTCTGTATCATGATCTGTGCTTTTGGTAACAGTGTGGGGGCCCTACAAGTGTCTGATCTTGCCTTGTTTAGGGCATATCTTTCCACTGAAATTTAAAACTTGGCAGCCTCCAGCCTCCAGACTGAGAAATTATTAAGTGAAAAACATAATCCTTCAGTGACTTGGTTTTGAATAATGGACGAGGAAAACTCACACAAAAGCTGCTTGTGGAGCTTACAGGCTCCTTGAAATGCTTGTGCCAACCTTTCCAGGTGTTCTCCGATGGATCCTTGTGATTGGCAAAGTTGGTATGCACAAATTCTAACCCCTCTAAAAGTGGTGACTAAGTTTTGTTAGTTCTTGGGTTTCCCTGCTAGTTGTCAACTAAACTGGGTTCATAATCATATCTTAATTACTTCTGCTGTTCTGGTATCCCCACCTCTCAGACTATCTGATATTTCATTGAAATGTCAAAAGAAAAGAAGAAGTAGGTTCTGAGCTTAGTTTAACATCAGCTAATTTGTCCCTTGTGCTAAAATCACACAGACTAGGAAAAATTCCATGGGAGCAAGAATCCAGCAGGGATATGGCAGAAATTTTCAGCAGCTTTGCTGTGAGAGTCCAAAAACCATTCTAAAATGGGCTTCATTAACTATTCATTTTCTTCTAGTTTTTGAAGTGGAGAGCTTGCATGAGAGATCAGCTAACATTAGGAAGCAGTGTTCTGTGAAACAGTGAAGTGAAATATATTACAGAGACCTGCCCTTTTAGCAAAGCACAGGGAATTTCACTTCTAAGCTGCAGGGATTCAGACCCAAACATGAGAAAGAAGGGCATTTCTCTATACACTGAGTATAAGGAAGAGAGTTGCGAGTTAAGTGGCAATGGACCCTATAAATTAGAATACAAAATGTATTACTGTTCCTCTAAGAGGCTCTATGGTCTGATTTTAACCTTTTCTGAGAGCATGCTTAGTGTTGAGGTCTTCTGGAAAAGTCATGAGTAATGAATGCTTTGCAATTAATGCTTCAGGTGTGTTCTGTTTTCCCTGGACACTGTGACAAAGTAGATGGTACCTGGGTTTTAAATTAAATAAAGGAGAGCAAGGTTTACAGGTATGCATGGGGGAAGTCATCTTAGACCTCGGAAGTCAGGGGAAGATAATGAACTTGAGCACTGTGTAGGCTTGAGCCATAACTGTAAAGTAAAGGAAAGGTTTTTCAGAGCGTTGCTTAAAAAGGGGAGGATGGGTTGGGGGACTGGGTGTCCAGCGTTGCTACAGGTGACTCTCTTTTATAAAAATGTCCACACTAGTAACTGTGTTTTCTCGCTTTGTTCCTGCCATAGTAAAACAATGTTCAGTAAAAGCCTGGATATCTCTGAAGCCAATCCCAAATTCAACAAAGAAGAAAGGTATAAACACTGACAATATGTTCCTCTCCTCTACCTCACTGCTGAGACCTTAAAGATGCAGTACTTACCTTCTCTGTGTGGGGACAGAGCTGTTCTCTCTTTCCTCTTTAGAGAGAAGCAAAGAGGGTGGGATATTTACAGCTCCACACTATATATGTTTTTGTACAGTACCATTCATTTGAGGCTATCCCAAATGCAGCCTTGGACTGTACCAATGATTTCCCCACTCAAATTTCATCCTACTGCTATTTTCTCGTTCAGTTCTGCCATGAGTAGTAGTTCTGCCCAGGGTAGAAGATGTATTTGCTTAAGACTCCTTTGGGAAGGATTGGAATATAAAACATTAGGAAAGCCCAGAATGTTCCACTCTGAGCATTAGAGACAGCAGCACAACTGAGTGAGTGACAACAGTGGTAGGAAAATTTGGAAATTCAGTCTGATAGACAAAATATTAAGGACCTCTGGTAAGAGACAAACTCTTAAAGACTACCCAGAGGACACAGGAGGAAAACATGGTTGAAAACAGAGTTTTTGGAGGATGATTCTAATCCAGCAGTTCAAGTGACAGATGCTGAAGAACAGCAGAAAGGGTAACACCCAACTCTCAACAGACGCACAATGGAAGACAGGTAGGCCGCCACATTTACAGACTTTAAGTGGACTTATGTGGGTCCATGAACACAAAAAAATGTTCATACTTTTGTATAGGTTTTTAATGTACATGCTGTTTCTAAACCTTTGGTCTCAGAGGAAGAGAATTTTTCTCTGTGTTGAAAACTGGCATCCCAAAGGATAACTCTTCACCAAAATGTAATCCTTACACATTTTGGACAAACACTAAGCTTACCGGAAGGTTACAGGTGTGGCATATGATTCAAAAAGGGAGGAGCAATGGCGTCCTTAAAGGAACCAATGGACTTTGCAAACCATTCTTATTTCCATTTCTCCTTTTCATAGAAATATTTCTATACAGAGGTAAAGGTGGCCTTTATGCCTCAGGAGAATTGAAGGATGTGTGAGGGACTGTTTTGGCCTTTGGCAGTCTGGGACAGTCTTCTGTGATCAATGTTTCAAGTCCTGAACCTGCCACAGTGAGGAACATCGTGCATTTGCAGGAGAGATTGTGCCTCATGTAGTGTGTAAAGCACCCTCTCTAAGGTGCCAAAATACCAATAAGCATTGGATTGGACCTAAATTGTTAGCAACCTTGTAGTTCCACAGCCATAAAGAAGTAGCGGTTATACAGCCTTTAGTGGCTGGGCTATCCTGAACTGTTAGCATAGACATGGAAATTCCTGTTCCTTTCTCTGATACTCCCTGTGTGTAAGTTCTGTTCTTTAATATGTGGCACTTCTTGCATTAAAAGTTAGTCTAGGGTTACTCCAAACATGAGATTTTTCATAGTAATTAGGAATCGGGTCCAGTAAAAGAGATGCAGAAATTTTATCTGTGACAGGAGAGGAGTCTTTCAGCAGTTCTGAGTACCATTCCTTGTACCTTTCTCCTTTTCTGGCAGCTGCTACAGCTGTGTTAGGAGCAGAAGAAATGACACTTCTGTATCTTCTGTGGGAATTCCTTAAATCCACATAGGCATTTTGTGTTCCTTCTCAAAGGTGGTATTTTTCAGAAAACAGGAGGAGAAGGTTAGAGCACTGCATGAGGATCACCCACAGTCCTGCTCATTCAAGGACCAGGCTGAATTTTTGAGGACCACATTCACTGTGATCTTACCTCCCTCCCACTTCTAAGAGTTCAAGTGAAGGACCTCAGTGGTGGGAATGGGAGAGAACCTGGATTCTAGATCTGTGCACAACCACATGAAAGGAAGGGGTAGCCAGCAAAGAGGACCCCAGCAGAATGGGGTCTCATAAATCAGGGTGGCCATTAAATTTTTGTTCAGTGTTTAATTGTCCAATTTTATGATACCTTTTTTAAAGGAATACTGCATCTTTAAGGGTCCCTTCCCTCTAGATGCACATGGTTGTCTTAGTAGCTGAGGCCACTGTCCCTTTCTTTTTCTTTTTCTTTCTGACTTTCTTTCACCCCCTCTTTCAGTGCTTCTCTTCTTCTGTATCTGGGTTGCTGCAGCTCCGTAGTTCACTTGCTTCAGTATTATAGGGAATGCACATGTCTGCGCTTCTGGGTCTATTGTGTCCTGGGATTGTTCATTTTTTTTTAAACCTCATTCCCCCTTTCCTTTACCCTGTTGTCAATTTGCTTTCCATTCTCTGTTAACCTCTTCAGTGCCTTCCCTATTGGGAAAATGACTTGAAAGAAACATTATTGAACCTTCTTGCACCCATTCTATTTACATTTGACTATTCTGCATGTGTGAATATGGGTGTATTTTCTGTATAAATATACACACAGGTTCCAGTATATGCAATGGGTGTCAATTTGCTCTTGTCAGTTACATCACCGTAGATAGATTGGTACAGGTATAATTGAGGACAGCATTTGTTCCTAAATATATACATATATTTGTATATATATATATATGTGAATTAGATTTTACCCAAATTTGCACTCCACAGGCTGAAATATAAATGGAGTGTCACTCAAACACATGAAAAAGAACTTACTGTAATGCTTCTTTCCACTTCTCTATCAATGCATAGCACAACAG
Source organism: Melospiza melodia melodia (assembly GCF_035770615.1). Lineage (NCBI taxonomy): Eukaryota > Metazoa > Chordata > Aves > Passeriformes > Passerellidae > Melospiza > Melospiza melodia. The sequence continues at coordinate 62,715,724 of NC_086199.1, read as the reverse complement.
CTTTTTTGTCTTATTCTGACTGCATTTTCATTTTAACTGTTCCCAAAACTGCCTTGGTGGCTCAGCCCAGCACTTGCAATGTTGATGTAACTGGAGGCATGACTAGTTGCACTGAGCAGTAAACTGTGAAATCTACTGAGCATATATTAAATTTGGCATTTCTGTCTTGTGGCGAATGGATTTTCCTCACCCAGCCAGAGGTAGCTCTGGCAGCTTGGGAGCCTCTTGTTGAAAATGGAGAGAATGAGAGAGAGAAAGTGACAGAGAGGAAAAAAAGCGTTGCACCTAACTTGAAAATAATTTGGCTTAATAACACCAAACTGTTTTTTTATTTCTAATCTAATCTTTGTTAATGTGAAAAGGTGGTGACATTTTCCTGAGTTTGCTTACCTGCACCCCTGAAAACTTAATAACCTGACAATTCTATTTCCATTTTGAATGCTTTGGTTAGTAGATCAAAATTAAGAATACTGATGTTTTCAATTGTCACTAGCCTTCAAAGTCAACGTGCCAGAGATTCAGTCTGCTTTTAGAACTGCTTTTTCAGACTCTTTTCAGCACAGCATTGATTTATTCTCCATTCACATTTGAAAGATTTCCTTTGCAACCTACAAGACCCAGAGACTGAATTTATTTTAAATGAAAAATGAGATCCTGGAGCACAAGATGGCATCCACAGAGATAAGTGCTGGGTTGCTGAGCTGGTATGTTCTAGCTGATCTGAATTCCTGACTATAAGACCATCATGACTAATAAGGCAGTATCAAAGCAGATTCACAGCTTGAGCTACAATCTTGTACCCTGGGCTCCCAAGCTGGCTCAGAAATGCATGCTTTAATAACCAATACATTTCACAGTTCATTCGTGGCAAAGAAAAAGTACTTCTTACCAGGCCAGCTTGGGGGACAGAGGGACACTGCACTGAACAAACTGGGGACAAAAAGAACAATTTCCTGGATAACAGTGTGATATAACTGTGCCTTATGTAAGAGGCAGAAAAGAAATGCAGCATGAAGTATGAACCCCATTGCTCTACTGACTGCTTTAATTGGGATTTGGCTGGGAATTTTTTTTTGCAGCCTTAGTGTGTGCCTCTCCATATTCCCCAGTGCCAAAGTTGGATGTGTCTGCAATATGTGAGTGGGACAAAAGTTGTTTTCTGGTGAATGAAACTGTCCCCCTAGTGTTCCTGGTCTCTGGAAAGACTTAGGCACCGGTGGCAATGATTGTGACCGTTCAGTTCTCCGAACAGTATTTCACTCTGCTTTTCCTACTCTTCTCTCCACCTGCCTCCACACCCCTCTCTCTTTCTTTCTCTCTCCCTCTCTCTTTATTTTCCCTTTCCGAGGATGGCGAGTGCTGATCCATTGGGGTAAGCTCTAGTTTTGGATTATTCCTCTTGCGGGACCTGTGGTAACTTTGTAGAGGAACTTTTCATTTGCAATTTCCAAACACAACACAGGTTGATACAATTCAGAGACTGAGGCTTTTCGGCAGGGAGAGAGAGAGAGAGATGTGGGAAGAAGCATTTTTGGTGCTTTTGTGTGTGTTTGTGTGCTTTTATGTTGGAGTCACACTCCATATAATTTACTTTTGGGTTATTTTTTTGTTCTCTTATTTGTCCCTCTATTTCAATGTCTGTGGGCACAGAAAACTATCCTCAGACACTGTGCAGATACCAGACGCCTTCTGAGAAAGAAACCCATTCCCTGTTTAGCACTTTTGTATCTGTTTGGTATTTTCCAGTTAATTTGAATCCTAATTTATCCAGTTTTCTTCTTTTTCTTTTTCTTTTTTTTTATGAAACAGAATCCCATCCATGTTATTAAAAAAATGCTGGGTATTACCTCTCTTCTTAGAATATGTTTTCTTAAGAGGTGAACAGATGGCCCTAGAGACAGATATATCTTCAAAGCTCTGTATTTTCAATAAAGGCAGTATAGGTACAGCTAAGAATGCAATCATGCTTCAAATTATAGTTCCATTTATAAATACTTAGGAGAAGGAGAATGTTATATTAATAAATGATTTAATAAAACCATTGTGAGAGATCATTACAGACTACAGTAAAAACTTCTTGAGAGGGTACACATTGAGAAAGCTAATTAGCACCAGTAACATTTACTTCTCATGTTTGCAGCATGCTTCAATATCTGTTAATCCTTTCTAAACTATTTATAGATGGAACTTTAGTATAATTGGCCAATTAAGGAGGGTGGTGCTGTTCAACATCACCATCTGTATGGGCTGAAAATAAGAAGAGGTGTGTTACCAGCACCTGCACTTCTTCCTCTGCACTCTCTGTAAGGCTTCATCTTACAGGTGGTTGCTACCATGAGCAGACCTTCTGACTCAAGCATGAATATTCCCAGTAAGAGCTGTCACAGTGTTATTTGCATGGCTGGGACTGTAAGATTGTGGAACATCCAAGGTATTCTATACATATTCCCTGAATCAGGCGGTGAGGAAGCACAGTTTGTACCTTTCAGACACCCAAAAGTAAGAGTGATGAGATTCAACACAGCCTGACTGCTCACCTCTTGCATGTTGATTCAGGTCATTGTCAGGGGTCTCCTACCCTGAAGTTTCAGTTTAGATCTTTTTGGCTTTGAGTGAACAAGGAAAGAGGAGTATCAAATTTCACCCAATTCATGCTTGAAGCAAATAAGAGGTTGGCTGGGTATTTTTTGGAATGACTTGCAAAACCACACATGGAATTAAACCAATTCAAAATTTCTAAGGCATTTCACCCAGGGACACAAGTCTGATGCATCTCTGCACGCTGCATGCATGCTGCAGGCTCCCCTTCTTGGAAGCATGGCTCCAGCTTGACCAGCTGTATTCAGCATCCTGGTAAAACTGTGCTATGAAAGCAAGTTCTGCTGGGACTGCAACAAGGTACCAAACTCATAACAAAAAGCTCTAGGAGATGGTTATTCAAAGAAGAAACAAATGCCAAATCTGACCTAGATGTTAAATTCATGCTGTGAAGCTTTTATGTTCTGCTAGTGTGTCCTAGCAGGGGTGCTGCTTAAAGCATTTGGGAACAGATCTGAGAGAAGGGTGATGGAGAGATGCTCTGTACATGTGCTACATGTGCAGTGCAGTTACCAGGCCAGCTGCACTCTCCTGTCTCCTGTTTCTCTCTGTCTGCACCTCAGCAGTGTCAGGCTTCAGCCCTGCACCTCTCAGGAAATTCTGCATTCTCTGAAACCAGCTGGAAACTGGATTCAAGCCCCTCAGTTTCAGAAAACTGGTCTGACATGAACTGGGCCTTGCATGGCTTCTGCTTGACAGCAGCTGGCTAAAATGAGTACAAAATTACTTTAAAATGAAGGACCTTTCAACTTTGATACTTTGAATTATCAAATAGATTGAATAAGGTATAAAATCATCACAGCTACAAACTCCAGCCCACACACGCACATTTCGTTTCAGTCCTTTGCCTCTCTCTTTCATAGCTCAGCTGTCTCCAGGTTATTGTCAGTCTGTGGAATGGGAGGAATAGCCTGCAATGATCTTGGTGTCCACCTCATGTTTAGAGTGCCCTCTGCATCTTCCCCCTCCTAAACCTTGGGTCTGCCTCCCTTATGTTTTGGGGGTTTTGAATTCCTCCCTCCAGGCTTGTCTAAACAACTGTGTCACTAAAGAGTCTCTTCTTGGGTCTCTAAATCTGGCAGTTGTGTTTGAGGGAATGCTCTTTATCTGAGCAACTGCACAAATAGAAAGCTTCTATTTTCAACAACCTTTTGATGACTTCCATTGAGTTAATGCACAAGCACACAGGAAAGCAAAGCACAGAGCAAAATGAGTCACACACAGTGTTCACAGTTTCCTGGATTGTTGCATTTAGTATTAAGTTATTGGAATAATTATAGATTTAATACTTCCAGTAACATTTAATGCCTGTAAAGACTCTTAGGAGGTTACTCACTAATAAATACTTCTCACTAAATAAATGTATTTCATAGCCATGGAGATGATGTCGTACCTCTTTCCACACAAAAGACGTAAGAGTCTGCCATATTAATGCTGCCTGTAGGGCCTCAAACTTTCATTTTCTGGTGAGGGGGCTAAAAATTTAAATTCCTGTTCTTTCATTACAGAATTTCAGCATAATGCAACATTTTCATTCCTTTCTTTTGGCCCTGTCCCAGTTCTGTCCACCTGACTCTGAGATACAGGAGCAGTGCATGTGATTGTTTTTTTACAAACTGAATTACAGCATTGCTTAGCTGAAATGATCTTGATGAGAGGGACAAATCTGTCATTTTTGCTTGTTAGCACTTTTTGTACTGGAGTACAGAACCACATAGTGGGGCATGGTACTGAGTTTTTATAGCTAGCTTGAGAATCATATCCTATTCGTAAAGGTAAATTATGGAAGATTTGTTAAATTAAAGAAGATGCAAGGAAAATCTCCTCAGTCTTGGTGTCATATCCTATGCTACCACTTTCTCTAAAGGAGGAGGACTTCTGAAAACATATAGCTTTCTTTTCACCCTGACACCTAAATTGAACACAGGCTTTTTAAAATTCTTTCCACTGCTCCTATATACAATTTCCAGTGTGGACAAACTGAAGCTTGCTATAGGGCCTACTTTACTTCTTACATATTTTGCATGTAAATCAGCAGCAGAAATAAATCTTGTTCAATAGCAATCATGTGGATACTGAATGCATTTCCAGGAGGATTTCATACTAACTGTCTCTTGTGTCCTCTGCCTCAGGCTCCTAGGCTGGATGAAAGCACAGTACACAACAACAATTTTTCAAATATTGCTTCCAATAAAGAATTGGGATTTGGGAGGTGGGGACTGCCATATTCTGCCCTACATGTGTGTGATCCTTTTTGCAAAAAAATAAGAGGCAATGGGGTTGGGAAGTGAGAATTCAGGACTGTTGGAAACACCTGATTGCAAAAAGGAAATAGCAGAGTGTAACTCTTAAGCAAATATCCTGGAATTCAGGTGAGTGTCAGAGAGGACGTTCCCACCACAATTAAGAGATGGTGGAAATAATTCCTTTAAGTTGGTATATAACTGCATCTCTGGGCACCTGAATGCCTTCCACATTTGTCCAAAATAATCTATGGATTCCTCTTTTAATTCATAGTGTGGAAGAAGCTTTTCCTGATGATTCATGCAAGGAACATTTTAACTAAACGGACTTCCCATCTGCACAACACATCTGTGGTGCAGTCAGCTACTTCACTTATAGGAGAGGCACATACAGTAGTCTTTCAAAAGTGGAGCAGACAGTTCTCCCCTTAAAATTACTTTGCATAAACCTTTATGAGTGCCCCAGATCTTGATGGTACAAATTTAGGCTTAATCTAGTGTGAAAGAATGCCAGGAGTGAGCCTAGTTTTTAACTGCTGCACTATGATGGGCAGACTACATCAGGGTACAAGAAAAAAACCTATGTGGGAATTTTCTCATAGAATGAGTGCCCCAGATCTTCACAGTGCCAGCTGAGATTTAATCTGGCCAAAAAAACATTCTGTGAGTGAGCTTCTGATTTTCACCTGCTTAGTGTGATGGACAGATTGCAATGGGATACAAACAAAACCATCAGGATAGAGGATACAAGTAGAGAAAACAGAACCTGCCATTCTGTTCAGTTGTAGCTTATTTTTTTCCTTGGAAATACTTCCTCTTTTGCAGTTCACTTATTTTTAAAGAATTCTGCCACTCAAACTTATTTAATAATAAATGTCTGGGAGACCATTTTAGAGATCATTTTTCTGCTTTGTTCTACAATAGCTGGACAGAGTAAACTGATACTGTTTATGGTCTAAATTTGTTTTATATTCTTATGCATAAGTTGACATCCAGTATCTGACCTATATAAATTTTTAATGTATATGTGTAAACACAGACAGACACATATTAAAATACATACACCCATACACTTCGTTTTCTACAGGAATTTCACCTTTTCATGTTTGTTACCTGAAGGCAAGTAGTTGTTTTCATGGCTCTTGTTATAGGTAGGTTATTATAGGTAGGAAACATTGATAGTTTTGCTATATTGACACATTGCTGCATGGTGGTTGTTGAATAAATAGGTTCTCAGCCAAATTCTCTCCTGTAAGATGTTTCAGTCTTCAAGACAACTTTCTATTTAAAAAGGATAGAAAGCAGTTGCCTCTGGGGCTCACTCATGTACAGTCACACATAAGGTGTGGGTATTTTTCTGCAGGGCAGCCCTCCTCCTAGGAACTTCATCTGCTGAAGTGTTTGTGCAGTCTGGCCTGTCTGCTCTTCCACTAGGTTTAGCATAGCACATTTGCACATTTTATTGTCAGCAGCTGACATTTTCCATAGGTGGCCTTTGCTGCAGAGCATAAGACCATTAACAGTATAGGTGACCTTGTCAGCAGAGAGGACAGTTCACTCTCCCTTGACTGGCCTCTTTCTGAGGGCACCTGAGCTATAATTTTGATATTAGTAAAGTCATCAACAAAAGCAGAACTCGTTATCCACAGAGAAGACCTGGCTTGCAGGAGCAAGAATTCTCACTGGAGAGCAAAGATGTGAAATCCATCAGTGAGAAGCTGGAAAGGGCTAAGCCAACGCAATCTTTGATTTCAGTGGGAAGTCATCATAAAAAATTATTGTGTGCTTGAGTCAAGGAGATTTGGGGTTTTATTATCTAGAAGAACTCCCTACCTTTGTGTCTTGTACACATGGTGCTTTTCCATGTTGCTTGTGACAGAGAAAGTCTCATTTTGTAACTGCCAGCACTGTGCAAAACAGAATTTCTAGCACAAGTTTGAATGTCTTCACCATGCTTTTGAATTGAGCTGTTCAATTTGCACAGAGCAGACCTAGTAGCTTCCATGTGCTTGATGACCAAAAAGAAAGTAGCAGCTGCCTTGATTGAAAGGGATTACAGTATTCTCCCTGAGCAACAGCATTTCTTTGATTTGGGGTGGGGGGACAACTGAAAAACGTGACAATAGTGAAAGGAAAGAAAAGGAAAGAGTTATGTCCTTTTCCAGTGACAGCCTCCCTCCTCTTCCTCACTTCATGCCTGTGCCTGTGGTGGCTGGTGTTCAGGGTTGTTACTTGTCCCAGTTTTCTGAGGGATGTTTTCCTTGTTGTGTCCATCCAGGTCTCGGTCAATCAGCGGAGCTTCGTCTGGGCTCTCCACCAGTCCTCTCAGCAGTCCAAGGGTAAGTGCTGCTGCTCCAAGATCTGTTGGTCCAATCCACTCACACATGCTTGATGCTTTTTGACATCTGTTGCGCCAGAGCTGTGGCTCTTAGCTGGGATGTTTTGCTTTTCCTTGGCAGCTTGTAAATTTTCATGGTGGTGAGGGAAATGTTACTTACAAATGCAGGTGGAGAATTTCTCTTGCATGTTCCCTGCACTGTTAGCAGGGATCTCACTGTGCCGCTGCCTTTTTTCAGTCTCTTAAGCACACAGAATAACATTGCTATGACTAAACACTCCATATCCAGCTGAGGTCTGCATATAGCCTGTTTTCAGACCAAGTGATCAGGAGCCATTTCACAGCTGCCTTCAATTAGGTCACAGTAAAGCACCAAAGCATGCTGGTTATCTTCTGTTTGCCTCAGAATAGCTCATATTAGGAAGTCAGAGAAAATGATTTACACCAATTTCAGGGCTAGGAAATTTAAAAGGAAAGTAGGAAGCTGACTGACTAGGATGAGTAAAGAACATTCAAATCCCTATAAACAAGGTACCTTCCCATGCCCTTTTTAAGCATGCAGTCAACTAAATACTGATACTGAACTAATTCTGATACTCAGCCAGTGCAACACATGCTTGATACTACATTTATTGTTAAGTTGTAACTGTTTCTAAATGCAATGACAGAGGTCTGCCAATTCTTGTTAACTTATTTAGGGATAAAAGTGAGTATTCCTAGTGCTTGAAAAGGTCAGCTAAGTCACTTTAAGACTGCAGTGCCTAACAAGAGTCTAGACCCCATCAAAAAGCCTGTTGGGCTGTGGCAGTGCATGTTACCTAAACGTCTGGCCCAAAGTCTCTGGAGGATTTCTACATACTTCCCATGACTTCATGAGAAGATGCTATCCCTCACTAGAAATTGATATAGCCCATGTCTTAAGCTATGGATACATCCACAGATCTAGTCTCAGTTCTATGAAGGTAACATAAATATTCCAAGTATTTGAAATCACAGTTCCACCCTAAGATTCTGTGTAATTCTTGTGAATAAAGGCACACTGTCAGCTCTAAGTTTATAGTCTAGTAAAGCTTCCGGCACTTTGCTTGATTGAATTACTTCCTGAAACCTGTTTTGGGCTCCTGCCAATTGTTATCCTGTTTGAAACCAGCATTAAGTGTTCTTGAGGTCTCCTCTATGTCTTTCAAGTCCTAGGGACCAGTGAAAATCCATTTCCTTCTTTCTGCACCAGGACTCCTGGTTGCCACTGAAATGGAGCAGAGGTCTGAGAACTCTTATGCCACTGCAAAATGTACTGGAAAAGAGCATGGAAACAGTGTTTTGCACAAAATAAGCATCCAGTGAAGCAAACTTAAATCTTGATTTCATTAATTGATCTCTTGGGATCAATTTCTGACATCTCAGTAGGACAACATCAAAGAATAAGTTTGACAAGATTGCATAGTCGCTGTATCTTACCATTATTACTTAATAGGCAGTTGATGACTTATTCTTCAAAGGGATTTAGCAATCAGGTGGCATTTTCAGCAGATCATAATGATATTAATGCTGGTCATATTTGAGGCTTAAAAGGAAATGTTGGAATAAAAATCATATTTTTTTAAATGTCCTTACCTATGCTTCTAATAGCACCTTAGATTATTGAAAGAGAACATACTTTAAGAAACAAATACACCTTTCACTTTTTGTACTGCTTAGGTTTAGTTCTATGAGAAATTGAATTCAGCAGCAAATAAAAGTTATTGAATTTCACAAGATCTTGCTAATGATGTTCCACATTGCACCAGCTGAAATCGAGACCTGATCTTGTTCTTCATTTCATTATTAAATATGTGGTAATTAAGGTTGCCTTTTCAGATTCTTAATGGCTTAAGAGGGAGTTGAATCATACTTTACTTCTTTCAAATCTCCTTCTCAAGCCATCATACATGTAAAATAGGAAAATTGCAAGGAAACATTTGCAATGTTAATTGAGTTTTATCCATTGGTGTCATTTGCAGATAGTTAATAGTCAGATGCCAATAGTGACTTCCACAAATTAAACACTTTCCTCATCTTTTCCCCTTCCTTGCTCATTGACAATGAGAATTTAGCAACATGGCAGACTTAAGTTTAACTTTACAATCTTAATACAAATATTTTGATGTACTGATTTTCCTTTAATTTTGGTGGCCTAACCCTAAGTTCTTTCAAAACTTTGAAGTAATTTCAAAACTTTGATGCAAACAAAGTAATTTCAAAACTTTGATGCAAACAGCTTAGAGACATAAGTCTTAAATACATTTCTACAGTTTTTAAATATGGCAACATTGTGCTAATCCATCACACCCAAGAAGGAAGTCCCTAGTGAGTATGTTCACCTGGGACTGAGATTTGAGGGAAGCTTACATGTACATGGTATGTCTGGTTAGTTCTTTTTTGAGGCTTTTAGGTGTCAAGTATGGATAATAATAATGGTGATGGTGTAATTTCTCATAGGTAATATTTCGTAGAAATCAAAGGGTAGACCAAAGCTGAATATCTTGAATAGTGATTTCTAATTTTACAATTATTCCAATACTTGTAATCTAAGGTGGTAATGGCAATGATTTGTAAGGACTTGTTGTTGTTGTTGTTGTTTTAAATGTGGTTTTTAGCTTGCTAATAACCCTTAAAAGGCTTCTACCCTTCCAAGTCTGTCTATTGCTGTTTGCTGTCAAAGTATGAATGGTTTCCCAAAATACCTCTTAACATGTGTAAATATTCCTGTTTGGGAAAAAAATCATAATCCCATTTTGATACCTCAGCAGTGGATTATGAACTTTGCTTGTCTTTTTTCTTTTTAAACTATGTCTTACAAAACAATGGCTCCCCCCACCCTCTTCTTAGACTTGGGACTTAATGGCAAATATTGCTGAGACTTTATGACCGAAATTCCAATTATCAAGCTATCCTTCAATGTAATGAGAGATGTTGGAGGAGAAGCATAAAGTCTGATGGAAAGTATCATCTCTTCCCAGATAAATAAATTTACCAGACCTTACTGAAGTTTTTGCTGTAACAGTTTAAAAATCAAACACCAATCTGAGCTCATATATTTCTCATGGTGTTGTGTGCTCTGAAGCTTCCAAGTGAAAGCTGAGCAATTTAACATTCCAGATCAGGGGAGGAGAGTGGGTGCCCAGGTGGCATCACTCTCCCTTTTCCCCCTCTTTCTGCAATGGGTGGCTGCAACTGGTGCATTACCCAGCCAGGGGTAAAGAGGAAGGAAAGAGGTTCTGACTGGTGTGTGCAGTAACTGTGTGTATCCCCTGCCACTCTGTATGTATCACACACCTGTTCTGAGTCTCATCTCTCTACTGGGTTTGCATATGGGCACATGGAGCTGAAAGAGGTGGTCCCTTTCTTGGCACATCTCAATTTGTCTGTGGCTTGAGTGGTTCTTCCCTTTCCTCACCTCCCTACAGCATCGTGCTTCTCTCACTGCAGGGCAATCAGAACAATCCCAGAGAGATGGCATTTCTCTCTTCTTTTTTTCTTGGTTACTTTCCTTTTTTATTTTTTTCCTTTTTTTCTTTTTTTTTTTTCCTTGTTCCTTTGTTGTACTTTTCTTTCTGTTGTTTTCCTTTGCTGACACGTGGTTGGTTAATATGATGAAGCCTGTTATGACACTGTTGTTCTTGCTGCTGCCGCTGCTGCTGTTGTTGAATATGCTGTGTTCCCAGCTAACTGCATGTCTTTTTTTTGTTTTTTGTTTGTTTGTTTGTTTTCGTTTCTTTGCAAAATCCCTCCCCCCCACTGCCCCTTCACCTCCATCTCCTGTGTCTCCTTGTGACATGGTGCATCTTTGTGACTCGGATGGATTTTGTTCTGACTTTCCTTTCTCTGCTCGCCCGCTCTTTGCGTATTTCACTGTTTTTGATGTGCATGGACACTCTGCGTCTGTCTCGTAGCCTATCAGAAAGTTCTTCATCCCCCCTCAGACCTCCGACCTCCCTTTCTCTCCCCGACCCCAAGTCTCCTTGGACCCTGATGCTTGTAGGAACGCCTCCAGGCCTGGACATGTACTCCAACCAAAGCCAGCACTTCAGCCCAACCCAAAGACGCAGACTTTGCCATCCAAGAGCAAATTGGCTGAAAAACCACTCCAGTCTACTAAATCCAACCCACTCCCTGCCAGCAATGCCAGCGCCCCCTCTTCCCAGAACAACCCTGTGCAGAACGCTCAGGGCCGCTCGCCTGCTGCCGGCTTTAACCCACAGCTGGCCGTTCCTAAAGTGCAGACCAACCCTATGTCTCCTGTTAGATTGCTCCCTTCTAGTACTGACCCAAGCACCAAATCTATCCCCATCATACAGGTCACCCCTCACCCCTCTCCAAGGGGAAGTCCCCTCCCTACCCCCAAGGGGACACCTGTTCATACGCCAAAGGAGAGCCCAGCAGGCACACCCAACCCAACACCACCATCCAGCCCCAGCATTGGAGGAATGCCTTGGAGGACACGGCTCAACTCCATCAAGAATAGTTTCCTGGGGTCTCCTCGCTTCCATCGTCGGAAATTACAAGGTGAGTACTCACCCAGGGTGGTTCTGATTTGGGCAGACATTCAGCAGGAATTTCATACCTCTTTGTGGCTTTGCAAATTCTCTGTACCAAGGACTGAATATTGATGTGGGAAATGAGAGTGATAGCATCAACCAAGCCCTAACCTATGTGTGAGCAGGCTCTGTCATGCCACTGCCCCTGCTGTAACAGCATCTCCTGAGCCCTCTTCACACTCCAGCCATGCAGGTCTTACTGTCCCTGTTATGGCTCTTAGACCGCAAGAAAAATCTGTCTTCAGTTTCTTCACTTGCTTTGCATGTGAACCTAGGGCTCAGCCATTTCCCCTGTGGCTGTGCTCCACTGCCTCTCCACAGCCACAGGCTGAGCCTTATGCTGAAAAAAAAAAGACAGCCAGAGGCAATAGGCTGAAGCTGTCCTTCTGAAGCACAACTTTTTTGATCTTGGTTAATGCTTTTTTTTGCCTCCTTTGGTAATTGGTGCAAAAATCTCCTTAATACAATCAGTGGTTTCATATCTGCTGGCCTAGTTCAGTTTTCTAAGTCTCTAGAGCATTGAGATGTGCAAAATTTTCTTCCTCAGGCTCCAGGTGGCTTTTTTGCATGCCAGCAAAGGGCAGACAAAGTCACATGCCTTATCCTTGGATGTCAGCAGCAGCTATCCCAACACCCTGTGGTTTTCCAGAGTACTGGGATGTGATCCCATGGGAAAGGAGGATTACAGCCATGGATTTTGAGCTGTGATGGTCATTGCCATTGCCACTGAGGTGGTCAGAGAGCTGCAGAGAATGGCAGCAGTGGCTGAGCTGCGCCCAGCTGGGCTGTGAGGCAGTGGCAACAGAGTTATTGGCACAGTGTGTTTGGGTCTGGACCAGAAACCACTGAAGCCAGTGCAAGATTACCTAATGACCTAAGGGCAGAGTGAGCCTTGAAATGCTTGTTCTAGAGAGATCTAGAGACGTATGACCAGCATTTAAATGTCAGAATTAGCCCGCAGAGGCAATGGGCAAATGCAAGCAAGTGCAGAATTGTTTCATTGGTGTACAAGCTGAAAATGGAAGGTGTACTGAATCATATTTCTTTTCTCCTCCCTCTCTTTGGCTGTCCGTGCATGAGCAGTACCTACACCAGAAGAGATGTCTAATTTAACCCCAGAATCATCCCCAGAGTAAGTATTTTGCCCTTTTTTCCACCAAATACCAGTGTCATTTCCTGGCCTAAATGTCATAAGCTGACATATTACTGTTCTGGATCAGTATCTGTTTGTAACCTGTTGTCCTGTGGGTGTGACAGAGGTGTGAAATTATTCTTTTGATGAGGACCCTACATCAAATCTATACCTCAGTAATGGCAGGGGGGGTCAACAGATGATGAAACAGTCTCCCAGTAACCACCTCATGTTCTCACAGTTTTCTGAATTTGCTGGGTTTGTACCATGTTTCTTCTCTCTTCATTCATTTGGTTGTCAAGTCGATCACTCTTTGAAACTGGAGAGGCTAGTCAGTGGCTTATACTGGCACTAACTGTGCACCAAAAAGTCTTCCTTTTAGTACAGGAGAGTTTGCATCCTCAGGATAGCATGCAGGAGGCTCTGCTAAGATGATTCAGAGGGATCTTTGGCTGCCAGAGTAAATGCAGTGTTAATTCTAGGCAGCAGTACTGGGACATGGAGAAGCTGTTTCATATTCACCAGGCTCATTCCTAAAAGTCAGTGTACATTTCAACCATTTCACTGCACAAATGTGCATCACTGCATGGCAGGTTTGGAAGTCCCTGCCAGAGTGCTGCTCCAAACACTTCCTAATATGCAACAGATGCCAAATTATTCCTTTTTATTTTCACAGCTTGTGTTTGTGCACCCAATGCCCATAGACTTAGCCTGCCAACCAAGGCAATTTGGCCTCTTGTTAAGAGACTTGTATGAAATATTCATGAGTTTTGGATGGGAATTTTGAGCTGAAAGTTTTGTAAATGGTGGCAATGGTATTGTCTTCACAACTTGCCCCAGACCTGGCTTTTGTCTGGTGTGAGATGGACATTCTATGTGTATAGCTGCAGAATGAGGGATAAAGAGGGATAAACACTTCAGGAGAGGGAGAAGTAGAGATTAGTAAAGTTATTCAGGAAGAAAAGTGGAATACACTGCGTTTTCAACACTTTCAAGCATTTACTAATAGAGAGGCATGAGAGAATTCCATAAAATTGGCACATCATTATCACAGAAGTATACAATACTCTCATCTCACATGTTTTTAAAGCCATTAAAACAGAAAACCTTTAGAATTAAATTTCTTCTCTTCCTTGCATCTATGCTGGTGGAAGTTTTGCTGTTAATTTATTGCTTTCCCTGCTTCCCACTCACTCTTTAAAAGCTGGTGGAGAGAAGTAGTGCCTATCATTTGAGGCAGTTTGGATGCAAGTCAAAGCCTAAGGCCCTCTTTTCTTTTTCTGTATAATTGCCAAATTAATGAGTTCAATTGGGCTGCACCCTGCAGTAAACATAATAAAAGTCATAAAAAATAATGAACTAGATTATACTTTAATGATAGATGTCTGTTGCTCAGTGCCCACTTCCACATATCTTATTTTTTCCCATATTTTCTTATTTTCTGCAAGAAATAAGATATGCTTATCAAGAGCTGTATTGACCTCATGGGTTGAGTGATAAATACATGTCCTAGCTCTGTCTGGTGCAGCAGTGCCTGCCATTCATTTAACAAACTTGATGATGAGGTAATATTCTTTGACGTGTCTGGCTAATGCTGTTCTTTCTCCTGTGAAAAAGCCCTAGAAAATGTGTTAGGGATGACATTTAAAGAGACTTAGCTCCAGCTGCTTTAAACCTGCAAAGCTCCATTTGCTTGAGTAAAAATGCTGCTATTTATGCCAGGCAGGTAAACCTCTGGAGGTTACTGATCCACGTGCTCAGAGAGGGAACACAGAAGGCTACGTGGTCAGACACTCCAAAAGTAGGGAAAGGAACAACATTGTAGGAGTGTTAAATTTGGTGTGAAGTAATAAAGCACCAGCCTCTATTTTCATGCTACTTTCTTTGCTTTTTCATCAAATGGACACCTGATTGGCTTCCTTAGTGTAATCTACATACCCAGACTCCCCCACATATCTCCTATCCCACTCCACCTTTAAGAAGTTTGCCTTGGTAAGAGAAGATTCTTCATTTTAAGTACATTTTGTTCTGCTTACATCCTGATCTTGAGAGATGCTAGAACGTGTCATTCAGGGTGCTGAGGATTCATATGCATTTTAACCCAAGTTAGTAGCACTTAATGCCCTCTAAGAGGAGAAAAGGCTTTATTGTGGAGTAAATTTATTGTGTAAATTTACTCCAAAACTGTCCCCTCTTCTTAGTGGACCTATTCCCAAACTATAAGAGTACAGCTAGTTCTGCCAGTTTTGGGAAGAAAAACCAGTGCATGTGTGCTGTGTCTTAATTCTGCTCATTACAGAAACAGGAAAGGCCACTGGCATCTATTCTGTCTTATGTGACACCAGCAAAATTATTTTAGTGAATTCAAATGATTTACAAGCTGGAGCATAGCCCAGGCTAGCAGTGAATCTTCCAGACTTGCTATTACTGGTGATAACCTCACCAAGGAAAAGAGCCCAGATGGATTTTGGAGGCTCCAGACCATGTTGAGCAGGGAAAAATACTCCCAGTGTTCTGGGCCCTTGTTACCTGTGCTTGTTAAGAGACCTATAAATGAAGGGCCAGCAAAACCATTAATGAAAATACAAAAATGAAAAGCCATATTTTAAGATGGCAGACCTGCAATTAAATAAGCACACTTTTCCAGGCCGTGCTTCCCCTTGGTCCCTGGAGTCCATCCAGCAGCCCTGGTTCAGATGATGATACATCCAAGCCCAGGACAAGCAGCCGTTTTAGATGGATAACCAGGTGCTAATTTACTAATGAGCACAGACCCCTTACATGCAGGGAGCTATTGCCCCAGCTCTCCAGGGGCTTGCAGAGTTGTTGTGGTGTGTGAGAGACACATAAGCTAATTAGTATGTAATTTTCTTCCTCACTCTAACCCTGGCTCCTTAACGACCATTTGAATGAGAGGCCCTTTCTCTTTACTGCTCCCTGTGCTAATCTCTGGCTCACTGGCTTATTTACAGCTGCCTATGAATATTTTCGGGAGTGACAGTTTTCCAGCCCACTTTAATTGAGTGGGGGGCACTGTTTTAACCAAATTGCAAGTGAATCTTTCTCTACTCTTATTTTTGGTTGCCTGCAGTAAATGAAGCAAATAATTATTTGCCCAGCTGAGCCCTCTTTCAGGTGTGGTCTTTCTGCTGTGTGCATTAAATGGGCAGTGGGGCCACAGCTGCATGATTCATGGAGCATTCTGAGATGGGGAATGCATGCAAGTTGCTGGACACTGCTGACGTCAAGCTTTGTTCTTTATCCTGAAGGCCTAGGCTTCAAATTATTTTCTTAGTTTGTTCTTCTCTCTCTTAGCCTCTGTCCTTCCTCTGCCTCACTTTGCCTCAGAAAGTGAGGCTACTTGCAGCCTGCTCCAGCTGTTTATTGCTCTGCTGGAAAACTGGTGTGTAGCAATCCCTTTTGCAGATGGCTCTCCTTGTCTGGAGAGATTGTCTTCTTCCACTGAGTGATGGATGTCCATCCTGTTGCTTGCCATACTGCAAACTGGATTTGGTGTTATAAAGTATGCTGTAGAGGGGGTAAAAAAGGCAGTCTCTTGGTGGCAGGTCTTTTAATTTCTGACATTTTCATGCTGAATTTTTTCCTAGAACATGGCTGATTTAAGTGTGGTTTTCCCTGCGTTTAGTTTGGTCCAGTAAGTCTTTGGCTGTGTCTCACAGCTGGCAGTCTCTTTTCTCCTCTCAAAACCACACCTGTCAGAGATGCTACTTTGAGGTCTAGATAGTGTCTCTCATTAACATTCATGTCCCTGCATTCTTCCTTTAGCCTGCTTAACTTAAAAGCCAATGTCAATGAAGTGCATTGGAATGGTTAAACAATAAGCAAAGTCAAACGTTTGCTGATACGATCACTGTGAAAAAACAGCAATTTCATTTTGTGATGAAACCACCACCTGATGCTGGAACAAACTGAGGATCTGGACTGCTGTTAGTGGAAGACTGAACTGTGCCTTGCATGGTGTTGTTATCTCCTTTCTTAATACTGAAAATTCATTCCTTTGTAGGCTGGCCAGAGTTCACACACTATATAGACACCGTGAATGGGGCTGATGAACAGAACAGTCTTGGTCCTGGCCTTGTGTAATTGTGCATTTCACTCACTGGTAGATTGGACCTCCAGTGAAATCTACAGCTTGCTTCAAGAAGCAAGGGCTTGTGACTGTACCAGGACACCTTTAGAAAAGCATCTTTCCAAAGGAGTTGCAGTTGGGTGGGAAGGAACCAAAGGAGTTGAAATTGGGTGGGAAGGAACTTAAATCTTTATGTCGCCAGGATCTGCATGTTGTCACAAGAAATTGAGACATCCCTGGAGACAAACCAGAAATGTGTCCCCTCATTTATATGTGTGTTATGTATGCAGTATTCACTGGTATGTTGGCTCACTCAGAAGAGTTACCATTGCTCCTGATTTTTCACTGTTGGTGACACATGCTGCCAGACCTAGGCTGTGTGGTCTGTCATTTCATCAGTTTTCACCAAGTGAAATGTCGTTCTGGATGTTCTGTGATACTATTTCCCACTTATTAGTAGTAGTATCATCACATCTGGAGTGTCATCAAAACTTTTTCATGTGTTTTTTAATGTTTTTTTCTAGCTAGGGGCATGTATGAAGTAAGAAATAGTGTTCCATATTCTAAACATCTCTTTCTTTTCATCACATCAGGCTTGCCAAAAAATCCTGGTTCGGTAACTTCATCAACTTGGAGAAAGAAGAACAGATTTTTGTGGTCATTAAGGACAAACCATTAAGCTCCATTAAGGCTGATATAGTCCACGCTTTCCTCTCGGTGAGTCACCCCAGCTGCCTCTTGGAGACATCCCTCACTGGTCTGTCCAGGACTCCATGTGCCAAATGTTACTGGACAGGGGCTCTGCTCCTTCAAAAGCATCTTCTGTGGATTTAATTTACATGGCCTGCAATGAGCTGTGTATGAATTACTAACTGTAGATAATGCTCTCTAAGGTGAGAAAAGATTTCAGCCTTCTTGGCAAGGCCTCCAGGTTGCCAGAGTTTGGAATTCCACAGCAGTGGATCACACTGCTGGCACAGTACCAAGACAATGATTTGCTGCTTTGTCAAATCAGCCTTACAGTCGCTGGCTGAGCAGCAGATTGGGTTTCCCTTTGATGGGTATGTCCTCCACCACTTCAGCCAGACAAAAGGCCTGTCTTACATCTGCACTTGTTACTTTAAATCCCCACTTCAGTGCTGTAAGGCAGAAAGAAGGGTAATTTCTTCTGGTGTCCAGAGTTTCAGTTGTTGCAGATGTGAAGAAAGCAGGGAGAAATTGTCTTTTTTTACTATAGAAAGTCCTTTTTCTCATTATCTAGAGGTACCATGATGAAAAAGCCAGGACAGCAAAGGTATTTCAAGAGGTTTTTCAATTCAAGGTAGTCAACAACATAATTAGACTTTTTCCAATAGAATTAAGAGAAGGAAACTTAATTTCTTATAGAGTTTGTTATATTGATTTTTTTTCCACAAAATACTGAACTCCATTTTAGTCTTTGTGATTCTGCAATTAACTTCTTCAAAAAAATAGCTGTAACCCTTGTTACTGTACAAGCACACAAGGAGTAAGTGCATTCCAGTAGTGGGCATCAGAGACTGGTGTCCATCCCAGGCTGGTTGTAAGCAGCCATGTTATTCTATCAATTTCATGCATTTAGCTGTGCTTTGGGGTTTGTATTGTTGTATAGTGTGTTCTACTGTCTGTACTGGTGATCCTCTGTGTACCCCACGTGTGGCTTAGGTGTGATGTAGGGACTTGTGTACAAAACCAGTGAATTGTCTCTTACAGCAACATCCAAACTTAAATGCATTGTCATAGCCAGCTAATTAATCCCTTAAAGTCAGCTTCTCAAAGAGCTCATCTTCATTTTTCTCCTCCTAGAGATTAGAGACAGATTTCCAAGTAATTTATTTATTTTTGTTTTAATCTGGTCCTTTATGAAGCAATAAATGGAATATGAGTATGTTGTTAAATTTTGGAGGAAAATGTGAAAGGTAACTGCTTGAAAATTAGGAAGTTATGAAATTTCACAGTGGTTCTAAATACACAGATGTTGCATGATGTCACAAAGCTTCTCAGAGTTCTTTTACATATTTACAGAAGTTTGGGTGAGTTATTTGCAGGCGTCCTTTCCCTGTGGATATCCCAAGCACTTCAGGTGTCCTGATGTCTATCTGACATCACAGAATCACCAAGCAACTGAAGTTGGAAAGGCCCTCAGGAGGTCTCCTGCTCAAAACAGGATCAGTTGTGAGATCAGACCAGGCTACTTAGGTGTTTTTTATATTCAGTTTTATATCCCACTGACTTTTCTGTCCACTCCCTTAATATCACCTTTTGGTCAGCAAAAGGCATTTCTCAAAAATGGTGGATGAGTAGGACAAGAAAGACTGACTGTATGAAATTGAGCAACGTGTAAATTCGTAAGTGTGTTGGGTATTCCACCAATATTCAACCCTTAAAGTTAGGTCAGTCCTGTAAGCAGCTGTGCATTCTTCTGTGGTGCCCAGCAACCTGTTCTCTTACTGATTTCACAAGAACACTGTACATTAAAAATTCAAGACCAGAAGCAAATCTAGCAAATGTTACTCATTCTGGAAGTGTGTGTTGTTATAAACAGAATTTTGCAGGTTTTTTTTCCATTTAGCACTGGTTCTACTTTCTGCTTCTACCAACCTCTTTCAGATCCCAAGTCTCAGTCACAGTGTCATCTCACAGACAAGTTTCCGTGCAGAATATAAGTCCACAGGAGGTCCTGCTGTCTTCCAGAAGCCAGTGAAGTTCCAGGTGGACATAACATACACAGAAGGCGGAGAGGCGCAAAAGGAGAACGGGATCTACTCTGTCACTTTCACACTCTTATCAGGTAACCATGGCAAAGCTCTAAAATGGGTGCCAGCTGCCTTGGTCCTTGCTGATAATAGAGGCCTGCAAATTTCTCTGCCAGAGGAAAAAATATAACTGGCTTAACTTCAGGAAAATTCAGTCAGGGGCAAGGAGGACATTAGGAACATGAATGGTTTTGGTAGTGATGGAAATGCAGGGAGGGAAGGAGATTCCCAAAGAGGTGAAGTTGGCACTGCCATGATTAGTGCTAAAATGGCTGTTTTGCACACCAGTTTTGGTGTAACTCATGGTACTGGCTCCCTGTTTCGTTCAGAAGTCTCAGAGTCTCATCTGGGCACTGTGAGGCCATAGTTTCTTCCTTCTGAGTGAAACATGCACTCACCCTTTTCTTCTGGGTGGCCACATGTCCCCCGCAGGGGTTGCAACAAGGAAACAGACCCCTTCACCTTTTCTGTCTTTACAAAAGGAGCCCCAAAGCCATTCCTCTTCCTGTTGAGCCCTGCACACCATAGCCCCTTTGGCTGAAGGACAGACACACAGTCAGGACACCTCTGGGGACAGGACTGAAGGGAAGATGCTTGTGATCCTTCCCCTGCAGCCTTGTGTGTGGGCTTGGCTCCCATTGCTCTCACAGCTGCTTGTGCCTCTTCTCTCCTGGCAGGTCCAAGCCGTCGCTTTAAGAGGGTAGTAGAAACCATTCAGGCACAGTTGTTAAGCACACATGACCAGCCTTCAGTGCAGCAGTTATCAGGTAAGTGGCTTCTACCGTCCAACACCTTCAGCAGGGACAGGAAGGTGAAATGCCTCTCGTAGCAGGAGGCTGAGGGAGACCATCCCTCTGATTACAGCAAAAAAACGAGCTCCATTCAGACAGAGCAGTAACTCCCTGCTCTCACCCCACTCCTCCGTTTCTCATTCCCTCTCCAGTGCTCCCAGCACATTCCCCAGTTGAACAGCTTCTGCCCTCTGCCCGCCCAAAGAGCCATTTGCCCACTTCTCCATCAAAAGCTGCATCATCAACTGATCTTCCAGATTTTCTCCAGTTCCAGAATCTCCCAGAGTAGGGACATGCTCTAGAGGATACTTGATTTTCAAACCCTTCAGGCATACTTTAGAAACCTCTAACTTTAGTGGGTCCCTGAACAAACTTGAGAGCTACTTTTAACTTAGCCATTAACATGTGGTCAGGAGGTGACTAATAGTTTCCAGGAGTGTGATCCAATTCTCAATACTGTGGTAGCACAAATTATATACTAAGGTTCTGCAGAAGCTCTATTTTATCTATTTGAAAAGTAAATTTCAATTCCTTGTGGTGGTAGAGAAAGCCTTACATGTGTGACCCTGTGCAATGACATCAATCTGGATGTGCAGGCAGCCTGAATTGATAATACTGAAACTGGCCTCATCCCATCATTATGTAGCAGGTGTTCACTCTGAACACTGAAGTGGTTGTACAGACACACACAAAATCTCTGTGGTAACTCTTCTATCCTCTAAAAGGACAGAACAAAGAAGAAGGTGAAAATTGAAAACTTAAGGCAGATAAGCTATTGGGAATGCATCAAGGAAGGAAAAGTAGAGAAAAGCTGAAAGAATGTGCACGTACTGGAGATAAATAGGTGCAAGGTGGAGAGCAGAGGCTGCAGCAGAAGATGGTGAGGCAGAAGGAGCGGGAGATGAAAAGGAAGTAAATAAATACTATGCTTTAGAGCCAAATTCTGTTATTGACCCTTGTGTGAACAAGCCAAGACAAAAGTGGGGGAGTTAAGTTGGCATTGCATCCTCCAGTTAAGTCCCAGATGTCCTCGGCTCGTTGCACATATGGGTTACATCCTTCTGGTCTAACTGTGGCTTTAGCATCCAAAGATAAAGTAACTGCACATAGAAGTGTGTACGCCTAGTACCTGACAGAGAAATATGCTCAGTTCAATGTCCTCTTTGCTTTTGGCCTCCAGCACTGCCTGGTCCTTCTGCATGCTGGAATACAATGGTGCCCAGCACATGGGTTATTCTGTTCAGAAGCAGGGAAAACAAGGACATTATAACTATGGTTGATTCAGGTTTTTTTCTGTCTGGACTTTTGAAATTAAATCAAACTCAAGGAAGCAGCTAGAATTTTCTGCTAGCCCTTCCTCCTGGGAAATGCTAGGGCTGAGTGGGTGTGAGGGGATTGAGATAGAAAAGCATCCGTTAAACATATTTCATATTACTCCTGATGCATGGACAACATTCGATATTCCTTGTTTCTTCAGGAATGAGGTGTACCCTTACTTTCCTGTGAGGAAAAAGTTATTTATAAAGTAAATAACTTGATGATCTCTCTTAACTTCTTCACCCTAATTAGTGCTAGCTACTGAGGCTCTATAGAAAAACTTGAACCCTCTTGCACACTTGCATGTGAAGCAGGATATCTCCCTAAGAAAACCATATTATAGCAGGAATAAAAACCATTCATCTGACCAAGACTCAGGGAAATGTTATGGGCATACTCTGCTATGAAAAATGTATCTGACTTACAGTTTTGCTCTGGTTCTGGAATGAAGAAATCATATTATTTTTACTGCCTGAAGCTACATGAGAGCATATTGTTCTAGCAGGGAAAACCCAGCCTGACCTATAATGCCAGACTAGAACTGATAACTTCACATGGAGCAAAACCAAAATTAATGGTCTCTTGAAATTTAAAAATAATAATTCCCTCAGCTGGGGACTTATCCAGGCAAGACAGCTCACGACACAGGGTATCAAACTGTTCTGTATCACACCACCTAACCTGATCAGGAATATGCAAGTCTCTTGAAAATGAGAGAAGTCAACCTGAAAATTTTAGGTTTGAGCAGCATACAAGAAAGAGAGAAAAGCAAGGGAAGGGAAATAAAGGGTTTGTTACAAAAAAAGAGACAACCTTTGCATTAAAGTAGGGTGGCCCAGTAGTTCGCATACCCAGCCAAGTAAGTAAGGGAGTAAGGGGAAGTAAAAGGATAAAGGACGGAAAAGTTCACATTCAGCACCTTGCTTAGCTGGGTGTCTGGTTGGAAATGTGTGCAAAATCTTCCTAGAAATTGTCATTGAATTAATCAGCATTTCTCACTAGAAACAAAGCAGTCTTCTCTGTTTCTCTTCTCCTCCCATGGTGCCAGCTCTGAACACCACATAGGGATTGTGGAGGTTGGGCCCCTGTTCAGGTTCATGGTTTGAGGACCCTCTGTAGGCAGTCTACTGCTGCAACAGATTGAGCTCACCCTCATTTAGACTCTCTTCCTCCATGGCTCTGAGCATGGGACTGTCCCCTGACCAGCAGCACTGGCTCAGCGCTGGAGCTTTTCCTGGCTCCTGGTGCACAGACACATCCTATGTGTCTTGTCTCTCCTGCCTTAGAGTTCTGGTGCTCTTACAGGTGGGATGATGAAAACAATCTGTGAAAGGTGCATGCATGTAAAGGGAGACCTGCAGAAGGGGAAGATTTAATGATTCAGTGTAAAGCAGAACAGCAGGGCGTAAGGAACATGTGGCAGTGAGAGTCATTCTCTCTGCTGCCCCTCTGATCTGCTGTGCAGCATCCCAGCCCCCTGAGCCGGCCTGCCTGGGTTTCAGAATGCATTTTCCTCTTTTTCATTCCTCCAGTTGACAACAGTGTTTGTAGATGTCATGTTGCCCATGCATCTCTGTGTGTGTGTGTGTGAGCCTGTTATGTACCTGATTTAGGCAGATGTGTTTCTGTGTCACACTTGAGCACCTTATAATATCCGTTCCTCCATATATCCCCCTCATTCACTTCCATTTTTTCCTTTCTAAGACTGGCTGTGCCTATTTCTTCTGGCATACTCTGAAGCAGGAAAATAGATTCCCTCCCTTACCTGAAAGAAAGTGTAAATAAATTAAATCCATTCCATAAGTTAATGTAATGCTTCTAAAATCCACTGTCTCGATGGACAAATTTAGTGCAACATACCAGCTTTGTATCCTAATGTTTCAGGAGCTCTGTGCCATAACTGCTGAGACAATACCAGGTCTGTGACTCATAACTTGCACAGAACAAGTAAATAGGGATTGATTGTTCATTTTTTCTTCCTGATGAAAGAAACTAGAGGCCAGCATAAGGTAGTGGAAGCCAAGTACCAAGAAAGCCATTGAAAAACATGTCTTCATGAAATCTAGAACTGGTGGAACTCCTCGCTGAAGCAGGTTCTGAATGTGAGGGGCTTACAGATACTCATCTTCCCCTGAGTACTTCTTACTCACAGGGAGTAAGAAGTACTCCCTGCAGAGAAATTTTCATGGGACTGCTAAGCAGAGAAACTACAGCAGGTTCAGGAAATCTCAATGGTGAGTGAGGCAGTGGTAGGAGAAGTGTTCTGTATGCTTGGCCTGCTCTTGCACTCCTGGGTGTCTGTGGAGCTGCTGAGGGACACAGAGCACCAGATCACAGAATATTCTGAGCTGAAAGGGACCCACAAGGATCATCAAGTGTGACTCTCAGATGGTTTTGGCCTTTGATCTGACCCAGAATAGTTGTCCATGTGTGCTTGTTACTGGTATCACAAAAGCCATTACGCTCAGTGAGACCATGAAAGGGCCCCTTTGGGATGGAGTCTCACTGTCTGTGAGAGCAGCCAGCCTTGTCTCTTGTCCATGAATGGCTCTATCCAGGGCCCTTATACTCAGAATCTCTGCTTAGGTAATCCCTGGACAGACTGCCCTTTGCTGGGATAAAAAGATCGCTCTCCATGGAGGACGATATCTGAGATTTGTTCCTTTGTTTCAGCCCAGCACTCTTTCCATTAAATCATGATCTGTTTTTCTCTGATGCCTTTGCATGAAAGAGTAATAGTAGCAGCTGGTGAATAGGGGCATGCAAAAGCCATCTGTGAGCATTCATAGGGTAGCAATTTTTATTTCCCTAATATTTTCTTGCTTCTCTGAGCTTTGGTTTTCAAGTGTGGGATGCTACATATTTGAATTTTTTTCCCATTTTTTTCCCATGTACTGGGCAATCAGCAATACTGAAATAACCTTTAAATCTTCTTTGTAAAAGGTTTTCTTTTTCTTTATTATATTTATTGGCTTCATATCAGATTTTAACTATTGACATCTCCAAGTTCAGAGCATCTCGCTGTTACTGCTAGAAATGCCTGTCATCAGCACAAACAAGTGTTTAGAGACCATATCTAGCTTCAAAACAGGGCAGTGCAAATTCTTCCTAGAGCACTGATCTGTGAGTTCCAGGTATTTTATGGCTCACAAGAGCTGCAGGCTGGCAAATTGCCACCAAAAAAAAACAAAAGTAAGAAACCTACAGTTTCCAAATGTGCAAAGGATTTTACCAAAATGGAAAATGGAGTAAGGAGCAAATGAAGTGCTTTGCAGGGTAAACTCCCAGCTGCAGATTCAAAAAAAGGACTCTGCAAATGCCAGTTTGGAATTGGATTGCATGTTAGCTTTTTCTGGGGTTCATTCAGGTCTGAAGTTTCCTGCAGTCTTCTGTGACCCTTTATGTCTTACATTCTTGTAGTGTCTAGGGTAATTACTTCATTTTGTTGTCACAGTTCCACCTACAAAAAGTGCCCTGTAATGCCTGGTTGGATTGGCAGAACACTGTGTTTTTGCTAAACAGCTTTAGTATTATTACTGAGCAGCCTTCATTAAAATTAACTGGTAGTCCAGAAATAAAGCATGTAGAAAAAAGTCCAAGCTCTCCAGAGTCTTGATAGGAAAACAGAATTTCAGATAAGCACAGAAACACTGGGGGATTTCAATCTGCATGATAACTGCCTTGGACCAGAGGAGCTGGTGGCTCCCTTGACATCATGTCCCTTAGTGGAGGTGTTTCCTGTGGGCTGTGAGCATCTGGCAGGAGCTGCTCAGTGCTTTCTGGGATCCAGCCCTGGATCTGGAGATTTCAGAGGAGCAACTGTTTGGGTGAGATTTCCTGGGCTGGGATGGGTCTCAGAGATATCAGAAGCGTCACAAACCAGGCAGCTTCCTTGTGACATCTGTGTAGGATAGAAATTAAAGAATAAAGAAAATTGGGAAAGAAAAATTTGTAGAGCACTAATAATTTTTAAAGTGAGTCCTTTAAAATTAAAAAAACAAGTGAAGCTTGTTTGGCCTTTTGAAGGGAGGTCTTATTTCAACCAAAGCATTTGCCATCTGTTAGTGAGCTGAACTGGGTGTCACTTATGAAAGTCTTGGTCAAATCCAAAGTGTGAGTGACTTCCAGCAATTCCTATAAAATAAGAAATTGTCTTATCATCAGAAGGATTGAGAGCTGACACTGCCACTATGTTTTAATTTGTAAAATGAACAGGACACATTAAAAATGCAGTTACATGACCCATCAGTGCTTCTCAGACAGTTAAAAGCCTTTGGGCCCTGGCTTTATTTACTTCTCATAACACCTGCATCCCACATTCACTGGATTATGGATTACTATCCATGAGGAGACACTGATTGGCAAGAATCTTAAGACTTCCAATTAGAATCAAAATTCTGCTTTAAAATTATGGAATACTTTATCACATAGAGTATTTTCTAAAGCAGATGTTACAATAGGATGGAAATGAAAGAAGTATTAAAGTGAATATTCTAAAAGAGAAGCTGAAGACACATTAACACTGTCTTCCAAGTGGTGCAGTATGAGCTCTGGCTCTGCCTTAGCAATTGGGGAAAAACAATCTGATCAGGTATTGGAAAAACACTACAAATAGAAATTAATTCCTGTGCAGTTCCTGGGACTAGCCCTGACAATATGAAGAATTCAAAGCATAATTGTGCATAAAAGTTTTGAGAAAGACAAATTAGAAGTTTTATTAATGTTAGTTTGATTTTTTTTTCCCATGGTCTCATATTTCAGAAAATTTTTCTTACCTGTCAAAACTAATTCTATGACAAAAAAAATTACAGAATTATACAAAATTACTTTTTTTGGGAACCAAATGGGCTCCAGAGCCCAAGATATTCAGCTGTCAAAAAGCCTCTGTTACAATCCCTTTTTTGTGTGTAGGTCTGTCAGCTTGTATTCTAATCACACAACTAATGTGTGTAGACCTGGGACACAACTGGCTTTAAGTACCAAAGAAAGCTGTGCTGACTGCAAATGACTTAGGGGAAAAGGCAGTGTTAACTTAAGGAGACATGATTACTCTTTAATTTGTTAAAATGAGGAATGAAACAGGAATACCAATTTCAGGAGGATCTTACACAATGTTTTCCTGCTCTGACATTATCCAAATGCTACATTTTTGTTTCCAGATTTCTGGTTACTGTGTGGCCAGTCAGTCTGGATACACTTGAAGGGAAAATTCCAGGTATTGGAGCGGGGAGTCAGAAACAGTCTTCTGGTCATATTTGAGATTTTCTTTGCTCTTTATGTATTCTTTCTGAGTTCTAAGTTCTGCTAATGGTTGTGTGAATGCTCTGGGGTCTACCACTGTAGATCTGCATCACTCTGCATTACAGCAAAGGGTAGTGACTCTGAGGGGACTGGACAGGAACCCCTACAAGGCACAAGACAACAAAGTTCTCCAAGTTAGAAAAGAAAAAAAAATTATACAGACCATGAGTGTGACTCCTAGTCATTGACTCAATCAGCAGCTGTAGGCACTTCTCAAACCTGCTAGGCATCTTCAGGGAGAAATCTTCAGGGAGAAATTGTATTGTATATTAAATTCTTTGCCTGCCAGACCAGGGAAAGAATTTCAAAGGCAGGTAAACTCCTGGCCTGTCTGACACCTCTGTTGTTCTAGATCTTGAATGTTCTCTTCTCCTTCACCTCCATCCTTCTTCCCCTTTCTCTCAATCTTTTGCCTTTCTGAGAGAACTTCCATGGGTATCATCTCCCACTGACCTCTGCCAGCCCACCTTTAGCCTTGGCCATGGAGAGCATGTGACCCCTGCTTAGATGCTCTGACCAGTGTCACTGGACCAAGCAGCTGCCCTCTCTGCTCCCTGCTTCCCAGATGACCTGTGCAGCACCAGCCTGGTTGCATCAGAGGAGATGCATATCCATGCTCTTCTAGCATGAGTTCAGCTCACCCTAGCATATTCCTCCTCTAATGAAACTACTTTTCTCAATATATAAGGGGAGGAATGCTGAGAAATTATCTTCCCCTCTGTCCTGCAGACTTTACAGCAGATAGGGAGTAGTTAGAGCTTCCTGGCAATTAGGGATTTTCAGCACATGTGTGCATTTTTCCAACAAACCTATTTCTTGAAAACCCAAGTGTTCCTCAAGAGCCCAGGCAAGGGGAGATCTGAGTGCTTTAACTGGTAGCCACCTGCTCAGCAGTGAGTGCTCCACAATGCCCAGGAACACACTGATTTAGATCCCAAATGCAAGGGAATCCTGGCTGACAGCAGCAGATCTGGCTTTGCCAGCAGGTTGCACATGGAAGAGTCCAGCTGGGCTGGGCCTTTCTGTTTTAAAGCTGACATGTGGAGCTCCTTCTGCTTGTTGTACCTGAGTAAGGAGCACCCAGAGTCTGTGGCAATGGGAGCTGTACACAAAGTGGACAGTAATGTCTTAGGGCCAGATTCTGCCACCCTTTCCAGAAGTTCTGCTATTGCCTGTGAATACTGACCTTGAAAGCAAGAGCAGTAAGAGATTACATTTAAGTGGGAGAGTTAGATTGAAACTTTGACATTATCCTTTGGGGTTTAAAAGATGATTTTGAGCTGTACAAGTAGCCTCACTCCATGTCCAATAGCACAGGGCTAGATTTCTTCCCTCTCTCCAGATTTTTGATGTAGATGTATGAGCTGGCTGAGTGTTTCCTGGCTGTTGCAGGCTAATTTGCAAAGCTAGCCAGGTGAAACACTGTATTCAAGGCTTATAGTTTGCTAATGTGGTGGCAGAGTATTTCCCACATCTCATAAATACCTCCAGCCATGATAAAGGGGTGAGTGGAGGCAGCAGTACTGAAGCAGCTCCACTCTCAGTCACAGGGCCAGGTTTGCACTGGCATAGAGTTGGTGGCAGAATTTGGCCTGGGTTGTGTAAACACCAAGATGTGTGTATGTTTCCTGCTTCAGGTAATAATGTGCTAAGTTACTACTTTATGCACAGAGGTATGGAAACCTTTTTTTATGTTTTTCCCTCCCTCCCTCCTCTTTCCGCTCTATGATCCAGACACCACTAACTGTATGGAGTTGATGACTGGCAGACTTTCCAAATGTGGTAAGAACTTCCTTCCCTTGTGCCTTTCCACCTTCCCCAGCCCCTGCTGAGCAACATAACAATGCGCCGTGCTGTCCTGTTGCACCTCCTGCCCGTCCCTGTCCCTGCTGCCCCACGCTCTTTTCGAGACTCCCCACCCTGTAACAACCCTCTATGTCTTTCACTCACCTGGAGGGCACAAGCACATATCCCTTGTTCTGTTCCTCCCCATCCATGCACAGATGCACAGACTCCACCACAGCTTTCCCCTTCATGGCACAAGTGTGTGGTGTTACACTTGAGATACCCTCTCTCACTGTAACCCAGGCCAGTGATTTTCTTTCCTGATTTTTGTTTCCTCTTTTCTTTACTTGCTGCTGTTGGTTCATGACTCTTCAGTCCCTTTTCTGCAGTGAAGCTGAATGCTGCCCTGCTAGCTGCTGTCTCCCTTGGTTTCCTGCTATTTGTTGAGACAGGAATGCTGTGTTATTTAACTCCATTTTGCATCCACCCCCCTCTTCCCCAGATGTCCTTGGGGTGTGACACTTCTAAATTCTCCCTAAGACACACAGCAAATTATGTCAGACACTTGGCTAAAGTCAACTGTCATAGCTCCCCTCTGGACTTGGGGAAGGATGTTGTGTCTCTAACTGAAGGAGCAGTGAACTTACCGAAGACTTGGAATTTTGCTAGTAATAAGAAAAAAAAGATTTCTGCAAAACTTTCAGCTCAGCTTGCCTGGGCTTACGTGAATTTTGGTTAACTTGTCCCTAGCCTTCCCTTCCCTCCCTGCACACACGGACTGGTCATCTTTCTTTCAGTACTTGTGCCTCTACTCACTGGTCCAAATACAACAGTGGAAATGCCCAAATACTAAGAGAGATGTGTTTGTCTTACTGTTCATGTCTTGTACAGAAGGATTCTGTATGAGAGAACTCTGTTCTCTTTAGATTTCCATCCTGGTATCTAGGTTGAGTTCAGATATCTCTGTGAAAGGGGTGACAGGATGGTAGGAAAGTGTTCACTGAGCTGGTGCTGCTTTCCAGCTGGACCTGCACCTGCCACACTATCTCTTCATTAACTGAAGAAAGTTGTTCTGGAGTTGTTCTGAAGTCTGTAACCATAAAGGGAGGTCGTCATGGTGGAGATAATATTAGGTTTATGCATGTGCGACTGAGGCAGAATTTGGCCTGTGTTTCAGGCAATCTCTTTCCCTTAAGTTGCAGCTTTGCTGGTGGGAGGTTTTTCATTTGCTCGGATAGGAGTTCATTTGATTTCTTAGGTGACTTTTCTGATCTTATGAACACTCATTTCCAACCTTTAGCTTCTTGAAGTCATCAGACCGCAAATTCCTCTTCTTCCTCAAGACTTCATTTCTTGCCTGGAATCTGGCATTCACATCATACAAAATACGAAATGCTGATTCTGCTGATTGCTTGCAAGTTAATTGAGCTATGGAGATAACCAGGCAGCACGCTGCATTCTCTAGATAAAGAGATCACTGCTCGTGAACTCAGAGGTCATGCAGGCCCTCCAGCTGTCACTGTGTCAGCAGCAATCCAACAAGGGACACAGAAGACAAGGTGAAGGCCAGCAGGGAAACTGTTTTGTGGCAGCTACAGCCCAGACAGAGAGAGAGGAGATAGGATGGCCTGTAGGAGTTTAATGGAGCTGCTTCCTTCAAATCACATTCCTGTTGGTGAGCTCACAAACAGTGTAAGCAGTGGTGACTGCACTGTGCTGAATTCCACCCTCCTGTGGGAGTGAGGAGCTGGAGCTTTCTTCTGCTGGAGCTCACCCATGGTTTAGACAGGGGAGTGAAAGGGAACCATGTGAGCTTTTAGCCTATTTGCCTATTTTTGGCAAACCTTTCTCTGTGGTTCTGAAGATGAGAACCCTCCATGATGTTGATGCAATGTTCATCTAGTAATAACAAATAGTGTAGAAAAACTGTATTCTCTGGGGGTTTTGACACCCTTGTTCCCTATTCTGACACTGAGCAGAGGAGGTCATTCTTGCCAAAAGAGTTAACACTGTAGTAGGGAGAGCTGATCAAGTTCTTTAGCCTGGCTCAGCCATGTGAAAGCTCTGGTGGGAATGAGGAACCTGTTTTCACCCACTATAAACCACTGAATGCTGCAATCAACGGCAAGGCAAATTTGTTTAGTCCTTTAAATGTTATCTCATCTTCTGCTAGCAGTGGTCATCAGTCTGAGGAGTGATTTTGCATAAGGTCACTGGCATTGAGAAACAAGTTAATGTTGAACAGTGAGGTTTGTCATAGGAGCTGCCAATATCCAAATGACAAACTGCCGTTCTACCAACCCTACCTGTGCAAACCAGAAAAGTGCTGCCAACCTGTAGTATTTCACAATAGAAGAAAAGAATGTGGCTCATAAAAAATTGAAATGCATGCTGGGGTGAAATATTTCATTTTATGTTTCCACCCATCTCAGCAGGGGAATGGGCATTGCTGTTGCCAGAAAGACTAAATTGGTTTCCTTGAAGCCTGTTCATAAGATTAAATTTACCTTGTAAAAATTAAAATATTTACATATAAAATGCAGCTGTAACCTGAAAAATATCTACAGGAGTGATACTTTAGCTGATCTATTGCTGTGTGTATTCTCAGCCAAATCAGTTTAGTGACAAATAAGCTTTACCACTTTATGTGCTGTCGTTAAGCCTTATAAAATCAGCACAGCTGTAAAAGGACAAGCTGGATTCTGTTTCTTTTGAAGCAGGATTGAGAGAACTGTTTATTACCATCTAATCTGGTATTTATGTCTATCTCACTGAAGAATAGGTTGTATAATTAAGGTTCTAATAGGTTCTGCAGAGCCTTTACATTAAAAATGAAAATCAAGATGATACATAAACTGAAAAGCCCTCCAGCTTCAACCAAAAGCTGGGAATTAGAAAGCAAATATCATTTATTGTACACTGTACTCATTGGATCTGGAGCCATTGATGCACACCACATGGAAGCTCATGATGCCATTTTAATAGTCCTTGGTCAGCAAAGAGTCTCTCTTCACAAATTTTAGTGACTTCAAGTCTTTCATTAGTGAGCTGAGAATTTCTTTGGGTGATTGATTTCATGGTAGGGCTGTATATAGCCTTTGATAGCTCCCCTTCCCACCCATTCCCAGTTTTTTGGAGTCCTTGGTAAGTATGTTTTGCCAAGGTGCTGGAAGCTCTGAAAAGCCTGCCTTTTTCCTCCACTTTGGCTTCTGAGATTAACCCAGGAAGACTGTAAACTTCCCAGTCTTTACACTGCCACTATCTGAGGATGAATTTTACTTGTAAGTAAGGCAATCTTTGCTTCTTCTTCTCCATCCCCGATGATTCTCAGTGAAGTCTTCAGTTACATCAGTGGCACTTCCATGGAAAGAGGGTGATGATAAGAGGAGGAGATGGTCAGTTTGGATAACTGGTGCAGCTCCAGTCAGATGGTGCTGTCATGTTAGGCACTGCACAATCATACACTCCTGCAAAATCTTGGACCATAACCCTGTGCAGGCTGGAAAGAAGGCTTGTATTTACTTTTAAACATTTATTTTGTATTGCTGCTTACAACTGGAAACTGGATTCCTGGCATCAGAGTTAAACAAGAAGCTTTTTGGTTCCTTGTGGGTACCAGTGGCTATCCCCAAAATGATCTGATCAAACCAGAAGCACAGCAGATCCACTTGCCTTTAATATCTCATCAGTGCATCTCTCTCATCCTTTTGCTTCCAGTGTTTAGGACTTGACATTTTTCCTATTCAGAGCTGTCTGATCTTGCTGGCCATGGCTACGTGTCCTCAGAGAACCACACTGCAGTAAAGGCTTCTCTTTGTAGCATCCAGCAATCACAGTTTGATTCATACAGACACAAGCCCATGCCAGTAGTATTCCAATCTGCTTGAGAAGTTAGGAAGCATTTTGTAGTTTCAAACTGGTTGCATCACCTTTGGGTTGCAATTGCAGCCTGTATCTTTGTGAGTGCTCATTTAGTGTCTGTTTTTGTGTTAGTAACAGCAGCAAATACCTGGACTTGGTGTTCTTGGAAGTGATCCTGACCCATATTGGCATTAATTAGAGTAATCCCACTTCTAAAAGTAGCTGTTTGATGGAACAGGAGGTTGATGATTTGCAGCCAAAAAGTTGCAACTGTTGGCAGAAATATTGGTGTCAAAACCTGCAGAAAAAAGCACACACTGCCCTCCCAGCTGAAAGGCTCTGTTAGCACTGCCACACCATGAGGTGGTCAGAACAAGGGGGTTTTATTAACATTCCTGGAAAATCTGCTGGCTGCTGGTTTTGCTGAGCATGGCTCAGATTGCTCTCCAGCTCAAATTGTGGCCCAGCTGAGAGACCAAAGGAAGAAGACCCCCTGAGAGATCACATACTCATTCAAAATGGGTGGATCACAACAAGTAAGAAAAGTCAGTGCTTCTAAAGAGTTCAAGCCAGGTTGCCAGTTATCCCTGCCCATTCTGCCAGTATCCTTTGCTGTCCAAAGGAATGGCTGGCTCCCTACATACTGTAGTTCTATGTCTTCAGTCTAGTGCTGTGTTGGGGAGACATTTATTTTCCAATTCGTGTTTTTGCAGTGTAGAAGAAGGTAGCCACAAAAAAGGCAACTTAGTACTAAAAGTTTATCCAGATGTATTGAACTATTTGATTCATGTCAGATCCTATTTTGACAGCTGTGGTTAGATTTTTACCATGCAGTACAAGATCTTTTTCTCTGTAATAATATCTAATACAGAAAACACAGATATCTCACTCTTAGTTAAGATCACAGTGTTTATTTATGATAGCCAGTGTTCCAGGAAGCTACATGGAAATCCTTGCTGGACTAAGCTAAGTTTGAGATGCCTTACCAGAAGATTAAATCATCTTTTGAAGTGATTTATTCAGTGGAAATGAGGAAGCAACATTTCACCAGCATGCATAGGTCATCTGTCTCCTTAGGAACAGGTTGAAGAATTTGAAACCCCTAACATACTATGTGAACATCCATCTGGCAGGAAAGACCAAAATTGTATTATTAAGTGCCAATACATTTCTGACATTTTATAACAGAAAAGATAAGAATAAAGCTGCAGAAATCTCTAAGAGAATGGGTAGCAACAGTACTGTCATTTGCTGTGGCTTTATGGGTGTGGATCATCAGTTTCCCCTCTCAGCACACACTTGTGCAGGTAGATCTGTGTAAAAGGACTGGTAGATACAAAAAATTTGTGGGCTTAGACCTTTGCCAGACAATTTGCCAGAAGAGCATGACTCCATAACAGAATCTGGCATCTCTTCATCCCACCACTATCCTTGCCTGCTCTTTCAGTGCCACCAGCTGTCCAAATGAATGTATGATACCCTCCCCTCCATCATCATGTCTCCTTTTTTGAATGTTACATGGTGGTGCTGGATTGGCCAGAGCTTTTCATCAGTAACAGACAGTTTGTTTCTGATTCCTTGCTCATGCCTTAGCTCTGCAGGAGGCAGCAGCAAGGAAATGGGCCTCATCCCTTCGGGGCTTTGCTGCCTGTATTCACCATTCCCTAATTCATTATTCCAGAGCTACCTGTCTCAGTAACACTTTGAGGAGAGGCTGAACTAGATCTCAGCTCCTCTGTGTGTTTATGAGAGTGAGAGAAAAAATGTGCAAGACAGAGAATGGCCATTTGGATGCTAGACACAAATATTGGGCCACCCTCCTGCCGAGGAGAATGGGATGTTTTAGGGGAGTAAGAACAAGAATGGGTTATAGAACAATAAAATGTCAGGTTGGTTGTTCAGGTCTGCCCAGAGGAGTAGCAGTTGGAAGTTCCCACCTGCTGGTGGCATGGATGCCTGTGCCAGTGCTGTGTGATAACTTGAGTAGCTCCTCAGTTCTGCAGTAGTTCTGCAGTTTGTTCCTGCAGACACCATTTTCAGTTGGCATTTTTTCTGGCAGAGTCTAAGAACTCTGGAAAGTAAGTCACCTTTTCCAGCTGCAGTTCAGGTTTCCTGCCAAGAAACTGGAGTTGTTCCCTGGACTTTCTGTCAGTAGGTTAGTGAGCTGAGTGAGGTATCTGCCTGATTTAGATTTGTACAGGCTGGGGCCTTTTCAGTCTGGGGGGAGTCTCCTACATGGTCTGCAACTAAATGAAGAGGAATGGGCCACTTTATTATTCTATCATCCCTTTCACTGCGCATACTCTTGGAGTGAGTTCTGTGTTTTAAGTCATTTGTTTCTGAAGGCAAATAGACCAAAAATGCCTTGTCTTAACAAAGTGGGCTAGAAGTCTATAAAAGTAGCAAAATGGATTTGAAAGGAAATGGATTATCACCCATTAAGGAGTGTTTTAATGCTTTACGTGAGAGAAGTTGGATTTTTGGTACATGGTTCACTGAAACCACAGCTGCTATCAAAACAGAGCACCTAGGGATGAAAAAGACAAGGGCCAAAGAGTAAGGAATGAGTATAGGAGGAAAACCTCAGGAGCAGAGGTGGGCAAAAGACACTCAGGAATGATGTGAAAGCAACAGGGAAACAAGTAAGATAAATTAGGTTGAGAAAAGGTCTCTCTTCCCACTGGTGACCTATATTTTCCTGTTCACTTTCTCCCAAAGCCCAAAATATACATGCAGAAACCCAAAACATCTCAGGCTATACAGAAAGAAAAGACAGAGCATAATCCCACAGATGGCATATTTGTTTTGTGCAACTTTTGTGTTCAGCACCACAAGGATTAGTGCATTAACAGTACATAGACTTCAGAGAGATGGTTTCCCAGGAGAAGGAAGTGCCTCAGGGTTTGCTTCTGTGAAGTCAATGGGAATGTTGCTATTTGCTGCAGTGAAAAGAGGGGCAAGTCCTTATCTGACTGTCTTAAAAATGTTACAAAACAGCAGACTTAATCAGTAACTGAAGCCTCCAGGCTTGTCCTGAAGCTGCTTGTTCACCACCTCCTGTTATGTTCTGTGGAGGGCTGTGAGGTCTTTACAAAGTGAGAGCAGGGTTTTTGCAAGGTGCATCCTTTCCTGGTGTCACTTGTGATGCCTGGAGTGATTTCCCTTATTTTCTTCCTCCTCTCTTACCTAGGTGCTCCATTTTCACTTGGCTTCTCAAAGTGGTGAACCACTGGGCCTAGGTCAGTGTCAGACAGGCTTCCTAAGAACAGCAGATGAAATCCTGAGGACTGTGAGGCTTGGTGCAAACTGCCTACCCAGCTTCCTTCTGTGTTGTTGTGTCTATCTCTAGCCCTGTTTCTTCCTTTTAGTGCTTGTATTCAAATCCATTCACAGTTTTGACTTCTTTCATGATATTTAGCTGTGACAGTGCCGCACACAGGTGCCCCAAACCAGTTCCTTCTCAATAAATATATTTCTCTCAGCACCGCTTCAATACATGACCCTTTCATAAGCTTCAGTGCTTGTTTTCAAACCCATTCCCTTTCCCTGTCTTGCAGCAAACAGCTCCTTGGTCTAACTCAGAACTGCACATATCCATCTCCTCCTAACAGACATAAACCTAATGCTCTGAGCCTCCCCTCCTGCCTCTGATCCTTCTCTCGGTTTCTCACCCTTTCTACCCTTTACACTTTCTTTGCTCTGTGCTGATGAACATTTGCTCTCAAGGGGAAAGAAGACCTTAGTCTGTGCATGAAACACCAGGGATGTTCTGAAGAATCACTGAGCCAAACCTTCATCCCTGTCCAGAGGAAATGGGATGTCATCTCACTTTGTGAAATGAGAAAGGCAGCCTTTTTGAGGCCCCCTGATGGACTTACAGGTGTAAGAGCCTATGACACATCTTGCACTGAACTCTAGGCATGGAAGATTGCTGAAAAACCTATTCTAATCCTCATCGCCTGCATTTTCAAGTCTTGTTTTACTGGATTTATAACCTCAAAGGAAACTGAAAACTAACAGGAACAACACCCTGCACCATTTTCATGCTTCCAGCACAGCTGACCCATTCTTGGGTATCTCCAGAGTAAAAGTGTGAGGACTCCTTGTCTATCCAAAGAGCAGTATGAACACCAGCCCAGCATCAGTTTTTCCTTGACTGCCAGGACAGAAGGGCATTATTACCTACTATTTAATTTCAAGTACAAAAGTCAAAGGAAGGAAAGGGTTAGTGAAATGGCCTATTTTAGTTTTCAGTAGCTCTCTAAACATCCCTAAGGATTTTCTTACCTCCCATTAAAATTTTAACTAAAAACTGATGATTGTAAGGAATCCAGCAGTGATACAGGCAAAGAAAAGTAGACTGTTAAATACTTTTGCTGCAATAAATCTCCAGGCACTTGAAAGCCGGTAGGGCTTGGGGTGGAGAAAAGGTGGATGAAACATGGGCTGCATATTTTAGTAGGATGACTAAAAAGTCCTGTATCAGGACTCAGCAAATACAAGGTGTATGATTTCTAAAGTGTTTTATTGCTCCATTCTTGCAAGTTGTACTTTTGTCACTGTTCCTGTCTATATGAAAACAAAAAACTTTCCCAGTTCCTGCAGAGCCCTGCTTACTCTGCCCTCATCTTTCCCTCTAAGCTTGTTAAATAAACTGCTCAGCTGAATAACTAGAGATACTCCCCTACTCTTTTCTCCCAACCCAGCAGTCTTTTCCTCTCCAGCATTTTTTTCAGTGCTCTTTTTCATTCTCTCTGCTAACTCCATTTGCTTATGAAGATGAGGGGTCCAAAGCCACCTGAGAACCAGATCTGCCCACATTCCTGCATTCAAGGCTGAGTGTTTGCTTTCTTTTTTCTCTTTTCATTGAAAAGTGGTATCCACTTAAAAGAAGTATAAATGAATCTGAGTAGATAAAAATGAGTCTGCGCAATGTGTGTGCCCACAAACCTAAAACAGTTTTAGGGAGGCTCAGGGAAATCTCTGATGTAGAAGTCATAGAGGTGCAACAGATACCCCCTTTCCCAAGCATTTGCATGCATGTGGAAGGGATCAGGTGGAGCTCATGGAGGTCTGAGCCCAAAGTAACTAAGTTTAGTGAAAGCCTTTCTCTTCTCAGTTGGAAATTCAGATATGTGCTTTGCCTGGTTGGGGGTTGTTTGTGCCCATCGCTAAGGCTTCAGTCAGTTGGGTGAAAGATGCCCTTCCAGAAACTCACAGCCTGTTGCTTTTAGCTTTAGTGTAACTGAGTGACAGAACCAGGGCAAGCAGAACATTGGCCACAAAGCAGCAGGCACAGGAAGTCAAGGAATGAATTAGATTAAGGTTCTTCACTCTATTTACCAGCCATTTGATTTTTCTGAAAGCTAACTACCTGGTTAGCATGGGGCAGGCAAAAAAGAGTAACAGATTGAGTTTTGCAAAGCACAAATACTATGCATTTCCTCTTTCTCTGTGTAAGACAATGATGTCTGTCTTGCATTT
Source organism: Melospiza melodia melodia (assembly GCF_035770615.1). Classification (NCBI taxonomy): domain Eukaryota; kingdom Metazoa; phylum Chordata; class Aves; order Passeriformes; family Passerellidae; genus Melospiza; species Melospiza melodia. The sequence continues at coordinate 62,677,433 of NC_086199.1, read as the reverse complement.
TCCATTAGAGAATAAGAAAGTACTCAACAAGCTCTTCAGTCAAATTGCTGTGTGCAGAAGGTGCTTGCCTGCTGTAGTTACTGGGTTGCTTATGTTTGGAATTAAAGTCAAGTACATTATGACCAAGCCACCAGTATCCACCAGTCTCTGCTATGAGGAAGCCCTTTGCTCCTGACAGAATGTTCCCATCCTGGGGATGAAAGGTTCCACTCTGCGCAGCATTCTACCACATTGGAAGGCAGATACAAGGGGCCCATTTCCTTCCAGGAGCTGGAGATAGAAATTATTTGAATGTGATAGAATGGTAGAGCCAACAGTCCCAATATTGAGAAAACCATCATGAGATTTTAATGATCATGAACAGGCATCACCTCCATTGTGTACAGCGGATAAAAAACACCTTCAATATCCATATTCAAAGAGTGACCCCCTCCTATGTTTGGTAAAGATTAATCCCCCAATCCAAGAAAATGAAAGGGGACTAGAAATTCCCGAGCCTTTCCTCAAGTATGACCTTCTGCACACCCTCTAAGACAGAAGCAGATTAAGAGCATATAACCATGCTTCCTGGAGGCCCACGTGGTGCAGAAGGCTGTACTCATGTGCCCAGTCCTTGTTAGCACTGCAGCCTGATCTAGGGGCTGGCTGAAGAAGATGCCTGTTCCAGCAGCACACAGCTCTGCCTCCCTCTCTGGCTCCTAACTGCACTGGAATGCATGCTGGTGCCATGGAGGCTGTGCTGTGGAGAGAGCGTAAATTCAGGACAGTGAGGTGGTAGGTCTTGACCCTGGCAGAAGCACGCAGATGTGTAACAGCCTGCTTCCACATTGAGCATCTTCATTTCCAGGTACCTGTTTAGGGAGGATCTGAAGGTGCTCAGAAGCCTGTGAGTGCAAACCACAGACCGCACACGCAGATGGCAACGCTCAGCCATAGCTCATTTTCCAAATGATGCTTCCCTGGGACCACTCAGGGCTTCAGGCTTGGTCATGACAGGGCAGCAAGGAGAAACTCAGAAAGAAATAAAATGCAAGCAAGGAAAGCCTGATGCCTGTTGTTGACAGAGAGCTTAGCAAGGCTGCAAATAAAGCATCAATGGGCAGCCACATGGAAATACCCCGTGTTTGTAACAGCAGGAGTAGGATGGGATTTGCCTGTGTCCAGCATTACAGTCAGTGACATTTCCATGTGGAGTGGCCAAGTGAATCCTAGTAATGGACTGACCTATTTCAGTCACGTGGTACTGTGTCCTCCTGCCAGGTGAGACAGCAATGCTTCCCCACTCAGGAAAAAACTAGGAGCTTCCCCCTAGGTGCTTTATGCTCCCAGGTTCTTTATTTCTGTAGGTGTCCCATCCTAAACACTCTTCCTCTTCCTGCTCATTGTCTTCATCCCCCACACACCCCCACGCACGTGGCTCTGGATTTCCTCATCATGTTCTTCTCGTTAAAAACCCCATTGTTCATTTGTTTGTTTGTTCTCTCTCTTTCTCTTCTCTTTTTCTCTCTCTTTCCCTCTCGTTTTTTTTTTTCCTTCTTTCTTTCTTTCTTTTTTTGTCTCCTCTGTTTTGTGTACCCAGGCAGCCCATTGAGTAACTTCTTTGACGTAATTAAACAACTTTTTTCAGACGAGAAGAACGGGCAGGTGAGCCATCCCCCCGGCACGCCAACCAAGCATAGCGCAAACAGCAAGCGGAGCGATTCCGGTTCTAATGACTATGGGTCTAGAGGAGACAATAAGTACCCTGCTGGCAAAGACAAGGCAAAGATGGTCTCATCAGTCGGCCTACAAGACCAACCTTAAATAAACACATAAAAAATTAAATAACTTAGAGGAAAAAAAAAAAAAAAGGAAACAGAACAAAACAAAAAGAAAAAAAGCAAGAAAGAATGAAAGAATATTCCTTAGCAAGCTAGCCTCTAAACTAGAAGGATGTATATACCTTGCCACAACAGTACAAAACTGTCTATAGACAAATTTTGTATGAAGGAATGACTGTATATATATACATATATATATTTATATATGATATATAATATATATCTCAGAAACAAACACAAAAACAAACGAATGAAAGAATGAAAAGAAAAGAAAGAAAAGAAAAGGTAGCACAGATGACAAACCCAGTTCACCAGATCTTGGGTTGTGGTTTTTCTCGATTGGTTTTTTTTCCTCCCTTTTTTTGAATGTTTTGCTTTTTTTCTCCTTCCTGATTTTTTGGTTTTTTCTTTTTTGATTTTTTTTTTTTTGGGTTTGCTTTGTTTTCTTTTGTTTCGTTTCTTGTTCTGTTCATGCTCTCTCTGTGTTTCTGACGACACCACTTGTTTCCGCTCTGCTACCAGGAATTATCCCGAAAAGTTAACATGTCAGCCACGGCTTCACCTTCTGTGCTCTGCGGACACTTGTTGACGGAAGGCAACCGATGTAGACTGTCCAAGGACCAGTCCTGTTTGAGGTTCCCAGCCTCCCCTCTCCCTTCAGGAAGTGGGCTTCTTCCCCACTTCTCCCCAGTCACCTCCCCAGTGCACGCCTGGTTTTTTTTCTCCCCTCTCTTTTTCTTTTTTGGTGCTCCACAAGAGAGATCTGCTCAGTTATGGGATTGCAGAGTCTGGGCTCAAAGGAGGTTGCAGATTGTTGGAGTGAATTATTTACCCTTGGCAACTTCTGTCCGCGCAGGTGATCGCAGCCCGGAGAGGGAGGGTGTGGGGAAGGAGACGGGTGTAGCGGGAGCGCAGTGTTCCATGAATCCAGAGCGCGTTCTCATCAGAAACCAGCCAGGAGCAACTCAAAACTAAGCGTTGAACCAAGACAATATTGGGGAGCTTCATCACGGGATTTTCTTATCTTTTTTTTTTTTTTTCCCCACCACCTTTTCCTTTTCTTTTGCCCCCTTTTTTTATATATACATGTATATATGTGTGTATATTTATGTATAAATATACATACATACATATATATATACACACACACAACTAATTGGTTTTTTTATACTGTATCATTTTGCTTTTTAACCTGCTGGAAGGGGAAAGGAGTAAACATAGGAGGGAGAGGGGGTTCAATGAGTAAACACATACAAACAAAACATTAAAACTTAGGGAAAAGGCAACTTCTGGTAGCAAAGAAGAGGGACAAGACTCTGCCAAGGACTGTCTCTCCCATCACCAGGCACAGTTGCCGCTGCTGCTACTGCTGCTCCTCCTTCGACACCTTCCTCCCCACCGGTCAACTCCCTGCCACTGTGCCACCGCGCTGGGACCTTCTTCAACCAGCTGGATCCTCCACCACACCCTGCATTTAGAGGCAATTGTTGTGTTGCTAGTGCTGCATTGATATCAGTATTATTATTTCTTTAAGTTATCAGTTTCATTTGTTGGCTTGGGTGGTTTTTTTCTTAAAAAAAAAAGGAAAAAAGAAAAAAAAAGAAAAAAAAAAAGAAGATTAAGAGGAGGAAGAAAAGAGACTTATATTGGGTTTTATTTCCTCTGTGTGTATGTGTGTGTGTGTGCAAAATCACTGGCACTTGGTTCATCAGAGCAAGACAAGGTGGAGTCAGGGCAATGGGAGACTTAATCACGAAGCTACTGTAAACTTTAAAATTTACTGCAAGATATTTTTATAAAGTTTTTGTTTTGTTTTGTTTTGTTTTTTCTTTTGAAAGGGAGGAGGGTGGGATTGGGTGGATGGGGACCTTTTGTTTTGTGTTTCAGTTATTAGGTCTTGGTTATTTATATATACATATATATATATTTAAAAAATAAGCTGTTAGATATATCTTCTGTTTAATAACTGTGTAGAGGCAACATTGATTCTTATTTATTTTGCAGAGGAGGGGGAAAAAAGACACAGAAACCTTGTAAGTGTTCATTTTGTGACTTTGAGAAAGAAGAATTGCCACCTTTTTTCCTCCTCCTCAAGAGTTATGTGACCAAGTGTAACTTATTCTGGCCCAAGCTCAAAGGTTAAACAAACAAAAAAAATGTGGTTTTACACGTGGAAGACAAAACACAGTGAGAAGTATTTCTTGACTGAGATTTTAAGAATGTAGGCTTAGCATTAGTGTTCAGCTCTTTTATGACCTTCGATTGCTGCTCGTTGGGTTCCTATGGGTGTATGTTGTATCGCAAGATTTTTTTTTTAATGATAATGTTGGATGAGTTCTTTTTTGTTGTTGTTGTCGTTGTTGGTTTTTTTAATCATTTTTCCCCTTCTTGGACCAGTTTTACTTGTACATAGGTTTGAAGATTAAAAAGAATTTTTAAAGACACAACTGGGGCAAAGACCTTTGACTTCTGCCCTGTTTCCCCATTCCCCCAAATGGGAGGGATTTATTTTAATTTTTTTGCTTTATTTATTTATTTATTTATTTTCCCTACTCTTTAACTTTTCTCTCTCGTATTGCTGTGTGCATGTCAGACACCAGGGGGTGATGGCTGGGGAGGGGGGGAGGCAAGGGTGCAGGAGAGGGGGGCAGTTTTAATTGCATGACATTGCTGTAAATTAGTCTCTTTTGCTTTCGTTGTCTTTCCTGCCTCTGCCCTCTCTCTACTTCTCCTCCGAGCTCCCCTCCCATCACCCCTGTCCTTCTTTTCCCTCTTTTCTCTTCCCTTGTGTATAGATTTTGATGCTTCTGTTACATTGTACCTCTACAAAAGGCTGGGATTTCAATACAAGATAATAATAATAATTTAAAAATACCTATATCAGCAAAACCCATGTGGTACAAGCAGGAAGGGGATTACTCACACAAGATATAAGAATAAATGAAAGCAATACCTCTTGTTATCCTTCCTATTTTGTACTTCGAAGACACACACTCGCGCACACACACATATACAGACACAAACTGACATTATTTAATGGTTTGAAATGGACAAAAAAATCTGATGTATCCCTTGTTAAATAACTGTGAGCAACTTTAGTTCAAAAACCAATAAATTCATTCAGTAAAGATACCAGCTGTTGAGTGTCCTGTTTATGTCCGTGAAAACCAACTCCCGGCCGGTGCCAGAGCCAGTGAGTGCCGTGGCATGGCCTCTGCACTGCAGGAGCTGAAGATGGCAGCTGAAGGAAGGCAGCATCCTCCTGGCGTGGAACGAATGCCAGGGCCCGAGGAGGAGCAAGGACAGCCCAACCCTCTAGGCCTGGCTTTCTGCAGTAATGTGTTCCAAAAGCTTAATCCAGATTTCAGAGCAATTGCAACCCCACCGAGGTCTGGTCTGGATGGAAACCATGGTACCAAAAACTGTGGCTGCTGGTGATTGTTCTCCTCTCTAACCTGAGCTGCTTCCAGATTTAGCTGTAGGAAGGATTGCTGCACCTCCCTGCCTGAAACACTCAGTCACACACATTTGAAAAATCTGCTCAGGTATGTCCCTGCCACGTGTGGGTCTGGGGTTTGTCACTAGTTGGTTGGGCAGCCCGTGTGGCTGCTGGCTTGTCACACCTTGCCCTCCGTGCCTTTTCCCTGGATTTATCACTGCACCCAGCAATTCACCTCCTGGCTCTGCCCTGCCTGGTGCTTCCCACAGGGCTGGGGCAGCGTGGCAGGCCCGGGCTGACAGCAGGGCCGTGGCGCTGCCCCTGGGCACACCCTGGCCTGGTGCTCACCACAGCCCAGCCAGATCCGAACGTGTCCCCCTCGTGTCCCCCTCGTGTCCCCTCTCCAGAGCTGCCCCGGCCAGGCCAGCCAGGGTTTCCCACCATGAGCCAGTGAGGGGCAAGCACCGCCCACCATGGAGGGAAGGCAGTTGGAGACCTTCTGGAAGGTTCCATAGTGCTGCCTTGGCCTCAGGGAGGCTCTGGTGAGGCGAGGGTGGCTGGGAGCCTCTGCCCTGCCAGGCAGCACCCAAGCAGCAGCCATACAAAATAGAGTCTCATCTAGGAAAAAGCCAGAGTGTTTATAGGGCCTTTGGGGGATGCACTGGTCTGCTAAAACTGGAGGGGAGTGGAGGAGCAGACAAAGATGAAAAGATGTGGAGAATCACAAGTGCTGCAGGATTTGGTCTCTGCAGCACTGCAAACCCCGAACTGGGAAGCAGCTGTACATCATTTGCATCTCTGTAAGTACAAGGATGTGCTGGGCTGCTGTGTGAGGGGAAATGGGATTTAATGCACTGTGGCAGCAGGTATATGCTGCTGCTTTTTCTGTTTCACTCTCTCTTTTCAGCATTCATGAACTTCTATCATCTGTTCATGTCTCCAGTACTATGCGCAATTAGCATCCCCAGTACTGCTAATTATGGTCTTCAAAAGCTATAAGAAGAAAAGAACAATTTTGCAAAGCGTAGGGCCTCATGCTTTGGCCTGCCCACATTTATTCTGCCTTTCTGGTTGGCCATGTTCTAACACAGTCATTTGCTACATGGTGTCATATTGTAGTGCACAGGAGGGGCTGTGCTTCTGACCTAACTGAGTTTCTAATTTAAACTGTTGACCACACAACACCCTCCATATTTTAAAGCTTAAATTTGAAATCAAGTAGTAAATGTAGCTGGGGATTTTGGTCTGCCTCTGTGACTGAGGTAGCTGGATTGTCTCTGCTGCCAGGTGGGGGCTGCTGCCTTCATCCAAACCCCATCCCAGGTGATGGCTGATGAGGTGCTGGGAGCTGTGCCACCTGCACTTCATTAGCTGAGGTTCTGAGCTCTGTAGGTCTTTGGTTCTCTTGGAGAGCTTACCTCTTTGGACTCAGTAGCTAAAAAATTCCCTGCGTTTAAAGTTCATCTGTCTGATTTCCTCTGGGTGAAGCAACGCGGCATAGGACCTTCCAGGAGCAAACTGAAGACAAGGCAAGTGTGTAATACTCCAGTTGGCATTCTCTGTTTGTCTGTTTTGCAGGTTGATGTTAGTTTAGACACATGTATACCTGGAAAATGTGTTTGTGCTTATGGTGAACAGTTTTTAATTGAACCGGTATCTGACACGTGCTATATGCAGCAATAATGGTGTATATACATCAAACGAGCAGCTGAGTCCATAGTCAGGAGGGTAAATCTCATTGCCACATGTCAGTCTGGGGGCTGAGAAAGAGGTTGGTTGTGTTGGAGAGCGCAAATGCAAATTGTCCGGGCTTTGCAAACAATGCGTGACAATTTCCTCAGTAGTTTTGGCTGGCTTTAATGCAAGTGATGGGATGCAAATGACTGAGCTCTAATGGCTCTCACTGAGCTTAGGCAAAAACATAGTTTGTAAAGACAATGGCACTTTGTGAGGCCTCCAGGTAGTGCTAATTCTGTGTCCTCTGTCACAAGGTATGCCTTCTTTCCTGGTGATTCAGACAGTGCGTTTAACCCATCAGGCTCGGACATTTTCTGAAATAGCACAGCAGAATGCCCAGAGGGATTGTGTTCTGTAGGGAAGTCTGCAGCGCTGGTCCCCCTCCCTACCTTTGCTTCATTTCAGCTGTGTACAACCCGTTGTATGTGAGCTTCTCTTGGAAGGGCAGAGTGTTTTCGTGAGGAAGAGATTTAGCTCTGAGTTCCTTACCATAGAAAACAACAGGGAGGGAAGACCGACACTTGTCTAAAAACTGGAAAGTATCTTAGTTCTTTGTTGTACCCTTTAATCTTCTTATTTCATTTAAAACCACTTCAACAGCTGCAGCTCCTGCTTAATTTGGAGAACAAAACCGTAGTAGTTCAACTGTCTGGGGATACTTGAGGCCACGAGTGGAAGGGAAACCCACATTGAGGGCAAGTCCTTTCTTCTTCTAAATGCACAATTTATTGTGGGGGTTATTTTTAGTGCTGTAATCTCGCTGAGTGCTGCTGAGAGAAACTGTGCCAGGCAGGCTTTGAAGGGCTTGAGAAATGGGATTTCCTGTTCCACCGGCTCAGCGCTGACTCTTGCCATTGTCAGGAGCTATTATCGCCTTCTGGCAGCCAAAGGAGATAACACAGCCTCAAGGTCAGGGAAGACACGAGCATTCATCAGCGGCATTAGCAGAAGGAAGAGTTTGCTTGCAGCCAGGGTTGGTGCTTCTGGTGTAGCCAGCGACCCCGGCAGAGAGATCTGCCCGTGGATCACAAGGCAAGGCTGGAAGGGACGTGCTGAGAACAGGCTGCTCATTGCTGTGCCCCTGTGGGCTCTCGGTGCCCCCAAGGTGGGCACTGCACAGCACCTCTGGGCAGCGTGTTCCAGAAACAGCTGCCTGGGAGAGGAGAGAAGTCTCTGCTCCACAGCTTTTCATTGAGCCGCTCTTTGTTGAACACTTCTGCAAAGTGTTCTCTCTTCTGCGGACATTCCTGGGTCTGGAAGGCAGTACTGGCCCAGCCCTGGGAATGGGACACATTTCTCTCTGTGTTGTCCAGAAAAGAAGGAAAACAGGTTGGTCTAGGGAAGCAGCAAGTCTTGGTATGGGAAGCACTTCTAGGTTCTAGAAGACATGTCAGAAAAAGCAGCTATGTTTAATGTAAGGCCTCATAGGCTCTTGTAAAGTATTCCCGTTGAGGCAGTGACTTCAAATTGCATTGTCTGTTTGGATAGTTCCTCTATGGAAAGTTCTCAAAGTTTCCTTGTTCTCAAAGGAAAATCAGATTTCAGAGTGGATGAAACTAAGCTGAAACAAGGCAATCCTGACTCACAGTGGAGTTACCTGGAATTAGATTCCAGGGGTATGTTGTTTTTAACAATTGCCTTGGTCAAGCCTTGTTATTTATGAGATGCACAGTTGGGTAGTGATTTCTCTCCTGTCTGAAGCAAATTACTTCAGTGCTCCTGGTCTGGTTTATTGAACTGTGCTGTTCAAAATTAGGTGCAAGGATATATCAGGGAACTTATTGGAGCTACATTCATTAGGGATGCTTTGGTGATATGTGAGAAGCCACAGTTGTACAAAAAGTACAACAAAAAGTCCTATTTGTAGGACTAGGTAACAGCTGTAACCCTGGCTGAGACCTCCCTTCACTTTATGGGAATGCTCATGAGCTCCAGTTCCCGTTGGGTTCTGATCTAAACTCCTCCTGTGCACAAGTGCAGTGCAGGAAGTTGTTACCCCTGCCCAAGAGCCTTCAGTTTTAGCACCGAGTTGGACAATAAGAACAGAAATGGGTATGGAGTAGGTAGAACTTTATGTTTACAGAAGAGCTTAGAAAAAGGCCTTGGGACTAAACTCTGGTCCTGGCTATGTGCAGTTTTAATTAAGTTTGATGCTGTAGCTTTTATCCTGTGGGGCTTGTTTTTGGTTAGTGACCCAAACAAGGGCCAGCTGCGGCCATTTACTTAAACAAATATCGTTTTAAAAGCTGTTCTGCCAGATATGTTTGGAAGTGTGTGGCCTGTGGGTTCATACAGAGGTGTGAACGCAGATACAACCCTGATTTTCAGTTTCAGTGGAGTTGCACTGCAAATTTGCCTTAGCAAATGGGTTGAAAGAGGAGAGTCTGAGAATGTTAGGCAGAATGAGGAGAACTGCTGACAAAGGATCTCATTTGGGAAAGGGGAACAAAGAGCTTTTGTCACCTTAACGTGTATTGCCCTGTAATGCCTCACCACTTGCTGAGCCAGGTCTGTAGCTGAGTTGGTCTCTGGTGCATTGTCCCCAAGCTGTGTTTGTGTGCAGTTCCTACCTGCATTTCCCTGCTCCATCTCTGAGAGGAGAGGGACAGAGTCCGCCAGAACACAGAGCAGCACTGGCCAGTCCAGCCCAAAAGCTTTACCACAGCCCCTGAGGTGAGTGGCAATGGGTAGAACCAAGTGCTGTGGTGTCACTTGGAAGTACAAACTGTGTTTTGCAAGGATTTTGCACAGCCATAAACTTCCCAGTCTGCCTGTTCTGCTGCTGCTCTGCTTTCCACAAGAGAGAGGTGGAGAAACATTTTGTAGTATGCAAAAATCCTGTAGAGAGACAGAATATGGTGTCACCCACTACATGCTGTGTGAGGTGACGAGGCAGTTGTGCTACAGAGCTTTGGTGCTGGGCCTTGTACAATGCCCTGCTGATTATCTGGCATGGAGAACAATGTCTAGAACACAGGCCCTTCCTCAGAGAGGACAGGGCAGCAGACACTGGCTTTTTCTCTTTGCTTCCCAAGACTTTTACAAGCTGTTTCATGTGCCAGCTGTCAGTGGTGCTGTGCAGAGAAGGAGAGAGAGGGGTGGATATGCCTCTCTCCAGCCTGTGTAGCTTCCATGTAGCTTTGCAGAGACATGGCAGCATTCACTGGGTGTGACAGGGTCACAGCTAAAGCTCCCAGTCTGCAGGAGGGGAAGGACCAGACACAGCCCTGTCCTGCTCAAAGGGAAAGGTCAAGCAGAGCCCACTGCCACAGCAGCCTGGGCAGATCAATACTGGGGCACATTACTGAGGTGTGTTTCAACAGCACACAAAAACCAAGAGTCTGTTCTGGTACCTGCAGCAAGGGACAAGCTTTCCCCATGTAGGTGTGACAGACAAGGAGAAGGAAAAGAGGTACCTGTTGTCCCTGTCATACAGCTTTGGGAACTGACATGAAGAGCAATTCAGTGATTCTCTCAAAGGAACTCAGTGGCTTGGGCTGAAATTCGAATCCACATCTTAACCTGGCAACAGCACATTGCAGTGACCAGGTCTGCAAACCTCCTCAGGGCCTGTCCCCAAAGACAGGATCTTTCATTTCTCAGCACATCGCTTGAGCTCTTTTCAGATACAAAGGCTACATTTCTATCTTTGTTAATGAAAGGAAAGTTGTTTGGGCATTTCTTGTCTTTCTTGTGGGATAACACCATGATCCAGTGTGGTACCTGCCAGCTGACAGACTGCAGAGGAACTCTGGGTCATGCAGGCTGTCCCAGCTTTGCAAGCAGCAAAACAAATGCCCACCTTTTGGGAACCAGAGTCACACAGTTTGTGATTTGTGGGTCATTCTGAGCTCTCTGTCCCTTTGCCTGTGGGGACTTTTATGGGTGTCTGTTCTTAAGAGGGTTCTTTGACATCAAGTAACACGGGAGCACAGGCTGCAGTTCTTTCCTTACTTGGGAACTTAGGAGTTCATTTAAAGGCTCTTTCTCCCCTTCCAATAGTTGCTTGTTCCTGCAAAACTCGTGAAAACTTTATAATTGAATCAAAAATCCTACCGGTCTTCCAGGCTGCAGCTTAAAAATTTGGGGTAGACAAGAAAAAGGGACAGGCATATGGAATCTTGCTTAAGCTTATTTCTTGACCCCAGCTTTAAAAAGTAACCGTGTTTTCAGTTCTTGGGCCAAAAGACTTTCACTGTAAAATAAAGCAGTGCTGTTATGAAGCACCTGAGCTCTTTATCTGAGAAGCACCTGGATCAGAAATGAATGTTAATCCACTAATAACAGATAATTAAACAGTTCTAATGGGGGCTTTAATCTCTCTTCTCCAGATGTAGTTTTGCTTTTGGCCATCATGAGGGAGATTATGATGGAACACAGAGGGCTTCTAATCCAATCAAAATTCCTTGATGGATTGGAGTATTTGTTGTGCTTTCACATTTCAGCAGTGGTTGCACCACAAGATTAGCTTCATTCACAGCGTTGGTATCTTGTTACTAAATTCAGTGTACTGGTTTGATGCAGGCAGAAGAAAGGTGGGAGGGCAGGAGATAAATGTGTCCTGGGTGTCTGTGCTGCACAGAATTGCTTGGGACCAGGCTTTGGGATTCAGGTGACACCTTGCAGTCTTGTGGTGCCTCAGTGCTGACTTTGTGTGAGCTTGAACTGATCTGCCTTAAGCCTTGGACTCCAGTAGTGGCTTTGTAGTTGGAAATCTCCTGTGGAAGGAGCTTTACCTGTCCAGCTGGGAACTGTGTGTCTGCTTTCATTTGCCCTACAGATTGTGTAGAGATTCTTCCCAAGTGTCTTGGCTTCAGATTGAAATTTCTGCTTGGCAGCAGGATGCTGACAAATGCTGGCTTGCGGTGCCTGACTACCTTCCTGCTATCCACTTCCTAATGTCATCCTCTGGGAGTGAAATGAGGGAGAAAAAAATCTTTTTTGCTCTTCTGCAGACCTTATCACTGGTATAATAATGAATCACCAGTGATGTTATTGAGGTCTTGATGCGCTTCTTGTTTTAATATTTGCTCAGAACTGCCCATCCTCACATGCTGGGTCTGTGATGCTCTGATCACGTCACAGCATCTGCTCTGTAGATTTTGCTTAAACCAGCTTTGATCAGTTTTAAACTGGTAACATTATTCAAATATATCTATTATTATTTGTGCTCTCTCTAAAATGTTATTGAAGTAGCTGAAGTTTTCACAATTCTGCTGCAGTGGGTACAGCCGGTCATCAGTCACAATTTGTCTTCTGCTTCTTGTATTTGCTCCTGCTAAGACAGGTTTTATAGACACAAGGATTCAAATTAACCTTTCTAAATTATTGAGTGTCAGTAAACCTGGTTGAAAAGGACAGAATTCTTTTTTACATGTTTCACATAGATTTCAGGTAAATGGTTATCCAATGTCACTTTCCTGTTCTGGATTATCTTTTTAAATAGAGCCAAGAACAGGGTTGTCCTTATGAATAAAAGTAAATTGTTTAGTGGGATTAATTCTGTGTTAAGAGCTATTTCATTGTCTACCAGATTTGACATGAGAGAGGTAGTAGCTCTTCTACTTACGTTTTGATGCTAGAGAACAGAAATAATATTCTTTGAAATTATTTTGAGAATTAATCCTATGGAAATCAGGTTTTTGTGTTTGATACTTTGTCAAGTGCAATTAAAAGGGGAGAAACAAGTAATTTAGGAAATTTCATCTACTTGTAATTAGGGCTGTCAAGTAAAGGCCTTTCCTAAAGGAATTCAGCACACTCACAAAGGATCAGGACTCTGTAAGCACTGTGTGTCCTGGCAGGCTTGGATGAGTCCATGGTGCTGGGGAGCTGTGTTGCCTTTCTTCTCTTTCCCAGACTGGGGATTCACCTCCAGCTCCTGCACTGGCAGCCTGGGAGTACTCCATTGGTTCAGAGTGGGAGATAAATTAGTGGCTGCTGCCCAGGACCAGTTTGTTTTCCCTGTTTAGGTTTCCCTTCCAAGTCCTTGAGGGCAGTACTTGCTTCAGGGCAGGTGTCTTCTAAGCCTTACTGATGTCAGGTTGAAGCAGTGGTTTCCCAGAAGCTGAAATCCTCTGTGAGGTGCCATTTGCCCTTTCTGTATCTGAGCTCATGTTGCAGAGGGCTGCTCTCCACTGAGCACAAAGTCTGTCTAGCCCAGCTTCTTTCTACTCTTTCTTTTGAATTATCCCAGAGACTATTAAAAGGAGAAGGAGGTGGTTTATGTGAGGGACCCTGCACCACCTTGTGAGAGAATGTGAACTGTCTGCACTGGTGGTGTGTGGGAAAGTGCCAGAGCATTTTAATGCCTCCTTTTTAGAAAAAATGAAAATAATTAGCAGATGACAACATAAAAACAAGTTTAGCTAGTACTGATTATTTTCTTTTTTTTGGCTAGACAAAGCTCTCTGAGTGTTCTCTCATCTGAGCGCTTGGCCACAACAATTTCTGTTTTCTCTGAATCACATGCTAACCTAGCTTTGAAAAGTCTTATTGTTCATGTCAGCTGTCACAACCAGAACAGTTCTGTCCATGAAAAGAACAGAGACCCCATTAGGACACTGAGGGTTTTCTGCCAGCTGTTTGGTGTTTTTCTCATGTTATATCATCAGTTTCTTTGGAAAGATTTCACTGTACTGCATGCAGCTTATCATGTTAAGATACCAGCTCTGTGTTAATCCTTCAGGTACTGGGTTCACATTCAGGCACTGGTACTGGCACAGCAGCATAGATAACTCAGCCACACTGAACCCTTGCTGTGGCTACTGACAGCCACTGGGCAACAGAACTACATTTAAACTGCCTGCTGTTGCCATTTGTGCTAAGGCACAAACATTGCTTTCATTTGTTTAGTAGGTTTGAATAGAACAAAACAACAACCTCCTCCTCTGTCTGCAGATTAGATAATGGAAGAGTATTTCTGGATATGGGTTCTTTCTGTTAACAGCTGAAATGGTGAGCTAAGGATTGGCTGGGACAAGTTCCATGATGGATGTGAGCAAAGGCTTGTTGGGTGAAGCGTGGCTTTGATGAGATCAGCATGCTTAGCAGGCTTCATAAAGCTGGCTTGTTCTTTCATGGGATGGCTTGTTTCTGTGGCAGTCCTGCAGTCTCCTGATGATGTGCAGGAGCTCATTTTTACCTGGCAGCATTCATCTTTAGCCCTTGATCACTTCCAGGAGCATCCTGGCATGTACGTTTTGCCAGAACTGGTGGTACCTCAGAGCAATCTCTCTCCTTCCTCAGATCACCTCAGCAACAAAGTGTTCTTTTCTGATTGAGTTTCTTAATGCTTTTGGTTAAGAGGTTGTTACTCACATGTAAAATGAGTGTGCTCTCTGGGATCTGACACTTGTTCCATTCCCAGGCAAGGAAGAAGGGCATAGCTCTGATTTTGCTGGGTTGAAGTAGAAGGTGCCTGACTCAATTTCCAGTGGACCTTTCTTAGTGCTGGGATGAAGCTGCCCCTCTGATCTCTACATAGCTTCATTCCCTTGATGTTAAAGCTGCACGTGGCTCTTTGTGCAGAAGATGTGTTGGCACTGTTCCTTTGTCCCATCTCTGAATGGGCAGACACCAAAAAAAAAACCCCAAAACACTTGTGACAGACATAAGCTACTGACTTTGGTCCTTGCCTACCTTGCTTACCTGCTGGTGTTCACTCCAGATGGCATGGATAGAGAAATTCTTCTCCTCCTGTTTTTATTTACAGGCACTGAGGCTTGGATTTCCTATGGATGCTGCCACCTCAAAAACTCAGGGATAATAGCAAAATAGGGGAAAGTTTCAACTTGATACCCTGAAAAATTCACCCTATAAATTGATATATGCTGTAAACTTATGCAACCTCAGCTCTTCTGCACATCACTTGTGTTTGCAGAGTACCAAATGCCAAGAACAGGATGCCCAAAATGCACACAGGACAGTTGCTGGCTTTAAGTGAAAGACTTCAGCCCTGTGACAGCTTTTGCTTTGCTGTGGTTTTAGGGTTTTGAACTGGCAGGTGTAAAACTGAGTTTGACAAGGTAAGGTCTGCCAATCTATGGCAGGATGAGGGTGTGTGTGCCTAGATGGTTCAAGAAGGTGTTTTTCTAGTAGTGTTTGGTTGTTTTTCTGTGGTATTTTATTTATTTAGCAACCATGGTTGGTCAAACCATGGTATGGTCTGTCATGATCTTTAAGGATAGGGTGGCATAGGATGTAGGGTAATTAAGTTGTCTCTGTTGTTCTGATAGTACTTTTAACAATTTACAAAGCATATTTAAAGTAACAATATGATAATTTCATATTTCATATTTCATATGATAATTTCATGTGAAAATTTAATATTTCATTCATAATTTCAATGTTAGAAGGCCTAAGCCTGTTAGTCCCAGGTGAATTCAGGCCCAGTGCTCACAGTGTGGGCATTGGTGACATGTTCCAAGCATGGGAGGAAGTCAGTGACAAGCTCTGAAGGCTTAGTGGCATTTCTGTATCTGAAGTTCCTACAGTGTAATTCAGTAAGCTCTGAAATACCGTGGGATGCCTTGGGGCTGAGCTTTACAGTAACATTTAGAAGAACATTGGTGTTGGCGCCATTTCAGTGTTTTCCTTATTCCCACTGCTAAACCCAACAAGATAGGCCACACCACAACAGGATTCATTATTTGTGTTCTTGTTAACTGCTTGTAAAATATAAAGCGATTACCCCAGCAGAGGAAGCGCCTGTGCTTTCAGGGATAGCAAATGCCTGCAGAGTGAAGCTGGGACAGCTGCCATCAACAGCAGCGGGCTCCTCCAGAGGTACCGTGGGGCTGCACTGCTCTCCTGGCAGCTGCATTGATGTGTGGGACTGCACTGCTCTCCTGGCAGCTGCATTGATGTGTGGGACTGCACTGCTCTCCTGGCAGCTGCATTGTTGTGTGGGACTGCACTGCTCTCCTGGCAGCTGCATTGTTGTGTGGGACTGCACTGCTCTCCTGGCAGCTGCATTGGGACTGCACTGCTCTCCTGGCAGCTGCATTGATGTGTGGGACTGCACTGCTCTCCTGGCAGCTGCATTGTTGTGTGGGACTGCACTGCTCTCCTGGCAGCTGCATTGGGACTGCACTGCTCTCCTGGCAGCTGCATTGATGTGTGGGACTGCACTGCTCTCCTGGCAGCTGCATTGTTGTGTGGGACTGCACTGCTCTCCTGGCAGCTGCATTGTGACTGCACTGCTCTCCTGGCAGCTGCATTGATGTGTGGGACTGCACTGCTCTCCTGGCAGCTGCATTGATGTGTGGGACTGCACTGCTCTCCTGGCAGCTGCATTGGTGTGTGGGACTGCACTGCTCTCCTGGCAGCTGCATTGGGACTGCACTGCTCTCCTGGCAGCT
This sequence comes from Melospiza melodia melodia, assembly GCF_035770615.1. NCBI lineage: Eukaryota > Metazoa > Chordata > Aves > Passeriformes > Passerellidae > Melospiza > Melospiza melodia. The sequence goes on along the minus strand of NC_086199.1, from coordinate 62,661,075 downwards.
GCATTGTTTGCTGCCTGGAGCCAACACGTGCGTTCCCAGACTTGCTGCGAGGTTCTGCCAGTTCGCCAATGGGAAGTTAAGGCACAGTCCCCCTTTTGTTCAACATGGACATCACCGTGTGGTGATTGGAAACTCAAGAGCCAGGTCAGTCTTTCCAGGGTTGAACTGCCTCTTGTTCAAGTCAAACCTTTCTCAAATTCTTCAGCTGTAAATGGTCTTTTAGCAAACACAACTGCAAGTGCATTTTTACAGGAAGATCGTGAATTACCAAAGTCACTTGGGTTTGACTGGTTGTCTCTGGCTCTCTGTTTCTTGAACTTTATTCTCAGGGCAAGCAGCAGAGGGGCCTTACCAATGGCACTGTTCCTTCTGCTGACCCCTGCTTTTTCCTCCAGAATTAAGTGCAGGGAATTGTCATGGAAAAGCTCACATCAGCATGGGGACTGAATGAGAATATTTGTCTGGACATGGAGGCTGTAGCAGGAGGACATGGTGGGGAAGGAATGCTCCTGACCACTATACTAACAGCAACTCACCTGAGCAGGTCAGTGAGAGGCATCCACAATCCAGAAACAAACAATACAGGACAAATCTGGCATCACAAGTTTTGAGGTTGCTTTCAATCCCTCCATCCAGCCCTCACTCCTGCTTTTCCCTTCTCTTGTGCTCATGCCTTTTTGCTGCTCTTTATGGCACTTTCATGATTTAGTCTTTTTCTCATTTGAACACTTGTCATTATCTGTTATTGCTATGCACTCTTCTTCACAAGCTTTTTTCTTGCTTGTGCTCTTCCTTTTTTTTTCCTGTCCTTTCCTGCTCATGCTTTGTTCTTTGGTTTATGGATTTTTTTTTAATTATTATTTTTAATTTCTTTGTTGTGCCTTTCCTTCGCTTTTTTCTTTGCACTTGTTCTACCTTCCTCTTCTCTACTACCTTTTTAAGACAGGTGCAGACTTCATTCTGGAAAACCTTCTCAGATTTATGCCAGGTCAGTTATTAATCATTCATAGGCCTCAGGTAATGACCAAAAACAGCAGCTTTGACAGCTTTTACAGAACAAATACAAGCAAAATCTGGCATTTCCCCAGCTGGAAAAAATGACTGCAAGAATTCATTGGAAACTTGAAGGAAAGAAAGGAATATCACTGTCCAGATACAGTACTGATGTAATACTGTATCCAGAGATGCTGTGGTTCAGTATTTGCTTCAAGTTATCCAAGAACTCACTGCATTTTCAGATTGGATGTGTGCACAAAGAGGAAACCTGCCCCTCTCCAAGAGGTGCATATCTTTGTAATTCCTGGGGAGGCTGTTCCTAGGGCTACTGGAAAAAGCAAGGAATTATAATAATAAGTGTAAGATCACAGGGTGGAAAACAACCCATTATTTATAAAGCTGGCTGCCAGCAGGGCCAGCAGCATTCAGTGGTGGAAGGGAGGCTCTAGGGGTGGGGGTCTGGTGACTTCTGACGCTGCACACATGAAAACAAAGCTTGTGGCTGATAGATTTGTTTTTATTATTATAGAACAGATGAACTAAAATAAGCCAACAATATAATTTTATGCCAACAGCCATCTTTCTAGCACAGGCGGTGACTGACTCAGTATACCCTTCTCCCCCCTTCCCCGGGCCTCTGTTCAAGGGAAAGCAAATGGTGGTGACTCCTGCACATGGGTTTTGGACTGCAGTGATCCCACTCCTGTTACCTGTGCAGGTGTGCCTGGGAAAAGAAGAGGCAGGGGAGCAGAGAAAAGAGTATATATGTTGTAGGAGCAATAAGCAGAAAGGTTTGTGGATCCTCTTGCACGTTCACACCTTGTGACCGAGTAGATGGGACAACTGGAGAAACTTGCCCACTTTCAACGTGTAGCAAGCTCCTAGTTGCTACTCTAGTCAAGCCAGGAGTTTCTTCCCATTCCAAGCTAACAAAGGGCAAGATGCACTCAGTAGGGGAGCTTTTGGCAGGGTAAGGGGCAGTCTATGTAAAACCAAACCAAAAAACCACCCCCCTCCACAAAAAAATACCCCAAACAACCTGCATTTTAAGCCACTTCAAAGTAAAAGTTACTTCTTATAATATAATAGATACTTTTTAAATGGCAGGACCACCATCCTAGAAAGACCAAAGGGCTTGCACTCAAGACCAAAGAGAAAAATAGAAAACCAACCAACCAAACAAAAGGAGAAAAAAAAACCAAAACAAAACAAAAAAACCAAGAGTGGCCCCACTCTCAAGCTTGGCTCTTCTCTAAAAACAGCACTCATCATCCATCTGAATAGGTAAAAGGAGGAGTGGACAGAAAATAAAATAAAATTGGTGCAACTTCTCGCCGGCTGGCGCAAGAACCCAAAGCTCCGTACAGCCCCGAGCGACTGCGCGTCCTGCGTGGCAGCATCTCTGCGGTCAGCTGTCATCACGGTATATGCCGGTATGTATATCTGAACATATACATACACATACACACAATGGATTATACTGTTCACAATGTTAGTTTGGGTCCAGGAGGAGGGCTCATCTCTCTTTCACGTGGTTCTGTGCTCCTGCGCTGTTGCTGCTCCCGTTGCCGCTCCCGTTACTGCTGCTCCCGCTGCTGCTGCAGAGGACCTCCGTGAGGTCATCCATGATGGTGGTCTCTTTAGGGTCCACGAGGTTGAACTCCCTGATGAATAGGATAAAGTGTGTGTAGAGTGTGTTTAAATGTCCGTGCAGCTCCAGTGCCAAAGTCTCCTTAAAGTGTGAGGAGTAGATATGGGCCAGCACATGGAACAGGTACTTGCAGATCTTCTTCACTAGGGACTCAAATGAGTTTGGGAATTCCTTGCCTGAAAGGAAGACGGAGAAACACCATGATAGCACCAGCTGCTCGCTGTCAGCCCCACAGCAGCACCTGGGTAAGAGCAACCCGCTCAGCTTACATTGCAAACAACCCGAGGGCCCTGTGTCATATCACCCTCTTTTGACAGGAATTTGGGGGACAAGGCTAAGGCAAATATTATGCATTTTCATTTGAAGTTAAATTTTAAACCTTAAGGGTTCAAAAATCAGGCAGCAAGTGTAGTTCTTCTCTAAAGCCACTACCTTTTTAGCTACAGGCTGTAAAAATGAGAGGTTCTTCTGTGTCCTTATATAGTTTGTCCAGGAGTGGATTTTCCCCTGAAACATCAGTTCAGAGATCCTAAAATGGAAGCCAAGGTACATGGGCCTTGGTGGTGTGTGGCAGTTTGTACATAATTTATATACCATGTTCCCTTGAACACACTGAAATTCTATCAAAGGGGAAAGAAACTACCTCCTTTGTAAGCAAAGGCTGCTAGCCTAATGTTTTCTATATTGTAATGTCCTAGTTTCCCAATTACCTCTTGAAGTGGCTCATGAAGCCAGCTGCTTTTAGTTCTGATTAAGCCCACCTGCAATAGCTTCAAGTTTCTATTTTCTTCCCCTTAACCAAAGGCATTGCATGTAGCAATCTTGTTAGGATACAAATTTGAGATAAAATTACTTTGCTATTGCTTTTCAGCTCTAAAAATCACATTATTATTTAATCTTTGTATGGGAAAGGAGACTGCAAACACTATGAGAGACAATGCAGAGCCTTGGGCAAAGAAAGCAAGCCAGATTGCTGCAATCCAATTTATTACCCACATTTCTTAATGCATTGAGGCTCTAACAGAAATAGTAAAGGCACACAAAGGTTGAAGTTTGCTATCAACAAACTGTATTGAACACACAAATGCTGACTGTTTTCAGAATTTTATCCTCTATAAATCCAGGCTAGATCATCTCAAAATGCCTGAAGAAAAAGGGTACTGATGATGAGATATAGGCCAAGGGGTCAGGTTTGTGAGACTTCCACCCTAGTTCACACATCTAAGAGGGTAAGTCTTCTTTTACTGCAACCATCAACCAAAGTTATAATCTTCCTTAAAAAAAACCCCCAAACAACCAAAACTACAAAAGAAACCAAACTAAAACCCATCAGACAAAAGTGAGAAAGCTGTCTGTTATTCACAGATGAATACCAACTCTCACTTGACTGATGGCACCCCAAGAGCCCCAGGCAGCAGCCGTACCGTATTTTGTTGGAAAGACGTCCTCATCTGTCACTAGTTTCTGCACCGAACTCATGACGAAGTCAACGTACTGAGGAGCAGTGCACTTGATCTTCTTTCCCCGCTCATCATACCAGTAGTACTGTCTGTGGAGAGAAGGGACAGGGTCACCACATCACACTCTGCTCCTCAGCTACTCCTCCAAGGGGCTCTGTCCAAGTAATACAAAACAACAGCTGCTACAGAGGAGATTCACTTCTTTCTGCATCGAAGAACTTGAACTTGTGTTGGTCGATTTTGTCTCTCCCTGTCAGTCTAGGCCAGAGTGCAGGTGGCAGCACCAAGCACAGAAAGCCTTGCTGACAAGACTACAAGGGGAGGAGTTCTGCTGAGGGAGTGATAATTCCCTATCCATGACAGGTTTACATACAGTCTGTATAAATGTACAGGAAAGCATTATTGAACTATATTTAAGGGGCAACAACATTGCACTTCTGATGCTTAACATTAGAGAGCATGCATTAGTTCTGTAGTGCAATACTGTGAAACAGTCAGACGGTGGCTCCAGAACACCACCTTTCCCAGCCTGGGGCTCTCCAGCACTTGCTGTGATTTCAGGTGTTCCAAATCCTGTTCCAAAATGCAGCCCCGGGGGAAGTTTTCAGGCCCCTTCTGCACATCCATGCCAGCAGCGAACTCTGCTCCTTAGGTTACAGTTACAGTCTCCCCCAAACACTTGAATTTACATGTGATTCTGCCATCAGTGAATATTCCTGTTGCATTTTACCAGGAGATACTAGCCCTCCAAAAGCAACCATAATTCAATCAGTTAGCCATAATAATTTTGATTAACTGCAGCCATCCTTCAGCTGACAGACAATCTGAAGGCTACAAAACAACTAAATGTTTGTTCCTTTTTAAGAAAAAGTCATGGTTAATTCAAGCATCTCTAACTGCTACTGAGAGCAGCTACCCACTTGATTAGGCAGACAGTTTTATAGATAATAAATTCAGGAAAACATTTTTGAAGTTTTTATTCCTATGTCACATTAGAAGAGCTCTGAGTTCCAGTTTATGAACTTTCTTCAGAAAGTCTAAGCTCAAGACACAGTCCTATATCATGACAGGGCTGGTAAGAAATCCATTGTACTGGTCTTCCCCAATAACACTATTCACAGTCCATGCCCCAAGCCATGTGAAAACAAGAGGAAGCTGCAAAAATAAGTAGAATAGTTCAAGTTAGGAGAGGAAAGGTAAAGTAAGGTTTTAGAATTTTTCTTTCAGCTCCTTTTCACTATGTAGTATTTGGTCACTCTGTCCTTTATTAGAGAGAAAAGGATTGACTGCAAAATTGAGTAAAAAGGTGAGTGAGTGAAAACAGCAGGAGTCAAAAATTCTTTTCAGAGCTGTGTCAGGCATCAAACCCAGCACTTGGGCCCTTAGGCACAGACTGTGCTCTTCACCACTGCTCACTTCCTTTGTACAATCCACCTCTAAGGAATTACACAATGTAGTGCACCAACACAACCTTGTTTGCCTCCTCCTGCAGAGAGAGACAGACTCGGGCAATTCTGCCTTATTCTGGGCCCTAAGACAGTGCTTGTCACCAGGAGCAGAGGCAGGCTGCACTGTTCTACCCCAGCAGTTCTCTCATGCTGCAGGAATCCTCAACTGCAAGACAGAAAGCACAGTTTAGAGCTGCCCTTAGGTGCAAAACTGAGTGTTGATAATTGGATTTTAGTCAAAAGAAACAATTTGGCAACTGTACAAGTTCACTTATATTCTCATGTAAGTGAATAAATCTGCTCAAGCATCCCACTGCCCAGCCTTTCTGCCTTTTCTTGAAAATTAGGAAATTACTATGCAAACCTGGAATTAAACAGGAGAATCATTAACAGCAAGGGGATAACTACAGGGACTGTCCTGTTGATTAGAGTCATGTGTTTTCCTCATGTTCCAGGTGCTGTTGAACAGATTCCCAGCTCTCAGGGGCAGAGAGGAGCGAGCCCCTGACGTGCCATGAACATTTCACACCTGGTACACGGCTTCCACCCACGCTGGTTATCTCCACCAACAGGACAGGAGCACTCTGGGGCCATGCAAGGGCTCACTTGGGCACAGAAGCCTAATTGCATTCCACCACTGGCACTGTGACAGCACAGCCCCATATTAGGGAATGGATGGGAAGCAGAAAGGACAAGAGGATGAGACTTAAGGGCACTTTTCAAAAACTGCAGATTTAAATCTCCCCAGTATGGAGAGTATGAGAAATCTGCAGCTCTGTTCTAAATCCCAGGGAGAAATT